>NW_023425438.1:6825000-7560000 GCF_014108245.1 Pipistrellus kuhlii
AAACCCAAGCCTATCTGAATGCAGACCTCTGATTCTGCTTCAATTATTACAAACCTCCCTATTCTATGCCCATAGATACCGAGAGAAGCCTAGCAGGGCCCCAGCCCACTTTTGAATCAAAACACTACTTGCGAGTAATGCCTTCCTTCTAAGACATATGATTTCTTCATTGTAAACTATCACTGAATCTGAAAAGCAGCACGCTCAATTTGGCGGGGCAATTTCTAAATATATATACATATTTTGCCCCTGAATATCCAAAACTGATTGCAGACCTTTGCTTGCTTCTACTTCTCCCAAGGGAAAAACAGTGTGGCCATGTTGAAATCTTATGTTCCCTTATCCATTGCATTTTAACAGGCATAGGCAAGCAATGCGAGCCTCAGACATGGTGCACACAGCTTAAACACATCCACTGGCAGGTTAAATAGCCTTTAGAGAATCATTCCTGGTGCTCAAGAATGACACCACAAGCAGAAAAGCATGGAATCCATGACTTTTCAAAACTCAACTTTGTTTCAGACAAGAAGGTTGTGTTGGGTTTGTGGTTAGTACTTCTGTGGGTCCATGATGGTCCCATTGTCTAACATAGGGGTGTCGAACTCAATCAGAGAAGGGGCCAAAATCTAAAATCCAGCCTAAATCGCGGGCCGAATGGTTTACTGAACAGTCATAAACTGTCATTGTGATGGAAACGCAGCGGAGTGCAGTGATGACAGCGCGGTGCGGGCCACATTGCAAGGCCTGGCGGGACGGATTTGGCCCGCGGGCCTTGTGTTTGACACATGTGGTCTAACATAAGGACTCACTGGGGGTCCAGTGCGGTAGAACAGCAGGAAGGAGAGGCTGGCCCTCCCCCACAGATGTGTCAGAAGGATTTACCAAGAGGGGGGATGATGGACACTGTTCACTCCAAAGTTGCATGTCCAACGGAAATGAAAGAGAGGCATTTGTGGCTGAAGGAAGCATCCAGAAGGCTTGGCAAGGATCACCTTGCTCCCTTTTTCAGAGATTTGCTTTCCCTTTGTCTCCTGAGTTCAGGAGTCGGAATCTGGCCTGGGTGTGTGACTCCAATTAAAACACCTGGGAACAGCTGTAATGCCTAACACCTTTGTGCAGTTCCCACATAAAGAACCCCTGTCCTTGTGGAAGAGAAGTGTCTTAAACACTTCTTGGGTGAGGAGTTGCCATCTCCAATAAACTCAAAAGCTGTCCCTCTCCTACATAAACGTGTGAGCAGCACAAACCTGGTGCACAGAGCTCTGCAGGTAAAAATAATGTAAAAAATTCAGTTAAGTTATGGAATAGACTATGGTCTAAGTTGGCCATTGCACTGCTGCTGGGGTTTAACATTTGTTTTCCTTTATCCTTGTAACTTTAAACTTATCTTTTAAACACAAATAGTCTGTGCTTCCGATTTTGTGTGCCCAAAAATTGATGGGTGCAATATCAATAAGATTCACTGGAGACCCACCATGATGGTGAAATTGGGTGACGCCTCTGCTGCCCAATTTTTTAAACCTAAACTTCTTCTAAGACTACTTCTTGCTTGGGCCTAAAATGCACAGTACCCAGGCTTCTTGTCTGCTAGTTCTTTCACTTTGTGCTTCCATACAAGCTGTTTGCTCTGGAACACAGTCCCCCTCTCATCAACAGCATTCCCATCATGGGCATTACATTCTGATAAAAGGAACTGTTCAAGTTTGCCTTTCCCCCTCACACTTGCTGGCATTTCTGTGGGCACCAGGGTGCTAATGGTGAACGTATCTCCAGAGAGTCAGAGAGAGGACTGGAATGACTGCCATTCACACCTATTTCTTCATCATATGCCTTTCTAATTAATTTCTGACACTTTCAGGAATACACATACACAGAAGGGCATTGGGAAAAAATGGAATACTATTTTCTCATTTATTTTCAATCTAAAAACAAAACCCTGTACATTCTTCAAGGCCCAATGTCAAATGCCATCTTTATTATGAAGTCCTCACTAAATATTAAAGTCAGAAGTGACCGCTTTCCCCCCATGGCTTCCCCACTCTATTGAGGGCATCTTAGCCATAGCACTCATCTCAATGGATCTGATCGTTTAGTTCTTGAATGACAATCTGCCTCTAAACTGTACATGTCTGGTTGACAGCAAGTCCTGTTACACTCTGGGTATGAAATTGGGCATCCACGGTGATACCTGGCATATAACAGTTTCCAAGAAATATTTTCTGAGACAACTGACTATAATTTTTTTTGAAATATCTTATTCCAAAGGTGCTAAGATGCACTATTTCAGCAGTTCTAAAACTTTTTACCATGCATCAGCATTGTTTGGAGAGCTTGTTAAACCCCAGCTGTGTGGGCCCCATCCCTAGAGCCTTAGGCCAGTGGTCAGCAAATTCATTAGACAACAGAGTCAAATATCAACAGTACAACAATTTAAATTTCTTTTGAGAGCCAAATTTTTTAAACTTAAACTTCTTCTAAGGCCACTTCTTCAACATAGACTCGCCCAGGTCATGGTATTTTGTGGAAGAGCCACACTCAAGGGGCCAAAGAGCTGAGTGTGGCTCGTGAGCCGCGGATTGCCGACCATAGGCCTAGGGGGAAACTGGATTATTTGCATTCCTAACAAAAGTGTTCAGGTGATGCTGGTAATTTTGGTCCGGAGACCATCCTATAGGGAGCACTGAACTCTCTTGTTCACATTTCAATATCTCTGATATCGGGCTATGTCTTAAATTGTTGGCATGTCAGTTTGATTGACAAACTTTTGCATTCATAGTAGTATATATATTGAATAAAAGAAAGCCAGCGCCCAGAACACCCAGAGACCAGAACACCATGGTCCCGCCCCCCAGGGAGCAGTTAGGGGCACTCCTAGGCAAAGTGATAGTGTGCCAGTGTGATGGGGGAAAATCGCAGAAATAGGGGGGGGGGGGGGAAGGTCTTAAGGTATGTCTATGGGGTTGGGGTGGTCGCCCGGATAGGTTTGGAGTGTGCTGGGGAAGGAGGAGGAATATCCCATTGGAAACGGCTCAGCACAGTACCTTCTCATTGGGACCAGGACGGCGCCAGGTGTGAACTGGATGGGCGGTTGTCTCATGAGTGCGTTGCTCATCGACATGTTCATGGCAGCGGCAGTGCTCCCGACACTTCACTGATTCCAAATAGTAAACAGCTACAACGTCTAAGAACAGAAAAATCCTCTCCCACTAGAGGCCCTGGACTTGCAAGGCGACTGAAGGAAATACCACCTAAGGTGGAGCTAGGACAACAGGAAGTGTGCCCCAGAGGATTGTGGGATTGCGAGGACGCCTGGGCGCCTGTGGCCTGTTATTGAGCATGTATATGGTCAGCCTACAGTGGGGAAATTATTCTGATTGAGGTTTGCTGTTCCTTTGCTGGAGGAAGATCAGAAAAGGCTTCATTTGTTACCTGGGTTTGCAGCAGAGGAAAATGAAATAGTGACGAATGAGGAACTTTGGAGACAGTGAAGGGCAGTTTGTCCAGACTGTTGAGAGCTAAGAATTAAGAGTTTAATGGGGATAGAAGTCCTGCTAATAGCTCCCGATGCCTGAAATCTGAGCACTCTGCTTTTAGGTTTTCCAATTCAAGCTTTTGGAGGCTGCCTATTAAAACATTCCTGGTTGGAAAGTGTTTGTATAGAAGCCCATAAGTATCAAGTGTTTGCTGTGTTTACCATGCTTAGCTCTCTGTAAGGTATCTATACTAATAAAAGGGTGATATGCTAATTAGACCGGGAGACCTCCTGGACATCCTTCCGGACAAAGCCATGGTGGTGGGGCCCAGGCAGAGGCGGTTAGGGGCAATCAGGTCAGGAGGGGAGGGCAGTTAGGGGCAATCAGGTCAGCAAGGGGGAGCAGGTAGGGGGGAGCAGGCCAGAAGGGGGGCCAAGTTGGGGGCCAGCAGGTCGGCATTGGGGTGCAGTTGGAGGCAATCAGGCTGGCAGTGGGGGACAGTTAAGGGTGATCAGGCCAGGAAGAGGGAGCAGTTTGGGTGAGAAGGCTGGCAAGGGGAGCAGTTGGGTTCAAGCAGGCTGGCAGGAAGAGCAGTTGGGTTGAGCAGGCTAGCAGGCAGAGTGGTTAGGAGCAATCATGCAGGCAGGCAGGTGAGTGGTTAGGAGCCAGTGTTCACAGATTGCGAGAGGGATGTCCCCGATTGGACAGGGTGCAGGCCGGGCTGAGTGATAACCCCTTCCCTTCTTCCCCCCCCCACCCCCAAATTTCGTGCCCTGGGCCACTAATATGGAATAATGTTAAATGCTTCATGTTCTTAAGATGCCTGACTTTTAAAATAAAGAAGAAATATAAATATTAAAAATAAAATAAGAAGCTTGAGTTTTAGGGATGAAATCAGGCAGGCAGGCAAGAAGTTAGGAGAAATCAGGCAGGCAGGCAGAGAGTTAAGGTGATCAGGTAGGCAGGTGAGCAGTTAGGAGCCAGCGGTCCTGGATTAGGAGAGGGATGTCTGACTGCTGCTTTAGGCCCGATCCATAGGTAACTGGGATCGGGCCTAAACCAGGAGTCTGGCATTCCCCGAAAGGTCTCAGATTGTGAGATGCAGGGTGGGCTGATTTCATGCACCAGGCCTCTAGTATAAGATAATGGCTTTAAAATTGACAGTATCTTAGATTTAATGAAACGTGGTTGTTTTCCCATTAGATATTTAAAACTATATAGCAATAAAATGTTTACATACTTAGCTGAATACTAGTTCTAGAGAACACATGCATAAGATTATGGCAACAGACTATCTGCTCTGTGGGGCCTCATAGAAGATCCATTAGCTCAGCTTGGTTAAGGGCATCAAGAAATGAAAGACAGGCATCTTCACACTCATTTTGGTGACTGCTAAGACCTGTGTTCTCTAAAGTTCCATGAGGTCAGAGTTTATATCTGTTTAGCTCATCATTGTAGCCCTAGCTATAGAAAAATTCCTGCACATCACTCAATAAATATTTGTTAAATGGAAATTTTTGTGTTAAAAATGTAAGAGTTTCAAAGTGTCTTACCTTCTATAAATGAGATGAATTATGAGACATACCAGGATTTCCTGTGAAATACTCACCAACCAATGCCAGTACTTCTGACCTTCTCTTTTCTTCTATGCCAATAACAACGCCACAAAAATAAATAAATAAATAAATAAATAAATAAATAATCAAGAGCAATAATAACCAAATTGAACATGTTGCAGTTAAGCAAGAATCCCAAGGTCATGGAACCAAATAGGTTGTCTCAGGTGCCGTCCTTGCAAGAGTGGCCCAGGTTTGCCTTCCTCAAGAAAAGCTGTTTGCTGGAAAGTGGTGGGAACAGAGGGATAAAAATTCCTTCCATGGATAAGAAGCCTCAAGCGCAGTCTGACCATCATTTCCATAACTTTACTTGAGCCTAAAGGAACTTTGGCATTTCAGGCAGGAGTCAATAAATATCATAATTTCATCCCTTTTCTGAGCTCAATTCTGACTAAGAAGTAGATTCAGGAGTCATATAGGAAATACCAAAATACCCACAAATGGAAGGAGTGCCTATATTGTTTCTCTGAGACTCCCCAACACCAGAACCCAGGTGTGGGCACTAGTGTGTTTTCTCCTAATGGGAAGTATACCACAGGTTCCTTAGAATGATAGAATTGGCTGGGAGGGCCCAAATAATATTGCCTTATGTCTGCAAAACATTTAAAAAGCTGTTTATTTTTTAATCATTCCAATGACTATCTCATGAATGTCTACAATAATTACAAGGCACAGTAGTCTTTCCTAGATTAGCCTATAATTTACACCAAGCAGATGAGCCTATAGTCAAATTCTGATGAAAGCATCATCAAGCACCACTCACGTTCTCCAACAACCAAGGGGCTGCTGCCATGGTGGGCTGCATTCTAGGACGGACCTTGTGCCTTTCTGAGCTGGGGTTACCGTCAGGGATTGTGGGAGCCCCTTTCACGTCCTGTGTGACTCAGAGTTCCGGTTCAGGGTTCGGGTTCTGGAGAAGGCTGCACACAAATGAAAAGAGATTTAGGAAAGTATTAATTTGGCAATATTGGGGGCCTGGCTGGAGCCCACCTCTAGTGGGAGAACTACACACTGCTCTGGCCCTGCTATCCCTTTTATTGAAGCTGTGGGAAACACCCATAGCCCTCAGGCAGGAAATAACAGAAATTTACATAAGACAAACAGAGGTGGAGGCTGCTTCAGCTAACAATGCCTCAACTATACCGTGAGTGGTCAGAGCAATTAAGGTTGTTGACCAATCTTCCGGCTTCCTGTCCACCTCTCTCTATTAGTGAAACAGTGATTGGTTTCCTGCAAGGGATGAGAGCGAGAGCGGGAAGGTTATTATTGCAATAAGGAAATTAAAAAAAAAAAGGGGGGGGGGAATAACAGATGACTCCTACACTTTACTCTCTTTCCAGACTAATCATCATGCATGGATGGACAAAGGGGAAAGGGAGGGGGGGGGGGGAGGGAGAGGAAGATGAAGAAAAGCTAGAGAGAAAAACCAAATAGACCAGGAAAGAAAGAGGGAAACACAATTCTTTCTCAGTGACTTGCTGCCTGAGAACTGAGGTGGCTGTCATTTGCCCTTTTTACAATGACCCTATGACAAGGGATGGCCAGTCCAGAAGAGGACTGGCTTTTCCAGGTTTTGGTACTTGTCACTATGGGCAGACTCTGGCTCAGGCGTCCTCAAACTTTTTAAAGTGGGGGCCAGATCACGGTCCCTCAGAGAGCTGGAGGGCCGGACTATATGAACTACTAATTCCTACTGTAACACCTCGGCTGCGCTCACTGCCCAAAAAACCTGGCGGGCCGGATCAGACTCCTCTGCGGGCCGCATGTGGCCCACGGGCCGTAGTTTGAAGACGCCTGCTCTGACTCTTGGTTTAAAGGACATGATCAAATCAAGCTCCCCCACCCCTCTGGTAGCTGCCACTGCTCTGCCCCCCTGCAGCATGGTGTCAGGGTACAGTCTGTGAGCTCCTCTGACTCAGTCATGGGTTCTCAAGCTTTGGGGGCTCTGCCCACAGCTTCTGAATAACACACGCCTCCATGGCAACCGTGGTCTGGAGCATGTAGTACCTGCCTCTGCTGGAGGCGACGCTATTAAGTTCTGCTGCAGGGGATGTGACACTGCCTCGTAACAGGAAACGAGGGGACGCTTGGGCAGAAGGCGTGCAGAAGCCCAATGAGCACCACACCCTGACAGAGGCAAGCCTTGTTAAAGCAGCTTCTGGTAAGGGCTCTACTGTTCGCATGGCTTTCTTTCCACCTCTGGGCAGTGCGCTGTTGCCTACAAGAATCATGCCAGACACTGTAAGCTCAAACACCTGTGTGCATCGTAACATGGAAGACCTGTAAGTTGAAATTTATGAAAGCAATAGGAAGGAATAGTAAAAAAATGCTTGGCCCTCCACTGCAGAATGAGAACTGTATGTCATTTAGTTAAAGCAAGGCATAATTTTATCTATCTATCTATCTATCTATCTATCTATCTATCTTGCAAAAGTTTATTTAGAAAGTCACCGAGGTAGAAGAAGTGAGCCATGGAAGAAGAGCCAGCTGGGCTGCATGGGCTCAGGAAACAAGTTATAGAGGCAAAAGACCAGCCCTTGGAGCTTGGGACAACAAAAGACCAGGAAAACAAGCCTGGGGGAAGAAAAAGGGAGCAGTGCTTCAGACGGAGAGTGCTCTGGGGGAAAGGGAGATGGGGAAAGGTGCCAGTGTACTCAGGAGAGAAAAAAAGCACTGAGGCATCATTTTTTAAAGCAAACTATAAATCATTACTGGCTTCCTGTTATATATTTCCAATTTCCCATCCCTGAGAATTGATGAAATTCAAAGAACTGTCTCCATTTTGGCATCTTCTTGGGATGTTCCAAGTCCCAGGGCTGCTTTTCTGAGTCCTCCACAAATTTCTTCTCTCACACGAGTGTTACTATACCTTTGCATCAGGGCCTTTGGTCCTATTTGTAAAACATCCTAATCTCAGCTTTTGAATCTTGGTCGATCACATTGGTGAGGAATTTTGCTGCCTTCTTACGTGCCTGCAAAATGCTTCTCTGAATTAGGGGGTACAGAGGGCAGGCTTCCCTATTAGTGTGTGTGATCTGTCCTACAGCTTTCTTTCTTGCTCTGAGCACTCCCCATCCAGCCTGCTGCATCTGGGTTCTACTCATCTTGATGAAAAGGATATCTTTTAGATGATCAGGACTGAGAAAGGCTTCCCCCACAGTACAGAAACAAGAAAGTAGATACTGCCTAGGTCACATGCGTGGACATCTTTTTTTGGTCCCAGATGTTCAGAGCTTTCCTGGGAACTATTTTCTGTCCTCTGACATATGGCCTATAAGAACTATGTACAAAATGTATAGGAAACATGAGAGTAAAGCAGGCGGATAGACTGAGATAGTACAGCCCCATGCAGGGACCCAGCATGGGACTGGAGCATTAGGAAATGTAGAGAAGCTGCTGAGGATGGCCTCCAGTGATTATAAAGTAGTATATTCTAGAAGACAGATTATGATCATTTAAAGATGTATATGATAATATCTAAAACAACTCCAACAAACTACACAGTGGAATAAAAAGAGGGAGAAGTTAAAGGCAATACAAGAGATTAAACGAAATATAAAAAAAATAACTGATTCACCCAAAAGAAGACAGAAAAGGCAGAATAAAGGAATAGAAAGAGATGGGAGAAAGAAAAGAAAAGCTTCAAATTATATAATGCAAAATCAGACAGAAAATGGGAGAAAAAGACAAGTCTCCAATCATAATTAAATATTTTAACATCACTTTCTCAGTAACTGATAGAAAAGGTAGGAAAAAAGACAGTAAAATTGTAAAAGGTTGGAACACACTATCCATCAACTTACCCTAATTGACATTTAGAACATTATTCCCAACCACAGCAGAATATATAGTCTTCTTAATTGCACATAAACCATTAACCATGATAGATGAAGTATACTGAGCTATAAAACAAGACTCATTAAAAGTAAAAGGATTAAAACCACAGACTACATTTTATGACCATAATGGTATTAAACAGAAATCAATAACCATGAGATATCTGAAAAAAAGCAACAAATATTTGAAAGTTAAACAATATGTATCTAAGTTTTCAACATCAATAGTCATCACAGATATGCAAATTAAAACCATCATGAAATATCATTTTGTACCCATTAAAAGGGGTAAAATATAAAGTATGATAATGCCAGAAGTTGATAAAAATACGAAGAAGTTGGAATTCTCACATATTGCTAGTAGGAATGGAGAATGGCACAAAAATGTAAGAAAAAGTTTTTTGGTTTCTTATAAAATTTACTTTTACATCTATTCAATGACTCGGGAATTTCCTACTCAGTATTTCCCCCCAAAAATGAAAACATATGACCACAAAGAGACTTATTCAAGAACATTCAGAGAAGCTTTATTCTTAATAGCCCCAAACTGGAACTAGTCCAAATGTTCATCAACAGGAAAATGGATAAACATATTGTGGTATATTCATAAACTGGAATACCAGTCAGAAATAAAAAGAAAAAAATACTGATGCTGCAAAAACGTGGATGACTCTTAAGACTTCCATTTAAGGTAAGTAAAAGAAGCTAGACCAAAAAGCATATACTGTATTATTTCATTTGTATGTCATCCAAAAATAGGCAACATTAATTCATGGTGAAAAAACACATGAATAGTAACTGCCCCTCGTTTCGTGTATTCAATTGGCATGTTTTATTGGATTGTCAGAATCACTGAATACTGAATTCTTTTTGATTGATTGTATGTAAATTGTGCTTCAATTTTTTTTTAAAGCAACCACATCTGCTATGTATCAACTACATACGGTAAAGTTTGATCATCCAAAAAAAATGATCAGTAATTTATTATGTGCCAATCACCGTGCTCATCTCTGGAAATACCATGCCCTATCAGACATGATTCTAGCACAGAAAAATGAATGGATTGGAGGGAGGGAGGGACAAGTGAATCCAAAATATTGGAACAAGTGCTTTAGGTCAGCTATTGACTAGAACTCTGTATGGGAGCAAAGAGAAGCAAGCGAGATGTTACAGAATAGGGTAATGGTCTCTTTTCTGACTCTAGTGGCTAAGTCACTGCTTATGGAGAGAGTGAGACGTTGCCTCTTACTTTCGGTTTGGGGAACTTGGGGTGGTACTTTAGCAGGTGTAAGGACTCTACATAACAGTTTGTCAAAACTTAAGCACAATCTCTTTTTCACAGTGGGAGACTGGAGAGACTTATTCGTCTCAGGGATAAATAGAAAAGGGCCAAACACCTCCAACTGACAGGTTGAGAGGGAAGCAGGTCTCTCAAGCCAGGGTCTCCCTATGCCACGCTGCAGAGCAGCCCACAAAGCACCCCAAAGGATGTGGGTTGCCGGCCACACCCTTTGGGTCATGACAGCCCTGCCAAAGAATGTAGGGCCCCAACAAAGAATGTTCTGAAAGCCATTTGAGAGCCTTTCAGGAAAGCCACAGCAGCAATCCACCACTTGCCATGTGTGTGGGTGGGCTCCTGCTTCTCCCTCTCTTCCCTGGCTTCTCTGTGCTCCCACTGAATTCTCAGCTCCGCTCCAAAGGAGGTGCAGGGCCAGGTACAAGTTGCTGGCTGGTGATGTCGAGGACAAGGCATCTGCCTGCAAGTCTCCAGGCACAGCTCTGGGAGCCTTCCTCAGGGTGCCTTCCGGTTTCCTGTCAAAGCTCCAGCTCCTGTAGGATTGGGGCTATGAGTCTCCCCAGATGGACCACCCAGGGAGAGGTGGTTGTCGGGGGAACTCCAACACATCCTTTTCAACCACCACTGTATTAGTTTCCAACAGCTGCTATAACAAATTACCACAAACTTTGAGGCTTAAAACAACACAACTTTATGATCTCACAGTTCTGAAAGTCACAATCTGAAATGAGCCCATAGGGCAGCCATCCTTCTGGAGGCTCCAGGAGAGAATCTGTTTCCATGCCCTTTCCTAGCTTCCAAAGGTGGCCTACACCTATTGGCTCATGGCCCCCTTCTTCCATCTTCAAATCTAGTACCTTCAACTCTTTCTCTCTGTCCTTCTGCGCTGTTCTCACACGGCTTGCTGTTTAACTCTGACTCCTTCTGCATCCCTTTTGTAAGACCCTTGTGTTTTCAAAGAGCCCACTTGGTAATCCAGAATAATCTCCCCATGTCCAACGCTTCATCTCAATCACATCTGCAAAAGCTCCTTTTGCCATGTAAGATAACAACCACAAGGTCCAAGGATAAGGATGTGGACACCTTTGAAGACACTTATTCAGCCTACCACAACTCTACTATGCCAGTCTTCCCTCGAGAACCACAATAACAAAAGACATCTAGCCACTGAGTGTCATATAAGTAGAGAGATGGAGATAAATAGAGATAAAGATAATTTTATAAGGATATGTATTCATTCATTAAGACTGGTAGTTGATTATGTACATATCTATTAATCTATTAATCTAACATCCAAAGCCAATGTTCTTTACCCACCATCTCCTGTCTCTGTTCCATGTTTCAATGAGGAACTCAGATGCTGAGTTCTTGTGTGTAACAGCTTCAAGCTAGTTTTCTTCCCCTCTAGTCAGGGCTTGTCACATCCTTGGTGGGGGGGTTTGGAATAGGTTAATTCCTAGTTGGTCACATCTACAGAAAGCACAAAAAATTATCCATGTCTCTCTGTAAATGAAACTGTTTGCTACCCATCCATAATGCCTTATTTCTGTGTTTTTGTTTGTTTGTTTGTTTGTTTGTTTTTTGCCTCAGTGTTTTTATTTTTCTTATTCTCCTACCTTAATGGAGGATGTGTTTCTAAGCAGGCCCCCTCACCAATCTAAAACCTTCTGGTCATTTTTGAAATCTGCTTCTTATTCAAACATTCGGGAAGGTGATGTTCAGAAATACCACCCAAAGGAGACAAAAATGCGGGCTGAAAAATATAAACATATCAAACTAGAGTTTAAAAATAAGATAGAAATCAGTAACACATTAAACGAAAGTAAATGAAGATTTATTTTAACAGTGTCACCTGACAGCAGCCAGTCTCACTGTTATTCAGTGGGGTTTATTTTTAAGCATTGTAAAGTGAAGATTAAATCAGCATCAGTAAATTTTAGCACACAGAATCCTCTCCTCAGAGATGAGATCCTTAAATGGCAATAGCTGGTGTGTGTTTGTGAGAGTCTGCTCGTCTCCATGATAGTTAACATCTCTCTGTTGAGCCTTGTGTTGGAGGCAAGAATGAAATATGTTCCTGATTTTTATATGCCTTTGACATTGTCAAATCATATGCCTTCGGGATTCTGGCTCATACTGCGTAGATATTTATCACTGCCTCCCAGAAAATGGTTCCTGAGTATTTATTGATAAGTCTGACTGTTTTAAAAATATGGATCATGAATAAATGATTTTGAATGAAACTTGAAAACACTAGAGCAGTAGAAGCAGGAAGGCAATGAATCAAGTTTTAGGGCTTAAAGACAGAGACTATATCCTGCCCACTCTGCCTTGCCTCATTCAGCTCCTTCACGTCCATGGTCATAGGTTTATACCAAAAATAGTAAAAATGTTCTGGTTGTAATACAAATCACCATAACTGAGAAATAGGTTTTTAAGATTTTATCTTAAAAAATACTTAATGCTTCCAAAGAATTTAACTCTTAGAAGACTGGGTGATAAATGAACATTTATGAATTTAAAGAGAATGTGTCATTTCAAGATGATCAGAGTCTGTTCGTCCTCATAAATTACTATGAATTCTTATTTGAATCCTTTGAAACTGGTCTCCGGGATGGATCCGGAGCAGGTCTGCCTTAGGTGGGCTGGGGGCAGTGGGAAACAAGGAAGGGCTTAGGTTCCCGGGATCCGTGTGGGATGAGCTGCTGCTCCTTCCTCCCCTTGTTGCACGTCTTCTGGGGACCTTAAGAGTTTTAAGAGAGGAAAGTAAAGATTCAGGCCTCACAGGCCGTGCTGCCGGGGAGGGAGAGTATGCTGGGGCCCCTCAGTTTGTGGGCTTTAAGGCAGGAAGCACAGAGGAGGTCTGAAGGGAGGATCACAATAGCATATTTATCAGCTTTGTGCTAATGTGCCCAAATGAAATTTATTTCCCTAACTTCATTTGTCCCTGGGTGTGGCTGGCACAAATGGCACCAATTGAATTTCTACTCTCTATCTCCCTGAGTAGGCTGATTGAAGCTGTTTATACTTGGTTGGGGAGGAGAATTGTAAACCATTTGCTCCGAAGCGTCCTTGGTTAGGGAAGATACGATGTTGTGATTTGCTAGAAGGCTCTAAACTGCTTAGCTGTTTAACTATCTGTCTCAGTTTTCCTGTTTCACCTGTCCTGGTTTACTAGCCTGTCTCACCTGTAACGTGTTTGCACCCCTCCAATTTGTGTTTGTCTGTTTTTAACCTAAAGTCAGAATTATTGACTCAAAGTACAGATCGTATTGGATCTCTCCTCCCACCCATCACAAGTACACATTAAGCACGTAGTTACCTCTTCCTCCTTCTCTCTCAGATCTCAGGTCGACACCTCCTCAGAGAAGCCTTCCATGGTTCCCTGAACTGGGTCAGGCCCCTGACACATGCTCCCATTGATACAGAATTACCACTAGCAAGTCAGACAGAGGGCCATATTTTTCAGCAAGTGAGTGAATTTGGCAGGAACCAAAGAGTGAATATTTCCCTGAGGTAACTATGAAAGAATGTTAGAGGAATTCAAAGGTAGATTTAGATTTGGGTATGAGAGAGGCATTGTCTGAGGTAAAAATTACTCTTTGACCTTGGAATGACCCAGAGAAATACTGAAGGCAAGGGGAGGGGAAAGTCACTTGCCATCAGCTGGAGAATTTCTTTAGAAAAAAGGAAGCAATCAAGGAAAGGGGAATCAGAAGTAACCAATATCTGATAAGTTTTTTAATGTATGGCAAATCTTGTTTTCAAAGATTTTCAAGAACTCTTACAAAGGCACATACAACCTTATACAATAAAAGCCTAATATGCAAATCGACCAAACAGCAGAACGACCAGTCACTATGATGCACACTGACCACCAGGGGGCAGATGCTCAATGCAGGAGCTGCCCCCAGCCCGCAGGCCAGCCAAGGCAGGTGCGAGTAGGGGCCCCCCCGGATCGCCCCACCAGTTGTCCAGAAGACGGGTCCTGATTGCCCTCCAGGCCTAGGAACCCTACCCATACACAAATTTCATGCACCAGGCCACTAGTACAGCAAAATAAAATATATTCTTATTGAAGATATAATCGGCTTTATCAAATGATCCATGAATCAGGCAGCATCTGACTTAGCAACTAGCAGGGCCTCAGAGAATTTGTACAAAATGGAAGGTTTTCCGCGCAGAAGGGTGGGGCAAGAGAACTATTAACAAAAGAAAAGAAAGGTTTATTTGCAGGCCTGATCATCCTACTTTTGATGGGGGGTAGGGGGGTAAGAGAACAAGGAAGAGAGTTTTTATCACGAAGATTGCTGCTTCTTTTTATGCGGGGCAGTGTGGAGGGGGGACAGGGAGAGAGGAAGGGCCCACAGGACAGATTACCTCACTGGTGTTGACCAGAAGATTCCAGACTGGTTGATTAAGTTTCTGGGAGAGGTTGAAACTGCAATTGGATCCAGTATTACATCTAGGCTTGGTACCAAGGGCTTTTAGCATGAATGATGCCATGTTGGGCCTTTGGTTTTCTTTTTAGTGATTCAAATAAGTAATGCAAGTGAAAAAAAACAATTCATATACATGAGATTCGCAAAAAGTATTTCAGTAAGGCTATAAAGCCTTTAGCCAATACTTTAATTTGGAAATATGAAAAATCTGTCATTGATTTCTGAAGAAGCTATCTATCTATAGAAATCCACATTAGTCAAGACCATTTTGGTAACAACTGTAGGCATCTATGTTTGTGAATACTTTAAAAGTATCGAAGTGATCTGGAAGGACACATACCAAATATAAATGTAGTTGCTTATGAGGAGAGAGACAGAGGCATGGGGTGAAAATTGCGATATAAGAACAGTTTCATTATTTTTTGGCTTATTTATGTCTGAACTTCTTATAACTAGCTTACATTCATGTGTGACTTTTGGAATTAAAGTAATAATAATAATAATACCTGTATAAAGAAACCAGTAACATTCAACATCAATAGTTTATTATATCAAATAACCTTCTCCGTGTTCAGAAGGCTAGGTAGGGCAGTCCCATGTTATTCTCCGACTTGAAAAAAGAAGCAGCATAGGCAGGGAGCAGCTGGGTGACGAGCCCTGGGGCTGTGAGCTAGTGAAAAGCAAGGACTCGCAGACAGTTCCATTCTTTGCCCTGTGTGTGCCATTCCTTCTTGTCCTCGGCTCACCGTGTGCCTGGCAGTCTTAGCATTTTAAAGCTGAAAAGGGGGAAAATCTTCGACTGCTGCATTTGAATGCTCATAAAAATGCTTCATTGTAAACTGTCCTACAACTTCCGAGTTATGCTACATCAATGACTTGAGGGTTTCTCGTGACTGCAGAAGAGGAAAATTTACTGCTTTCATGTAAAGCCCCAGCACTCTCTGAAGAGAAGTTGCAGTAGCTGAATATCTTCATTATACCCTTAGAGCTAATGCCTTGAAAAACTTTACTGGCTGCAGACAATAGCATTCAGGAGAAGGCATTTCTTAATTCGGCGATAAAGCATGCATAGCAGCCTTATGGGTAACTTGAGCAAATCATAGTTCAGCTTATTTGCCTCCTAATAACCGTGGACAATTGCATTTGTCTTCAAGATAGACCCTTGCCTCAGTGTCTACATTGCCTGTAGCTACTAGTACCTTAGTCAGTCAAGGCACTAAGTGTAGATAGCCTTTTTTCTTTTCTGTCGTAGTTTATCATAGCTGCAACCACGCCTCGCACTCTTGTACTCACATGCCACCCCTTCCTTTAAGAGGTAGAATCTTATTTTTCTCTCCCTTTCAGCTGGGCTGGCCTTGTGACTTGCTTTGATCAACAGAATGTGATGGAAGTGACACCTCGCCAGTTCCCGGCTTGCATCCCAAAGCAGGCAGTTCTACCTTTCAGCCTCTGCTTAAGAAACTCAGACTAAAGCATTGGTTGATGTGAGGTCCCACCAAAAGAGGCGCTGGAGGAGGAGCCACCCTGGAGGGAGCTCCCCACTGAGTGCAGCCTTGTACTCACAGGACCGCCTAGCTGAGCCCAATCACCCGAAGGAGAATTAGAAATAATAAATTCCTGCTGTTTTAAGCAACTAGGGTTTAAGGTAGTTTGCTACACAGCACCAGCGAATCAAAACATGAAACAGCCTCTTCCTTCGCTCTCTGGCCTCCCCACTGTACCAACCCAGTATGTCAGGACCATCTCTTATGCTTGTCTTCCAGGCCATCATTTCTGTTTATGAAAAGGGAGCACTTATTTAACATTCTTTGTCCAACACATACCTTCCAAGGCTTCTGTCTGAGCTGGGCACTGTGTGAGCCTTTGGCAACTTGGGAAGACTAGAACACAGCCCCTGCTTTCTGTGACCTTCAGTTCAGTGGAGGAGACAAATGGAAAAAAGTACTTCTCACTTTTAGTCTATAACTCCATAGTTCTGTGATCGACTCTAAAGTTCATTCCCAGAGTTTCTGAGAATCACACAAGTAGGCAGGAGAGAGAGTAGCCAAACCAGCTGTATTAGCTAAAGCTCATTCAAAAATGTTACATTTTATCTCTGTCAGATATAGGGGTGTCTTGACATTAGGAACCTAATATATGGAAATTAAATCTTACAAATAAGACAAACGAAGAAACAATTATTCAGGTCAGAAAACATGACTTTTTGTTTCTTTTAAATTATCTGTTGCCTAATTCATAAGACACGGAGTTGTATAAGGGAAATGTTTTGAACTGGAAATCAGGAAACCTGAATACAAATACTAACTCTATTCCTGTGGAATTGTCAATTAACTTTTATGCTCATCCTTTAAAAAACAACAACACATGTTTTTTATTGATTTCAGAGAGGAAGGGAGAGGGAGAGATAGAAATACCAACAATAGAGAGAATCATTGATTGGCTGCCTCCTGCACACTCCACACTTCGGGATCAATCCTGCAACCTGGGAATTTGCCTTGACCGGGAATTGAACTGTGACCTCCAGGTTCATAGGTCAATGCTCAACCACTGAGCCATGCTGGCCATACTTCTGTTTCTTTAGTTTAAAATACCAGGAAGTTTGGCTGAACAATCTCTAAGGTACTTACTTTCCAGTTCTGGGAGTCTATGATTACATGTGGGTTTAAAGAAATGAGCATGAGAGAGACAGAAAGTATTGCCATAAAGTGTTCAGCTCCAAGGCCAAATTGGAGCTAAATTGTAAAGGAAAGCATCCCCGGAATGAAATAGAATCCAAGGGAAAGCAGGACTCTATCTTTTGAGGCCATCCTCCTATGATTTATTCTGAGAAGAGGTAGAGCTGGAAAATGAGGATTTGGACAGTAGGTCAGAAATTAAGAGAAGAGAGAGCTTTGCCCCAAAAGGCTGAGAACTGAGAGCAAGCAGAACGGCCTGTCATTAAGCACGTCATCATCATTGATCATTAAATAAAACGTGAGCTTGTTAGTCTCCCAGCTAGTGAGACCTGAACACAATGGTTACACCAGATTAAAGACTTTGGACTCTCTCTGCAGACAGTGGAAGCCAATGAAGGTTTTTTCGAGTAGGAGAGAGTCACCTTCCAACCAGGATTCTGCCCCATTCCTGGCCCTGGTACTGAGACTAGCAGCATACCCAAGTACCATGCAGATGTGTAGAAGCAGCTGGCCAAACATGCCTGTTCCAGGTGGTGGTCCACTCTCTGTTCTTCATCCTGATCTACCAGGCCTCCCAATTCAGTCCTCACTCTTCAGCTTTCATTATCTGCCTTATCTCTGATTATCTTGACTATTTACCTGGACAACTTTCTCTGGTCCCTGCTTCCACCTAGACTTTTACTCTTGCCTAGGACTTGATGACAGTATTCCAGCAGCTTCAGGTAAGATGGTGGTTATTTCATGACACTCGGATCCCTAGTACCATCACAAGCAAGGCTGCGTCACAGGAGAGAATGGTTCAGAGACACAACTTGTGTGGAAGTCAAATAAGCCAGACCAGGAAAGGCCAAAAGAGATCATTGTTTTTCTTTTGTTCTTAAAGAGACTGTGGATTTGCTACTCTAGTCTCAGAAAACTAGGAGAGGAGGTTGAGGATGGGTCTGAAGTAGATAAGCCAGTTTATAAAGACAAGGAGATGCTGGTTTTTAAGAACCTTGTTTTGAGGTCTGGGATGGAAGGGGGATATTCAAGCAGAAGTGGTGCTGGTCATTAGAGCAGGTGAAGTAGGCAGTTGAGATTGCCAAGTATTAAGGAGCCTGAGGTTTAGGAAAAGGAAGTCCTGGCACTAAAGAAAGGAGGATAAAGCAAAAACATAGCCATAAAGGAAATACTTTTAAAGTTTATATAGCATTTACATCTCTCAATTCACTTTCACATGGAAATAATATATATGAATAATTTCTCGTCTTGACTAAAAAACCTGTGGGATAAATAGGGTAACTATTGTTCTTATTTGATAGGTGAGGTTGACATCAGATTATTGGAGGCTGAAAGAAAGGAAGGGATGCTGAGACTGAGGTAAGGGCTATCGGAGGTCATGGTGAGAGGTTAAAACTGGGAGGAAGCTATGGCGAACATTTAAGAAGATTTCCTTCTTTTGCCTTGGGCCTTGGATCTTCCAAACACATTATTTCTGTGCTAAGATGGCTTTCTATTTTAGAGCATTTATCTGTTGTTGATATTTTTAATTGTCAAACGCCGAGCTGCAAGATCCATATCAGAAGAACCACTCAGAAAAAAAATCAGAAGGCTTGTGAAGTTATGAGAAGTTGGAATGTATGAGAAAAAAACTTTTAGAAACTCATTTTTCTACTGCAAGTAACTTCAAAAATCTTTTTTCTTTTTACAAACATCATGTCTGAGTAACAAAGCAGGAGTTGATTCCATTTAATTTGTGTGCATCTTAGCATTTATTGGTTCTCTTTGTTACTTATTATAACTAGCTAATTATTAATATTAATAATAGGAAGAAAGCAAAGGGGAGGCGAGATATCATAAACATGGTCATTTGGGCAGCTTCACCAGAAAGCTGCAACTTTACACTCCCCAGGGAACCACAGTTTATTCCCTGAAAAGAGATCCAACAAAAGGGAAGATGGGGCCAAAACCGGGTTGGCTCAGTGGATAGAGTGTCAGCCTGCAGACTGAAAGGTCCCAGGTTCGATTCCGGTCAAGGGCATGTACCTTGGTTGCGGGCACATCCCCAGTATGGTGTGTGCAAGAGGCAGCTGATGGATGATTCTCTCTCATTGATGTTTCTAACTCTCTATCCCTCTCTCTTCCTCTCTGTAAAAAATCAATAAAATATATTAAAAAAAGAAAAAAAAGGGAAGATGGGTGCATCTGCAGTGAAGTCAGGGTGACACAGTGAATACGCTTGCTTATACTTCTAACCTGGGAAAATTGTAATTCACCAAAGGGGGTGGAGCCACTGCAAACATTCAAAATCCTGAATTATTCATTGGCACACGCCCAGATCCATCCCACAGTGTGGGGCGTGCAGGAGGCAGCTGATCAATGATTCTCTCTCATTGTTGATGTTTCTCTCCCTCTCTCTCTCTCTCTCTCTCTCTCCCCCTTCCTCTCTGAAATCAATAAAAACTTATCTTTTAAAGAAGAAACATAAAAGTTAATTGACAATTCTATAGGAATAGTTAGTATTTGTATTCAGGTTCCTGATTTCCAGTTCAAAACACTTCCATGTCTTATGAATTAGGCAACAGGTAATTTAAAAGAAATGAAAAATCAGGTTTTCTGACCTGAATAATTGTTCCTTCATTTGTCTGATTTGTAAGATTTAATTTTCATATATTAGGTTCCTAATGTCAAGACAACCCCATATCTGACAAAGATAAAATGTAATATTTTTGAATGAGCTTAAGCAAACATGGCTGGTTTGGCTACTCTCTCTCCTGCCTACTTGTGTGATTCTCAGAAACTCTTGGAATGAACTTTAGAGTTAATCATAGTAGAATTGTGGAGATATAGACTAGGAATGTGTGCGTGTGTGTGTGTGTGTGTGTGTGTGTGTGTGTGAACTCTTTTGGAACTTCATTTCCATGAAACTCAACCATCCTATGTCTTCAACCTCTTCAGATGCTTCCTCCACTTCTGATCTCAACTGAAACTGGGCTCTTCCTTGAGGACATGGCTCTCCCAAGCATCCTTCTCTAATTGAAGGAATTCCTGTATCCACTTGAATCCAAACGAGTACCTCAAACTCAGCAAGAACAAAACTGAAACTGTCATCATCCCTGTATCATTCATTCTCTTTCCCCTGCTTCCATGAGACAATGACATGGAAATTACCCAGTCACCCAAACTAGGAATCTGAGGGTCAACCTAAAATCACTCTTCTCTTCTTTTTGATTCTATCACTCACCAAGCTGTGCCCATTTGTCTTGCTAATTACGTTTCTAACCCATTTCTACTCCTATGCTTCTAAGTGTAGCTCAAGGCCTCAGTTATCTCCCATCCAGATGGTCATACCTTTATTCTGCCTTTAACTCACTCAGGAAGTCCATCTTCTGCCTGGCTGTCAGAGGGACCTCACTAACACAGAACTGACCATGCCATTCCTCTGCCTATCCTGGTTCAGTGACTCTCCCGTCTGGCTAAGCTCCCTTTTGGGGAAGATTATTCTTATTGTCATTTTTACCTCTTCCGGATTGCTGCCTCCCACTTCATGCTGTACACAGCCTGTCTCTCACTGCACTCACCATGCTAACCACCCTTGTGTTTTCCTTCATGTAGCTCCCTTTGCCTGAAATGACCTTTCTAACTTTAACTCATTCTTTGTCTGGCTGTCTCTCAGACATACAGCTCTGATTGGTTGCCCTCTTATCTAGGAACTATTTCCCAAGGGATTATGCCAAGCTCAGTAGCCCTCCGTGTGCTCTCCCAGTATCCCCTACTTGGTTTGTATTAACCATCTGAATGTGTGTCTATCTTTCTCTGTACCTATTTTCTTAGAAGTCAGAGACTCTGAATTTTTTACTTTCCGCACATACACACATTTCCATCTGTGGGTCTAGCAAAGTGACAGGAACATATTAGGTGCTTAATAAATATTTAATGCAGCAGAATAATTTCCACTGAAAATGGATTTACCAAGTCCTAGTGGCCTTCAGGCGTGTAGGCATTCATTTACTCATTCGATAATACAATACCTACTGAATATTTATATCCTATTTATCTAGCATTCTTGACCTCTGTGCTGTTTAGATATATTGTAACTTCTTGAAATGCCTCAAATTCAGTTTCACTCAGCACTGTCTTCTGAACTACAGAATCTGGCTTGTGCAAAATAACTGATATAGGTGATCCGGGAAGAGACAAAGCTAGGGTAGCCCATGTCCCCATGAATTTACTGTCTGACCTGACTATATACATCTGCAATATTTGGCAATACTATACAGCATTTTTATAAACCTTTCAGCAAATGCCAATTAATAACACATAAACTGAATACCTAAATGTCTAGAGAACTCAGAGAGAAAAAAGGTCAGAACAGGGTGAATTTAATAAAAGAACTGGCTACAGACATTACAGTCTTTAATGTAGAGACTCAGTGAACATGAATGGCTTCAAGTGGAGGAAAATAGTATTTCTGGTTAAAGAAATAACATGAGCAAAGGAAAGAGGATAAAAGCTCTATTGAGAAAACAGTAAGTCATTTGCTTGACTGAACTACAAAATCTGAGCTAGGATATAAGAACAGGAAATTATGTTAAAAGGAATTAGTAAAATTGATATATATTTGGATGATGAATATCAGAAAGATGCTACGTCTTTATTCAGGGAACTGGAAAAAGCCAAGTAGTTCTCTCAACAGAGACAGAGATCGATAGATAGATAGATAGATAGATAGATAGATAGATATGACTATTAGGAGAGAAGTATTTGAGTTTATTTAATAAATTAAATACAATATATATAAACACATTCAAATAGCATTGTCCTGCAGGCTAATAGAGATGTAGGATTAGAAAGAGGGTATGAGATAAAAGTCACTTAAACAGTGGTGTTAGTGGATGTCACAAGCCAGGACACGCTGCCCAAAGCAATACTCATCATTCCAGATACGGGGTCTGTGAGACTGGATTAGAGTCCCACCCCCCTAACCAACAAGAAGAGGGGGTTTTGATGGAGCTGGACTCACGTGTGAAGTTAAATGACTCAATTTTCAAAGGTGAGAGGAGTAGATGGAGCAAACCCAACAGAAATTTAAATCAACATTTCAAATGGAATAAAATTAAGGCCAAATTATCAGCTGTTCCCTCCACCAAGCCTCCTGCCTAATTACATGACATGATTGGAAGCATTGCCAAAACCCTCGAACTTTGCAACCACAACACTCTCTCAGGCTGTTTCCTCTCCCTACACCCCACATTGTTCATTCTTCCTTCTTCAGATGTCCCATCTCAAAAGTAAATCCTCTGAGACCCTCACAGCCACTGAGAATTCCTCATCTGCGTGTAACACCCACCACAGTAAATCCTTCCACAAGCTCTCCAGATAATTGGTTTCATAAAATACCACTTTGGCGGCGATATTCTGCCAACAGCCCCAACTTGCCTAGTAATGAAATAAAGAAAAGATGCTTTTCTTGCCAACTCTTTCACCGCAAGATTATTTTAATGCAAGTTTAATTAATGGGAAGCAAACACAATAAATAATATCCATAAATGGCGAATGGCAATGGCAATACCTAGTCCTGCTGACATTCTACATCTTCCTAGGTGCATTTTTTCCCACCTCCTTATAGTGACCGAGGAGGAGAAAAGATTTCCTGACTTGGCCTCCTCACTGATTTCTGTCCAGGAGCCAGGTGGGTCCCTCCTGGCTCCTACCTTCTCCATTCCTTCCAACCCTTCTAGAATACATGTATAGCATTTCTGAGAAAGCCTGGGCCACATGTGTGCTCAACACTCTAGGATCCTGAGAAATCTATTCTTCCAATATGTTAATGGAAAGGCAGATAGAAAAGCCTCCATTGATCGGCTGCCGCCTGCACACCCCTATAAGCCCCCCCACCCCCACCCACTGGGGACCAACAACACAACCTGGGCATGTGCCCTGACCAGGAATCAAACTGTGACCTCCTGGTTCATAGGTTGGTGCTTAACCACTGAGCCACATGTTCAGGGCAGTCACTTTTTTACTTTCAAAAAATAAATTAAATTTTAATTAAACATTCCTCTAAACATCACTGAACCCAAGTTCTATGAAAAAAAAAAAATTAAAGAGAAAATTAAATCCTTTACATAGCTCCTGTCATTGGGTCCCCTGGTTCTTAGCCTTGCTGCCCTGTCCCTCCCCTGAAATAGAGAAAAAAACATTCTTCAATTCCTTGTGTTGTAAATTTCTACCTTCCTCTAGGAAGCTTTATCCTTCCACTTAAGGGGGTTGCTCCAATTAGAGAAATCCATGAGACATAGCTCACAGCGCATTTTCCTCCCAAGACCGAGTTGTTCCATGTGAAACAACACTTTGGACTTTCGTCTAAACAACAGGCACACTCAACCCTCGCAAAACAAATACACTCAAAATCCCTTTTAAAGAAGAGAAACGTTTTCCTAAAGGCACCATGATCTGTGGAGCTTGCTGCAGGTCACAAAGGAAATCGCAGTTGTACATTATTGGCAGAGAGATATCAATCTCCCTTTCCTATTCTTTTATTTCCAGACCCTGTCCAGGTTTTTGCAAACAAACCAACCAACAAAGGAGTCCATTATGACATCTTTGAGAATAAGCTGTGCCATCAACTTAATTGCTACTCTTTAACTTACTTTCCTTGTCTTGGACCAAATCCTATCCTAGTCAAACTTTCCTCCCGTTCTAGTGCTGGAAATAGGGCTCAGACTAAGAGAGGCGTATTCCACCAAAGCCCTTCTCTGCAGAATTGCTTTTTCCCTACTTTCCTGGGGTTAGCTTTCCCACAGGACCCTTTCCCCAGATCACATACCCCTCCTGGGTTGTACCCTGGCCCCCATTTGTGAGAATCCATGGCTGACCTGGCAGCCCTTTGGTCATACCTAGTTGGGTCACCTTGGCTTTATTACATAGCTGTTTCTTTAATACATTTCTCTAAAGCTGAGTTTACTCTATCCAAAGCCATTCAAAATCCTTCTGCCAAATCGTCTTCTGTCTCTCACCTTATAAATCCTTAACCTTCTAAATCCACATTCTCTAAGTCCCTTTATTAGTTCCCATTTCCTTGTCAGGTTTTATTTCCCACCATTGGGTAACTCGGACTTTTGCCAATTCTTCTGCTCACACCTTTTTGTTGTTTCTGGAATTTCTCTTTTCTTGCCCCTTTTCTACACCACATCTACCCCTCCCCCCAAGCCACCAGACTTAATTAGAATACTTTCTCACTTCTTATCTAACAAACCAGCTCTCAGCTATTAAAATTTGAGATATTTCCCAACCACCCCTACACACTCTAGAGCCATGGTGACACCATCACTGTTGTCGGGAGACAGTTCCGTGGGCTTCATTGATCAGGGCCTTGATAGCTATGTCGCAATGGCAAAGTCTATGCATTACTTCTGTTACCTCATGAGCTAGAAATATGTACTCCAGCTGCCTCATTCATCAGACAACCTTTGTGGGGTAACCCAAGAGTCTAACCACCATTTATATCGTTCTCAGTTTGGGAATATGAAGTCTCCATTCAAAATAACCACACACACACACACAAAAAAACTTTTGAAAGGTAATTGGTTCCTACCTGGCATCTGTAGACCTTGTCTTGATTTCCCACCCGCGTGCAAGCTCCATCTGATGCAGGAAGCAGCAGCTTGTCTGTTTCAAACACCTGGGTAGACACAGAAGAAACACATTGCTGCAAACCATGGAAGCCCACTTGCTGATCAGAGTGACAGTAAATGATTTATTTCTGTATATTTTCACCTTTTTTTTTTAATCACATCTAAGTTTCAAAACCTCCCTTAAGATTTTTAGAGTAAATAAGCTTGGGTTTGGGTAAGGAGCAAACTATTTAGAGACAGGTTGGGTTAAGGCTTGGTTCTACTATGTATTAGACAGCTGGCTGGCCAAGTCATTTCATCTTTCTGGACCTGTTTCTCTAAGAGTAAGGCAAGAATAGTAACTGACAACATCCTCCCTATCAAATTTCGTGACTCCTCAGTGAGGCAAGAGCAAGGCGGAGCTGATGAGACAGGTTGAGGTTAGGGTGACAATAGAAATTCCAACAAACCGGCAGGGCATGGTAACCAAGGGAATTACGTAGTGTCCAGTCATAAAGCAGGCAAACATCAGGTTAAAAGGCAGAAGTAGCAGGATATCCCCTGAACCTAAACCCTGAACCATGCCGGTCATTGGGGGACACTTGCACCCAATCATGGTCAGAGCCTGGTGAGCAGAATGGAGTGGGTGGTATCCACTATCCCAATATTTCATGAGGATCTTTGCCAAAGCCATTTTCCAGCCCTCAGGAACAGAACAAATAATAAACTTGATCAGAAGATAGACCACATGCCTAGGAGTCCAGGGAAGCCCTGATCCATGAAATGAGGACAGAGAACACTTGGAAACAGGTGACCAATTATCATGACACTCTAGGGTGACTTAACCATGATTCCAGACAAATCAATAATTCTATTGATCATCCTGAGACCTCAATGACCAGCAGCAAAAGAATCTTGGAGCATGTCATTGAAGCTCACACATCATCAAGTCAGGTTATAGGTTATAGGTTATAGGTTATAGGTTATAGGTTATAGGTTATAGGTTATAGGTTATAAGTTATAGGTTATAGGTTATAGGAATGTATACTGAGTTGGTAGAAGGTGGTTTGACCAAAAACAAAACCTTTTCCAATAGAATTAAGATTAGCTAAGTCTGTTGGGGGCTCTTGCTGCTTCAGGGACAAGACTTCTGTGCTCCGACCAGTTACCATGTAAATGCCAGGGCACCATAGGGGTGAGGCATGTCAGCACACAGCAGGTGCAAATGTCAGATGAGGATCTAATAATGAATGCAACAAGTTCAAGGCCATGTGGGACAAGTAGGGATTCAAACGCAGGAGCATTTTGTGCCAAGAGGAGCCTGTGGGGTTTTTTTTCATGCAAAGGAACGATAAGGATGTCTCCTTTGTACAGTTGGGCCTGCAGGCATCCTTACTTAGTCCTCTGTTCTCCACACTTTGGAAGGCAGAATGCAGCCCTCCAGTGCATTTTAAGAGCTGTGTACGAAAAGACACATTTACAAGTCAATAAAAGATGAGAAGCCAATTGTCAACAAGTCCAGAGTTCCTATTGGAGGCCACTCAAAACTAGTAAACAAACAAACAAAAAAATGTATTAGGCTGAGCATCCATCACTTAGTTAAATACCTTAAATGACTGACTTATCAGTCCTGATGTATCTCCTTTGCAGAGGAGTGTAATAGAGAACGGAATCCAAGGTGTCTGGTGGTGGCTTACTGGTGATTATGGGAGGAATGTGAACTAGACTGGTGAGGGCCGCGCTGGAGCCCTGCAGGATCCACGCCTGAGTGTGAACCTCAACAGCCTGCATCTCGGGGAAAGACACGTGGACCTGTGCTTCCCCAGCACTCATCCCTTCACATTTCCTAATTAGGTTATATTCGATGCTCGCAGGCTGGTGATGGATGAGATACTGAAGTGTAATCACAACTGATATTATTCACGGCCCAGGAATGCGCGGCCCAGGCTGCTCGGCTAGCTCATAGCAGAAAACAATGGTACCGCTGACAAGTGGCCTTTCTACATGGCAGATTCTGGTTCGGATTTATTCTTTCTGTTTGCCCGTGATTGCAGAACAGGTATCTAGAGAGGAGAAATAAACACACTGTACGTTGCACTTCCTGGTTGTGTGAGGCTTGTTAAGTCGCATAAACACTGGCACGGCCTGTCTGCTAGAATGTCCAGAAATGGGGCCAACTGGGCCGCCTCTGCATCTGCCTTGAGATGTTTGGTTGCCTAGAGGCCCAAATAACCACGGGAAGGGTAATTAACAATCAACAGGTGTGGTGCCAGACCTTGTGCTCCAATAAAAGATGAAGATTAACTGCCTGTTCCGAAATAGTTAACCATCAGGCCAAAAGCCAGCCAAAACATGCCATCAATTAACACAAGTCAGATGCAACTCAGAACTATAACAGAGAGGTGCATAGAGGAAAGATTAACTCTGACTATAGGGAGGAGGGTTATCAAAGGGAAGTCTTGGAAGAGGAGTAAGAGTATATGAAGGAGGGGAGGCGCGTACATTCCAGAAAATAAAAAATGGGATGGAGCCATAGCCAAGGAGCTGTAATAGCACAGAAGAGAGACTGTAACCCAACCAACAGGACCTCACTTCCTCACAGGAAAGTTGAGCCTTGAAGGATACAGAGGTGGCAGTCAGATGGAAGGCAGGGAGGAGAACATTCTAGAAAGAGGAGGCAGCACTGCCTACACAGAGAGGTGAAAGAATATGTTTTAAATACCACAAGTAGCTCAGTATGTTTGGAACCTGAGGACGGGTTAGAAGATGAGGTTGGAGAAATAAGCAAGGGCCAGGGCATGAAAGTTTGGGGGTTTTGTTTGTTTATTTGTTTTTTTGTAGCCAGCTGTTTTATCCGGACGGCTATGAGAAGCTGCATAAGGTCCCATCTATTTGACTTGGTGACTCATTGAAGCTGGGGAGAGGTTATAGATGAAAGATCCAGGTAAGACAGGACGAGAGCTTAAAACAAAAGTATGAATGACAGGCAAAGGAACTCGGGTTTTAAGAGGCAGGAGGGGGGAAATGGAGTAATTCTCCTTCCTACTCAGTAATACTACTTTCCAATGATCACGCTCTATCTTGTTGCATTATTTATGTGCATATGTTACCCCCTCTATTAGGTTGTCAGTTCCTTGAGAGAAGACCAGAGAGATGTATGTCTAATTCAACTGTGTGTTACACTTCCTATTACAGGTCTTACCCATATTAACCATTCTCCAAATACATGTATTGAATGAGCAGAAAACACAGATTTGTGTGGGGGAAGGGAAGATGGAGGTGGAGCCAGGGTCAGTATTTAAACCAAGAGAAAGTCCTTCGACTCCTGGGTGTGCAGAGAAGTTCCTTTCCGTGTCACCCTGCACTTCCTTCAGACGATTGTGCCCTCCTTGGAAGAAGGCACAGCATCCCCCGAGGTTGGCAGGTGCTCATCCATTGTGGCAGCGCCTGGAGGGGAGTGGGGGTATGTCTTGGGTCCACTGCTGAAGAAATAAATGCTAGAATCCCCTGTATGTGCTGCTTCTGGCAGAAGACAAATGTCCAGAATGGCTGGAGTTCTGAGATGACAAATAGACAACAGCAAGTTCCTTAGAGTGGGATAGAGAGGAAGAGGAGGATGAGTGAGAAAGGACAGAGGAGGCCAGAAATAAACCTCAGATCCTTTAGCACCGTGAATCTCACAAATTAAGAGTTGATCCTCAATAGAGACCCTTTACCGTTATGAAGATCTGTGCCTGGTATAGGTGGACTCAGACCACGTGCCCCAGCCCTATACAATAAAAAAATCCAAAGATCACCCTGCACTAAGACCTTCTTCAAATGCTGCTTCCTCCACTAGGCCATCTTGATCACCCTAAACAGAAGCAATTTCTCTACTTACTGATCATCTCACCATGATGCTGTGTTTCTTGGAGCCCATGAGAGTTAGAAACTCCTTGGTGAAAGGGTGAAGGGTAAGAAGAGAAGGGTTCCCCACTACAGCTCAGCCAGAAAGAGCTGTGCCTTCACCCCTAACATACATCAGGAACCTTCCTATTATTCCATTTAAAAAAGGGAAAAACTTCAAAACCACTCATGTATAGTGAAATATCACTATTACTGGACCAGTAATCCAGATGGTCTCAATTTAGATACATGTTTCATTGTCAGAGAACATATCAAAATATGTGTCCCTATTTGACATTTGGAAAATTTCATGGACTTGATGACATTTATCATATACTGTCTTATAATAATATTTGTGTGCTCTTTTAATGGACTCTAAAAGTTTTAAGCTGCTTCAGTGTCGGAAGCCTATTCTCTTTTGCATGTTTTGAGTATCTGTCACAGTGCTTTATACTCTGCTGTTCAACAAACCTAAGCTGAATAACAATAAGAATGTTAGGACCTATTCACTAGCAAGCAGATTTGTGCGGCAGTTCCTAAGATTTACAACATAATGTGCAAAATTCCTTGCTTTCTAGGCAGACCCATAATGAGGAATCAACCTAAAGATAGGACTTTACAAACCAAAAAGAAAGTCTTAGATCACCCTAGAAACAGAGATTTAAATATAGGGCCACAAAGAAGACAACTGTCTTTGAACAAGCTCTGCATTCAGTATTAGGTTGTGTAAATATCACAGCATTTCTGAGTAACGATGCAAAGCTTAGGGTTCCCAGGTGTTGACTCCTCTGTGCATGCCTCATTGGCAGAACATGTCCTTCTGCTCAGACAAGTGACCAGACCACAGTCAGGGGCACCTAGAGGTCCCGCCTGGAGGGTTAAGATGAAGGCCTTTGGAACACAGTTTCCACACTCGGTCAAGCAGGTTTGGAAAGATAAGAGAAATATAGGCTAGCCCAAGAAGAGTGCCAATCTGATTGACCCAATTTCCTGGCACAGAATGGGCATTCAATAAATATGTACTGAATGTGTGAAATGGCTCCTCCCCTCTCCTGCTCCAACCTGTTCAGTCAGTAGTGAGGCAGCTCAAAGCACTCTCAAGGCCACACACCTATCTACCTATTCTTCTTCCTGAGGAAAATACCACAGCCATTGTTTCCAGAGAGTGGGCAGCAAAGGCAAATAAATGGGCTTGGAAGTATCCACTACACCTGTTGGGAGAGGCAAACTTCAACTGCGTGTTATACTTCCTAATACAGGGCTTACACATATTAACCATTCTCCAAATATATGTATTGTATGAGCAGAAAACACAGATTTGTGTGGGGGAAGGGAAGAGGGAAGTGGAGCCAGGGTCAGTATTTAAACCAATCAGCCTGGTGAGGGGCAGCAAAAGGCCCTGGCCCTGAACCTAAGGCAGACTACTATCTGACCTTGGGCAGACTATTATCAACTGTGGTCTTCAACTCTGCTATTCAACAAACCTAAGCTGAATAGCCGTGGTTGGCAAACCACATGAGGCTCTTTGGCCCCTTGAGTGTGGCTCTTCCACAAAATACCACGTGTGGGTGTGCATGTACAGTGCTATTGAAGGAATACCCTATTTTTGTAGTTTAAGTTTAAAAACTTGGCTCTCAAAAGACATTTCAATCGTTGTACTGTTGATATTTGGCTCTGTTGACTAATGAGTTTGCCGACCACTGCCCTATAAAATGTTCTCAGTGAAGTAGAAAGCCAGGGCAGTTTGTTTTTTTTGTTGTTTGTTTGTTTTTGTTTTTGTTTTTTGCTGGTTTCTTCGTGAGAGTCCAAATTAAGTGACCTGTAATAAACTTGTAAGGAGATGGCCTGTCCTTTGTGCACAGGGACTTCTGTCACTGGTTTCCAGTCAACAATCAGGATCCGGCATGCCTCGTATTTGAAGGCCTTCTCCACAAATAAGATTGGCGAAGCCTGAGTTCAAAGGCTAATTCAAATGCCAAGAGTCCTAGGATTTGGTGGCTGCTGTGAGCTCCTGGCTAACCTGCTCAGAACTATATGCTGGGCCTGCGTTCCGCCTATTCACAGAGTCTCAGATATACCAACTGCTACCTTTGATTAGGCAAAACTGGTCTCCTCACCAAGATGTAACCTCAAGTCCTTTACTTATAAGGAAGTCACTGCTTAGAAATTCCTTAGGTTTTGGCAAATTGTTCAACCAAATTCATTATTTTCAGGATTGGTGACATTCTAATTGGGTGGCAAAGAAGGGAATCCTCCAGTTACAAGGTCATTCTCATTCAAAATGCTGGAAACTTCCAGCTTTCTCTAGCATTTTTCCTTAAAGCTAACGTCAAGGGGTAATTGAGAACATGCACACACCAATTCAGTCTGAATGTGGCATTTCGGAGGCAAACCCCAGCTGAGTACACAGGAGTGTGCTTCAGCTTTGCCAGAAGAGAAATAGTTATGCATTATACATGGACTATAAAGACATTTTTTGTAAGCCTTCCTTAAAAATGTTTGAATTTTATAACTTAAAATGTTCCATGTGTTTAGTATTTCTTGTTCAGCTAGACGAAAGAGAAGTGGTTGAAAATTCAGTCTCAGCATACATGTGGTATGTTTCAGGAATGTTCAATATATTATTACTTCTGGAGCAATGGAGCTGGTGAACACGGCTTTTTATGCTCGTTGCAAGTTGTAGCCAAGGGGTCCATTTATTCAATAAATATTTATTGAGTGCCTACTATGTGCTAGGCCCCATTTTAGTTATGGAAAATACAACAGTATGCCAAATTCACATTTTAAAGAACACAGGCCATAAACGAATTTATTAATAAATATAATGTCAGGTACCTTACATTGTATTCTTCCTGCTTGAGGGGGGTGGGGAAGAGAATGTGGGAAGGGCTGCTATTTGAGGAACAGCCTCTAGCCAGACGTCTCATAAAGACAATGGATTACTTTGGTTACCCAGGGAAGAAGGGGCTGGCAGATGGAGTGCCCCAGACACTGTTGGAGTGCCTGGAGAGGCCTGCAGGCCTCCCGGACAGGGCAGAAGGAGAGAGGGAAAGCAATCAGAAATGAGATCCTACACAAAACCTCTGCCAAAGGGGTCCTTGCCCCTGAGGTGGACGGACCACTGAGTCCCCAGCTCAATTTCATTTTTTTTGGAGGTTCAAACAGTGGTAGCAAATTGCAAGGAAAGCCTGCTATCAAGCTACAGTCACCCGGCTCCAGAAAAAAAAAAAAAATGCATATTTGTTGTTTAGTCTCCTGAGAAGCGCATTTCTCCTGCCTTTCTGGACTTCTCTCCCCGTTGCATTTCTCCCATATTTCAAAGCTTCAATTTAAGCTCTGCCTCCTGTTAAGAATCCTCCGCTAAATCCAGTCTAAGTGACACTAAGTGGCTCTGTGACCTGAGGCTTTTACAGAGGACTTTCTCGCCATCAGTGGATGGGTGACGGGGGGGAAACCCTGAAACAGAATGCGAAAGAGTTGATGTGTAATTCTCTGTGAGTGCTTTCCGGTGTTCCTAGTCCCGTGAGATTTTAAAACGAGCCTGTGATTTTAAAAGATTGAGAAGCACTACTCGAGAGCAGGGCATCAGCCGGGCACAGGAACCATTTACATTCGTTTCATGGAAACGAAGGTTCCAATTCAGTAGCTCTGGAGGGAGTGTTGGTGTTGCTTGCCCCGCGACCACATTTGGTGGCAAGAGGCTAGAACATTCCTAGTCAGCGCTTGCTTGCCTGCGCTGGCATGTTCTCTCTGCCCCTTCAGTAGATTGCAGGTTTCTGGACAGCGAGGGTGCTTCATGCTGACGCGTGTTGGCCCCTCTCCCACAGTTGGAACTAATAGAAAAACAGCCGCTTGCTCTACAGACATGAGTGCATGGGTCAAACCTGATTAAAATATCTTCTCTAGGTCCACCGTCTTAGTCTCACTGAGGCTTCTATGGTGACCACCAATTTTCCAAGGCTAAACCTTTCCGTAATTCAAAGCAGCATCTCAGAACCCTGAACATGTCCTCCCCAAGCCAAGCTTTTCTCTCTTTTCTGTATTGAAATAAAAATACATTCAACCTAAAAGCCATCATAGCACAGGAAAGGCATTCCTCTGAAAGGATAACTCACTATATAAGGGCATTCTTCCTCACTGGTACCAAGAAAGATGTTCAGTACAAGTAAATAACGGAGAGCATCAAAGAAGCCCGGATAAATCAAGTCAGCATCCGCAGGCCCTGGCAGGGGCAGGTTCTGGATAAACTGTGTGGAGCCCAGATGTGAGACCTCGCGAAGGACAGGCAGACAGTGAAATCTCCGGAAAGTGAGGCACAGTACAGACAACTAAGGTTTGGGAGTTCAATTGCTGCCTCAAAGAACCTGCTGCTTTATGCTTGCAGAAGCTGTCAAAGAAGTTACTATTTAGTCAGATGGAAATAAAGTGTTGTTAACAGCAGTTAACAATAGAGCAAATGAAAAACAATATTCCATACTACACAACATGTGCAAAAGAAATTTTTCATGTGGTATTTAGTATATATATATATATATATATATATATATATATACACACACATACATACAATTTGTACTTATGAAAATGCCATATGCAATGAAAGCTATGCATATGTATAAAAATACCTTTCAGGGGGCCAGCCACATTTAATATTTTCCAATAAATTCATCCATAAAAACATACACATCCGTGCCAAGTGGAACATATATTTTGAAATCTGAACCCCAAGTAAAACTCTCAGGAATCTTGGAGTCGAAACCCAGGTATCTGCCAGGGGAAGCTTGGGAGCAGTCGCCTGTTTGCAGCGGGGAAACAATGCCTTGGCCTCTCATCTCCGCGGACTGTTTTTGCTTGTCAGATTTCTTTGACTTCCAACCTCACGGCCGTTTGACCTGCCAACCATTATTTTCTCGGAGGCTTTTCACGCTCCACCCTGGCGTTTTGTTTGTCCAGCGCGGCTGTGTCCGTTTCCTTTCTCACTTCACCTAACGTCAGCGGCGGTGGGTACCACGTGGGCTGCCCTGGCAGCCTCAGGTTTCAGACAGACAGGCCCGGGGCGTCGCGGTGATGCCCCGCAGCTGATGCCGCTCTGCAGTGAGGCCCCCGGAGGGAGGGGGCTCCGCTTTGTGCCAGGATTTCCAGCCGACCGCGGCGGCCCGGCCCGGAGCGCCCTCCTCCCCCGGCTCCAGGCTCCCGCCCGGGGACCTCGCCGCCGGAAAACGCCGCCCTTCCTTTCCTGTCGCCTACTCCATCCCCAGGCCGACGGCTGGAGGAGGAAGGGACGGAGGCGGATTAAGAAAACTAATTAACCGGGCCCCGGGGTGGAAGGGAGGGGCGGGGAGGCGGCGGTCCCGGGGTGAGCGGCGGGCGCAGGTGGCGCGGACGGGTCGATGTCACGCTCCCCGCCCGCAGCTGCGCCCCTGCGCCCGCTCGTGCGTCGCGAGCAACCGCCACCCGCTCGCCCCGGCTTTGCAGGCGGCGAGTCTCTTAGGACCCGCGGGAGGAAAAGAAAAAAAAAAATAAATAAATAAGACACAAGCACCTCCTTGTGGGCTGGGAAACCTGCAGCGTCGGCTGCTCTTGTGCCGGCTTCCCCGGCCCGCAGCGCCGGCGTCTCCGGGGCGCGATCCACTCTCCGGGTTTTGGCGACGACCGCTCCGAGGGGGCCGGGCTGCAAACTGACAGCGCGACCCTCCCCCGAGCCCGGGTCCCGGGTGCGGGGACCCCAGGGTGCGGGGACCCCAGGGCGGTGGGGTCAGGGGGAGAGGGGGCGCTCCTTCCGCGCCGGCCCGGGGGGACGAGGAGAGGTGGGCGCAGGAGGGCTAGTGTCTGGGTTGCAGGTGCCTGGGCTGCAGGCGGAGAGGCCCTTTGTCCTCGGGTACCTTAGGCGCTAGCACCCCGGGGTCCCCCTTTTTTGAACCGGGCGTCCCATCCCGCGAGCTCTCTTTGTGCGGAGGGAGCTGATCGCACCCCTAAGCCCCCTCCCTGGAGGCAGCGATGGGGAGGTGAAAAAGTGGGTGCCCACCCATTGTCCTCCGTTTGCTCGCAGGCCCTGCCGCCGCCGGGGACCCCCTCGCCCGTCCACCCGCCCGCCCCGGGGCGCGGAGCAGGTAGCACCTCGGGGTGGGTCCGCCCGCCGCCCGGCCCCGCGCCCGCCCCGCCCCGGCCCCGCGCCCCGCCCGCCCGCCCCGCCCCTCGCAGCTCAGCCCCGGCGCGGCCGCCGCGCGCTCAGTCTCTCTCGCACCTTCGCTCTCGGGCGGCCGTTGGGCGGAGGGTCCGAGCGGCGGGCGATCCCGGAGCGCAGCGGCCGCGGGCGCCTTCTCGCCGGCGGGGAGCGGGTGGCGCAGTGAGGAGGGACCTGCGCGTGGCCGGCGGGGACTGGTGCGCCTCCGGAGGCGGCGGGCGCGGACCCGGCGCTGCGGTCCTGGGGCTGCCGGTGAGTGCCCGCGGCTCCGTCCGCATCCTCTCTGGCTGTCCGTGAGTCTGTCCGACCGGCGGCCGGCGTGCACGGGGGGTTACTAGGCTGGGAAACCCCTCGGGGACGAGGCTCCCGGGCATTCCCTTCCAGCTGGCGTCCACAGGACAAAAGGGGACCTGAAGGGCGCGGGAGAGGGGCGCCGGCACCCGGGCGCAGACCCCGCCGCCGGTGCCACCGCTTTGCAGGGTGGGCTTGCACGCTGGCTGCACCCTCCGAGCTGTTGGCAGCCACCCTGGGCGCGTGGATTGCTTCGTGTGTTTTTTGTTTGTTTGTTTGTTGTTTTTCCATCGGAGAACAAGCCGCCCGTGGCTACCGCTCGCCTCCCACCGGGGCTGGCACCGGGGCCGCACGCGGTGCGCCTTGCAGACCTGCGGGGGCAGTGACCTCCGGGAGCCCGCGCCCCGCTTTTAGGGTGGCCGGGCCGGGGCGGGGATGGGGATGGGGAGCGGGGGGCGGGCATGGCGAGCAGAGTTCCAACCTGTAGGTCTGGCAGTTGGTTTGGGGTGGGTTTTTTTTTTTTGGTCCGTGGTTTCTGAACAGCTGGAGCTTTTTCAAGATGTTTTTCTTCTTGAAACGAAGTGTCTTGACAGCAGACAAGTATCAGATACGTGAGGACAAATGGATCTGGTCAGTCCGTTTTTGTTGTTGTTTGTTTTTGCTTTTTTTTGTTATGAATTACTATACTGCATCCCCCTCCCCTCGACTTTGGGAGGCATGTGTTTCATCTTATAAATAGAAAGTAGCATATTTTTTGGCAGGACCTCCCTTAATACGGCGGCGCAGTCCAGGAGAGGTCAGTTTAAAAATAAATACGCACTTGAATGTTACACCGCGGAGAGCCGGGCTGCGGCCGGGACGAGCTGCGCGGACAGCAGCCTCAAAGCCGGCGGCGCAGCTGTGTGGAAAGGAGCGCAGGCCCCAGAGCGCACGCCAGGCTGACCGTCAAGTAATTACATTTTGTTTAAAAAAAAAAAAAGTGAGTGAATTAACGGGAGGGTGGGAGTAAGTAGGAATGTCGGGTCGGTCTTGCAATAGGAATTGTTCCTGTCCTGGTGGATTTGGGAACGTGGCTCCTGCTGAGGGTGTGAGGCGGTGCTGGGTGGGGCAGGGAACTGATTAATATGTTAAGGAGACTAAGGTTTGCTCCCACTCCCAGTTGCCTTTAAAAGAGGACCGAGGGAAACTAGGTGAGCAGCAGATTGTCTCAATTTGAATAGCAAAGCCTGGTGGGGGTACTTCCCTTAGCATCATGCTGATGGTGCCTCTAGGGCAGGGGTGGGCAAACAATTTAGTCAGCCGAGCCAAATGTCAGCGGTACAACGATTGACATTGCTTTTGAGAGCAAAATTTTTTCAACTTAAACTTCTTCAAAACAGAGTCACCCAGGCCGTGGTGTTTTGTGGAAGAGCCACACTGAAGGGGCCAAAGAGCCGAAGTTTGCCGACCACTGCCCTAGGGTCTCCCTGCAGTAATTTAAAAGACTCCTATAATGTGCCTGCCCCCTGCACATTTACTGGGGAGCGAGCCTGCAACCCTGGCCTGTGCCCTGACGGGGATTCGAACTGTGACCGCCTGATCCATAGGTTCACTGCTCAACCACTGAGCCGTGCGGGCCGAGCCAGAATAGATGAGACACTCAGATATAAGTTGGGGCAGTTGTGCAATGTCTGGCATTGTCACATGTGAAATCAGTGGTCAAGACTACAGTGTTTCCCTGAAAATAAGACATCCTCCGAAAATAAGACCTAGCGCAACTTTGGGAGAAAAAAGTAATATAAGACACTGTCTTATTTTCGGGGAAACAGGATATATAGTCAAGGAAGGGTTGAAAGTTCTTCACTAAGTCTCCCAAAGAATGTAGGTTTCCCAATAGGCCCCATTCATTGAATGCAACACCCAGCAGAGCTTCAGAAGCATTTCGGGATCCATGGCAGTTTCAGCTTTCCAGTGGGTATCACCGGCCAGAGGTTTATATTATGAATCCCATGATTGGAGCATGTGTGTGCTGCGGCTGTGGCAGCAGCTACAGATGAAAAATAAGTAGCTCCCCCTTCCTTCCCTCAAAATCTGAGCGCTGCATTTCTGTTTTGTATCCCCATGGAGCATGTAAAGACAGCTACAATAGTGAGTATTGCACCTTTTTTTTTTTTTTTTTTTTTTTTTTTTTTGCATTACAGTGTAAATTTAAATGCAAGATAAGTAAACACAAAGCTCTAAATAACATTTATCGCAGAAGTGCGCAAGTGACCTAGGGTGATCTATCTGCTCTGTAGTTCCCTTTAATGTGGTATTTTATATCCAGCACATTCACAAAAGCTTCCCTTTTCACTTCTAAAATCTGTGGTATTCAACAGTATTGGGAATAAAATGGTTTTAACCCATATCACCCAAAGATTTTTACCAGGCCAAAACAATTTTTGAGCTCCTTGGCTAGGAGCCATAACATTTATCCAGTAGGTGGAATACAATTCATGACCTGGAAAGCCTCCAGCAGATGTCCAGACTGTCCTGACTGTTCTAATAACTAAAATTCTTGCTTTCGTTCTGATTTCACTTTATGCCTGGCCTCATTTCTTTCCAATCAAAATCCTGTGGACCTGTGTATTCATTGGTTGAATCGGAACTTAAGTCTATTTTTAAATGCACTATGTTTGCCAGAGAACAAGTAAGGTCATTGGAAACTACGACTGGATTCAGCCAGCCACAAACTCTTCCTTACCAAGCACCGATGCCTCGGATTCTCGACTTTGGACGTAAAGGTCCTTCCTATATGGAGCTTGTCCTAAGTGCCAAGCCTTAATTTTGATGAACTCGTTTATTTCTGACAGTCCTAGGTAGGAAGGACATTTTACAGATGTGGAAACTGAGGGCAGACCTGTTCTGTAACTTGCCCCAGCATACACAGTAAGGAACATACCTAAACACAAATACAGGGTGGGGCAAAAGCAGGTTTACAGTTGTTCATATGGGAGATAACGAAGTAATCAATGAATAATAACAAGAAGAAACTATTTCACATACCCACCACTGTAAACCCACTTTTGCCCCAACTTGTATGCAATTGAACAACCCAATAAGGTGCATGTGTGAGTGGCGAATCCTGCATGAAAGTCAGCGCCTCCTTGGGGTAAGGAGAAGGAAAAACATCCTGAGGTTAAGAAACCTGAGCCCAGGCTGCCTGCGCTCAGGTCCCCTAGCGTAGGTGCTTACTACTTGTGTCACTTTGGGCAAGTCCCTTAGCCTGTCTACCCCAGTTTAGCAATTATAAAATGGAGATAATAGCATTACTCTTTGAGGATTGAGTCAGTTCAAACAGAATGCACTCAGAACAGTACCTGGCCCAGAGTAGGCAAAAGGAACGGTTGGTGCTTTCACTGATGCTTTTGTTGTTTTCCTTGGTGCTTAATACTGGTTCTGTCCTTAATATTCATCACTACTCTTTGAGATAGATGGTATTGTTTTTATTTTCCAGATGACAGCGCAGGCTCAGAAAGGCCGTGTAACTTGGCCAAGGTTGCCCAGCTAGCTAACTAAGTAGCGGATTCAGGTTTGAATTCAGGTCTGTTGGAGTTTGTGCAAAATGCCAAAGCTCACGGAGGGGCAGGGAAGCGGTTACCTCTGACTCAGGTTAGGTTTTTTAGCCCCTGGCAGAGAACTATTTCATAGCACTGTATGTCTTGCAATCTGACGCCCAGAGGAAGATAACAGTAATTGCCAACCTTTAGGGTTGTACCGTTAGAACATTTTATTTCTGAAGCTGGTTCAGTCCCGTTGAGTATGGAAGCAGCCTTCTGCAGAGGATCCAGCATCAAACTGCTAGAGTTAACACCATTTAATGTGTATCGGGAGGGTTACTAGGTAAACACATAAGAGAGCTCTGCCGCAGCCAAGAACAGTGGATTTCAGGGGCCAGGAATGAAGTGGAGCTTATTACAGACTCTATCCTTGCTTCTAAGTTCCAGAAAGTCTGGGTAGCAGGGCTTAGTCAGCAGTCCGTTCCTAGCATTCGGTGACATGCTCTATATGCTTCATAATGCTGTTGCCTCAAACGAGCTAAATCAAGAGGCAGGAGCCCCACGTAAGCGGGGCGGGAAGCTCTGTCCTTGGCAGAAGTCAGGCCTCATTACACTTCTGCACATGCCCCAGACCCTGCCAGATAAGCTTCTGGTGTGAGAGATAGAGGGAGGCCTCTGAAACCTAGAGGGACGCCCCGGATAACCCGCAGGGGCCCTGCCCGGCTTCCCCTGCCTTCGATACTGTGGGTTTGCAATGAGCCATGGGAAGCTGCTCAGGAGACTGTGTTCAGACTGAAGTTGGGGTTCTGAAAAGGATGGCTTGAAATAACCCAGACGCCTCAAAACTAAGGGCTATCTAACATTAGTGCTGTCCACTCTCCATTCAGACACCTCCCTTTTGCCTTCACCCTTTAAAATAAAGCCTACAGAAGGAAATAACACCCCACAAACCAGAATAAAATACGTAGCCAAATAATTCAGCAGGAATCATACGTTTCTTTGCTTTAAAAAAAAAAAGGCTTCCTGACCTTGCTATACTTCTTCATTGCCAAGTTGTGCCAGTCTCATGATGATGGACAGTACTGCTGGTGCAAAAAGTTTTTTACAGTGAGCCGTACAGTTTTATAATACACAGCATGATTTCTGAGTAGTCAAGCAAACTGATGAATTTGAAAGCTGATACGTTTCAAATTGATATATGCTTGATCCTTATTGCTTTTCTAAGTTATGAATTAACAGCAGAATCCTGAAATGGAGCCTTTAAAAACACCTAGGTATTCAGGGATTTGGTGTAACGTGCATATTTGAAAAAGTCGTCACTGGCCTTCTAGCCTTTGATTGTCTGTTAGACAGCACACCTGCCATTAGCTAATACAGCCCCGCCCAGCGTGTGCCCTGAGACATCAGAAACGGGTTCTTTGGGAAGCCGGTGTGATTTCAGCCCCTTTGTGCAGGGCATTGAGTGTGTCACTGTGTACAGTGACTCACAGGGAGATATGAGGGCCAAGTCCTTTTGCCCACAGAGCAGCTGGCAGGACTCGTCTGACAAGAAATCCTCTGGGAAACCCCGAGCGAGAGGCAATGGCCACACACTGCCCTACAGAGCAGAAGGCGCCAAGGACATGCTAGAGAACCACCAGGTGTGCGGGAATGGAGCCACAGACACACACTAAGAGATGCCAGCAAACTCCCCGTCACTGGCTGTTTAATACAATCAATGCAGAATTCAGTGGAGATGGCCACAGAGGGACTGGCCTTTAGCTCTGACCCACGCTGTAGCTGACCTCTCAGGATCATTCCTCAGATGAGGCATTTGACCCGAGGTGATTTCAGATGATAATCTTTTGCTTCAGAATCCAGTGAGCCAGGATTAGTGGCACCCATTGGCATAGCAATTTTATTAATAATAAGGTAGAACCCTGGGTTGAAAATGGCAGAGCAGCCTGAGCCAGCAAGGAAGGCAGGGAAGTACAAAGCCAGGCCTCTGTTTAGTCCGCTTACACATTTGGGAATCCATCATGTTCTGGTGACAACTTGAAGGTCCTATTTGTAGCCACCTCTGGCCGATGATAGATCACTGTGTGTTTAGCTGAAAAAGACCTGTTCTGTTCAGGTCCATTATAATCACTTAGGCTACACACTTTTTTTTTTTTAAACAAGTGAAGGCAACTTTTTTGGTGAAATGTGGGTTTGCTATTTTAGAACATATTTGCTTTCTTTTCCTTTTTATTTTTTTTATAACTTTTTCTGCCAAGGGTCAGTTCAGACATGTTACAGTGATTTTTAACACAGCAGGAGCGAGGCTCTGAGGCCGTCACCTGCCAACTGTGTCACCAGGCAGATCCCTCCTTGGTGAAGAAGTGGAAGGAGAAGGGGATTGAGGATGAATCAAGAGAAAGGAATGGATTTTCTCCTGGCTCTAAATTGCTTTAATTCCATGACTGTTTCCTTGTACCCAAGGCATTTCTATAGTGTCTTATACCTCCTCCTATTAGAACTGCATTTAAATTATGGTTTATTCACACCATAATTGGCTCCTTGAAAGTAGGGACTAAACCCAGTTAACTTGGGCATTCAGCTGTTCCCGTAGGTCCTAACGAAAAAGGGGACAGTCTAATCCTAGCCTTATTATCTGATTCTTCCTGTGGCAACATCTTAGTGTTGTCAAGCCAGAAATTGTTATCACTTACCTAGCTTATGTAAGTAACCTTATGTCTTATCATAGTAGAATTATTCCTTCCCGGGCTATGGAACATTCAAGTTCAGAGGAGGCCCCTCCAGTGGTTTGACATTCCTTATGATCCAAGGTTTTTCTGAAAACCTTGCCGCCACCAGAAACTTCCCAAAGTCTATGCTGGACAGTTGCAAACTCCCGCAGCAGCTTCTTCGTGCCCAGGTCCAACTGTGGCAGCTTGGCACCACATGTCCACTCGGAGCACAGTCTGGGCAGCCCAGTTGCAGAGGAGAATCAAGGTCATTGTGTTTCCTAGTGCTTGCCTAGATGCTCAGCCATGACTCTATGAGCCACGTGTTGGTGTGCATTTTGATCGTTTGTCCACGTGGGTTGGGGGGGAGGGCATATGGAATTAAATAGTGACTTCATTCCAATTCCCATTTTTCTCAGAATGGGAAATTATGCTTGGAACCAGAACATCTTGGGGGATAGTCACACTATATTTATAATGATCAGTTCACATGTTCAGATCCCAAGGTCTGAAAGAAATAAGGTTGGAAGAAGTACCCACTGTGACCTGTCAGCCTGTCTTGTTCCTTATGCAGCTCTAGTTTTTTAGAGTAATTAACAGTAATTGCCCCTTCTCTTGATTGTAAGCTCAGTGCCCAACAGGACTTTATGTGTGGTGTCTACTCCTAAGATGACACCGTTACTCACTCTGCAGATGAGGGAACTGAGGCTCCCAGTGAGTCACTGGCATTGCCCTGTGCCCTTAATTTAGTACCAACAAGATGATGAAAAAAAGCTGGCAAAGGTATTTGAGTCTAAGGATAGTCTTAATTTAAAAGTATTATATATATATTTTTAAATTCCCTAGAAGGTAATGTTTCTGCAAACATGTACAGTCATAGAACCCTAACATTTCATGATGGACAGGTCCTTACCTCAGCCCCACTCTCTCATTCTGACTTGATAAAACTGAGACCCTAAGACACTGAGTGACAGAGAAAGAGAGACAGAGACAGAGAGAGAGAGAGAGGGAGAGAATATGAATGAGAATATGAATATGAATGAGATTTTTTTTCTTGGTCCATTTCCTTTTCGAATTATTATTATTATTTTTTAGCCAAGGAAAATAAAAACTTAATTCCAATATACTAACGTAATAGCAGCATTTCTTTGGTTAAAGGGGAGGGAGGGGACAGAATGGCAGGTTGACATTCCTTCTCTAGGCCTTCCTGCTCGCCACCAGCGTCCCAGCGGTGCCTGTTTGACCCCTTAGGATTCCAGGGAACACAGTATGCGTAATCACACTGTCCTAAAACACTCCATACTATTCAGTTAAAATAAATCTTATGAGTTTATCACCTCTCTGTGTGTATGCGTAGGTTACATGGACATACCAGGGATACTACCTTAAGTTAGGAACATGTAATAGAGGGTATTTATTGCCCTAATGCCTCTCCTAGTTAAGGGCTGCTTGCCTGCTTTTCTCCCTCATCCCCTTGCCTATGAAATACCCATAGCAATCTCAGCTTCCGGCAATGGGCCTCTCCCCATTAACTGAGCTGCTTTAGACTTGTTTTTCATATCTAGCCCTACCTGGCCTTCCCATGTACCTTATCCATATGCCCTTAACATTTTCTTTATCTGGCACATAATGGTTGATTGTAATTTTCCCAACTCAAAGGAATACCATTTGTTCTCAAGGCTGGAGGAATGGCACCTGGAGATTAAGGATGCATGTATGTGTGCAGAAGTTAGCCCTGAGTTCTGCTGACAGAAGGAATTATCCTCTGACCAAGCTGGAGGGTAGGAATCCCTTCTAATTGTGGAGGTTGTTCACAGGCCAGACACACACCACATTAGCCCCATCTACAAGCATTGTCCTATTCCCCCTTCTTCATACCGTATTTCAGTAGATGTTCTGGTTTCTCATTTGGGATAAAGATAACGCTTTGTGCCTTATTGGTATGGAGATTTTTCACTCTCAGCTCTTACAGCCACCTGTGAGATAGGCAGGTTTGGGGTCATCATCTCCATTTGCACAGGAGGTAACTGGAACCCCTATGTGCCTATGTGTCTGGAGTTCTACTGGGATCCTACCAGGCTGGCCAGAGTTTTGGCCCAGGCCTCTCCCTGAGGCCCACACCAGCAGTGAGAGCTGTATGGACGGCTTTGTTTGCCCAGGCAGTCATTCATTTGCTAGTGTTTTTCTTTAAGTACCTGATCTATGCTAAGTCAGACGTTGATTCAAAACAACCTTTTTCTATAGAATGTTCATTAGAATTTCTTGAGTTTCCCTTGTACACCTTGTGCCAAATAATGCAAGTTCTCCCCTTAACTCATTTCCTTCTGAAAGGAAAGGTCAAGAGATTAAGCTTATTGTTTCTCCAGGGCTTCATTTAAAAAATATATATATATATTATTATTGATTTTATGCAGAGAGGAAGAGAGAGAGATAAAGAGTTAGAAACATCGATCAGCTGCCTCTTGCACACCCCCCACTGGGGATGTGCCCGCAACCAAGGTACATGCCCTTGACCAGAATCGAACCCAGGACCTTTCAGTCCCCACGCCGACGCTCTATCCACTGAGCCAAACCAGTTTCGGCAGGGCCTCATTTTTTAAGAGTGACTTTCCTATCACCGTGTTCAGGGGAATGTGTTGTGAATTTTTTTTCTTAAGGCCTGCCTGTCTCCCTGAGACTCTGTTTACATATTGCAGTCACGGAGAGAAGTTATTTTCCTTTCAAATCGAATATTAGTTGCCTTAATATGAAAGACCTGTATGAGCCTGCATGGGTAGACTGTTCAATTCTTAACCCTGCATGGAGAGAGAGAGGTTAAAATGTCTTATAGATGGGAAAATTAGAAAAAGCCTTTGTCACAAGAAAAGAGGCTACCAGTCCCTGTTAAATGACTGTACTGAGTTCATTTTTTCTTGTAGGGAGCCATAGAAAGATTCCATCTTGCATTCCCAGGAGGGCAGGCAGGGTTGAAGAGGAAGGAAGTTAAGGCGATCCCATTCAAACTTTCTCACTTGTTCATTCATTCAACAAACACTTATTCAGTTCGAACTGTGAATGAAATATCGTGTCTCTCCCCTGAGGAAGGCAGTCTACTCCGGGAGACAAGAAGTGATGGCAGTATGGCGTGATGGTTGGTAGGTTCGAGGTGTAAACAAGTTTGAGAGGCATCGGGGGAAGTGGAAGGAGATTGAGCCATAGGGGTGGACTGGGACCCAGATTGCTAAAGTGGACCTCATCAGCTTTCTTTATTTCCCAGCCTCGGGGTGGGCCTGCCTTTGGAAAGTGACAAGATTACTAGAGCAATCCAGATGGCCCACTCTGATACAGAGTGGATGATAAAGTGGAAGGAAATGGGCCCACCCACTGTGTAATTTTCAGACCTTTGTTATAAGGGGTGGACAAAAGTGAAAACTAAACAGGCTTTTAAATGTCTTATAGATGGAAATGTTAGAAAGCCTTTGTCACAAGAAAAGAGGCTACAACTCCTTGTTTTAAATGACTGTATTGAGTTCATTTTTTCTTGTAGGCTTATTCCATAACATTTGAGGGTCTCTTATTCCCAGTCCAAGAGGAGGCCCCGGAAGTGATTGCTATCAACAGGTCCTAGTATAGCTCCTTTGCCCACTTATTCTCACTGTGCGCACCACCTACCTGGGGATATCAGACATCCAATCACACAAAAAAGGAGAATAGGGAAATAACAGAATCTAGTCCAGTGTAGGCTTCCCAGGAGCCCTAAGAAAAGGAACTAAGTGTGGAGTCTGGGTTGCATGAGGTGAGCTAGAGAATTCTTTCAGGAAGGAAGCGACTGCAGCAGGCTTGGAGGATGTTGTGAACAGTGGTCAATGGTAAAAAAGGTGGAAGTCTAGTCCATGTCAGGAACATGGAGTTCTGAGTTTCGGAAAGGTAGGAGGGAAATGAAGTGTCAATAGCGAGGGAAGGGAGCCATTGTCCCTGTGAGAGTCCTGTGCGGTACACAGCCCGCTGCCCCAGCTTCCTCTGGGGAAAGAATCAACAGCACTCCCACTCTTTTCTAAGAGCAGGATGTTTGTTCTTCTCCTTAAGGCTCACGGACCTTTTGTTGCTTCAAACTTTTAATCTTTGGGCTTTTCTTTTCGTAACGTCAAATTCCTTTGGAGATCCCTTTTGACAAGAGTACAAATATTGAAAAGCCCTCGTGAGTTAGACTTGGAGGAGCTGGTGTTTGGGACCATTCTACTCATTCTTGGTTTCTGACAAGGCCAGTTGACCACCTCTGCCTCTCATTCTGGTTGAGATTGTGGTGTGTTATTTCTTCTTGGTGCTGTCAGGCTGCTAGACACGTAGTCTGGAATGGGCCATTCTCTCCTCAACCAGCTCCACGGCAGTCCTCACGTTAGCCTGGCAGGGGCTGTTGAGAGCCCAGACTGGAGGCCAGCCAGACATGCCTGAAATCCTAGCTCCTCCACGTGTGGGCCGACTGACCTAAGACTTCATCTAAGACTGGTTCCTTAGGAGTGCATTCTAATACGTGCTGCCTGGTCCCCAGCAACTACTCAGATGTACATTCTCTTCACAGTGTACATTCCAAAAGAGAACTAGGCATTTCAAATTTGCTACTTTCTGGGGACTTGGCCTGGGAGTTGGCCCCTGCGGGCAAACCAGCTCCCCTCTCATGATGGAAGGACTAGCAGGGGTTATGGATTCAAGCACTCCCTAACTTGAAGTTCACTGTGTGCCATGTGTTGTGGGAGGCCAAAAAAAATGGATAAGAACCAGTTCATGCTCACAGAAGAGCTCTCGGCCTAGTCTGGGGGGATATTCTTCCAATCAGTGGACAGATATTTATGTACAGATGGCACAGGAGAGCCTGCTGTGGAGGAGGGCTGGGAGTGGGTTGGCCACTGTGTCTCTGAATCTCCTCAGTGCTGGTTTGATGCGGAGAAGCCATGCTTCAGCCCACAGAATAAACATGGATGGTGGTCAAGCAGGATGGGAGAATAGCATGGAAGTCCCAGGTATGTCCCTTCACCCCACTAGGAAATCGAAATGTCCAAGGAGCCTAAACGTGAGGATACGTTATAAAGGCAAAAGACAGGGAACTTTGCTTTCTGTGGTGGTATCAGCCAAGTGACCACAGCCTGAATTTCCGGGCACCTGTCAAACCTGTTCTTTTGGATCACTTGATACTACTGCCTCTAGGCAGGAGTTTTCAGAGACTAATTGCTGACTTAAATATTAAGGGGTATTTTGTGAGCAACTAAGCAACATCACAAGATACTTTCTTTTGAGCAGAGTTCAGAAGCAATATCCTGGCTGAATATTACTCAAAACTTCAGGCTCTCTTCCTGTATTGATAGAGTCCTTGGTGCTTCACAGATCAAATGGGACCCATTGATTGTGGAAGCCGGGAGCAGTTTACAGCCGTGGCTTTTTCATTTGATTCATCTCCACCGAACTGAGTTCCGTGTAAAACGGGTCATGATGAGTGAGCTAGGCAACTGCCAGGGATCAATGTCCATATTGAGTCCTTCCTCAGTCACTCATTTCAATGGGGAGAAAGGGTCTGACGGCTACAGACTTGCTGTTTTGTGAGGTAGGTGTTCTGTCTTCCAATTTTGCATCTCAGAAGTCTTTCAAGTAGTACAGTCAGATCCTATAAATGTAAAGAGTGTACACAAGCTAGCAGCGAGTCTCTCACATGGTACTTGTGGGTTTCTATATAATCAGGGTCGTAAAAGAAAAGTACATACAAGCTGTCGCTGAATCATCAGTGAGAAGTCCATTTATAAATAATTGAAGGTGAGACATGTCATAGACTTGGAGTGGGTCTATAAAATACCGCCCGGCCCGGGCCCGTCCGTCTGCAAGGTCATTTGCATGACGTCTAGGCAGCTGGGACCTGGGCTAATGGAGTTTTACAGTTTCGGGGCATATAGCTCTGCCTTCAGTTCAGATGGTAACGAGGAGAGGATGAGCATCTAAAAATAGAAAAGGCATCTTCTTATCTCCTCATGGAGGGAGTGACAGACTGAAACTATGAAAAGCATCTTCGGGACCGTGTTCCCTGGGCCTTCTCCCGTTACATTTATTTCCGTCTTAGATTTTCACTGAAGTTCAATGTTGAATTTCTAATACTCTGATCTTTCCTCCCTTGGATTTTAAAATATTCTTTGTGTGACTGAGAGAAGAGGGTTGTAAAAGGGTCGGAGTGAGTGTCGTGGTTGAAGTAATATTTTACCGATTCTGATACCAAAGGGTGGCTGGTCATCCTTATATCGTTAGGAAAAACACAGCTGTGTTCAAGTGGAAAGTCCTCCTGGGAAAGTCTGTGAGTGCTTTTATAGGCGAATGTGACATACGAAATAAGCAGTGACTGTTCCCTTACAGGGGACTCGGGACGAACAGGTATATAAATACCGCCCTAGGGCACCATTGGGTGGGCCCAGAGTCTGGGCTGCTGCCCCTGGTCCCCTCCCCATGGCCAGGGGGAGGAGCCAAGATCCATTTCCCTGTAGCTTCTGCTTAGTAGCCCTGAGGCCTTTTCCATACCTGGTAAAGGAATCCATCCTTCGGATCCCTGAGGGTCCTGGCCCCTCCACATTTGGGTTTTCTTGAGCTGCTCCACTCCTTCAGCTGCTTTTCATGGGTCACAACCTAGTTTGCTTGTCTTCTGCTGGACCCCTCAGAGCAGGTAGGAACAGGAACCCATTCCAGGTAGCCTCTGTCCCTTATAAAGTGGGGAGCCCGGGGTCTAAGGCAGTTCCCCCCAGGACGTGTCTCGGAGGAATGGTCTTCTTGTGGGCAGCAGAGAGAGAGAAAGACTTGTCACAGATGCTCGGGGGCAGGGAGGCGGTGGAGGGTGCCTGCCACCTCCGCATCCTCCCCTGGGACTGCTGGAGGAGTCAGCATTTTCGCCGGGGGCCCACATGAGGCTGTGCCTGGGTGCCAGGAAGACGGGCACATTGTACCACGCTGAGGCCGGGAAAAGGGAGCAGGAGCTCGGATGTCCTTGAAGGATGTGACAACTAAGCAAGAAAAGGGACGTCCGGTGCCGGCTCGCTTCCCGCAAGTAGGAGGCCAAGGGCGGCAGCTCCCCCGGGACGGTCCTCCCCCTCCCGCCACCTGCCCCCCCCCCCCCCCCCCCCCCCCGTCTTCACACACGTGTGTTTCAAATTAACATTGCAACCTATTTTGTAGGAGCAAGGAATTTTTCATCTTCTCTCTCCACTAAGAATTGACCTAAAAACAAATAGCAGACAAACCAAACATTCCTTTCTTAAAATAAATGGAATTTTCAAGAAAGCTCCCACCTCTTTGTTCCTTTTCAGAGCCCTGCGAATTGCCAAAAACAGTCAGCTCTTAAGGAATTGAGGAACTGCTTTTGTGGTGGGTCACTTTGTCACATCCCCTTGTTTTTTCCCTCCTCCCGGCCACTGCCTTGTTTTGGTCTTCACAGCGACACTCTTGTTTACCAAAAGGATGACAAGGAAATGAAGCAAGAGGCCACTTCCGTTTTTCCCTCATTGAATTAGTATTTCTCTGATGAACACTGTCACTTAGGCTTACATCTGTCCCCAGTAAGAAGCCAGAATTGGCCAGCCTACTGCTGGAATGACCCCTGGGCACTGGTCTTTCTTATCAAACCTGTGGCTTTCACTTCCTCTCCAGGCCTTTTGTGCCTTGGATTTCTCACGAATTCCTGTAAGTGGGAGTCTGTGCATTTGTAGCTGGACTTCCATGCCTACACACCTGCCAGGCAGTCTCTGGCCTTGATCGGAGGTGACAAGCAGCTGACTGGGGAGTTGAACCCTTTCGTTGGCGGATCTGTTTTCTCCAGTGTCCAGGAACTCGGGCCTGTGTTTTCCAAGCCCTGCAGGTGAATATTGTCCTGAGAGGGGGAACGAGGAGCAACAGTGATCCCAGAACTCCAGGAAAGGGATTATCGATTGATTGTGGAGAGTTCTGATTTCAAGGTCATGGGGAGAAAGGGCTACACGTTGGAAGGTTTCTTGATTTCTCTCTCTTCTTCCGTCCTCCCTTCCTCCACTCCTTCCTCTTTTCTTTTTTTCTTTTAATTTGAGGAAGGTAGTGGGAGTAGAAGACTAATGGCATGAAAGGAAAGATGGAGAACAGGAGAGGTCCGAGCAAGCAGGCTACACCTTAGGATGTAGGGACCTGGTAGGTAGTGATGGGTAGAGTCCTGACTGAAACACGGAGGCTAGACATTCTCTTCGTTTGGCCTGGGAGACACCCACGAGGACTCACTCAGCAGAGCTGTTAGCTCTGTTCTAACAGCTCACTGCTGGCCTGTAAGCCCCGCGCACTTAGCTCTTCCTTGCCCCTCTCCCCCCGCCCCCCATAACCAGAACATCCTGCTTCCTGGGGGGCGAAGAGCAAAGATTTGGAGTGTCCCCCTGGCTTGGGCAATCCCCCTCTGCTACATCCCTCACTCTGCCACCACACTGGTCGCCTGCCAGTTTTTGAAATTGGCGGAGGACAGGATCTTGTATTGTGGCACTGGGGCCATCCCACCATAAAATGCTGCCTGTCTGTGTCACTGGTCACCTCCCGAACAAGAGCTGTGTACCGCAGGCCCAGTGCCTCCGGCTGCCTGTGCTCTCCTCCACAGGGACGCCCCGCAGTGGCCATCCCTCCAGTGTCCTTCGTGTCCTTGTGCCAGTAACTCATAGGACCAGTAGATTTTCCAGGTCACGTATATAAAATCGGCTCTGCAAGAAAATGCAATCTGAGCCCCAAGCAACCCAGGGCTACTGCTTGGCCAGTGTGGCTCAGTGGTTGGGCCTCAACGCATGAACCAAGAGGTCACTGGTCAATTCCCAGTCAGGGCACGTGCCTGGGTTGTGGGCTTGATCCCCCAGTAAAGGGTGTACAGGAGGCAGCTGATGGGTGTTTCTCTTTCACCCATGTTTCTTTCTCTCTAGCCCTCTTCTTTCCTCTATCTCTAAGAAAATCAGTAAAACCATTAATAAAGTACCTACTTTACAACTCATTCAAAAATCCAATACTGCCTGGCTGGAGTGGCCCAGTTGGTTGAGCCTCGCCCTGTGCCCTGAAAGGTTGCCGCTCAGGGCACATACCTGGGTTTCGGATTTGATCCCAGGAGGCAGCCAGTCTGTGTTTCTCCCTTTTATCCCTTTCTATCTGCTTCCTGTCCCTGTGGGCATTACTGGTGTGTGCTTCCAGGCATACAGGCCAATACAAATGTATCAACACACTTCGCACCTATCTCTTTTCCTTTGAAGATAAGTATCTTTGAGGCCCTTTCCATGTCAGCATATAAAGAGCTGCTGCTTCATGTTTTAGACCCGAGTTGTGCTCTGTTGTGCTCTTTTGTACGGATTCACTTTAGTTTCTCTATCTGTGACAGTTAGGTTCTTTCCAACTCTAGGCCGTAACAAATGGTGCCGGGTTGGTATCCTTGTACACACACATACATGTAAGTTGGATAAATCTCCACAAGTGTCTGTAAGTGGAATTCCAGCGCCAAAGGCATGCGATTTGCAGTTCTGATAGCTATTGCCAAACGGACTTCCAATGAGGGTAGACCTGTTTCAGCTTATGCTATCAGTGTCTGCAAGGCCTGTTCCCTGCCCTGCCAGCCCCAGTGCCTTACCACACACTTGTCCCTTAAGCAGGCTTTGCAATGCCTCCCCTTTGTAATTTGGGAGCTGACTGACTTCCTAGGGAGTGTGCTTACCAAGTGGCAAGACCTCCGATGCTAGAGCCCGGCCACTTGGCTTGGTGCCTGGTTGCCGTGCACCGAGCGTGAGCCTCAGTGCGTCAGCTGTGACATGGGGGTTTCACAGGAGCGGCCTCCTGGGTGCCTGTGAGTGAGCTAGAACTAGCACCTGGCAAAGGCTGGAGCAGTGCCCGGCGCAGGAACGCTCGCTGTTGTGTTCAGGGTTGTGGTTTCCAGGAGACACACACTCGCCCTCTCCGGGACCGGCCGCTTAGTTACCTGTGAGGAGACTGCCCATTGGGTTTCTGCGTTAGCGGTGGCCGGGAGATCCTGAAAGGGAAGTCAGCCTGGAAAGGAAGCAGGGCTGGGTGTCCCCTGGCTGATAGCGAGGGAGGGAGCCCAGAGTTCTGAGTGGAGGGGCAGGCGTGGTTGGCCCTGAGCTGGAGGAGAGAGATAACAGATAAGATAGACCGGGCCTTGTCTGAGCTCTCAGATAGCTTCCTCCTGTCCACATCGAAAACTCCTCTAAACTTATAAAACTGACATTTTGCCCCAATTTCTTAAACACACACACACACACACACACACACACACACACACACAAACACAAACATCCAATTTATTTGGGAGCTCTTAGCACTGACACGGAGCAGAAGTTCAATACAGATTACCGAAGTCTAGAAGCTCATGTTCCTGTTATGCAGTAAATACAGTGTAAATAGTTTCAGAGGAAAGAAAAATGCCTTTTAAGGTATCTTTCCTCTCCCACTCTCCAGCATCTCCCTGCAGGCAGCTTATCACCAGCCCTTTTCTTACTTTTTCCTCTACATTTTGTCACTTCCCTGCCATCTTTGGGTCCATGCCAGTGACCTAAAACCCAGCTTCTCTCTCCCAGGCTGAGCCAGCCTCTGCTGTGGGGCCTGCAGTGCTTTCTCTCCCCCTCTCCCCCTCCTTACCGCTCCCCCTCAGCGTCCCCAGCTGTCCAAGGAAGGGGTGAGTGTGAGCGAGTGCTCGAGAGACAGAGAACTGCACTCTGGCTGCTGCTCCTTTCTGGCCTCTTGCTAGTATTTTCCTAAATGATGTGACATGGCCTGTCTCTGTTTCCGGCTTTGCAAAGCCCTGGCACCACCAGCTGAGCCCAGCAGCCCTGGCATGCCCTTGAGGGTGGTGGACACACTGTATCTGTCCACGGAAGCTGCCCGCCCAGCCGTGTGTGGGCAGTCCCCACTCCAGCGGGCAGCTCTCCCTCAGGGCTCTTCCCACCTTCCGCAGGAGGCTCCTCCTGCAGGCAGCCCCGGCCCCAGGCCCAGGGGGCAGGAGGGCAGCACCAGGCCCCTGGGGGGCAAGGCCCTGGGCTGTGGTGCACCTACAGGGGAAGGGACTTCTGAGGTCAAAGTAGGAAGACGCAGCGTTTAAACTTGTAATTGCTGCAAGTCCCTGATGAGAGTTAAGACAGAGGATGTCTTCTTCCTGTGATTGGGTCCCCGTAGTCTTGCCTGAGCATCTCTTTGAGTGACAACCTCCAGGCATTACTGACCTGAGGAGAGAGAGCAGACCCCTGGCGCCACAAAATGGCACCTCAGGGAGGCTGAGCCAGTGCCTTCTGTTGGGACTGAATAGAAATCAAGAACCAGCCTGGGGGTTCTACTCATAGCTTCCAGGAGAGCACAGTGCGGGTGAGAAACTGGCGGGCCATGCTGCCTGGGCTCCTCCCCACACCCTCAGCCGGGTGGCGATGGGTCTCTCCTCCTCGGGCCTGCCTGCAAGTGGCTTCCCGATGGAGCCAGCTGTCACCTCGCCAGTGGGGGCTGGAGCACAGTTCTCATCACCTGCCACAGGCAAGTGGATTTAAAACTCTTGCTGCAAAGAAAAATAGGGGGCAGGTGTAAGCCAGCCTCCGGCTGCTACAAAGCAGGTGTGGCTCTGTTCCAGCCACCACTTAGCCCACCGGCCCACTCTTCCCGATGTCTGTTTGTTTACTTGCTCTGTGGCAGGAATTCCCGCAGCGGGAGGGGCTGGAGCTTCTCCTCGGGAGCTGAGGAGACTGAAGAGTTAGAGGGCGATTTTCCAGGGTGATGATCTGTAAAATGAGATCCCCAAAGCCGCCTTGTAGCTCATCAACTCTAATCCCCACATGGAGCCTTGGGCAGGGAGGCTGTGTTCCTTTTAATTGCCACCAATCCTTAGTGGCTTACAAGGATACCTATGTAATGACTCCCCATTTAATGACTCAGTTTCTTCGGCTCAGGAATGCGGGCAGGGCTGAGGCTGAGAACCAGGTGTCAGAGCTGTAGACTCATCCGAAGCTCAAGGCTCGACTGGGGAAAGACCCCCTTTCTGGTTCCCTCAGGTTGATGTCAAAGTTCACCTCCAGAGGCCCTCTCTCTGCAAGGTTCAAACCACTAATGGGGGTGCCCACCTCCAGGCTACAGAGGGTAGACTCTTTTATAATGGAACCTAACCCAGGTGTGACATCCGGCACTTTTGCCACATCCTGTTGGTGAGAAGCAAGTCACGGGGCTTAGGCCCACAAAGCCCTCCCCGGTGGGGAGGCGGATCACCGAGATCGCCTTGGAATTCTGCCTGCCCCAGGGAGAGGATACACGCTTATCAGTAAATGTTTCCAAAGTATTTCCAAGTGAAGGCCCAACCTATTCCGAGGGATCACTCTCTTCTCTTTGAAAGGAAGCAGGTTCTTCTCCCAGCTCAGAAAGCCTCCAAGTCCCGACACCCCGGCCAGCCAGTTCTTTCTCCACTTTATTCCGGCCCCTGCTCTTCCATTTCCCGGCTGCCTGTTACTGAGAAAAGGTGCTTTTTTAAATTGTTGTCTTCTTTACTTTGAATCTTCCTGGAAGAATTCGTGTCATTAAGATCTGGTTGGACATAATAGTCACAGTCACTTAGTAAATGATATTTCCAGCCCCTTTCTTGTAGGACTATTTCCTCCATTAACTGTATTAACCCATAAAACTCAACAATGGTATGTAAGGAGCTGAAAAGACTAAAACCTGAGGCATGTCCAAAGAATTCTGCCCCCGGCCATGTTTCCAAAGTGCTGATGTCACAGGGTTGGGGGTTTCAATCTCTCCTTTTTTTTCCCCCCTTTGAAGTAAGACTTAAGGTTGGTGCACCCTTGTTAAGTTTTTATCCTATTTCATGGAGGGAAACAACCAAATGGCTTCAGATGGGAACTCCTCTGCCCTTAGTCCCAGGCCCTGCTGACAAGGTGGGCACCGGGGAGCCTGAGGGCCAGCTTCCTGTAACCTGCGCTCTCTCTCTTCCAGGTTCCATGCTGCCGAAGGGCCTGGAGGTTGTGACCGGCTCCCCAGAGCCCCCCGCTTGGCTGTAACTCCAGGAAGGTGTCTCTTCGGCCTCCGTCCCCTCTCACGGCCCCTCCGAAGCCCCGGGAGGAAAATGGTGTGACGGCTTCCCACCAGAAAGGACTGTCGGGCGCACGGAACCCTGTGAAGTGAAGACAGTGGCCCTCTTCCCCTCTGGCGGAAGAGACATTCTCCGATTCCAAAATGCCAGCCAAGACCCCCATCTACCTGAAGGCCGCCAACAACAAGAAAGGGAAGAAGTTTAAACTCAGGGACATCCTGTCCCCCGATATGATCAGCCCTCCCCTCGGGGACTTCCGCCACACCATCCACATCGGCAAGGAGGGCCAGCACGACGTCTTCGGGGACATCTCCTTCCTCCAGGGCAACTACGAGCTCTTGCCGGGGAACCCCGAGAAGGCGGCCCTGGGCCCGCTCCCCGGGCACAGCGAGTTCCTCCGGGCCAACAGCACCACCTCCGACTCCGTGTTCACGGACACGCCCTCCCCGGTGCTCAAGAACGCCATCTCCCTGCCCACCATCGGGGGGTCCCAGGCGCTCATGCTGCCCCTGCTGTCCCCGGTGACGTTCCACTCCAAACAGGAGGCCTTCGGGCCGGCCCGGCTGGCCCGGCTGCCCTGCGAGCCCATGGCGGAGGAGAAGGCCCCGGAGAGGAGCCGTCCGGTGGGCAACGGGGTGGCCCACCAGGGCGACGTCTCCTGGGCCTCCAGCGGGTCCGCGTCCGTGTCGCAGTCCAGCCAGGGCAGGGACAGCCACTCCTCCAGCCTCTCCGAACAGTACCCCGACTGGCCGGCCGAGGACATGTTTGACCACCCGGCCCCCAGCCAGCTGGTCAAGGAGAAGACTAAGTCGGAGGAGTCCCTCTCGGATCTCACGGGCTCCCTCCTCTCCCTGCAGCTCGATCTCGGGCCCTCGTTTTTGGACGAGGTGCTGAACGTCATGGACAAAAATAAGTAGCGGGACACCCCCCGGCGATTCCTCCGGGACGGAAGGTATCAAACAACAACAGCCATCAAACCACCACCACAGACCACAGTCGAGGAGAAGAGCATTGCTGGCTGTATTTGCAGCTATGTGATGGGTTTTCTAAGATAATGTTCCTACAGAGTATTTTTTTTACTTGGTATGCCCTGTTTGCAAACACAGTTATAAAAATAAATAAATAAAAAAGAAGGAAAGACCTGTCCTGGCAAAAAGAGGAAGTGAGTCAGTGAGAACCTGTTTGGGCAGGATGGCTGATGTTCAGCTCACAGGGTTTGTCTGTAGACACATAGGAATCCGGCTCGGCCAGGAGGGCACCGGCCACCAAGGGCTGCACAGTCACAGGGAGGAACTTCCCAGCACTTGGCATTTTCCGAGTGAGAAGAAGTCAAAATTTTATTTAACACCTAAGCCTTTTTTTTCTAGACTCTTCTATATTCTGTTGTTTGGGCTCATCGCGGCAGATTCTTCAGTGTTAAAACTGTTCTGTTTTCACATTTGAACAACTTCATGGGTTTGTGGGATTTTTCTTGTAGCTCTTATATGCACCTATATATTACGTCAATATTGCAGAATTTTGACTGTCGGCTACATGTTGGTAGGACAAGCAAAGTATTACTGTAACTAAGTTATTTTTAAAAGTTGAAATATATTTTTATGTGCCTTTGGCTTTTTTATTGCAGAGTCTGCATTTTATAGATGACTACATCGAATGTTGTCATTTGACCTGTTCCCATTGTGGTTCCATTGTAAGCTGCATACATGTATGTTTGGAAAAGTGTATTCATACCTTAGCTTTATTTTCTCTTTTCTTCCCCTGTTAAACTTTTCATAGCAGCCAACCATGGATTGTCAAGTGTAAAGGCACAGGTTACCCATGGCGCTTCTGCAGAGACTGTGGGCTACACCGTGTGATGTTCTTTGGAAATATGGATATTTGAGTACAGTACATACCTGCGTTACATAGGTACTTCATACAACACAATAAAGAGTAAATGTTAAAATGGCTTTGCATGCTTACAGTAATAAACAAACAAAAGAGTAATAATATTTCCTTATTATATAGTTCAGAGGTAGAAAAATTGCTTTGCTCTAAAGTATACATGAGTCTTTAAAATAAGATAAGAGGTGACTCCCGTTCGCTCTGTAATTTTAATTATTTCCCAAAGATTTCTGATTCCCCAAACGGGGCCCCTACTGATGCCAGTCTCTCAAAATTCATTTTGTTGGTTCTTCTCCCTCACTTTAACCTCCTCTACAGCAAACCTGACAACCCCAAGCCCATCTCTCCCGGACATGTGTTTCCATGGGGCAGGGGCCATTTGGACAAGACTGAGGAGGCTAGAAAGAGAGCAGCCTCCCAAGAGCCAGAGGTGCCCTGAGGGTGTCACTTAAGGAAGTAAGAACAGGAAATACACTAATTCCGGGCCCTTTGTTAACACCCTTTCCTTCCCCTTCGAAGACCAAGCCTTGCACACAGTCACTTGCATTTCTAGCCCTGAAATATCTTCCTCTCCCAAATCCATCAGTGATTCTCAGGATTCAGAGTTGTTGAAATTCTATGCATCACCTGGTCATCTGAAGGAACCTTTGAGCTGCAGGCCAACCACAGGATCACTAAGGAGAAGAGGAAACACTGTTTGTTGAGCACATGGAGTGCCTGCCTTAAATCCCCAGTTGTGTTTCTGTCCCAGGATGTGCAGTGTTCTTTTTCTGTCCACCATACTCCGCTCACAGTTCACAGTTCCAAAGAGATTTCCCAGCCATTTCTCCATTTTGTGAATGAGGAAGAGTCTGATGTATCCATAATTTTTAGCCAGACTCAACTGTCCCCATCTTCATTATGGTTGATTATAGTCGTTCTCTCGTTTTACTTCTCAAATGCAGCATTACCTCAAGGGGAAGATTGAACCAATAGGTAAAATGATGAGGGATGTCTGCACTTCCTCTGCTCCTTCTGTGACATGGGGAACAGTTCTGCCAGCATTGGGTTTGCTTGATAGAATTGAAGCAATAATGCATCCTTGCAGGCATTTGGCTATTAAGAGCTCCTCTGAGCCCTTTCACATACAGTCTCTACTGTTAGATTAGGTACAGTTGAGATAGCAACATACACGCCCTTAGTAGAGAGGAAACAGAGCCACATCCGGTTTGTGAGTGATTTCGTTGAGTCAGTTCTGTGGCAGCCTTTCAAATACCTGGTTCCTCTTCCGGGGAGCAGGTGCAGAGCTGGTGGCTTTCTCCTGCAAAAGGGCACTTTTGATGGCACCTGCGGAGAGCTGAATTGGTGCTCTCAGTCTGCTTTTAACCTAATTATCAAGATGCACTTTATTTGCAAACTCAAAATGGCAAGCCACCTGTGACCCAGTGACTAGGAAAGAGACCATGCAATTTCTGTAAGTTGAGACCCTTCATGTTACAGCTAAAATCATCTGCTTAAAAAGATAAACGCATCAGAGTACTTTCTTCACAAATACAATGTCATTAATGATCACATTTCGGTGTGTCAAAAAGTCAACATAAAAGACCACCTGGTTGAACTGAAAAGAACCCAGGGCTCTAGAATCACAGTCTATTCCTTTTTTGTGTTATTGGAATGTGTCATTTTTTCTCAAGCCTCCCCATGAAAGGAAGTCATGGACTAGAGGAAGTGCACAAGTCTGTGAATTAATTTAATATTTTAAGTCAGACAAAATAAAATTACCTATTGGGTGATGGTTCTGATGCTCCTAATACGGGACCTAGAGAGACAATCATTTTTACTGTAAATTATATTGATAAACAATAGAAAGCATAAACATGATGCATCCTATTTCTCTCCAATAGGAGTTTCTCCTTTGGAAATTACGTTATCAGCCTTGTCCCAAATATAATAGTTCTAATAAGTAAAATTCTCAGATTTTAGAATTAGTCCACCAGACTAATAAGAATGAGTAACTTATTGTTTTTCTTAGATAAGTCAATAAGCTATATAAAAAGGGTTATTGGGTGCTGCCCTGTGTCTCTTCCCATTGGGGTCAGACTCAGCAAAATAAGAAATTTCCAGATGCCGAATGATAAGCTACCTTCGACTCAGATGCATAGACTTCTGGTTTGTTTGGTTGTACAGGACTCAAAGAATGTCACAACATTCAAAACTATATTCACACTAACTTACTGGTTCTGGGTAGGCAATGCATTTGTTTTCTCAAAAAGAAGATGGTCTCCCTGACAGATTTTTTGCATGTTTGTTTCATCTAACGGTACCTGGAATGTCAGATGCTTTATTCTGATGGCACAGCATTCCATCCAATCAGCCTTTCATCTGAGAGTGTTTCATTTTCACCTTATTCTTAGAACAAGTGCTTGTTAAGATGCAGGCCTGAACATTTCTTGAGTTATCAGGGAGTCAAAAATGTTACAAATTCATATGGAAGAAGTTGGACTATGCTTCTGTGTTTTACAACTACACTGTATTTAATTATCTCCCATTTTTACTTTAAAAAAATATGATAGTGAATTCACTTCCATTGGCTTCCAAGGGAGGTCTGTGCTCTTCATCCTTGGAAGGTCAGCCAGATTTCCTCATGGGAAGCCTTTGGCATGGGTGATAGATAGATAAAAATATCTGCCCAAATCAAAACCACTCTGCAAAATGGAGTTAATATTCCAAAGACTTATCTGCAGACAGATATCTGCTCCGCAAGGCTAAGTGAAGTGGGAATTACCCTCACCATGAAATGATTATTGGAGTAAGTCATGAGGCATATGTGATTCATTACCAAAAATCATGGGGGGAAAGCACTTTGAGTATTGGGAAGGGAAAGATTTGGGGTGAGTTCATGGAAGACGACCCAACAGGGAGCTCAGAGGACTGGTGAGGTAAAATTCTTTTCGGGAGAGAGGCATGCTCAGGGGGGGGAAGATTATGAGCAAACAAAAGGATACACTGCATCCTAGTAGGGTGTCTACTCAAAATAGTTTGGGAACAGAGATTTAAGTAGAAAAGGCTGGGTTCCGTGCCTGAGAGAATTGGGCCCATGCCTGAGAAGGCTTTCCCTGAGGAGTAACAGACTGGAATCTGAGACTGCTGAACTGGTGGTTCCCAGCGCTAAAGATGGGTATGCAATTAAGCCACCATGTTGTGAAGGCTCATGCCTATTCAATGGTGCCTGCAGGCAGACTGGGGACACAGCCGCAGTGAGGCTGGTGGGTGTGCAGGGACAGTCATTTGTGATGATGAAAGAAGTGAGAGGAACAGGTATCTCCTGGATCAGCCCTGGATGAAACAAGTTCATATTCCAGTCTGGACTGAACACCCTTGGACAGCTCTCCCACCAGTGGTTTCCTCACATCCCCTATCAATCAACTCCCCTACCAACCCCACTCCGGACTGGGTTGTAATTTCTGATTGAGCATTCCCAGGATTAAAGGAGAAAGCACCCTAGGACACAGAAAAGAAAGTCAAAATGTCACAGAAGAATCTCAGGAAAACTAACTCAACGAAGTAGAAGCAAATAGCCCCTGACATTCTCTCAAACTCCTTGAAGTCCAAACTCACAAAACAGGAGCCCAGAGGGATTTAGAAGTCCCCTGCTTCCAGAGTCCGGTTTCCTCTATGAGGATCTGCCTCCCCCCAGGAGTGACTTCTGGGCAGCTCACCCTTCAGGGAAGACAATGCTCACTCTTACCCTACAAGGACATCAGGAAACTGGTCATCTCAGCACAAAGCCTTCAACATTTACACTGCAAAGACCTACAGTGAGAAGTGGGAAGAGCCTTTCATTACATTTGGGCCTTGAACAAAGAGTTCCTTGAGGTACCACTTCCATGGAAAATTCTGTGGTTAATGTGAGTCACAATAAATGCACATTAAAATGCCCAAAGGATGTCCCATATCATGAGCAGCCCTACTTACAAGTGAAGTAGGCAGCGCCTCGGTTCCAGACCCTGTCTTCAGGGTCACTGACTGACCCTAGAAAAACAAACCCGCTGAGGACAATTTCTTCTCCGTGTAGCTGCCCCAGAGCCACAAAAAAAAAAAAAAATCCATCCTTAGAGGTGGGTTCCTTTGGATGGAGTCCCCTTAGAAAACTCCTAGGAGCATCTTAACGCCATCAACAACAGAATGTGAGCTCACCAGATGCCTACTCTAAGGGCACAGCCTCTAGCAAGGGGACTGGGACAAGGGAGGCACAGAGAGTAAGTGAGACCAGGAAAAGCTTGAAGAGTGCGTTCACTTAATGCAAAATTTTGCCGGAAACCCAAAATAATGGGGTGGGAAGAGCGGCTTCTCTAAGAGATTTACCTGTCCCCAAAGGTGGCCTTCACCAGAGGAGATAAGAAAGGTTGTAGTTAGCTGGTCTCCCTGGTGCCAGAGGAGTCCATGCAACCATCTATGCAACCATTGAAATCAAATCTACTTTTGTATCAACACACATTAGATAGTACAGGAGAGGGTTAACATCCAACCCTCAGTGATTGACTTGATTCCACTCTCCCTTCAGGCCACAAGGTATCAAGGCATTAATGATGGCTTCAGGCCAAATTGTTGATATTTTTGAATCTCAGTCTAACCTTCCCTCTAGCTCCCCCACCCCGCCCCTTAACTATGGTATCTGAGTGACACAGTTTCCTTGAAGAGACATTTTTCAGATAGTTTTTCTGCATTCTAAGGTAAGTAACCACGTCCCAGAAACACGTAAAAACTTTGAAAAGCCTGAGACAGCTCTAATATCACATACTGAGTTTTCAGAGTAAGCAGTAATGTGCAGGCACATCTCTGTAAAGTAAACGGGGGCGTTGCTCACTGTGGGAGAAGAGATGTGCTAATTGTCTTCTAACCTCTACTCTCATGGCACGAAAATAAAATTGGGATGGGACTAGAAATGAGAAGCAAAACACTTTATAGTGCTCTGGCCTCACGTTTTTCACCATAAATGGCAAGAAGAGCAGAGGAACACAACCTTAGATATTAGATTAGGATCCAATCAAGTTGTCCCATTCTTGAAGCGGACCAGGGCCCCTCTGACCTAATAAGCACTGTTTGGGAAGATTCACTTTGCAGTAACTTCTTCAAGTGGTGGCTTCACTGTTGATTTAAATTGCTCATTTTCAACACAGTTGGCTCTTTGGACTTCATAAGCACATTAAAATCAGGTAACTGAGAGAAAAAGTTGTTAAGTGTCATGATAAGAGAACACAGAGAGGGTCGGGCCTCATTGTATAAGGGAAGGGGAAGCAAGTCTTCCTTCCCAAGACCCCATTCCTGGATGTTGCTCGAAGGATTGCCAGTGAAATGGCTTTTAGGAGTGAGGGACCCGCCCCTCTAACCAGCCTCTGAGTAGGATTGCCTAGAGGCACTCTCCTTTCTTCCTGCCCCTGACCATTGAGTGCCTCCTCCCCAGGAGACTACTTGGCTTCCCAGCCCTCACTCCTCCCTACAGGTCCTAGGAGAAGGTCATGGGAGAGAAAGGAGCCAGCCCATCTGGAGAATGGTTTGGAGGTGTGACCAGGAAAGACTCATCTGGGTCTCTTGCCCTTCTAACAAGGACTCCTCACAAAGGTTGAGGTCACTATTACAACACCGTATGATAGCATATGAACAGTGTACCTGTGGTAGACTGCATCATGGTCTCCAAAACTATCAGGTCCTGACCCCTGGAATCTCAACATGTTACGTGATTTGGGGAAAAGTATCTTTACAGACGTAATTAAGGACCTTGAGATGGGGAGTTATTCTGGATTATCGGGGTGGTCCTTAAATACAATGGCAGTTGTCCTCATGAGAGAGGTAAAGAAAAAGCCGACACACAGAAGAGGAAACAAAATGCAGAAGCAGCGGTTGCTGGGATGTGGCCACAAGTCGGCTGGAAGAGAGAAGGGACAGATAGATTCTCCCTGAGCGCCGAGAGCCTCCGGAGGGAGGGTGACCCTGCTGACTGCCTGACATCAGCCCAGTGATGTCAGCTGACTTGGGGCTTCTGGCCTTAGAACAGTGAGAGAATAAATTCCTGTTCTTTTAGCCACCAAATTTGTAGGCATTTGTTAAAGCAGCCATAAGAAAATAATGCAATACCTAAGCATTGGAGAGAAATCAGAAAAAATGGAATATTTTAAGGATGGAAATGCTATGGGTTGAATTATGTTCTCCTTATGTTCTCTTGTCTGTTGAAGACAACCTCCAGTGTGACTATATCTGGAGAGAGGGCCTTTAAAGCTATAATTAAGACTAAATAAGATCAGGTCGTAATGGTAGACCTAACCCAGTAGGGCCAGTAGCCTTAAAGGAAGAGAAAGAGAATTTCTCTCTCAGTCAGTCTTGCTCTCTCTCTCTCTCTCCCTCTCTCTCTCTTTCTCTCCACAGAGACAGAGAAAGTGCCATGAGTACAAAGCATAAAGGTGCCAGCCGCTCTGTGGTATTTTGTTATAGCGGCTCCAGCAGGCCAATACAGACAGTTCATAAAAAGCACCTCCTTGAAGAGTTGGGTTCTTTAAGGAGATAAGACCAGGATGGCCCACCTCCCTGGACCTCAGCCTTCACTGTTAGGTGAGGAGTTGACACTGATTCAGGGTGAGGAGTTGACACTGATTCAGGGGTGCTCTGGCTGGTGGTGAGGTAGGAGAGAACATTGCAGGCAGGAGATCCACAGGAGTAACTTCTAGCCCTGCAGTAGCTTTTCCAGAAAGCGCCCCTTACAAGTGCATGAGAGAGAGAGAGAGAGAGAGAGAGAGAGAGAGAGAGAGAGAGAGAGAGAGAGAGAGAGAGAGGCTTCCATGTGCCTCCTGTCCAAGGCGGGCTACACAGTGTCTAATCAGACACAGGTGTGATACCCCAGCCCGTGGGAGCTGAGTGGCTCCCTCAGGGCTGACCTGTCACTGTCACTCACAACTGATTGTTGCTGGTGTAACGCAAGTCAAGTGTGTCCGTGGTGAGCCACCTTGGGGGAGATGGAGGGGAAAAAAAAACTTAAAACATGTTTTGAGGCTTGTTTCCAGCCTCGGAGAGCATTTGATGTGGGCAGGGGCCAGATTAGCCCTGTCATCCCGATAGCAGCAGAGGAAAGCCGAGGAGGCTGCTGGGGCCCTGGGCTAGGGCTGGGGCTGGGGATACTCTTCGGCAGCTTTGGCCTCAGAAGTGTCCCTCCCCACACCATGCTGGGCACAGGGACATCAGCCTGCCCAGGATGCGGGGGGCAAGTCAAAGAAGAGGCCAGAGGGCTCCCTGGACCCCAGGGGCAGAGCCAGCCAAAGGGAAGGGAGATCTTTGGAGGACACCTGGGGAAATTAAAGGGCTGTTACGGCTGACATGCCTCCCCCCCGCAACACACACCTGCCCCCAGGGCAGAGAGTTCAATATCTCTAGGCCCTTTTTAGACATTTAATGTCCAACCATTGCATTGTGGGAAGTCACACCCTGAATACTCATCATCTCACTGGCCCCCTAATATTTAGGGGACCATCCTGAGCTCTTCATAGGACCCAGAGTCCTGCAACCCAATGTGACACAAACAGGTGATGGAGAAAATGATACCTTTGGGGAAAGTGATGTCCACCAGGCGAGGCCTGAGTGTCACGTGGCAGTGGTGGCGGCCGCAGCAGGGCAGGGCAAACCCATCCCACGTGACCGTGGGCAGGAAGCACACCCAGGACCGAGAGCCTGGGAGGCCCAGGAGCCATCTAATGAGTTAAGAAATAACCAAGTAGCCAAAATCTTCCTTCAGACAGGAAGGGCAGAACTGTGACTTGGCCTCTGACCTCCATGGCTGGAGAACATGGGGCAGAGAACGCGCTCCAGTCTCTCCCACTGAAACCCAGGGAGCCCTGCCTCGAACCCCTGGCTCACGCTCAGCCTTGACCGGGGAGTTTACACCTGTCTCCAGTTCTTTGTATGTCTTTGCAGGAGCTTCTCTTTTCTGAACCCACGACTGCCTCCTCTGGGAAGCCAGCATTTAAATCAGTTGTTATGTCCTTTTTAACCCCAACACACTTGACACAGTTTCCCTCCCCCCATGGTGTTATAACCACGTCCACCCTCCTAATGCCACAACACAGTCCTCAGACTCGACTCTCCGCCAGGCCCAGAGTTGTTGTTGAATGAAGGAAAGGATGAAAGGATGAATCAATGGATGAAGAGTAGACACTAACATTAATACCAAAGAAGAATTGCTTTATTGGCCCACAACACATTAAGTCCACAAGAAGTTAAGAACATCTCAAGAGCCTTGACCAGATGCAAGAGATGCCATAAATGCTGAGAAAGAATTTTTGAGGAAAAGAAAACAAGCTACAAACAAGATGCAAGTCTCCAATGTCCTGAAACTAAAGACGGAGTCCTTTTAAATATATACATGTATATACTTGCAAATGTCTCCATGGATGTGGATTGCTTTTCATGTTTACACATTTTTGTTATTTACCTTATAAAAGAATATAGCCCCGTAGGAACGTATGATTGTTTGCTAAATAAGACAGAGCCATTATAGCTTTAAGAATGCCATTGGTTTAATAAAGGACAAGAATGTGCTTTGGAGCCTGTAAGCACTTAGAGTCCTGAGCAAGCCCAAACACACATTTTTAATCAGCGTTAGTGCTTTATGAAATTTTTAATCTGCCACTTAAGAGACGCTAATGTAGAAGTTGGCAAAAACAAACAACACCCAAGCCTGTCACCTTTACCAGACATTACCTAAATGAGCTAAACCAAATGTGTTTCAAATGCCCTACCCCGCTGCTACATGAACACACAGGAAGGCAGAACGTTGGCAGCAACTGATTTTATATCCTAAATGGTGGCATTGGTCATTTCTAGGGTAGCCAAATAGTATCAGGAATAATGACATATAAATTATTCAGAATAACAAAGAGGAACAACACATATAAATGGCCTGTACTGGCTCCTGGTTGAAGGCGAAAATTGCATCTTAGGCTATCCAAAAATTTTCGAATGTGATTTTGCTTTACTAGCTTTCTGTGGTAAAAATATAGGCACATGGGCATGAGTTACACACAACACTCCATTATCTCATCCAGCACAGCAGCTGTCACCAGTCTCAGGACACTTGATCCAACAGGCAACCAAAGACTTAAAGAGCCAAGTTCTAACCACAGACAGGAGCGCACACAACAGGACACCTCAAAGAATTTCCATTTGTGCCATCCTGGGCATCTTGGCATTCTCAGCATACTATAACCTGATTGTCCAGATGCCAGGTCTGAGAATGATCCTACTCTCTTTTCTGTGTTAATATGGGGCTCTTTATATAATGAGTTTCATAGTTTCAAAAGCAAGGAATAAATTCTATGCCAACATGTTGCCTATATATTAAGGCATTATGTGCATCGGTTGTGTGTATGCATGCTTAGTGGTGTGTGTGTGTGTGTGTGTGTGTGTGTAGAGGGCACATGGATGACCTTTAATTATCATCAGCTGAACTCAGGGCATAGGCAGAGCCATGCCCTGGGAACATGTTTTCCCAAAATGTGGAAGACAATTATCAGATTTCTTATCTTTATCCATGAACTTGGAATGAGGAACGAATAGGACCTTGACTTACCCAGGTCTTGATATGCTAAACCCAAGGAATGAGGGAATGAATAGGACCTGGGCATACCCAAAATTCCTTTGACCTTAAACCCCACTTTGGAAATAAATAAATGCGCTGTGTTGTCTGTGGTGGAGGTTGACTGTATCTCCATCAGAGTGACAGCCCCCCACCTGGGTCCCAGCTTGAATCTATTTCTGTGTCTTGGTCTCTTTTTTTCTTTAATTTCTTAATCCCCAGCTCCTCCACTCAGGAGCCTGTCGTTTTTTGTGCGGGTCGAGGAAAACAGAGAAACAGCCCCCGCCCCCCACGTGTGTATGTGTGTGTTTGTGTGTGTGTGTGTGTGTGTGTGAGAGAGAGAGAGAGAGAGAGAGAGAGAGAGAGAGAGAGAGAGAAAGGAAGGAAGGAAGGAAGGAAGGAAGGAAGGAAGGAAGGAAGGAAGGAAGAAAGAAAGAAAGAAAGAAAGAAAGAAAGAAAGAAAGAAAGAAAGAAAGAAAGAAAGAAAGAAAGGGGAAGGGAGAATGCCTGGCTGACTAAGACAGGCAGATGATCAAAGAGACTGAGAGAAAGCATGGCAATTATCTGCTTGGAAAGGAGCTGAGGAGTACACAGTATTACAAAGCATACATTGATTTTTGAAAAGGAGACAACAGAGAAAGAGCAACCTAAATGAGTGGAAAACATACAGTGAAGTACAAACCTGAAAACAGAGAGGAGAAACTACAAATGAAAGTAAGAGCAACTTAAGAGGAATGAAAACAAGATGACCACAAGTAGGACTGTCCCTGGGGTGTGTACTAGGCAAATATTTTTTGCTGGGTCCCTGACAATATAAACAATTTGATTTTTAAAAATGTTTTACAAAATTCATGGGTCTACATGAGGCATAATGATTTATCAATGAAGATTTAGGATAATAGGTAGGAAAGAGGTATTTGCATATTTGTTCATTGTCCAATCAGGGTTAAGTGAAGATTCTCCATTGTGTCTAGGCACTGTCATTCCCTGTGCAGGTGTCAGAACCATCTGTGTTCTCTACTGTAAGATGTGTCAATTTCACCTTCCCACTGGGAGAAACGGGTGACAACACAATAATTAACACTCACAATACAGAACATTTGTGTATTGAAACAACATAGATCTGGCCTCTGCATTTCCCTAACACCATTTATTTAATGTTGGTTATATCATTGCTCATGATGCCTCATTATCCATCCTGCCACCATGAATCCCAACTTCCAATGGCTCTCTCTCTGGGTTTATTATTGGCATCGTGGATGATGGTCAGAAAGGCAAGCCTTATGCAGAGCATGAAGGGAAAAGTGAATGTTAATCCACTTTCTGATTGTGTGAAATGCACTGTTTGAAATTTTGTAGAGGAAACACAGAACAGCACATTTTCCCATCCAGGTTTCTGTAGAACTCCTTTGGGTAATCACTGAATTTCTAGAATGTGATTTCTTTCAACACTGACAGCACCTCTGCCTTCCACAAAGCCCACCACAGGGAGGGGTGCAAACAAAGAAGAGTGGCCCCATTATACAAGGAATATCCATCTCTCACCCACATGTCTTAAACATGGAGCTAAGTGTCAACACATAGATTGGCACCTACACAATGAATCAGTCAGAAGGGTCTGCTGGCATTCACAGAATCATGTTCAAAAGCTCTCTGAGGAGAAGGGTCTGGCCACCCCTGGAGGACTGCTTAGGTAGGGGCTTGACCATTCTGGTGCCAGTGATGGATGGTGAGCAGGATAAAAGGTGTATGATGCCACTTTTGCTGCCTTGGGGTGCTATAGACCAGGGACTATCATATAATGGAATATGGAGGAGTGATAGCCAGCCATGGAGCCAACATGTGGCAGAATGAGTGTTGGCAGTAGGCTATGGGTAACTCCGAACTCCGAACTGTGTCTTCTACCTCAGAGTTATAAAAACCAGTGTGTCTGTACCTGTATGGTGGCTCAAATCTCCTGAAATCTCAACAAGGAATGACTGGACTATATTGGGGAGCAATTTCTTGTCTGGCCATTCTCCGGGAATGAAGGCCAGGTCAAGGACCCGAGAATGACCCCATAGATATGAGTCCTGGAGTTTTGGGACATCTGGTTGACCCCCCCTGGTGGATAGGGAGTAGAGAGCAAAGAATACCCCAAAGGAGAGAAATGGGAACCAGGGTCCCCAAGGATATTGGTCCTGGGACCCTACCCAGATAAGCCTGCCACTCCAGTTGTCCCCAGGTACATGAGGAAACTGAAAATGTTTGAGGAAGGTACTCCAAAATGTAGGAAACCCTGAGATGTAGGGCCTGGGACAGACACTTTTGGGTCCAAAGGCTGTACTGATGTCAGGGATGACCAACAACATTAATTAATAACTGGAAGAGTTGTGGAGAAATCTGAGACACGAGGCAATCAAGCAAAATGTCCCATACACAGCTTCTAAGGGGTGGAGTCTGATTTGAACCCATACAGTCTGGCTCTTGACTCGTGCTCCCCGTTGTGAAAATATCTAAAAATATTATACACTTTATGTTCAGACAGACTTAGGTTTGACTCACCACCCTTTAATGCTAGTATGTAACCTTGGGATCAAGTACAGATGCACTTACTTCATAGGATTGTTTTGCAGGGATCAGCTAACTTTTTATATAAAGGACCAGATAATAAATTCTTTAGGCAGTCTCTGTTGCAACTAGTTAATACTATGGTGTGAAAGTAGCTATAGACAATGCATAAATGAATGGGTGTTGCTGTGGTCCCAATAAAACTTCATATGAAAACAGATTGTGGGCTGGGGTTGGCCACAGGCCTGATTAGTTGGACCATGGGTTTGAGTTTTAATTCAGAAAATGCCAATAAAAGTTTTATAATAGTTACCTGTACTTAGTAAATATTCCAAAAATATTAGCTGTTATTATATCAATGAAATGACTACATTTTAAAATGTTTAAGGCTTTAGTGTGTCTGCCACTTTAAAAAATTTTTTTGGTGTAATCATTTTCCAGTTACAGTATACATACTTGAGGGAAAATAATGGGTGAATAAACATCTCATTACTTGAATTCTTTCTCATTATCATTATTTTTCAAAGCCCTTTTAGAGTTACTTTTCACCTGAAACTACCATTATCTTTGAAATGTGTGAGTCAGGAAGTAGCTGGCATTGGTTAAGTATAGCTTTACCATGTATTGAAAATGAAATTTTCCATTCATCCATAATTCTATTTCAATAGTATTATAAAACTGGAGGCTTGGTGCACAAAATTCATGCACAGGGGAGGGGAGGGTTGTCCCTCACCCTCGCCTGCACCCTCTTGCAATCAGGGATCCCTCAGGGGATGTCTGACTGCTGGTTTAGGCCCAATCCCTGTGGCAGTTGGACATCCCTCTCACAATTTGGGATCGCTGGCTCCTAACCACTCGCCTGCTTGCCTGATCACCCTTAACTGCCTCTGCCTGCCTTCCTGATCGTCCCTAACTGCCTCTGCCTCGGCCCCCACTACCATGGCTTCATCGGGATGATCGTCTGGAATGATGTCCAAAAAATCGTTCAGCTGTCTCATCTATTGTAATTAGCATATTATACTTTTATTATAATAGATAGTGGGAATTTTAGATGTTACAAATCAAATTTGTCTTTGAAACCTACATTTCAAGAATACATGTAATGCATAAATAATGGGCGTCATCATCTTCCATTGATTCCCATAGCCATTGACGGTATCATTTATTTGGAATCTATGCTGTCCCTTCCTGCAATCTTTTATCTTTGGGAGATGATCCCTTTCCCCGCCCCATTCCTGTAGTTTAAAACTGCTATCATCAATGTCAACTGGTCTTGGAGATGAGCAAAGGAGCCCAGTTGTGAGTTGCAAGGGTTGTTTGCTGGTCTTATTTCCAGCTGTTGGGGGGGGGGGGGGCATTAGTTAGATAGAATGCAACTGAGTAGAGAACAGCAGAGGCCAGGAGTGGGATGACAGAGGCTTATGATGATTGAGTTCTCATCTGCATTACCCCTAAAATCTCCCCAAATTCTCTCATGGTTTGGTTATGAGAGATAATGAATTCCTCCTTTGCCTAAGCACATTACAGTTGATTTTGGACTATGACATCACCCTTGGGTGATGCAAATCATCCCACTTGGCTTATCCCAAGAGAAACTTTACAGTCTGCCACTCACCAGATGTGTAGCTTTGATATCATAGAAAGTAACTTCCAAAGACTAAAGCTCACTCAAGGGCACTTCTTTCATCCAGAACACCAGATGGAACCAACTAAGTCAAAAAGAGAATGACTTAAAATGACTAGGCACGGTTTTACATTTATTTCTTTTTTAATCCTCACCCGAGGATATGTTTGTGTGTGTGGTTTATTTTTTTATTTTTTTTTTTTACTTGATTTGAGAGAGAGCGAGGGAAAGAGAGAGAGAAATAGCCATGTGAGAGTGAAACACCAATTGGATGCCTAGGTATGTGCCCTGACCAGGAATTGGAGATGAGCAAAGGAGCCAGCTGTGAGTTGCAACCAACTGAGCCATCCGGTCAGGGCTGTGTTTATTTTTATAACTAATACAATTGGGAACATTGTGCCTAATTTGGATGGTTGGGACTGGAGGAAAACTTCAAACTTCTATTACTGGACTGAGAGAAATTATGGGCTATCTTCAAGGTTTTGCAGCAAAACATAATTTTAGGAAAACCTTGTAAAAAAAAAAAAAAAAAGCAGCAGACTTCTCTGGTTCAGTTTTTGCTTTTTGGTGTTTTCCTAGTTCTTCCCTGGCTTCTTGGGAGTCATCATTCGGGCATCTGGTGATTAAACAGATATGGCTACACATTGGCACAATGGTCCCAGCTCTCTCTGTATTCTCCTATATTAGACAGCTTGGGTTACCATAAAGAAATATCATAGTCTTCATAGCTTAAACAACAGAAATGTATTTTCTCATAGTTTGTGGGCTGGAAATCTGAGATCAGGGTGCCATCATTATTAGATTCTGGTGAGAACTCTTCCTGGCTGGCCTTCTCCCTGTGTCCTCACATGGCCAGGGAGGAGAAAGAGAGTAAGCTACCTGGTGTCTCTTATTATAAAGACATAATCCCATCATTCTGTCCCCACCCTTATTAGCTCATCTAAAACTATCTCGCAAAGGCCCCTCCTCCAAATACCATCACATTGGTTAGGGCTTCGTTGTGAATTTGGTGAAGATGTAGTCCACTCCATTGCCTTAAGCAGATTGTTGATTTTGAGATTAATCAATTAGTTGTTCTTAAAGTTTAGAACAATCCACTATCCAAATACTTTTTCATCTGCTGTTCATGCAGTGCAGTGTGAGGCAATGAGCAAGGCCTCTTGGAACCAGAGATCTGGGTTCAAGCCCTGCATAGACTATTGATTTAAGTAGGTTACTTAAGTTTTTGAACCTCAATTTCCACTTCTGTAACATTGAAATAGTAAGATTATCTGCTTCACAGGGATATACAAAATAATACATGTGAAAGGATAGATATAAAATATTCTTAACCACTTGGCTTTAAACAACCTTCTCTACCGAATAACTACCTTAATTTTCTAACCCCCAAGGGCACCAGTCATTCACATCTTAGTTGGAATTAATCAGTCTGAAAAGGTGGGGATTCAGATCATTTTGGAATGGGGGATACATACAGTAACGAAAGAAGACATAGGTGGCATTCCAAAGGAAGATTCAATTAGACATTTAGGGACTAGAACAAGGGGTTCTGTCAGTAGTGAGGATAAGATGGTGCTGAGGGAAGGGCCCCAAAAAGAATATGGGAGAAGAAACACTGGAGATCATAAAAGTGCAGCTGCAAAGTGTTTGAAAAACCAGCTCTGGAGATTGGGCTCTTTCTCTCCAAAAAATCCATTATGCTCCCTCCCTTTTCCCTGACCCAAAAGGCGGCAGGAATCCCTGTCACACCTCCTAACACTCAGTGCCTCTGGGACAGGAGAAGGAGCGCAGGATCAGGGGGTCCTATTTGGCTGAAGCCCATCCCCATCACAGCCACACCCGACCCAGAAAGCTAGCAAGCCATGCCCAGGGCCAGCTGTAGTCTGCCCAGCTAGGGAGCAGATGCCCCCAGCCTGGGGTTTTCTGGGAGGCTCTGCTGTAACTCTCCGCCAGGAAGTGCGTTGGGAAGGCAAAGAAACAGAGACCAGACACCTAACTTTATAAAAACTAACAAGTGTCTAATCTTCCCAGTGGCTTGCTTGTACAGCTGTAGCGCTTGCCTGTGACATCCTTTCCCCGGACGCTTGCCAACGGTAACACTCAAGGAGAATGCTCTCTTATAAGGGGACAGGGGGAACCCTACACCCCCAGGGAGCTTTCCCAAAAGTGACTTGAGAATGCCTTTCCTCTCCATTTTACTGGAGCCAGCTACATTCATCTTACTAATATTCTTCTCAAGAGACTACGAATTTCAGACGACAAAACCCTATTTTCCAAAATCTTCCACGTGGTCACCGCCTATTAATTACCTCTGCTTGTCAGCCGGCCCCCCACACAGGGTTTCAATGTTTAGTCTGCCGTTTGTATAATCATTCTCCTGCTTCATAATTACCCTCCAGAATTACTCAGCGTGGAAGGCACACCACAAAGTCTGGCCTTTTCATTTTCTCACAATGATGCCTGGTCAGATCTGTAGTCAGAGGCTTGCTCGGGTTGGGAGATGGAACTTGATGCAATGCTTGCCCTTTGAGCAAATGCCCAGTTTTACACCTACTTCTCAGGTTCTTGGGTTGGAGGCCAGATGAGTGGGTGCTGGGAGTAAGTGAAGAGGGGAAGCCATCTGTGTTTCCATTGTGCACGCAAGATGGTGTTTCCACACATCCGGAGGCGAGAAGACCTCGGCGCTCCATGTTCAAAACTGGCCCTGTCCACGTTGGAACAGTAATGAGCTTGAAGAAGTCTTCGCATGGTCTTGCACACCTACCTGCCAGGCCTGGACCTGTGTCAGACTTGGGTCAATGGAGCCAAGAAGGGCAGGTCTACCCAGTGGGAATGGACACTTGGCTTCCAGGTGAAAGCAGAAAGGGAAAGAAGATTGAAACAGCTCTGAGGGAAAGGCAGGTTCAGAGATGGTCACCTTGTCAGAACAAGTCTGTCGTGGTGCATGGTGACCCTCCTATTCCCAAGGGTCAAGGCCCTCTCTAATCCAACACACTAGCTATTTCCAGTGCTATTTCCAATTATTCATCATCACAACACTTCATTTCAGCCAGATGGGCTTACTCACCACACTCCCAGATCTCTCATCACCTCTGTGATTCTGCTCATGCCTTCTTCTGCCTGGAATGCATCCTTTTAATACTCAAATGTACCTCCTCCAGGGAGATTTTCCTTTCTTGACAGCCTCAAAGAGTCATTTACCTCTTTGAGACAATTTCATACATTTGATTTATAAATTGATCTTCTCTGCCTCTGTTCTATTGATACCTTCAAGTGTCATTCACATCTTAAATGGTTACTTGACTTTGTTGATGTATTATGATCTTGTCATATTAGCCTCACATCTCTCAGGTACAAATAACAGTACTCAATAAATGTCTTTATTTGATGTGGTTCTTTAGCTATTTCAAACTCAGAGTTTATCCATTCTTTACCTTGCTAGCAAAAGCCAGAATTAAGAATTGGTAGAATGGTGATTCAGCCCCTTTAGCAGTCAATAGTTAGTTCATTTATTAATTGGCTCTATAATTTTAGGGTTTGCTTATGTTTTCTTACTCCCGCATTCTAAATATATGCCTAACTATCAGCTCGTGCACAGTAAATTATTTTCTGTTTTGTTTTTTTTTTAGTGTGTGTGTGTATGTGTGTGTTGCTAGAATGAGAGCCAACTTGCTCTCTACTCTCTGTGAAAAGGGGAATTAGTCATGGTTACTAAAAACTGGAGAACCTATTCAAAGTAAATATCTGTGCATGAGATTGCTTTCACTCAAAATCTGAATACCCACATGAGATTGAATTTGTCAATATTTACTGTAACTTATGATACACACACACACACACACACACACACACACACACACACATATATATATATATATATATATATATATATATATATATATATATGCACTTTCTAAGCTCTATTGCAACCAAATTATCTCTTTCCTTCTGCCTACCCAGTGTTATGACCTGACCTATGGCTGGCAACATACATTATCCTAAGTAAACCTTATGGCATCAGTAAAGCTTTAAGTATACAGGAATAAAAAGGAAAAAAGAAAAAAGGAGAAAAGAAGAGAGAGAAAAGGAAAGAAAATATAAGAAAGTTGGAAAACCTTAAAAGGCAACATAACTAATGACAAAAGTGTGGCAGGATGGTAAGAAGCTAGGAAAACTCCTGGGCAAGTGGAATGGGGAAACTGAGACAAGAAAATTAAACAAGCCAAACCGTTTGGGTGAATAGCAAGACCTTATCTTCCCCAACCAAGGGCATTTGAGTGAAAATGGTTTATACCTTTCCTCCCTAACCAGATAATACATAGCTTATATAACCCTCACTTGGAAAAATAAAGCCCAAAGATCCAATTAATGCCATTTGTGCCAGCTAAAGCCAAGAGCAGGTGAAGTTTGGGGGGGAAATGACAAAAACCCAAAAGCATTTGGATGGTATCACTTGAGGGGGGAATGTGGCAGGATAAATAGCTGCTAGGGAGGAAGGGGCGGGGAAAGGAATAGTTTATCTCATGCACTGAACAAAGAAGTCAACTGTCTGGAGACCAGCCAAAATAAAATCATCAGATGTTCTCATAAATTCTGGGAAAAGTAGCAATAATGTATAAGGGGAACCTTGAAACCTATTGGGAGGGTGGGGAGAGTGTAAAACCCTTGAACCCCACCAGGAGGTACACTCAGACTAACTGAGTTGCCCACTTGTGCTTTATGCCAAGGGTATTTTTAGATAAATTCACTTGTTTTGCTTTCTTAATAAATTTGCTTGCTTTGCTTTCAACACTGCTTTCTGTCACTTGTCTGAATTCTTTATCATGAGTGTGACAAGATCTGAGAGGGGGGAAGCCAAACCCCCTCAGACATGGGCAGCTCTCTGGTAACAAAAGTACTATTTTCAATAATATCTGAAGTCCACTATATGAGTTAAACGAAACATCAGCCTAACAGGTGCAATAATTTTATAAAGAATTTGGGCTAGGATGACTGATCCCCGAAACTGACAGGTTCATAGCTTGTACAGGCTGCACCCTCCTCACGAGAATGCCTGCCATCCCCACCACAGTTCACATACCCACATTCTCAGGACCTCACCAGAAAGGTCATGGCAGAACTGGAATTCTCACAGAGGCCACACCATCTGGAGGGCAGTTGCTCACTGTTCCTCTAGTCTTTGGTTCCTGAGCCCATATGTATAATCCTTATTTTCTTGTTGATCAACATGAATTTAGAATTTTGCACTTTTTTGAATTCCCCAAAGAAATCCACTAAGACATTCCCTCTATTTTTTATCTCTTCCAGTCTGACTGAAATCCTCATAAGCGCAGTTGGACATAAAAAAATAAAATAAATAAATAAATAAATGACCAGCAACATAATTGGAAGGGTTCAGTGGAAAGGGAAAATGTGGGGTCCCTTGTTCAAAAACTATAAATAATTTCAAGACAGCAACTGCAGAGCATTAAACCAAGTGTAGGCCTTCCTGAGTTTGGGGTCCTAGGGGAGTGGGGGATGGGGGACTACATAAGCTGCAAGAAGCTGGCCCTGATACAGAAAGTCACAGAAATTGAAGCCATGTATATGAAATGCGTGCCATTTGTGGTCAATTACTGCACAGCATAATCATTGTGCATTTCATAATTATGTAAGCGAAAATATGTAATCACGACATAAACACTGCTTTGGAATAACACAATGCAAGGTATTGTTTATACTAGGTGCAGGCTTTACTTTGCTGAATAGCATATTGATTACAGAACCAAATCCTATCCACATGCAAACGGCCTTCAGTGGGGCCTCAGGGCAATTCTTCCATCACAAATTTTAATTTGAAGAGGCCATGGGTGGTGTGAATCAAAAAGGCATTGCCCTAAACCACACCCACCAAAATCAGAAACAGTGGATTTAGAAACTGAAATTAGGTCTTCTTCCTTGTTTCACTCAAGAAAAACCAGCTAATTGAAATGATACTGTGGTCAGGTTAGGAGGCAGTTCAGACTTTTGGATTTTATAGACCAGTGAAATTTCCAAGAAATGTAGGAGATGGACATAAAATTGGCACATTTAAATTTTTTAATTTTCAGTTATAGTGGTTTCAGGTGTACACCCTGGTGATTAGACATGACATAACCTACTAAATGATCATCCCAATAAATCTCACACTCATCCGATAGCATACATAGTTATTAGAATATTATTGATTATACTCAAAATTGACACATTTTAATTTTTCCATGTAAGGATATAAAAAAGAAACCATCAATTCATAAAAGAAAGGACATTTGTAACAAAAAGATGTGCAAAATATGATTTCAGAACACAGTTCGTTAATGAATTTAGCATTCTGAAGATCTCACACCAATGCTGTTTTTCCTCACTTATGTAGAAACAGGTGAGAACTTTCCCCTATTAACGTGGTCCGTGGACTGACATTTATGGACAATGGGTCCAAGGATCAGTGGCTACAGGAATGTCTTTATATAAAGAGGATTGATTGAAGTGTCATTTTGCTCTACACATTGATTCCTTAAGACTCATGGCTGTTCTTTGCTCTAGACTAGAGAAACAATCCTTTTTAATATTGTCATCTAGATGTCAGCTTCCCTCTACCTTTACCCTTTAGCTCCATTCCTTAGAGCAAGCATGTCAAACTCAAAGGCCAACGCGGGCCAAATAAACAAGGTTTAAGTTTATGTGGGCAGCAAAAAAAAAAAAAGAAAAGCTTCAATTTTCATAGAAACGTAGGTTTATTTCAATAGAGACATGCTGAACACAAAGGGTTAAAATAAATGAGTAATCGTTAACATAAAATAATAGAGCATTTTAATAAAAATTAATATATTTTTTGAACATTAACTTCCCAGACACAGAATAACAGCACAAATTAATAAGTGTAAGGCAAACAAGCCTATTTTTCTTGCTCTCTGAAAGTGAAATATTTCCTGTTGCACACACCAAACACGTCAATCTAAGATTAATGACATGGCGATCAGCTGCTAAAATATTCACTGCTAGTATTAGTGGAGAGAAATGATGTGCCTGAGCCTAAGGGAAATGAATGAAACAAAATTATAGTAATCAGTCATTAGCTAACATTCTAGTTATAATAACTAGTTATTGATAACTAGAGGCCCGGTGCATGAAAATTCCATTGGGGGGGGGGTCCTCTCAGCCTGGCCTGCCCCCTCTCACAATCCGGGAGCCCTCAGGGGTGGGAGGCAACCCAGCGATCAGGGGAAGGCGATGCCCCTTCACACCTCTGCTACTGCCACTGCCGGCAGCACAAGCCTCCACTGGCCCTCGTTACCTGAATCTCGGGTGGGCCTGGGCAGCGAGGCAGCCACCATCCAAGGCTTACCTGCACCTCAGGCTGGCCCTGGGGAGCTGGGGGGCTGAGGGGTCTGGGACTCTGGAGGCAGGCGCTCACACGGAGCGACTGGGCCCACCTGGGGACGGACCCAGTCTGGCTGCACACCTGCCACCCTGGCAGGGCTGAAGGGACTGGGCACCACCACCTTGTGGCTGTGGGTGCTGCCATCTTTGAGGGCAGGGGAGTCAATTAGCATATTCCCTCCTTATTGGCTGTGGGCACCGCTATCTTTTGTGACATGTGAGGGTCAATTAGCATATTCTCTCTTTATGAGATAGGATCATGTATAATAGAATATTGTAAAAATTAAGTTATGAAATTTTTATTAAAACATTTCTTACATATCGTATTGGCTGGGTCACAAAAACAGTCATTGTGGGCCACATGTGGCCCATGAGTTTGACATGCTTGCCTTAGAGACTTGGTTAAAACTGGCCCAAACCCTAATCTAGCTCTTTGGACCCTCAGAAGGGTTCTTTTCATTCTCTCTATGATTGTCTGTGCCTCGCTTCTCTCTTTGCCTCCCTGCTCCAGTATTCACATAGAAAGTCTCTGGTGTAAGTCTACTCATTGCTTCTATTAAAAAACAAACTGCCAAGGAACATCTATTCAGTGTAATATTAATACCTTCAGGATTTAGGTAACATCATTAGGATTGGCTGGGCATGTGATCTTCAACCACCCTTAACCCTCTTCCTTATTCCTTATCTCCCTGGGACATTAGATAAACCCCTTTCCTCTTATCCAACAGTTCTGTCCCTAAGCAGATCCCTTACCAGTCATTAGTATCTATCACGGTAGGGTTTCCAAACTGATAGGATTCCCTCCTAGAGAAATGCTGTGGATTTAATGTTTTCCCCACTAATTTCTTATTATTAACTAATTCCACACACTTACTTGCCTAGTTACTTTAGCTTTCAGTGATCTCGCTATCATCTGAATTTATGCCCTGCTCATACCTTGCTGGTCTTCCAATTCTTTGTCTTGCTCCTAAATTAGGTTATGATGCATCTGCCAGTCAGGACAGTAATTCTTACATGTCTAATTATCCAGCAACCAAGACTTTGGGTGTTTGTCATGTGCCAGGCACGCACAGATAATACAGATGGAGGCAGCTGCTCTTGAGGAGCTCATGGCTTGGGAAGAGAAGTCTATATATAAGCAGATGAATTACCGTCACCTAATAGAGGTGTGAACACAGTGTATGGGAGCTCAAAAGAGGAAAAATTAACTCTACCCAAGAGAGCTGGAAAAGGCCTTTATAGGATGCATAAGTGTTCTTAAGCAAAGGGCATTCTAGACAGGAAGACTAAAATATGTAAAGGCACAGAGATAGGAAAGGCATGTTGTATTGATATATGGAAAAACTAGAACGTTCAATGAGACTAGAGCAGTAGTCAGCAAACAGCAGCTCACAAGCCAAATGTGGCTCTTTGGCCCCTTGATTGTGGCTCTTCCACAAAATATCATAGCCTGGGAGAGTCTATTTTGAAGAAGTGGCGTTAGAAGAAGTTTCAGTTTAAAAAAATTTGGCTCTCAAAAGAAATTTCAGTCGTACTATTGATATTTGGCTCTGTTGACCAATGAGTTTGCCAACCACTGGACTAGAGCATGGAGCCTCTGGAATAGATGGGAAAGAAGGAAGGATAAGTTATTAGAACAGACTGTAAAAAGCCTTCTGAATTTCTCATAGCTCCTGGTCTATTGCTAGATATATAGTCTGTGCTTAATAAATAACAAGAGGGTGCCTTTGTAGAGCACTTCACCATCTTTGAAGCATTTTTGCATTCACAACAACCTTGTCGAGAAATATCTCCCCCCAATTTACAGATGATAACATTGAGACATGGAGAGTTTTAGTGATGTGTTTCAAGTCACTCAGCTAAGTAATATCAGGTGAGACTCTAATCCAGCTAGCTCTCCTAATTCTAAATCCAAAACTCTTTCCACCACCCAGATTATAGGTGAGCAGGCTCATGGCTACCATAGTTACAAAGCCCTGGACAGTGAGATTCAGAACAATTTAATGGAAACAGAATGAACTTTAGAGCTAGAATAGCCAAGACTATCCAAGTTCAGCCTCTGGTTCTGTCACTTATGATCCGCGTGACCTTAGGAAAGTGATAAAACCTCTCAGCCTGTTTTGTTACCTGTCAACAACGTTACATGAGAAACCCTCACAGAATCATTGATGAGTCCAAGGCACACAATCCCTCCATAGGTTGGAAGTCACTACACGAATGTTCAAAACTATTTTCAAGTGACTGTGCAACAGACAGGAAACGTTAACGCCACCTAACCTTTCACAGAATAAAGAGAGACCTATTTTAAGTTATACCAAATATTTTTATTTTGGCCCTAATTCGTCTGATGTGCCCTTAAGCCTATTCATTCTTTCTTATTTTTCCTGGATTCTACTTTATAAGCTCAGCTTTATTTCTAAAATGAATTTATAAACTCACATATGAATCATGTGCTGTCCTCATTTCACACCACAAAGTCTATTTTTGAGGGGTAGTGGGGAAAGAGTTGACAGCGATTACAAGCTCCTGTAAGAATTTGTTATTTGCTCAGATAAAATGACTCCTTTCTCTACGGGTTTCACTTGGAAAGAAGTTGGTTAAGAAATGCTCTTTTCCAGGACCTTTGTAACATTAAGCTACTGCCACTAGGGTGCGGGGTGGGGAAGAGGACACTGGAAAATGCCATACAAATGTCAGTCTGTGTCAACACCCACCCCCGTGATTTTGCAGGCCCATTAGTCAGCTTTTCCTCCAAGTGTCTACATTCAGCAAAAACAAGCAATCTACTTAAAATTAAAAATCACCTCTAACACCAAAACAATAGTGAAGTAACCAGTCAGATACAGGGGTGAAAATAAAATACACCCTCACAAATAACGTACCAAAAAAAGAAAAATCACATGATTTAATTTATCCCTTCCACTTTGCCCCCATAACTGAGCCCTTCAATCAATTAGTGCCATGTAGCACACACACACACAAAAGCCAAAAATAAAATAAAATAAATCACAGCCGATATTTTCCACTGAGCCAGCCACCCCCAGGTTTTTTGTTTTTTTTTCTTCCCCGAGGTTAATAGTGAAAGCTCTGTTTGTTTCACAATGCATTAATTCTTACTGCTTATAAGAAATTATTTTTGGAGGTATCATATTTTAATATGTTTCCGTTAATCTTTCCACATGATTCTCTTGCTTTTAAGTTCTGCCCTTCCAACCAGCCTCACCCAACAATGCCCACGCTTCATACCACTCCCAGCCCCGAGACAGGCCAAACACTGTGTCCATCGCCTGGAACACAGCCTGGGTGCTGGTGGGAGAGAGAGAACATTTGCCATGGTGGCTGTCAGCTGGCAAGAGCATCTGAGTATCAGTCGTTGTACTTTTCATGCTCATGAGGGGATTTTCCAAAAATCTGAGCTATGTTTTGAAATGTGCATTATTGTAGGGTATTATAGCTCCCTCCACTCTCATTCTTCTTCCAGCTCTCTGCTTCCCAAATGATTTGGGGGAAGAACTTGTGGAAAACACAGCCAGAGGAAAGGCTGGCTTTTTTTTCTTTCTTTTTTGCCAAGGATTAAAACAATAGGCTGATTAAAAGAAACATTGCATTCCATTCTTTCACATGTTGATGAGACTCATTATACCCGATCTTGTTCCCTGCCTGTGTTCTCCATGTAAAACACCAGTGTGGAAAGGATGGGAAGGCCCCAAACACGCCCATCATGGAAGGCCACTGACAAAACACCTTTCTTTTTTCTTTGCAAATTCCAAGGCCTGCTGTTACATTAACAGTACGCTCTTCCCTTTTATTCCCCCTTCACATCACACTCCTGTGCCTTGTGTTGGGACCTTAGAGAAAGAATGACCAGTGTTTGAATCCACTCTGGTCATCTTATCCGGTTCCTTAGAGTTTCTGAGCTTTAGTTACTTAGCCTATAAAATGAGGATAAAGGCTGATAGGTTGTGTTACTATGATGATTAAAGAGACTGGTACATGGCATTCAATAAGTGACAGATATTGTTACCACGACTATAATTATTAGAGTGGTGGCTTGGTATCCATCCCCTTTTAAAGCCCCTTACCACATGAAAGCTGATCTTAACCATGTGACTTGATTTGGCCAACGAGGCTTCAGCAAATGTGATACAAGCAGAGGTTGGATAAGCACTTACACAGGGAGGTTTGATTTTTTTGGAAAGCTTCTTTTGGAGAAATTTTTTAAAATATATTTTTATTGATTTTAGAGAGGAAGGAGTGGGAGAGTGAAATAGAAACATCAATGATGAAAGATAATTATTGATTGGCTACCTCCTGCATGCCACCTACTGAGATGGAGCCCGCATATGCCCTCACCAGAATCGAACTGTGACCTCCTAGTTCATAGGTCGATGCTCAACCACTGAGCCACACTGGCAGGGCTCCTCTCGGAGTTTTTATGTGAAAGCTGCCATGTTGTGATAAAGTCTAGGCTGTTCTGCTGTAAAGAGACCATGTGGAGGACAAGACACCATATGCCAAGAGTGGCCATTGTGGGGAAGAAATTTCGACAACACTGAACAAGGCCAACACCACTTAGAGCAAAGTAACTGCCCCTGGGATTGTCAGAAATGATAAATCATTGTTGATAAATAATTGAAACCTGGGAAGGAAGAAGACGACACTTAGATGAGTTACTCAACTAATAAAGAGATAGCATAGCGTGGCCTTTGAAGTCAAATAGCCATGGGTTGAATCAATTATAAATGATATGACTGTGGGCAAATTAATTCTCCTCCCTAAGCCACGGTTTTATGATCAATGTGTGAAAATAATAGTAGTTACTTCCTGGGGTTGCTGTGAGGCTTAAACAAGATAATCCATATAAAACACTTAGTTTGGTGCCAGGAGCACAGCCAGCATTTAAGACATGTAAGCAATCTCACCCCTGGCTTCCTTCAGGTGGAAATAGAAACATAGCAATTTTGTTCAAAATACTGGGCTTCCTTGTTAATAAGTTGGCAGAAGGCACTGCCCAACCTAGTGACCCTCAGGACGCACGGAGCAGCTAAAGAGACCAGCACTGATACCTAGGTGATGTCTGCCATGGCAGCTGCGTTAAATGACCCACGACTGCGTACACTGACTTTTCCTTTACCTTAAAGAAAATATTGACTTCGAGTTTTCACAGGTGCTTTAGATTTACTCACCAGGGCCTTTGTGCAACCACCTGCCTTTGTTTTTCTTCTACGTGGAGGTGGGGGAAGAGGCAACACTAACCCCACCAAACCTGATTGAGTTCCAGCCCAGGAGAGAGAGAACATCCATCTCCTTTTTACCAAAAATGAGAAGAGCTCATCAGAGCAAACACGTAAAGACCAGCTTCACTGGGGGGTCTAACTCCCGCACACCATGAGGGCAATCTGCCCAGTTTTAGGCCTAAGCAAAGGCCAGAGTTTTACAAAAATCCAAGCATTCCTGAAGCCACCTAGCCAACAGGAAGGGGAGTTGAACGTCTGGGTTTAAGGAGAGAGAGGGGCTTTTAAAAAAATGCAGTCAGTGTGTATTAGAAGATGCCTAAAAGATGTTATTTTAAAAGAAATCAGAATGGAGCATGGGTAATCGTTAAGCTCAAACATCTGTTCCATGGCCCATACCCCTGCACATCTTTAGAGGAAAGCAGTGTTACCTTCACTGGCAGCACAAGCCTACTGACAAGGAAATATGATTAGGTTTTGTACATTTTTGTATTGGGTTGATAGATGGTTGGGTTTTGTGTGTATATATATATATATTAGAGGCCCGGTGCATGAGATTCATTGAGATTCATACACTCGGGAGGGGGTGGGGCAGGGGGGTAAAGGGGGCCTCAGCCCAGCCTGTGCCCTATTGCAGTCTGGGACCCATCAGTTGGATATCCTTAGTGCTGCCACAGAGGCAGGAGAGGCTCCCGCCACCATAGCTGCTGCTGCTGTGCTCGCCAGCCATGAGACTGGCTTCTGGCTGAGCGGCATTCCCTTGTGGTCAGTGCATGTCATAGCAACCGGTCATTCTGCCATTTGGTCAATTTGCATATTAGCATTTTATTACATAGGACTAGAGGCTTAGTGCATGAAACTTGTGCACGAGCTGAGACCGGTTTGGCTCAGTGGATAGAGCGTCGGTCTGCGGACTGAAAGGTCTGAGGTTCGATTCCGGTCAAGGGCGTGTACCTTGGTTGCGGGCACATCTCCAGTAGGGGGTGTGCAAGAGGCAGCTGATCAATGATTCTCTCTCATCGATGTTTCTAACTCTCTATTCCTCTCTCTTCCTCTCTGTAAAAAATCAATCAATATATATATATATATATATATATATATATATATATATATATATATATATATATTAAAAAAAAGAAATTTGTGCACGAGTAGGATCCCTAGGCCTAACTGATGATCAGGGTCAATTGGGGTCTTCTGGCTGCCAGCTGGGCCTCTCTTCATTCCTTGCCACCCCCTAGTGGTCAGCACACATCATAACAAGCGGTCAAACTTTCAGTCTGTCGAACTCCCGAGGGGAAAATTTGTATATTAGCATTTTATTATATAGAATTTTTTTAAATTTAAAAAGTACACTGATAAACTGCTTTCTGGGTTTTCTTTGTGTATTTACTTTTTTAAATGTTGAGGTCTTATTAAGTATAGTGATTCTGGATAGAATTGTTGCCCATCCCTGGCTTAGAAGGAAAAAGAAACATCTACAGGTTGCTAATGAGCCGAGTCCATGCTACTTTGCTGACATTAACAGGAAGGAAAAATGAGTTCTGGAGAAGACTGTTTAACTATAAACAACATGGCAATTGGGCACAGAAACACAGAAAAGGAATCCTTCCGTGCGCAGGTGCACTGTGCAATAAGCACCTCCCAGGAACTGTGTCCCCATGTAGGTTAGGGGGACTCTACACCATAAACCCACTCCCTTCCCTTAAAAGCAAAATGTTTACAGGCACTCAAAGTTGGCCAGGTCTGTGTAAAGAGAAATACCAACCAGAGCCAATTGAAGCCCATGTTTCTAGTTGATGTAACTTAAACTTCTCTTTCAAAGCATTGCAAAAGGTGGGGGTCGGAGGAGAGGAGAATTACCCAAGGTCAGTTAAGCTAATCCTCAAAATCAAGTAAAACCCCTCAAATTAAAGAGTTAAGGAAAAACAACCCTTGGTAGCAGGCACTGGCTAAGCGCACATCTGTGCAATTTCCCCCAAACCAACTCACAGTGTCCTATCTCAGTTTACAGGTTCCAATTGTGAATTTACACACACGGCCTGTGTTATAAACTGCGTCAGACCGAACGCTCACACGTGTACTTTATATCACCCCTTCTAACCCTCAGTATTTGGTTTTTCCATCTTCCTGGAACATGGTGCTAGTTGGGGTTTTTTATTTTGTTGGAGCAATTTTAGGAGGCCGGGAGGGGAGGAGCTGGCGGGTTCCGTGGTCAGACCGGTCTATAACGTTGTAAAAACGATTGTTTTTCACAACGCGTCATATGGTGCCAAATGGAGCAACCAAGAAATCAAAAGTATTTCACAACGCGGAGCCTCTCTCTCTTCATGAATCTTTGGAGCCCAACAACTTGTTTACTACATCCTCCGAGGAGCTCAGGAATGCAGCCCAGGGTCCAGGCATCGCTGCATTCCTTCTGGAAGGAGGTACACCATGTTCCCCTGCGGAACAGGGTGTCTGAAGTGTTCTCTTTCACGTACAACCACGGCTGTACCGCACAGACGGGGGAGACAGAACAGGAGGCACTCGGATGCCAGACAGCTATGGACATTCTGCAGGGAGCCATGTACCTGCCACAAAAATGTGCTCCGAGAACCAGGCCGACTCCTGAGGTGTTCTCCTCCCACCGCCCTGGCTCCAGCCTCCCGAGCAGGATGTCCAGCCCCCCCCCCCCCCCATCTCCTCCCCAGGTGCCCATTGCACCTCTCAGTTCCTCTCTCTGTCTGTCTCCTTTCCTCCCTTCGCTTTCCAACCATGTGACTCCACTCTCATTTTAATACCCCCAAGCCTCTTCGTTTTAAATTACTTCCTTGTTAAAAATGAAATAAAAAGGAAGCCCCATGCAGAGAAAAGTGACCGTACACATCTGAACAAATTTCAAACTCAGACATTCATCTAAGAAAAACCAGCAGAAGCCCTTCCTTGAACAAATAACCCGAATAAGGAGATTGTCTGCAGGGGGATCCAGTCCTTTTGTTCCTGATTTCGCCACATTAGACAATGCCCAGGGATGAAACATCTCTGGGGACACGCCCCGTTGTGTTCTGCACAGAGAGTCATATGGCCGTGTTGGGATAAATGAGAAATAACACCTTCTCTCTAGACCCGCGAGGAAATATCAAATGTCTTCTAAGGCTAAGACATCAAAGCAGAACCCAAGCCCAAAGCAGGGGCTGTCTGTCTTCTGACGGACAGAAGACGTTTTGAGTTTAGAGTAGATGTCAGCAAACATTTCTCTGTTAAAGGCCTAGGGTACATATTTTAGGCTTTGTGGGCTGTAAGGCCTGGTCCCAGCTACTCAGCTCTGCGGTTGTGTCCCAAACACAGCCATAGGACATAGCACACGTGCATGGCTGTATCTTAATGAAACCATTCATGAGCCCTGAAATTTCCATTTCATACAATTTCCACGTGTTATGACATATTCGTATTCTTTTGATTTTTTTTCCTAACCACTTAAACGTTTAAAAACCATCCTTAACTCGTGGGTCGTACAAAAGCATGAGGTCGGATTCAGCCTGTGAGTCACAACCAGTTTAGAGGAAACTGTGTACAAAAAGAAGCGTCTTCTCATTCCATCTCTCCCAGGTATTCCTGCTAGCAAGGCGCTTTCTCATGCCCTATCTCAGGTAAGCCTCATTGCAATCTGTGAGATGCATAGTATTATTTTCACATAATAGATGAGGCATCTGAGGTTCAGGAAAAAAAAAAATCATGAATGCATTCAACAAATATTCGACTCTGTTGCGAGATGTTGGGCTTCTGTGAGGCCCTAGGGATGTGGCAGTGACTAAGGCATAGTGTCTAACTGCATAGAGACTTGCGGGACAGAGCAGTTCAGTACAGGTCATTACAACACCAGGTACAGGTCACACACACACACACACACACACACACACACACACACACACGGGAAGCATTTCATTCAACCTGGAGGCCCCAGGAAAGCATTCTGGAGGAAATGTCACCACGTCAGACGAGGAAGAGATAAGTGAGTGAAAAGAAGAGGAAGGAGGAAACATGGCACCAGACCTAAGGAACAGCATGAGCAAAAGAACAGAGGCTCTAATTACAAAGGTAATGGATAATCACGGCATAACCCAAAGCAGGTGGGGATATAAAACAGAATCATAGAGAAGAAACCAAAATTGTCCATAAGCAACCACCCAGATACTATCCTCATAATTTTTTCAGTATATATCCTTTCAAGATTTTTCTCTGAATATAATAAATATATAGATAAACATTATTTTACAATCTGATTTACAGCTTGCTAGTTTGGCTCAGGATGTTCTGAACACTTTTCCATCTCTTGAGATATTATGTTAACGGCATGATCTTTCAATTACTAAAAAGGGTTCTACCATACTAATGGTAGCTCGTTTTTGTTTTGATCATGAAATGCTGCCATCACCACCCTTAATGATTAAAAAATAAGATGTAAAGGTAAGAGGGTACAACACATAAAGGAACTTCAAGTTGGTAAGTTTGCATCATAGAGCATAAGGTATATAAGGGGGAGAAATGCTACTAAAAAAAAAAAGTGAGCAGGACTTTTCTCTCATGTTACAGAGGGTAGGCTTTCCCCTGGGAGACTGTGGAGCCTGGGAACAGGTGGAAGCAAAGAAGCAATGTGGATCAAATTCACTTTTCATGAAGACCGCTCTGGCTACAGAGTGGAGGACGCATTGCAAGAAACAAGTAAACCCTCTTATTTCCCAATGAAAAGTGCTGACCTCTCCTAAATTATCCGACTAGCCCTGGTTCACTGAGCTGGCAAGTCATGAGAGCAGTCTGTGAGCTCCAGTGCCCAGTGCCCATTGCCCGCGGTTCACAGAGCCTTTCCTCACCCTCAAGAGTACGTGGACAGTGCATGTCCAAGTCATAAACAGAGCCATCTGCTCATTTTGGGGGAGAATGGTATCTAGAAACCACGATTTAGCCATGGGTTCCACTCATCGCTACAAGGGTGTCATTACTTTTGGGGATTTTCAACTAACAACGCTAGGAAAATAACCACACCACCACACTCCCTTCGCCCTGAGCTAGTGTTATGTGAATAATGATCTGACTTTAGGTTAGCGCCTGAAAATGCCAAATTCTTTGCCAAAAGAGATAGAAAAGAAAAAGAATGTTGAGGAGAGAGTAAAGTCACTGGTGATGCCAGTTAAACATCTGTAAACTGGGCAGAGAAGCGGGCTTTATAACAGAAGGTAAAACATGTCATCGTTCTATCAGAGGGATGAGCAGTAAGGCGGGGTTCTAGCAAATGACCGTAATACTAGGTAGAGGCTGCAATTCTTGTCTTTTCAGCACACAACTGCCATGGAAAGAGAGTTAAAAAAAAAAAAATCTTAGTGGTCACTTAATTATTCTCTGTATTTTAAAGGTGAGGAGCCTAAGGCTGTAAAGCTGCACACGCATGGGCCTTGGGCTCTCAGCTCTGGAGTCAGACATATCAGAGTTTGTGTCCCCTCTCTGCCCATGACTTGCTTTTTGGCTTTAGACAAATGCCTTCACTAGGAAATAATGCATGTTAAATAATTTAGCTCGGTGCTTGGCACACAGAGCATGCCCTATAAATGGTCTTTATAATTACTACTCCTAATTATAATAACAAACCTTTCTAATTACATCTAGTAATAAGCATTTATAGGACACCGCCTTACTACCATTGTTGGTATTGTTGTTCCTGCTAGTTACTCAAGGTTACAAAAATGAAATAGTAACTGGACTCAAAACCTCTTTCCATTTCAATGGTGACTTTCCAACGATATCTCATAGAGTTTTGATATTTAGGGAAGAGCCTAAAGGAGAAGCTGGGCACACAGAGCTCTAGATTTTTCCATCCTGACTTTTGTTTTATGTTGCTTTTGAAGAGAACTCCGCAACCAAAAACAGTTTGGAAAGCCATTACAAACCACTGATTGCCACCATGCTGTGACTAAAAATGAAATCAATAGCAAGCAAAGGGCAGGACCCTACACCTTGATCTTAAAGAAATGAAAGTAGCTTATGAGAAGTCCAGCAGTGGGTGTGAGATAAACAAATCCTGTCTCTCCTTTCTTTTGCATGGATATGATTTTCCCAGGAAGCTGAGCTTAGAGGGGTTGCTGGAGTCCAAACATAGAAGACATTCTCCCACCCACTTCCACCAGCACCCCTTCTCCACTTACGTTTGGCCAGCTTTCTTGAATCAGCTTCATCACATACATGCCTTGAGTGCCTACTTGTGCTCTAGCCCAAGAGGCGGATTGCGGAATATCTCTGGAATTTGCGTCTGGGAAAATTGGATCTCTGGGAGAGTCCAATTGTTTTTCTTAATGAGCTAGTTAGTTTATTTATAGATCAAAGCGCTGAAGGTATCAAAATGGAAGAATTAGGTATTGCTAGTAAGAACATGCTAAGTTTTCTTTCCTTTTTAAAAATTTTAAATCTCTTTTTAAAATATATTTTTATTGATTTAAGAGAGAAAGAGAGAGAGATATCAATGATGAGAGAGGATCATTAATTGGCTGCCTCCTGCATGATCCAGAATTGAGCCAGCAACCCTGGCATGAGCCCTGACTAGGAATTGAACTGTGACCTCCTGGTTCATAGGTCAATACTCAGTCACTGAGCCTCCACAGCAGGGCTCTTTCCTTTTTCTTTAAATTTTATTTTTCAATTACAATTGACATCCAATTTCTTTTATATTAGTTTCAGGTGTACAGCATAGTGATTAGATAATTATAGAATTTATAAAGTGATTCCCCTAATAATTCAAGTACTCACCTGGCACCCTACATAGTTATTATAATATTATTGACTCTATTCCCTATGCTGTACTTCACATCCCTGTGACTTATTTGGTACCTACCAAATTGTACTTTTTAATTCCTTCACCTTTTTCACACACACACACCCACCCCCTCCCAACCGTCACCCTCAGTTATTCTCTGCATCTATGAGTCTGTTTCTGTTTGTTTATTTTGTTCTTCAGAATTCATGTATAAGTGAAATCATATGGTATTTGCCTTTCTCGATCTGATGTATTTCACTTAGCGTAATACCCTCTAGGTCTACCCATGCTGTCGCAAATGGTAAGATTTCATTCTTTTTTTATGATTAGTATTTCATTATATATATGTACCACCACTTCTTTAACCACGCGAGAGGCGATTTTTATTCTGAAGGTGGAATTTTGTGTCCCTTTGAGCCTTTAATTTGTCAGGCTCCAATTTAACTCTCACATGAAGATCATTGCAATGTGTGGGCCCAGAGATATAAAATATGAGGAGTTGTGAATGTGTTGGTCAAAGTAAATGAGCAGATGCTTTCAATAATAGACTCAACTGAAATAAGTGGCCTAATTTTGAAAAATTTCTTGTGAAGTTGAATTTACCTACAGAGTCGTGTTCAGAAACCACCTCTGGCTTATGGTTCACTTATACTCCTGCCCTTCTTCCCCTTCTGTAATATTTGAATCAACTGCTTCTGTATAATCTGTTATTGCACTTAAAAAACAAGAAGAAAATTTCTTTTTTTTTTCTTTATTAAGGTATTATATGTGTATATATCTTACCATTGCCCCCACCCCACTCCCAAGAAGAGACTTTCTTCATTCTAAAAATGAATTCTGCACTTTAGAAAAGGATTTATGCTTCTGAGTCACAGAAAAGCCAACACCCTGTAACATTTGAAGGCAACACCACACAAAGGAAAAGGAATAAAAACCAGTGAATTAATTTCCCTTTCCGCACAGATCTGAGAGGTGAGAGAGCTCTCATTTCTGCCAAGAAGCTTCCGGCTCTGCCAAGTTGAGTCAGCACACTGCAAATTGTCTGAGAGGCTTTTTGGACCACATATGGTAGCCGAAAGAAACTAAACTGGGTCAAGGTACATTTTGCCAGGTGCCTTAGGATTTTTAGGAGAGAAAGAAAACTTCTCAGCACTCTAACTCAATCCTGTGGTTCTTATGATCACCTATGGCCATGGTCGGCAAACTGTGGCTCACCAGCCACATGCGGCTCTTTGGCCCCTTGAGTGTGGCTCTTCCACAAAATACCACGGCCTGGGCAAGTCTATTTTTGAAGAAGTTGCGTTAGAAGAAGTTTAAGTTTAAAAAATTTGGCTCTCAAAAGAAATTTCAGTCGTTGGACTGTTGACATTTGGCTCTGTTGACTAATGAGTTTGCCGACCACTGACCTGTGGTATGGGGATGGGGGGGAGGGGAATAGCTGGGTGACCAGATATCTACGATGGAATTCACCCATTCTTGCCTCTTTTGAGCTCCGACACTAATGTAGTTCATGGGTGTGGCAGCCAAGAAAAGGCACTGCTCAGATCTTCCTTTGAGAGAGAATCTGTTGTGTGCAGTGTACTGATGTGCCAGTCTGCAGCTTCTGAAGCTTCGGGATCCATGGCAACATTCCCGCCAAGGCTATGCTCTTCTCCAGCAGCTTCTAGCCAATGACCAACCACGGGGTGGGGGACTGACTAGAGCAGGCATTCCTGCCCAATAGAAGGATTCCTCTAGTGGGACTTGTTGCTGTGGGGCTCCCCATCAGTCTAGCCAAGACTTTCTTAGGGCTACCCTGCCTTCTGAGGCTCTACCTACCCAATTCTTCTTCCTTCCTGCTCTCCCTTCACAGGTGTTAGACTAAACATCGTGACTGAGGGTCTCCTCTCTGCTTCCTGCTCCTTTTCCCTTTTCTTTTTCTTATCTCCCAACAAATGTCTTACATTTCTAATTCGTCTTGGTGTGTGCTTCCTAGAGGACCTAAACAGAGGCAATACGGAAGAAGCAGAGCTCTTTGTCCCTTAGTACATCTCTGATCTCTGACGGGTCCTCCACACTCCGCCTTGGCCCTCCAACCAGCCTGTGCTCCCCCCTTAAGCAGCAGCTGTGGCCTTCAGCAGTGTTTGCCCTCGGGCATCACGTGGTCTTTTGCCATTTACTTTCCCAGCGGAAACACCCCGCCAAAGCAGACTGGAAACGGTGAAGTCTCTTCAGCTAACTGAAAGTAAATATGGAAAGCCAAGGAGGGACTGAGAAGTTCATACAAAGCTGACCCCGGCGGGAGATGGTGACCACGTTACCTACTTGGAGGTAAGGAGAAAGGTTAAAATATTCTGAAAACTGCTTCCAACAGTGTATTCTAAGGGCAGGAAGTTAATTTTAAAAAATTAAAACACTCCTAAGTCCTATTTATTTACAACCACCAAGTGTACAGAATCTGTTCACTTTGGCTTGAAACATAGAAGGTGAGTTACCCCAGTCAAATCCTGTCTATCCCATACTGACCATAGAGCTTTCATTTTCAGGTAGCCATAAACACTGAATCTATCTATCTATCTATCTATCTATCTATCATCTATCTATATATATATATCTGTCTATCTATCTATCATCTATTTATCTCTGTCCTGCCAGCTTTCCAAGCCTACAAGGACACCCTAAGTACAGGAGTTTGTTGGGTTAGGGGTTGTACTATCAGCACTAAAAAATAGTTTGAAGGTTTCTCATCACCTTCGACCTTACACATACTGCCTTCCCTCTGTCACAAACAAGGCAGGAATTCTATATTAAGTAAGTGACCTGGACTGAGGCTTGTGACAAATGTACACGCCCCACCTTCCCTGCTTCCTTCCATCTGTGCATGGCCTGGAGCAGCTGACAGGGACAGCCTTTCATCTTCCATCTCATCAGCTGGAGTTTCCCATGGCAAACAGCCAGGGAAGGCCAATCCTACGTGCCAAACTTACGTACCAACTCTTCCTACTCCAGGCAACTCACGTCTGACACTTCAAAAAAAAAAAAAAAAAAAAAAGCAGCAAAAGGGACTGCTCTGTGTGATTGAGGACAGCCAGCACGTCTGAAAGAAACGAACACTGTGAGCAGGAGCACGTTAGTGCTTGCTGTGAAAACTCTGTGGGTCCCTGTGGACCTGAGTGGTATTGGAGCCTGAATCCTCCCCATTTCTAGGATACATTCTATTTGCTGTTCAATTTCCCAAAAATAGAACTCCTTTCTCTCCATTTTTTTACTGTAACAAACTAGCATCACAAATACTTCTAATATTCTAAATACTTCTAATAAAAGAGAATGTTTCTTAGCATTCTCTTTTCAATGATTGCGAGGAATGTAAAGGAGTGGTTAACTGTAATTTGCTCTGTACCAGTGGCTTTCAATGTGGGTGGCCATGACCTACATAGTATATCCCAGCCTGGTACACACACACACACACACACACACACACACACAATGATTGTAGAAGGGACATGACAAATAAATGTAATGTGGGACCCCAGGATGACATATCTTGAAACACAGAAAGGGTATCAGGTTGCCACTAAGAAAAGTGAAATAAAGTATGAACTTGAGATAATAATAATATACCAATATTGGTTTATGAAGGTGAGAAATGTATCACAGTAATATGAGAGGCTAACGATGAGGAACTGGGGGAGGGGCATACAGGAACTCCGCACTGCCATTGTGACTTTTCTGTATGGTATCAGGAAGTATTCTACAATGAAAAACTCACAAAGGTAACAATAACTGCAAGAAGGCGTGGCCGCCTTGCCAGGGGACTGAAGTGACATCAGGCTCTTTCTTCCTAAGTCCCATATCTCCTCCCCCTTGTAAAATGCCTCTGATGACTCAGAGTCCCTTTCCAAAAGCACAGATGGAGTCAAAAGCCAGGAGACGAGGAAGAGAAAGCATTTGTGATGTGCCCCAGAAGGGCAGCTGATGGAAAGTGTGGTTACTACGGTGAGCCTGGCATCCTCCTGTTCTGTAACGCAGGTCCAGAGGGAGGCAATAAAGCTCTGTGAAATCCAGTCTGAATCCTGAAACGTGGCCAAATCACCAATTGCCAACTGACCTGCCCAAAATCTGACAGGAAATTCAAACCAGCGTGTTTTCCTGTTTTAAAGAGAGGTGCTATTTTGGCTTTTTTTTTTTTTTTTCTCTCCCCCTCCTTCTTAAGAACAACCCTGAGTTGGTATTGAAACATCTGAATCATATGGAAGGGATAAAATGGGATAAAATGGCACAAACCCCTGGAGCTGAAGAAATTCCCGGCTGTGATAGGAGTCCAGGCCTTTGGAATATGGGTCTAAACAGAGCAAACCTCAAAGCCAAAAGGTCTGAGTGTGAAGCTTTGTGAAATGCAAGTGTCCATGATTGGAAGCTGATTCGTTTTCCAAAACTCTGTGGAGAACAGTGTTTCAGAGCAGCTAAAGCTCGTACTTTGCTGACTCAGGACTCAAAAGCAGAAAGAATATGAACATTTTAGAAACTGTTTTGGAAACTCCTCTGTCTGACAGGTCTCTGATCCCCCTCTTTTTTGCATTTGTGAAAAGATCCTTTTTGGGATCCTGGATCTGAATGGAGAAAGGTTCTGATCCTTATGCGACTAGAGTTCAGGGAGCAGCCTGTCCAGATTAAGTACTTCTCAAATCCTTTTTCCAGAAGGGAAATTCTCATGTGAAAAAAATCTTACTTGGAAGCCCAATACATAAACAATTAAAATCAGAGCTGCTCTGGGTGAGGAGGATACAGAGTCACCTCACTGAATCATTCTATTCATGGAATATACTTACTTCGAGTGTATAAAAAGGTCTTTATTTACAGAAACGTGACTTAAAAGTACCTCAACATTTAGCATTTTTCACGATAAGTTATAGTAATATAATAATTTTATTTTTTATTTGTATAATTGGTGAACATTCTTGTCCTCAAAAATCCCAGGGACTAACATTTTTCAAAACAGATTTAAAGATGAAAGGGAGAAAAGCCCTCAAATAAATATTCGATTTGGCAGAAATTGGCCAGATGCTCATCCATTTCATTTCTTCCTCCTGAGAACGGAGGAATACCACCTATTCTAGCTGCCCTTGCAAATAAATTAGGAGCATGTGACTGAATCCTGTCCAATAGATTATGGGTGAAAAGAATATGTATTTCTTTCATCCCAGGGGAAGTTGTAGCCAAATCTTTAATCACCTACCACAATGAATAGAACATAAGTTTATATGTGAGAATTGCTCCAGAACGCTGCCATAAGATGCTGGTGGTTGGTGGCATGGACAAGATCACAAATTTGGACACCACATCCAGAGTGAAGGAATCTATCTGACTCATAATCATGAATTCACCACCTGTGAGTTCTACATGGCTTACACAGACTATCAAGATATCCTGGAAATCATGGCGATGATCTCAGGGATGATGGAGAACATTAAGGGCAGTCAGGTTACCTATCACCCTCTTCAAAATAGAACTAACCTCTTCAAAACAGAAGGAAATTCTTACCGATGCATATGTGACAAATTCTTACCGGTGCATATTTAATGCCGCCACCTTGGGCCACAGCCAGGCCCCTTGATAAACTTGTTGGGGACTTCCTGTAAATGACATGCATCAATCCCACACTCCACTGTGACCACTTGCAGAGAATGAGCCCTTTGGCTCTAGAGGGTCTGACAGCGCTTTGAGCTGCTTGTCATGAAGAAGGAAATATGCAATGCCTACACCCAGCTGAGTGACTGACTCCATGAGGCAGTGGCAGCTTTTTGAAGAGCAGGCCAAGGCCAAGCAGCTGGAGATGATGAGTTCATGTTCCTAGATGAAGACTTCTGCACTGCCATGAACTATGGACTGCCCCCCTCCCTCCTCCCCACACACACAGCTGGCTAGGGCATGGGCATCTAGCAAGTCATTATGTTTCTCACAGACTCCGATAGCATCAAGGAAGTACTTCTGTTTCCTGTCATAAAAACTGAAGACAAGAAGGAAAATGTAGCAACCAACGATACATTGGCACGCACAACAGCTGGCACTTCTGTCTAGAAAATAATAATTGCAAGCCACATGGCTCAGGCATCTTAGCATTTCTGCAAAAGATCAAGGACTACAGGGAATTCTTGGACGTTGCTATCCATTTGACTATCACAGTTCAGTCATCAGAAGAGAGAAAGGAAATTAAGAATTCCTTTTACTAAATACTCTGTTTTTCTCTAAAAAAATTAAAAGGAACATTTAACCACTGTGCCTGCTTCAGTGGAAGTTATATCACAATTAAATGGAGATGCTTTGTACCATATCATGGTTTATCCAGAATCCATTACAGTGAAGGAGCTCTGGCATTGACCTTTGGCTGTGCTTCCATTGGTGGCAGACAACTTGACCACATCGTGACCACTTCCTTACATGCCCAAGATATATGAAGAGCATGAGCGGCAAACAAATTTCTCTTTTATTAAAATTAAAATCAAATTTTAAGAATAGACTTTGGTACAGATAAAGAATATTCCATAATTATTAACATGATGCCAAGGCCAACAAGACTTTTCTTTGTAGCAATCACAGCTATGATTTTATACGTGGAATATCAATATACCATTTTTCCTTTCTGGTGAGCAAATGAATGAAAGCTGTTTTGTAGATGATTCTGCTTTCACTTGAAGAGTGGCTTCCAATAAAACCTCAGTTTCACAAACATAAGAAAGGCAACAAAGAATGGGTGCAAGCTTGATTCACCTACTTGGTATGGTTATTTTCACACTATGAAAGAAATCATAACTATATGCTCCCAAATATAGATATGCTTCCTTTCCTCCTCCAATGCCAAGGTTGAGCTTTAGTTGTAAATATCAGGCAGTGGTTATAACATACTCCAGCTCCAAGGGGCTGCATCTGAGTTCTTATTCTGGGAAGGAGTCAAGAACAAGAGTAACCCTCTGGATATAAGAGGTAGGAGCAATCCTATCTAATAAAGAGGGAATATGCTAATTGACCCTCACACTGTTGTAAAGATGGCGGTATCCACAGCCAAGAAGGAGGGAATATGCTAATTGACTGCCCCATCCTCAAAGATGGAGGCACCCACAGCCACAAGATGGCAGCACCCAGTCCCCTTAGCCCTGCCAGGGTGGCAGGCACATGGCAAGGCTAAGCCTGCCCCTTGGTGAGCCTGGCTGCTCCATGTGCCTGCCTCCGGAGTCCCCCAGTCCTCTCAGCCCTCCAGCTGCCAGGGCTGGCCCAAGGTGCAGGCAAGCCTCTGATGGCAGCTGCCCAGCCACCTAGGGCCACCTGAGGTTTAGGTAACCAGGGCCAGCCAAGGCTTGTGCTGATCGCCAGTCACCTCCCACCCCTGAGGGCTCCCTGACTGTGAGGGGTTGAGTGACACACACACACCACCTCCCCTCCCCCTGTCAGTGCATGAATTTTCATGCACCAGGTCTGTAGTGTGTAATAATGGGATAGGGACTCTGAGTAATTTTTAAAATATATATATATAGCCGAAACCGGTTTGGCTCAGTGGATAGAGCATCGGCCTGCAAACTGAAAGGTCCAGGGTTCGATTCCAGTCAAGGGCATGTACCTTGGCTGCGGGCACATCCCCAGTGGGGGGTGTGCAGGAGGTAGCTGATCGATGTTTCTAACTCTCTATCCCTCTCCCTTCCTCTCTGTGAAAAATCAATAAAATATATTTAAAAAATAAATAAAATTATATATATATATATATATGTATATATATATATATATATATATATATTTAAATATATATATCTTTATTGATTTCAGAGAGAAAGGGAGAGGGAGAGATAGAGATAAACATCAATGATAAGAATCATTGATTGGCTGCCTCCTACATGCCCACTACTGGGGATCTAGCCCACAACCCAGGCATGTGCCCTTGACTGAAATAGAACCTGGGACCCTTTAGTCTGCAGGCTGAAACTCTATCCACTGAGCCAAACCAGCTAGGGTGGGACTCAGAGACATTTTAATTTGAACATTAAACACCAACTGAGATTAGTTTTGACACAGATTCAATAAATATTGCCATAATAGTGACATGATGTTGACAATGGTAAGAAAATGGCACCAAAATCCCTATCTTGGCCCTAAACCCAGGGATTTGAGAGAGCATTGTCTCTCAAAACCTCTCCAATCCACATTCTGCACCCTGATTTTAAAGTCCCAATGCTTGCTTACTAATTGGGCACTGTGGTAAAAACAAAGGTTCTGTTTCCTGGTATTCTTGCCTCACCTTATCTTTCAACTAAAGCAGTTTTGTTATTTAATGAGTGAGAAGCCAGAGGCATAAGATAGAGATTCTAAACTGAAGGAGAGACCTTTACATTCAAGAGTCAAGTATCCTCCTCCGTGGCTGGGAGCCATAGCCTGTGTGATCACTGTCTTTCTTACTTCCTCCAGGTCACGAGTTGGTAACCGAGAGTCCTGGGAACTAGGGACTTCCGAAAGTTGTATGCAATATTGTGTCTAGCAGGGATATTTTACGGAGTGATTAATGCCTCCCTTAATCAGTTTTTGTTTGTAGGAAATGAATAAAAGGGTAATTCCTCCCTTCCCCCTGCTACAGAGATAGACAAGTTTCTCTTTTCAGTGCTCCTGCCCTGCAGCTCACCTCCATCCACTTCTTTGCCGAGGGCAGAGGACAGAGATAGGAGTTGCCCTGGAAGAGGGAAGGGAGACCAGAGGAAAGGGGCTTGGGGAGTAGGGGAAATGGGTTGGGGGTGGTGAGAACGGAACTGGGCGCAGGGAATGAGGGGAAAGGTGTTGTGCATGTAAGTTCTTCTGGGACTCACACGAGAATGGTTGGGTATGTTTCCTGCACATGGAGAGTGTTTGAACACTAGCCTGCATGGGGAGCTCAGCACAGATCCCAGAGCACAGCCATGTATCATCACCCGCCCCTCTGAGAGAAGGACAAGAACCCGAGTGCATTAGACAGAATTCCTGAGGTTCTCCCGACATTCCCTGTCCAGGTTTCCTGTACCATCTCAAGTGAATAGGGAGGAAGATTGAGAAAGGCCATCACACAAATAATTGAACTTGGATTTCTCAACTACCTGGTAGGTAGAAGGCTGAGTCAGATTGATTTGGAAAAATTATGGATGAGGTTAATTCTTTTTTTTTTTTTTTAATATATTTTATTGATTTTTTTACAGAGAGGAAGGGAGAGAGAGAGCTAGAAACATCGATGAGAAACATCGACCAGTTGCCTCTTGCACACCCCCTACCGGGGATGTGCCCGCAACCCAGGTACATGCCCTTGACCAGAATCGAACCCCGGACCTTTCAGTCCGCAGACCGACACTCTACCACTGAGCCTAACCGGTTTCGGCTGGATGAAGTTAATTCTTAAGCTTCCAAGATCATGGAGCAGAGGCGAAACAATTACATGTGGAAGGACATTATCTTTTAGCAAAGGTGCCCAGAACTTTCATCAGATTCTTAAAGGAACCTAAGCTTTTGGACAAGGGAATATTTTTAGGTTGAGCTCCTTGAGATGAGGGTTTGAGATTTGTGAGCAAGTGATTTATTAAGAAAGTGATTTACTTCTAGTGATTTACTACTGGAAAGAAAGTGGGGGAAACAGGAAAAGGGAGGAAGCCAAGCAAGGCTGCAGTCTCAGGCAGGGGTGTAAGTAGGACTTCAGTGTAGGACCAACTGAGGCAAGCGTGCCAAGCCATGGGCAGGGCTGTGGAGAATAAAATCCCAGGCCCTTTGGCTAAGGGCTCTCTGCACAGGCTTTGACAGAACTAAAAGCAGATTTCCAAAGAGCCTCAAATGCTGTCAATCAGAATCGAATGCACAACAGAAAAGTGAAGAAGTGTGCACAGAAATGGCCTCAGGGAAAAACAAAAATCTTAGGAGACCTGAATAGGAGCATCGCTCTCATTACTCCTGGAAGGCAGAGTTCTAACCAAAGAGTCAGGGGCTTGGGAACTGTAAGGAGAGAAGGATCTAGCAGAGAGATGGCCCAAGAAAAGGGAGACTGTCCATGTGTCGAGAGGAGAGTGCCCAGACCAAACGTGTCTGTAAGTGCAGTGGATCTGCATCCAGGTCCTTCCGGAGAATGTCTCCTCACTGGACCTGAGTTGTGTCTGTCCTAAGAGTCCTCGGGCCTTTCCCATCACTCACAGCTTCCCAGGGGCCATTTCTCCAGTTGAGTCCCAGCTCCTTGTCATTCTGCTGGGCCCTCTCTCCCACCCTGCCTCCTCTGGTTCACTGCCCCTTTTTCACCATCTCTCTCTGCCTGGGTTACCTCAAAATATCTTTTCTCTATAATGGACAGAAATGTAATTCATTTTGTTTCATTCCTAGTCCAGTGAAGCTGTGCCCAGTGGGCCTCAGTTTCACAACTAAACATATCTATATAAGATGTGTTCTTAAGCTAAGGTGGTTCTCTCCCTGAGCGTGTGCATTTGGCACTTCATGGATTTTTTTTTTCTTACACACACACACACACACACACACACACACACACACACACACACACTGAGGCCCAGAGAAATGGAAACCTGCCCAAGTCACTTACCTAGTCGGTGATACAACCAGGACAAGAACTCAAATCCCTAATGCTCTCTTCAGACACACTGCCTTATGAGTGATCAAGCACTATCAATGGTAATAGATATACAATAGCTTCTTGAGGGAAGCAACTCAAGCCAAGGTAAATCACTTCCTCATTTTACAAATGGGGAAAGGGAAGCTTGGAGAAGTTAAGTAACTCCCCTAAAAGCACCTCACTAGCTGTGTCACAGTTCAGACCCAAATCCTCAACTCCAACCCACGCTCTTTGGTTACCACTCTGTCCAGTTACTGTTGGCACTAGAGGAGGTAGGCTTTATGGGGTCACTGGTTTAGATGTTACAGGCAAAAAGCAAACCTGGCTAAAGTGTAAGTGACTGATGTGGGATCTTATGTTTATGAAACAGGAGGTCTTGGCTGGACAGGAACTGAGTCTCAAATGCGTCCAGTGAGTGGGGGTTTCTGTTCCAGGGACAGAGCAGTGACCAAAATGCTGAACTGTACACTCTAGTGGGATGAGAAGACGTGAGGCAAACAATGATTATAAGATACACAAGTGATGGTGAATGCTACGGAGGAAGTAGAACAGAACAAGGAGCCTTTGGAACGTGTGTATGTGTGCGCCCAGGGGGATGTGGTTCTGTTCTATATTCCCGATGCTCAGGAAAAGCCATCAGATAAGTCTGATGGTCACATTTGAGCCAAGGAAGTGAAAGAGCAAATTTTACGGAGATCTGGGGAAAATAATCCCAGGTGGAGAAAACTGTAAGTGCAAAGGCCCTAAGGTCTGAGCGTGGGGAAGCTGAGGAGCAGGAGGGAGGCCAGTTTCGCTAGGGAGCGTTTAGCAGCTGTAAACCTGTCTTTATGGAGTGAAAATTTCCATAAGAGAAAAAAGTACACACCTTTGAAACACAAAAGTAACACAGGATGAAACTAGATGTGTTTAGGGAGGCATAAAACAGGCATTATGAGATTGTAGAGGAAATAGGGGAGGCTTAGAATCACCGTCAAGCCTTAATTCTCTATTCCAAGATATTGAATTCCTTTTGAACAGTAAATTATATTTTTCTAATTATATCTCACATGGATTGCCAATGTAAAAACAAACAGAATCAAAACACCCTGGCTGAGTTGAGGGCGGGAGGGTTAGTCTTTCCACCTTGGTCTCTTCCTCATCTCCGGAAACAGAGGACCTTTATGGAATCCCCGGGCTCTAAGAAGCAATGTTTGCCAACGACTGATTTAGTGAAACCAGTTCACTGCACAAAAGAGGAAGCTGAGGCCGTAGAGGTCACCTCCTTCTGGTGTCCACCGGAGTGAGGTCCCCCTGGTCTTCCCAGCCGCCCCTGCAGCGCATGAGCGTGGCTCCTGCTTCAGCCTCCACTCTGCCAGATCCCACCTCCTTGTGCTGACCCCAGGCCTGGCGGACCTCGCACTCTCCTGCTCTCCGGCCTTCCCCAGATACGATGCCACACGGGAGCGGTTACTTCTCTCGGTACCTGTTCAAGGCTGGGTGCAGTGCTCTGGGGAGCTTCTCCGGGAGGCTCCCCATCTCTCCAGCAGTAATCCCACCTCTGGGGCCAGTGCATTCATTGTTTCAGAGGGGCAGTCTGACACAACTCGAACGTATTGGGATTTTTTAGTTCAAAGTGAGACGAGAGTCTTGAAATTTGTTTTTCTCAGGGACTATGTCTCTTAACACAGAGAGATATTGTTAATGAAGCTGTCCTATGCTTACACACTTAGAAAAGACCAAATATATCCCTGAGTTCTGCCTTCATATCTGATGTGCTTCTTTACTTAAATCCTTCTTTTTGGTAGTCTGTTTCTCCTTCCAGGATTCTGAATTCTCCTGCACGCTGATACTTTCTCAGACTTTCCCAAGCAGAAGCAATTGACCATCCATCTGTGTTCCTGTAGCGCCTTCTCTGTACCTTTATTCTAGCTCCCGTCTTACTGCATTGGAAAAGCTGTTTACACATCTTTCTCTCCCACTGACTCTGAGCTCCTCTTGTGAATAAGTAATATGTCTTATTTGTATTTGATGCTTCAACAGCTACTAACTCAATGCTCTTGGTGCTTGATCCATTTGTTGATTGACATAATTCGGCCCTGACTGAGGTTGTAAGAAATAAGGGTTCTTCTCTACCATAGACTTTTTGAGAAGTTGCCAACTGGTGACAAAACAACATCAATTATTTTCTTGGTCAGCTTGAGAACTTACTGAAAAGTAACATGACTGTGTGAACACCCAGTTACTAGTCATTGAAAGTTTCTGATGGATGGCCCCAGCACTGATCTTTGATCTCTTTCAGTTCCATGCCTTCTGACCCATTTTTCTGTTTGGCAATAAACATGGCAAATCCCATGAGATCCAATACTGCATCTGTCCCAAGGCAGACATGTTGCTACGGCCAACACTGCCAGCAGTGACATATTATCCCTCGTGCCTGGCCACAGCCCCTGGTAACCGTCAGTCTCTCAGATATGACAGACAAGAGTGGAAAGCAAAATCTGTGGGGGGATAAAATCAGGTCCCAGCTCTCACTCTCATTATTTCAGGATGGTCTCATGTTTTGTGAGCACTGTGTGGGGAATCTCACATGATCCTGAGACAGAAAGGCCTTTACCAGGAAAACTGACTTTCCTGACAGACACAGAGGCCCGGGTCATGGTGCCTCCGGGCAGTTAGCAGTGAGAGACAAATTTCAGTTGCATTTTTCAAATTCACACTGCACATCAAGATTACAAAAAAAGGTCCATTCCCTTTCAACAACGGCAACATAACCAGAGCCACTTCATTATCAGGAGTTTATAAAACTAGATAACCCCATTTTGCTAAGCCAAGAACAAAACCATCTGAGTCACAGGAAAATTCGGCTCTCCCACATCTCTTGATCTCTGCATTGTCAATAAAGACTTTTCAAATTTTGTGTTGAAATCTACACCCGCCCTGCCCCACCACACACACATACACATACACACACACACACACACACACACACACACACAGGTCACGTGCCCAATCATTTCTAGAGCTTACTTTATAGTTAATAAATCAAAGCACAAGATTCTTGCTTTCGTTTTTAAGCATTTGTTGGATCTCATGGGATTTGCCATGTTTATTGCCAAACAATTGATCTTTTCTTCCTGCATCCAGCCCATGTGGATTTCCATCCAACCCATGTGGCTTTCATGTTTCTAGCAGAAACAGCAAACAAGAACACAAGAGAGAAATATTTGTATCTTGCTGAAATGTGGAGTGTCCAGGGTTATCGCTAGAAGGCACGGGAGACATGCCCACAGCGGAAAGAGAACCTCGGGGACTGTTTGGAAAACAAATCACATGAGGGGTGTTTATTTGGGTTTCTAAAATTCCCATTTCTCTGCCTTTATTTGCATTGCATTAGTAACGTTTTGTCCCGCATAGTTTACTGATGTGACTTTTGCAAGCAGCCAGACAGTAAAAATGACCCTAAACAAGCTCTTGGTTGATGGGAAGCTCCATACTTATTGAATTACAGAACTTTAAATAAAAATTGCCCTTTAAATGTATTACTTCAGAAACACCGAAGTCCATTTCCCGTAGAGAAGCATAAAACTTACTCCTGCTTCTTTGAAGGAGGTCAGGTTTGTCCCCTATAATCTAAGCAGGTGGACTATTTCCAAGAGCAGGAGGTGAATAGGTGTGTTTTAATTTCTCAACTATCAGGCCAAATTCAATAGGCGATAGCCTTGATTCTTTTCAGTTTGTGTTAACTACGTTCTAATGAAACGGGGTTCGTTTTAATGAAGTCAGAAACCAGGCCTTGCCTTCTCTACCTAGACGTCCAGCATTGCAGAATTCTTTCTTAATTAAGACGGAGAATCCCCTTTTGCTTCCACAACCAAAGTTTTCCATTTATTCCACTAAGAATGCCAGTTGGCTTCCACCCCTTGCTACCAGGAGCCTCTGACACAGCTGGATGATCTATGAACTTCTTTGGGATTAAAAAGGTGCCATATCCTGCCAAAACCGGTTTTGCTCAATGGATAGAGTGTCAGCCTGTGGACTGAAAGGTCCTAGGTTCGATTACGGTCAAGGGCATGTACCTTGGTTGTGGGCACATCCCCAATAGGGGGTGTGCAAGAGGCAGCTGATCGATGATTCTCTCTCATCGATGTTTCTAACTCTCTATCCCTCTCTCTTCTTCTCTGTAAAAATTCAATAAAAAATATATATATTTTTAAAAGAGTCTGTTCAAAAGGTGCCATATCCTGGGGAAATATTCCTATTGACTTGGTTTCCTATTTATTCTCACCAATGATCAATCCTTTCTAAGCAATAACAAGCAAGTGAGCAGAAGAGGCAGGAAACAATGCACTTGGTTGTTTTCAGAGAGCTGTCTCTCCCTAAGCCCAGAGCCTGAACCCAACAAAGCCTGACACGGGCAGGCTTTAGGCTTGGAGTCCAAGGGCAGCTGGAAGCTAGAGGAGAGAGTGGCCCTCGGCTGTTCTCATGGCCGCCTAGGTTGTGTGAAGGCACAAGGGGAATAGTGTCCGGAAGAGAAGAACAAGGCACCAGAGCTGGAAACAAGATTCATTCCTAGCTCCTGCCCTTCCCACCAACCACTTATGAGACTTTCCAAGCTCTTTGATTCTCTTAGCCTTGGTTTTCTCAACTGTGAAGAGAGAGAGAGTCTGACTAGCCCAGGGCTTTTCAAATTATGGTGAAGAAGCAAGATTTTTTCCTTTCTTCTCCTTTCAATCTGTTGGGAACTGATATTTTGTGAAATACAGAAATGAATACTGTGGCTAATAAGACTGTGTTATAGATTTGAAAGTTGCTAAAAGAGTGGATTTTAAAAGTTCTCATCATAAGAAATTATGATCAAGAAAAGTTCTCACACACAAAAAAATGTGATCTTGTCATAAAAAATGGTGCTGTATGTTAACTAGACAGTGTGGTGATCATTTCACAATGTATACACAATAGTACGTTATTATTTTGCACACTTGAAAAGAACATGATGTTATTTGTTAATTGTATCTCAATTCAAAAATAGACGTTAGAAAGTTTAAAAGGGGCTTGATATATTTGAAATGGCTACCATATTTGAGATGTGGCATTATGTAATTACTGATCTAACTTTGTCTCATGCAATATTAAACATGCAGTAGGCACTTAATTAATGAGCGGGGGTTGGAGGGAGAATTACCAGAAAGATGCTTATGTTTGGATGTAGCTGTGATGTCAAGTTGCTATAAAAGTTTCTAAATGCTTGTCCTCTGCCATGTTTATCTCCTTGTGAACAGGGAGCAGTGTATGGACCAGTGGCAGTCCACAGCCACACTCTAAGGAGCACTGGACTGAATGGCAGGCTACGTTCCTCCCAGCTCCTGCCCTGCATCTCTGCTTAAGGTGCCCAAGAACCTGAATGCTGAGCTTGATGACAAGATCAAAACTATGCTCCTGGAGGAACAAAGACTAAAAGAACCACTTGAACAACTAATACTCTTTCTTTCTCTATATACTCCTTGCCTCACCCATCTCCCTGAACAGTGATCTGAAATCCTGGTTCCACTATTTAGTATCTGGTGGCTAAAAGCAAGTAGCTTAACCTCTCTGTGTCTCAGTTTTCTCACCTCTAAAATGAGAATAATAAGATTTTCTTCATAGAGGTGTTTTTTGGCAACTGTTTATTTTGGTGCAATTTCAAACCTATGGAACAGTTGCTAGGATTGTACAGATTACTTATTCAGATCACTCAGATTACTTATTCAGCTTACTCTTTTGTAATATGGTCCCCATTTGGACTGTCATTCTCTCTCTTTCCAGCTCTATTATCGTCTTTCTGAAGTTTTTGAGAGTAACAAGCAGCCATCATGCTCCTAAGAATCATTTGGGGGATTAAAGGAACTAATATATGTGAAATATTCAAAATAGTGCCTGGCACACATCATAAGCTCTCATAAAAGATTAGCTAGCACTCGTGCTTGATTTACAAAGGCCTTTCCCGGTTTTCAACAGGGACCTCAGATTCTATTGAATTGGTGGCCACCCCATGTGAAATCTCCAACATGCTGGGAGTCCATTACTGAGTCTGCCCTTCTTAAAGATTTATGCCAAATTCATTTATTTTCAAATGTGTTGGATTTGACTGACCTAAAAGAAAATATTTTTTATGTCATATGTAGCTGGCCTTGACTGGTATTGAGTGTATCAGCTCTAAATTACCATGTGTTATTAAATCCAAAGAACTCTAGGTTTTTCTCTCCCCATTCTACCCTCCCCCCCCCTTTTAAAACAAAACTCCTGTGCCACTGTTAACATCAGTGTAACTAAAAGCCAAACCTTCACACTTTGTGTTCTTTTTTAAAAAATATATTTTATTGATTTTTTTTATAGAGAGGAAGAGAGAGAGAGCGAGAGTTGGAAACATCGATGAGAGAGATATCTACATCAATCAGCTGCCTCCTGCACGCCTCCCCCTTCCCTCCCCGCCCTCCCCCCCCTCCCACTGGGGATGTGCCCACAACCAAGGTACATGCCCTTGACCGGAATTGAACCTGGGACTTTTCAGTCCATAGGCTGATGTTCTATCCACTGAGCCAAACTGGTTTTGGCACTCTTTGTGTTCTTTAGGAAAGTGATAGGAAGGGTGATTTCTAGGAAATTCAAACATGACCCTTAGAATAAAATTTCCCCAAGGAGCTCAAATGCCTCCTATTTTTATTATCCAAGTTGTCCATGCTCCTGATATAGAAACAACATCTTGATGAACATAACACCTTGTCTACCCCTGGTGTTGGTTTAACGTTAAGCTGAACCAGCACTTTACTTTCTTACATTCACCCTGGGTTCCTTTGCTTCCTGATTTCTTGCCTCATCCAGACCCTGCTGTGCTGAATTAAATTAAATGTGGAAAAAAATACTGATTCAGCTTCATCTCCATGTACCTAGATTCAGCTGCAGAAAAGAACAGAAAGACTGTTCAGTTGACAGTAATTTTAAAAATCATTCCACGTGAGTCATATACCAGAAAAGAAATCAAATCACAGAGGCATCTGGTGTCCAGAAAGACCCATGCTCTTCTGTGGCCAGAGTCTACAAGGTTGGGTGACTTGCCCAGGTGACTCATTGTTCATAGACCATTAGAAGGAGGCCCATATGTCTCCCAGGCCCGTTGGCTCAAGATTACCATGTGACCATTATTGCCTTAGCAGCAGCCTCGTGACTTCTGTGCCAGATAATGCCTCGGGGAGGAAAAGGGAAGAAAGTAGATGCTTCTTCCATCCCAGAATGAATTACGTATGTACAACAGGAGCCAACTCAGCCTCACATCACTCTCCCTGGGGAGCATGTGAATGTGGGGTCCCTGCATATATTCACAGCCCATGCCAAATGGAAAGCCTACAGTCTATACCACACAGTTTGGTATTTGGTCAAAAATTTTTGCTCAACACATGTGCCTTGTTCGTTGGGCTGACTGTCAAGTGTCAAAGTCATGTGTGCCCTTCAGAGCATCCTCCCAGTGTGCTGGGAATGCAGTAGGTGTGAATTTATTTCTCTGATGACCTGATATAATAGGGAAAGCAGTTATTGCAGCTGTCAAATCATTGGTTCCATCCCCACTGGCAGTCCCGGCTAGTAGCAAACAAGCCTGCTCTTGGGGCGCAGCAAGGGTTAATTCCCTTCAAAAGAGAAGCCAGCATTTCTGTGGCTCTGAGAGACTCCACACCTGAAGGGGCAGCTCCCTCTCAAGCCACCTCACCTGCACATTCCTCTACTGGCATCCCCCTCTTGCAGAGGATTCAGGGAGCTTTGCAAGGGGAGGAGATGCACTGATGCTCACCCGGTTCACTTAAAACTCTAAGGAACCCTCACTGGTTTGGCTCAGTGGATGGAGCATCACCCTGCGGACTGAAAGGTCCTAGGTCCGATTCCAGTCTAGGGCATGTACCTTGGTTGCGGGCACATACCCAGTGGGGAGTGTGCAAGAGGCAGCTGATTGATGTTTCGGACTCTCTATCCCTCTCTCATCCTCTCTGTAAAAAAAATAAAAAATAAAAAAAAATCAATAAAATATGTTTTTTAAAAATAAAAACAAAATTCTAAGGAACAGTTCCTCCAAAAGTTACACACAGAGATATCATATACACAGCAATTTCTGTCCCAGTTACATACCCAAGAGAATTGAAAGCATATGTCCACACAAAAAAACTTGTACATGGGTATTCATAGTAGCATTATTTATAAGCCAAAGGGTAGAAACAGTTCATATGTCCATCAACCAAAGAATGTAGTATGGTCATAAAATGGAATATTATTTGGCTATAAAAAGAATAAAGTATTGATATACGCTACAACATAGACAGACCTAAAAATATTATACTAAGTAGTCCAGATACAAAACAGCACATCTGATATGATTCCATCTACATGAAATATCCAGAACAGGCAAATCCACAGAGGCAGAGACTAGATTAGTGGATGCCAGAAGCTGGGCAGCAAGGGGAATAGGGAGTGAGTGTTAATAAGTACAACATTGTCTTTCGGGGTGATGAAAATATTCTGCAACCAGAGAGTAGTGATGGTTACACATATCTGTGAACACACTAGAAACCACAGAATTGTACAGTATTTTTTGTTTTAAAATATTTTTATTGATTTCAGAGAGGAAGGGCGAGGGAGAGATAGAAACATCAATGATGAGAGAGAATCTTTGATCAGCCACCCCTTGCACACCTCCTACTGGGGATCGAGCCTGCAACCTTGACTGGAATAGATCCCGGGACCCTTCAGTCTGCACGCTGATGCTCTATCCACTGAGCCTAACCGGCTAGGACTGAATTGTACAATTTTAATGGATGAAGTTTATGGTATGTAAATTACGTATCAATGAAAAGTTCTGATTAAGGAATAAACTAGGACATACTTTTTTTTTTTTAATGGTGAGTCCAAATGAATCCCAGATTCCAGGCTGTCCTGTTGATTTTACTGTTGCCACAGTTGAGCCTGTCTCCCTTTCTTTTTGTACCACTCACATTAGGCGCTGCAAACACAGGCTATTCTGAAGTGTGTTGCATGTCCCGATGCCCTACGCAATGTCCAGGTCAGGATGGTCACCCAGGCTGCGGGGCCTCATCTCAAGTGGGTTCTGATCTGGTCCCACGTCTTAAGACAGTGGGAGCCTTGAGGCTCTGGCTCTTCCCTTCGCACACTGCCAGTGACTGTTTCTGTCGAAAATAATATCTGTCTTTTATTGCAGTGCAGATGATACCCAAATGTTACCCTCGTTCATCACTGTCAGGCTAATTGTTTATAAAACACCCGGAACTGGTTGTCACAGAACATCAGCAAACCCAGGCCAAACACAACAGACCCCTGTGGTTGGATCCAGCCTCCGGGCGTGAGGGGAGCCCTGCTGACATTCCCTTCACAGACACATTTCTTAACCCAAGACTGTCTGAAACCTGGGGCAGCGGGACGGCTCTCAAGGAACTTCGTTTTCCTGTGACCACAGAGTGTGTTTGATCATTTGAAAACTGCTTCCAGTCTTCAGAGACGCCAGGATTTGGGCGTTCCGTTTCTGCCGTGGGTTCAACGGTAAGGTGGGTGATGCAGGGTTTTCCTGCCGTTGCTGCCACACCTGATCCTGGAAACACAGACTCGATGGAGCTGGGACCCTGTGAGCCCTTTCACACAGATTGCCTTTTGGCACCAGCCTCCCCAGGATGGAGGCAGAGCAGTCGCAGGCAGAGCTAGTTTTCATCTGGGGACACGCACTCCATGGCCTGGAGTTGTCGCCGGCAGAGTGCACACCTGTGCATTCTCACTCGGGGCTTAGCGTGGGCAGGAGACGCCTCTTCCTGAGCACCCTGACCTTCCAGCACATCTCTGCCCTTTCTGTTCAGTCTCCTCAGCCACAGTCTCCATCATTTTTCCCTTCAAACCCTTCTGCTATTTGTCATTTCAAGCCTTCTCTTTCACTTAGTCCTGGAGCCAGCCATTCATTCATAAAAATTGGTTTGTTTCTGCTAAGCACCAAACACGGTTCCAGGCAGATGCTGAGAAATATGTCTCCTGCCCCTCATTCAGATGCTCAGAGCCTCGTGGTCTTCCATCTCCACAGACTTCTGACTCTGAGCTGCAGGTCCTTGTACCTCCAGGTTTTGTGGAACTTTTAGGTTTGGCTTCTGCCTTTCTTCTACCCACAGTTGACTCCCTTTGACTTACCTTCTCAGGGATGTAAAGCCATTGATCCCGTCGGGTAGACCAAGGAGCCTCTATGAAGTAGCGACAGTGATACAGCACACATAAACATATATGACATGCATAGCATGTACATGTGTCCACTGCAGTGGGGGAGGGACACAGAGCAGATGTGCAGAGCCTCAGCCCCCTTATTCTGCCTAGGTTCGGTCACTTACAGAGTTACTGCTACCTAACAGGGTCTCAGGAGCTGGGCTGAGCCGGATGCTGACAGTAACTGTTGCTCTCATTATAAAATCCATATCCATGGGTATCTTTCCAAAGCCAGTCATTTTCAATTAAAGCTGCCCTCTTTAAAGAGAGATACCTGTGCTCAACCAGCGTGGCTCAGTGGTTGAGCACTGACCTATGAACCAGGAAGTTGAGGTTCGATTCCCGGTCAGGGCACATGCCTGGGTTGCAGGCTGAATCCCCAATGTGGAGCGTGCAGGAGGCAGGTGATGAATGATTTGCTGTCATCGCTGATGTTTCTATCTCTTTTTATTCCTCTCTGAAGAAATATTAAGAGAGATTCTGCTTTCATAACACAACAATGTAGGGTCCTGCCAGAAGAATAAGATAGAAGTAAGAGCCCAGTGTCCATTCAAAGTCTACCATTCCATTCATGGGGTACCAACCGTCAGTGTTCCACTTCCCTATGCCTGTTAAAATATAATTTTTAAAAAAATATATTTTATTGACTTTTTACAGAGAGGAGGAGAGAGGGATAGAGAGCTAGAAACGTCAATGAGAGAGAAACATCGACCAGCTGCCTCTTGCACACCCCCTACTGGGGATGTGCCCACAACCAATGTACATGCCCTTGACCGGAATCGAACCCAGGACCTATCAGTCCACAGACCGACGCTCTACCACTGAGCCAAACTGGTTTTGGCTAAAATATAATTTTTAAAAAGGTAGAATTCATGACTTTCAGGCAAATACAAAAAAACATTTATCAGATATTTTATTTAACTCATTAATCACTGAGGTAAGCAATAAGATTTTAGAACTGGATCATAAAACATTTGAGGAACTGGGTATAGATTAAAAACTGGTTGGTATCACACAAAAGCTTAAAACTTTTTGGTTCTCTCTTCCATTAGACAGAAAATTGTTTTTGGAAAAGAGCCACAAGTCAATCTTTGTCCCCACAAAGGTTTAAAATAGGCAACCCATAGAAAGTTAAGCCCAGCACTTCATGGGAAAACACCTAGTTCTCCCTCTTGGCTACTTCTGAGTTACTAGTAACTTTCTCAGAAGTCACTGATGCTGGAACTAGGAACTGACTCAGGGATGCTAATGGAGCAAAGTGTTTACCAACTAGTGTTTAAAAAGTCACCAGGAATAAGCAAAACTATGAAGACAGTAATAAAATCAGTGGTTGTCACGTATTGGCAGAGACTTAAGTGGAGCACTGAGGATATTTTGAGCAGTAAAAATACTCCATGATACAATAATGATTGATACATATCACTATACATTTCTCCAAACCCACAGAATGCACACCACCAAGAGTGTACCCTCGTATAAACAGTGTACACTGTGTGATCATGATGTGTTGCTGCAGGCTTAATGGGTGGGATCAGGATCCATGGGAAATCTGTGTCTTCTTCTCAGTTTTATTATGAACTTAAAAGATGTGCCATAGTGGCAGAATTTCTAATATGCTATTGGTCTACTGAGTGTGAGAGAGGTCTGTGAAGAAGACCAAGGAGGAGGAGAGGCGTAGAAGGAGGGAAACGAAGAGGAATAAGAAAGAAAGAAAGAAAGAAAGAAAGAGAGAGAGAGAGAGAGAGAGAGAGAGAGAGAGAGAGAGAGAGAGAGAGAGAGGAAGGAAGGAAGGAAGGAAGGAAGGAAGGAAGGAAGGAAGGAAGGAAGAAAGAAAGAAAGAAAGAAAGAAAGAAAGAAAGAAAGAAAGAAAGGAAGGAAGAAAGAAAGAAAGAAAGAGGAGTTCTGAAAGAGGAAGTAGGGAAGAAGTAAAAATGGAGAAGGATGGAAAACATTGCCTTATTACATTAGGTAGCATTACTCTTCCCTAGCAACAACTCACAGAAAAGGCCTAATGGCACAATTCATTGGCCACCTCTCAGTCCAAAGTCTACTTGATCCTCCTCCCACTACCACTCTTGGATATCTCATTTCTCTGTTTCTATGACATCTCTAGTCCTGATCTGTCTCCAGATTCTCTCTTCTTTGTGGAGTCCATAGGCCTTACCACTTACTCCTCCAGGTTCTCTCCTTCATTTACCCTTGGCTTCAACCAACTGTGAGAAGAAGGTGGTGATTTCAAAGCTCGTGTCTTCAGCTTAGATCTCTGCTCTGTAATTCCCATATCCTGCAGCCTTTTTAGCATCTTAACTTGCATGTCTCAGGCACTTGGAATTCAACATAGCTAGCATCAAACTCATCCTTTACACCATCCCAATTCTTGTTCTTCTTGTGTAATTTATCATTAAGATTGGTACCACCAGCCACCATCCAGATCAAATCAGAATCTGGGATCTCCCTCCCTCCCTCCCTCCCTCCCTCCCTGCCTTCTCCATATACACAATTCCTGCTAATTTCACTGCCTATATTTCTCTTGGATCCTTCCAACTGTCATTCCCTTCCCTGAGTTCCTGCACCCCCACCTACTTGACCACCACTTCCACTCTTGGCCTCTCCAATCCTTTCTCCATGTGGCAGCTGTGATCTTTCCATAACACAAATCAAATTGTGTTTGTGTCTTACTTACAGCATTTTAATGTCTCCTCATTGCATGCGGTATAATGTCTATAATTTCTCTAATACCATCTTAAAGGATCCTGTCTCCTGGTCCTTGCTTATTTGCAGTTCTTTATGCTCTTTGTGTTCCAACAACTGCTTCCAGTTGCTCAATGTACCATGTTGTTGTTGTTTTTTGTGTTTTAGCCCCTGCCAAGTCTGGAAAAGAGAGGTTCTGTAAAAACTGTGTTGGATAAACAAATGCTTGAATATGAAAGACAGCTATAGCTGCTGGTGATTCTGATTTAAAAACAAACAAAATAACTCTGCAGTTTACTGTTTGGCTTTTATCCAGGATTATATAAACTAATATTATGCAAATGAAGAGCAACAGTGTCTTCATAAATATGGTTTCTGTCGTTTCTGCAACAAGAGACTATCTTAATTCTTTTAGCACAACTTAATTTTGTCTCTTGCACTTATTAAACTGCATTTATTATACAGAGGGTTTTATGGTCCCTTAAATGTATGCTGTTGTTCTCTCTGCAAATTGTATTTTCTCTTCTTCCTAGAACCATTTCTCTATTCGAAGCCAATTATTATTTTTCCAGGAATGGCAGCATGAGACTCCATTATTTGTTTGTAGTAGAGTGATCCTGGAGATTCTGCATTTATTTATGTTTCCCAAGTTCTCTGTTCCATGATAATGCAGCATTCTGATTTCCACCAAACTCAGATTTTTGCCTGTGGTCCAATAAATGGGTGTGCACACACTGTTTCAATCAGTAAAATATGCTGGTAGTGTCCAACCCTGGCCTCCTGGCTGGTTGGTAAACTTCAAAGTGCCTTCAGAAGCGCACGTCTATTTTATCACAGGAGTTAGTTTTCTCCTTTTGAAATGCATTATTGACCTCTAATATATGCACCAAACCGCCAAGATTATACCTTCGTTTTTCTTATTTTAGACTTTACTATATAATTCATTGGGAAGACAATCATATATGGTTGTATCAGGGCACTTCAAATGGAAATGGCTCCAGCTAATTGAAGCAGATCAATTTTTTTAAGGATACTGGGTAGCTTAACATGTACCAGGAAGTTTGGAGGACTGAATAAATTTGCACCATTTCTCCATGGGTGCAGTATTTCTTTTGATTTGCAGTTTTTGTTTGGAGGAGGAGTTCTAGAAGTGTTTCTTTGGCCCTTCCTACCTCAGCAGCTCTTACCTAGAGGTTGGGGTTCTGATGGGGGAAGTCTTCCAGATGCTGATGCATCTATTTCAATTATACCCTAACAAGCTGGAGCGCACAATGCCTCCCTCCCCTGGGCCTGCAATGGAGTGGACATGACCGAATATTTATTAGATGGCCAAATAAATCTCTACCCCTTGATTAGGAGGCTGCAATGGCATTCTAGGCCCCTAAGAATCACCAGTTAACCCAGGGTCAGAATCTTGGGGATCCTGATGTCAACATTGACATCAAGGAACCATTTCAAATGCAATGTCTTTCATCTTTGTCACCCGTCGACAGAGAGCAACCATCAGGGGGACTAAGACGGAATAGTCAGAAAGCCAGGAGAAAACTCTAGGACACTAGTCTTTTTTCACTGCCTTTGGCCCCAACTAGGCCACATTAGCTACCTTTAACCCCCACTTCTACCCCCACTGCTTTCAGAGGTGCTGGGACTGCTTCAGCACTTTGGTAAAGGGCGTGTCTTGCAGGCCACCTCTAGCACCATTGCTGGGGCCAGGGAAGGGGTGGGGTGCAGAATAAGTTGCTGTGACCTGTAATCTCCTTACTCTCTAGTCTCTGAGTCTCTTGGTCTCTTCATCCTCAGTCAACAGAACATTTTTTGTCTTCTCAAATATAAGTAGTTTGGGTCACCAATACACCTGGGCAGGTAGAAAACCAAATGTATTCCCAGGTGGACTAAAGCCTACAGACAACTCCCATCTCAATGTCTGCTCCAGCCAGTGTCCACTGTTTGACGCAATGGAAACAGACTTCCATTGACTGAAGAAGATTGAGAAGTTGTTAAAAGAGTATGAAGTGACTCACAGAATGTCCAAGGTAGCTGGAGAGGCAGATTCTGAGACTGCATAACCTCAGGGGCCCAAGGCTGTCAAACCGGGTCACAAAACTAACTCTGTCATCCCTATTCTACCCTAAGTGCTTACCCAGGACACTCCTACCCCAGCCATGGCCACCATGAGGATCCCACCGTACAGCAGCCAGTGTGATCACCAGACAGGATTCCTGCAGATCTCACTGCCTGAGACACCAATCCCCAAAGGAAAGTCTAGAGCCGTGTGTCACATACCTGTGTTCCAGCTTCAAAGGAAACTGGGGAAATGAGTAACTGCCATGTGCAACTGCTGTAGTGGGAAAACAGCTAGAAGACAGCATAGATAGGAAATTCCTCAAATATACTAGGTGTACTGATTAATAATGCAGACTTTTTCAATAGCTAGAGTTATACATATGTTGATACTAGTAGCCCTGTGCACAAATCCATGCACCAGCAGCTCGCCATTAGCTCGCTGCCACCCTTCAGTAGCTCTCTGCCCACTGCCCTGCCCTCCTGTAGCTTCCCCCCTCCCACCATCCCCCTCATACCTTGAGGTCCTGCCCCCTCCCATAGCTCTCCTCTACCTGCTTATAGCCAGTAGCTCGCTGCTGCCCCCTGTAGCTCTCTGCCCGCTGCCCTGCCCTTCTGTAGCTTCCTCCGTGCCTCCTCCCCCCCGCCCCCCGTCTGTTCCCCCATAGCTTGCTGCCCTGCCCCCTCCCGTAGCTCTCTGCCACGCACTTGTAGCTCGCTGCCCCACCCTCCTGCTGATCTGGGATCCAGTCATTACATGATCGGTCATTACACTTCACGACATAATGACCATTTGCATATTACATCTTTATTATATAGGATATATGCGATTTGATATGTATGTTATTGGGTCGGCAACTAAGTAATTGCTGGTTTCACACATATATGGCTTCAGTTGAATTTTTAGGTTTGCAGACGTAGTACAAATGTAAAACACATTTTGTTATTTGATAGTTGGCTATTCAGCTGTTAATCAGTAAAAAAAGTTTTTTGATCTGTTTTGTAGTTTTCGTTTGGCGTTCGTTGAAAAATGGAAAATCAAAAGGAACATTTTCGTCATATTTTGCTTTTTTATTTCCGCAAAGGGAAAAACGCATCGCAAGCTCATAAAAAGTTATGTGCTGTTTATGGTGACGAAGCCTTAAAAGAACGGCAGTGTCAAAATTGGTTTGCCAAATTTCGTTCTGGTGATTTTTCACTCAAAGATGAAAAACGCTCTGGTCGTCCAGTTGAAGTTGATGACGCCCTAATCAAAGCAATAATCAATTCGGACTGTCACAGTACAACACGTGAGATTGCAGAGAAGCTTCATGTATCACATACATGCATTGAAAATCACTTAAAACAACTTGGCTATGTTCAAAAACTCAATATATGGGTTCCTCGCGAACTGAAAGAATCACAGTTAACGCAACGCATTAGCAGCTGCGATTTGCTAAAGAAACGTAATGAAAATGATCCATTTTTAAAACGACTGATAACTGGCGATGAAAAATGGGTTGTTTACAACAATATCAAGAGGAAAAGATTGTGGAGCAGGCCAGGTGAACCAACTCAAATAACATCAAAAGCTGATATTCATCAAAAGAAGGTTTTGTTATCAGTTTGGTGGGATTACAAAGGAATTGTCTACTTTGAACTCTTACCACCCAACCGAACGATCAATTCTGATGTCTACATTGAACAACTAATGAAATTAAACAATGCAAATGAAGAAAAGCGGCCCGAATTGACAAATCGAAAAGGTGTTGTATTCCATCATGACAATGCAAGGCCACACACATCTTTGGTCAATCAGCAAAAATTAATGGAGCTTGGTTGGGTTGTTTTGCCACATCCACCATATAGTCCTGACCTTGCACCATCTGATTACTTTTTGTTTCGATCTTTACAAAACTCCTTGAATGGTAAAAATTTCAATAATGATGATGATGTCAAATCGTACCTGATTCAGTTTTTTGCTAATAAAAACCAGAAGTTTTTTGAACCTGGGATTATGATGCTGCCTGAAAGATGGCAAGAGGTCATTGATCAAAATGGGCAATACATTACAGAATAAAGTTATTTTGTTCCATGAAAAAATTGTCTTTGATTTTCTTTAAAAAATCCGCAATTACTTAGCTGCCGACCCAATATTTTGTTGTATGGACAACAAGCTTCAAAAGTTCATATGTCAAGTTTTCTGAAGGTGTTAACATCATAGATATTTTTATGCTAAAAATTGTCGAGTTTTGTGCCAAAAAAAAGAGCATTTGTGGGAAATTTCAATTCATTATTTTGAAGAAAAGTGCTGCTGAATACTTCGGGAAGCTTACGGTGAACATGCTCCATCTCAAGATACTTGTGAAGGCTGATTTAAATGCTTTAACAGTGATGATTTCCATGTGAAAGACCAACATCTAGGTTAATTGAAAAAGTTTGAAGACCAACAATTACGAGCATTATTGGATGAAGATGCATGTCAAACTCAAAAACAACTTGCAAAAAGATTAAACGTTGCTCAGCAAACAATTTCTGATCATTGGGAAAGATTTTAAAAGAAGGAAAATGGGTGCTACATCAACTAAACAAAAGACAAATGGAAAACCAAAAAGTCATCCGTAAAATGTTGCTTCAACAGCACAAAAAGAAGTATTTTTGCATCAAGTTGTGACTGGCAATGAGAATCCCAAATGCACAAAATCATGGGTTGATCCAGGTCAACCAACAACATTGACTGCAAGGCCAAATCACTTTGGAAGGAAGAAAATGCTCTGCGTTTGGTGGGATCAGGAAGGTGTGATGTATTATGAGCTTCTAAAACAAGGTGAAACCATTAATACTGACTGCTACAGACAAGAAATAATCAATTTGAACCACTCTTTGATCGTGAAGTGACCAGAATGTGCTAGAAGACACAGCAAAGTAATTTTGCTTCAAGATGATGCACCATCACACACTTCAAAACCAGTTAAAGACACATTAAAAGATCTTGCCTGGGAAGTATTAATCCCCCCACTGTATTCACCAGACCTTGCTCCTTCAGATGACCACTTGTTCCGGTCAATGGCACATACACTTTCTGAGCAGCACTTCAAGACATATGAAGAAGTGGTCTCTGAATGGTTTGCCTCAAGACAAGGAAAGTTCTATTGGGACTATATCTACAAATTACCTGAAAGATGGGGGAAATGTGTAGCTAGCAATGGATATTACTTTGACGAAAACACTTTTGATGTTTCTCTTGAAATTATTGTGTTTTCTTTCATTACAAAATCCACATTATTAACCAGTACACCTAGTAGGAATCATGTTTCAGATGCTGGGCAGGAAGACAATGATGACTAATGCCTACCTCGAAGTGTTTCCAGATTAAAGCTTCATCAAAATATTTTGAGATAGGCATGCCCACAACACTTGTGATTTGATCGCACTAATTTCTTCTAGCTGGCTCACTGACAAGATACAAGGTGATACTCCACTGATACCATAACTCATCAAATCTAACACGCCATCAATCTTGAGTCATGCCATTATCTTATGTACCACTAAGGAAAGGCTGCCAAGAAACTTATGCCTTGTTAAAGCACAATTCCAAAAGCTTAAAGAACACTCTCATGCAAATTTAAAATAAACACGTTAAAGATTTTAACTCATTAATTATTGAGGAAACAAGTAAGACTTTATAGCCAATCCAAAGAGAATTTGAAAGGCTAGTTATCTAGAGGCAACTTAATAGTTTACTGGTTTATGGTTTTTGTGTGTGTGTGTGTGTGTGTTTTTTCCCCAGAAAAAAACTAGTTAATGTCACACAGGTTATAGGCATAATCACTGGGTTTCTCTGTTCTATTGGAATTATTTGCATTTGCATTTCTACTGGACATTAATCCTCAATTTAACCTCTGCCCCTACAGAGTTGTAAAACAGCAAAAGCAACAGGAAATCAAACCCAGCACAGCACTGAACGGACACCTGGTAATCTCTTTTGTCTATTTCCAAGTTACAGATAATATTTTTGACAGTCTTAATGTTTTCATATCACGTAGAGTACTTCTGGACTTATTTAGAATAGTTTATCATAAGAGCCTTGTGCATACCTAAAAAAGAAATATGCTACCTAAATAAATTAAAGAATTTTAAATGGCCATCCCAAAGTCATTTATCTCCTCGTTTAGATTAGACCTTCATTCCGCTAAATCCTCATAATACATAAGTTTGTTTTGGACTCTATTCTCTTTCATAACCCACCATCTATTTCCATAACAAGAACACAAGTTTTATAATCTATTTTAAAACAATTATGACATATTATCTCTCATTAATGGACCAAAGTTAAAAGATTGGTATTATGATGTTGCCTGGGCCAGAGCTCCTCACCCATGGTTGTGCTAGGACCATGGCCTGCAAACTGCGGCTCTTGAGCCACATGTGGCTCTTTGGCCCCTTGAGTGTGGCTCTTCCACAAAATACCATGGCCTGGGCAAGTCTATTTTGAAGAAGTGGCATTAGAAGAAGTTTAAGTTTAAAAGATTTGGCTCTCAAAAGAAATTTCAGTCGTTGTCCTGTTGATATTTGGCTCTGTGGGCTAGTGAGTTTGCCGACCACTGTGCTAGGAACAGAGTGCAGGTGCTGCGATATTTCTCCCTTCGCTCTTTTGGTGATGAGGGGACGCCTGAGGCCCATGGAGCTCCCAGACAGTTGCATCCCAATGCAAAAGCATCATGTTAACATCAGGGTGTGGTACAAATAGCACTTCATATGCATGTTACCTTGTGATAAAGTCTAGCTAGCACTGGTTTAGGGTTTGAGAAAATAAGACACAGTCAGTGCCATTTCCTTGAAGAACAGTTTAGTAGGGTCTCTTAAAATTTTAAATGGTCATGACCTTTGTATCAGAAGTTTCACTTTGGGCATCTACACTGCAGAAATACACATGTTCAGAAGAAAAAATAAAGATATCAAAATGTATGTTCATCCTGGCAGGTGTGGCTCAGTGGTTGAGCGTCGACCTATGAACCAGAAGGTCACAGTATGATTCCTGATTAGGGCACCCCAGTTGGGGTGGGAGGGGTGTGTGTGCAGAGGCAGCCAATCAATGAAAAATTCTTCTCTCTCTTCCTCTCCCTTCCTCTCTAAAATTTATATTTAGAGAGGAATAGAAAGTGTATGTTTATTATAGAATAGTTTTAGAATGTGAAATACTAGAAATAACCTAAATGGCAAAAAATAAAGCAATGGTTAAAAAAAAATTTGTCTTGTGTAAATATTAAGGAATACTATATAAGAAATGAAGAAGGGAGAAAGGAAGATGCATTCAATAAATATATTTTTATAATATTATTGCAATAAATTGTCTAACAAAATGTATAATATGATTCTATTTAAGACTATATATACATACATACATACATACACACACACACACACACACACATCCGTGTGGGTTGTATATACGCACAAATATTCGATATATGGACAAATAAAGACAGACTCCAAAATCTTAAAAGACTATGTTCAATTTCTGGCCAAAATAACTGTAAGCTACCAACTCCACATCGCATTAATAAATATTTCTAATGCACTAAAAAGACATAGTTGTACTCAAAAACAGGATAAACATTCCTGCGGTCCAGAAAAGGAACAGGAGTCCACAGAGGTGAGAAAACTCAGACTCGCTGGGCTCCCCCACAGGAAATCGCAGAGGCTGCCAGGAATTCAAGGCAGGCAGGGTGAGGGGACTGCGGCAGGGAACGGAGCCAGGGTCACTGTGTGAAATGGGGAGGAATGAAAGCCTCCACTGGTAATGCAGAGAGCAAAAGAGATCTGTAGCCCTGCTCAGAACTCCCCCAGCTCCCAGCTGCTGTCCAGCTGGCCGGAGCAATGCAGCTCAGGCCGGCAGAGCAGGCTAGAGAGCAAGAGACCTCGAGATGTCCTTCCGGGTCACTTTTTTACGAGGTCTCCACAGAAGGAATGAGTGCACAGTAGGCATTAAGCATGAAGCGCTGTTAGCTCCTCCCTTCGCTGCTCCCCTGCACTGTCATCCTGACTGGGAGTTGGAAGGGGCTCGCCTGCCTTCACAGAGCTGAGCGATTCGTTTCCCAAGTACCGGTGTGATAGTCTGCTCTTTATTTAGCCAAATCTTGCCAAAAGGATTTCAGGGTGCCATACTTCTCTACATCACTAAAAATTATGTACATTCTCCTACAGAGCTTCTCTACTACTTCTTAAAAGTGGGGAGGGGCAGGGAAGACTTGAGAAACTTCAGCACTGAGTTTTAGACATCCTCCAAAGGAAAAAGACGAGATATATTTGTATGCATTTATATATGAAGGGGTTGCATCATAAATGTGTGTTAAATATATACACTTCAGGGTTGTTGTTGTTTTTTCTCCCTAAGCTGATAAACAAGAGGTCAAAGCGGATTATAAAATAAAATTATTTAATCAGAGTTGGAAAGACTACCTGGAAGCCATGCAAGTTTGAGATCTACCTAAATATGCGGGTTTTCGAAGATGAACTAGAAATGTGCTCCACATAAAAGCTGAAGAAATTGATTTATAGTAAATAATCAGAAAAATAGCAGAACTTTCTAGCATATATTTCTGGTAATTGCTTTGTAGATAAGGGTTATAAATAATATAGGTCTTAGTGAATAAGATTTAAATCATTTTGTCATTATTCAAACATATAGCAATGAGGAAGAAAAAAAAAACAGCCTTAAACTAAACTATTATTATTCTCTGTAAGAATGAGAAATGGTATCCATTATCTGTGGGGTTTTTTTAATTGAAAAAGTAATGTATTCAAAAGTCAGAACTCATAGAGCTCATAAAAACATTCCCAGAAGTTATCAATTATAAACACTAGTAAAGGTTTGGTGAGCCATGATCAAAATTATTAAGAAATCTAAAGAGTTTACTGATAAGTAATTCACCAAATGATCAAATACATTTAATGTGCTTCAGAATAGCCGAGGCTACTCTACAGCAGGTAATGCAAAGAAATAAACTCATGAAGAAATAAATTCTGGCCATTCAATTATGATAATCCCAATGAACAAACAAAACAGGTGGCATATACAAAATGGGGTTCTCTAGGGAGCACAGGTTTTTAAAAATTATATATTTAATTAACATACAGGATTGTACTGACTCTCTGGGCCCTTCACAAATATTGATTCATTCAATCTTCCTAATATCTTGGTAATATAAAATACAATTTCCTTTTCACAAATGAGAAAACCAAGGTTAACTAATTTGCATAAGGTCACAGCAAAAGACAGCCACAAATCTTCAAGAAATATGAAGTAGCTGAGATTTATAGAAAATGCTTAAGTCAACAAACTGTATTTCCAGTGAAAAGAACACAATGGATCTTAAATCTATTGGAGAACACGCTTTAATCTAAACAGATGACATAGAAAAACAACTACCTCATTCTAGTGTGGCTTGATCTTTTCCATCAAAAATGGTCTTCCGCCGAAACCGGTTTGGCTCAGCAATAGAGTGTCGGTCTGCAGACTGAAAGGTCCCAGGTTCGATTCCGGTCAAGGGCATGTACATTGGTTGCAGGCACATCCCCAGTAGGGAGTGTGCAAGAGGCAGCTGGTCGATGTTTCTCTTCGACGTTTCTAGCTCTCTATCTCTCTCCCTTCCTCTCTGTAAAAAATCAATAAAATATATATTTTTATAAATGGTCTTTCATCTGAAAAGAACAGAACAAGCATTGCTAGTAGGGAATTAAAGATCTAATCATGCTAAATGAGTTTAGGTCTCACCACCTAAATTCATTACACTTCAGTGAGCAGAAATAAAATGCAGGTCTGATTATGATAACATTTGAGAAATGATGAAAAACAAGATCTGAAGAATAAAACTGGACATGAGCAGGTTTCCTGATTTTCAAAACCAGGAAAAAAACAAAAACAAAAACAAAAAGCCTGTATTACTGCGTACATCCCTAGCAAATGTTAGGAGGGATTAGTAAGAAGAGTTTATGAGCATTTGTAAAGTGTGCCATGATTGCCGGAAGTCGGCGAGAGTTTACCAAGAAAAAGACATGACAAACTAACCTCATTGCTTCCTGTTAGAATCTGGCAAACAAGTAGCTGGTCTTGTGCATCTGTGATTCCTAACTGTGTCTCTTGATAGGATAGGAAAAGGCCAGGGGGGGAGGGAGGAGGGGGAGGAGAAGAACGTGGTGTGTTCTATGGTGTGCCATCGGCAAACAGCACAGTGATTCACCCATCTATCTGCATTCCTGATGGGATTCCCAGATTGGGATTTCTAAACTGGGTTGGATTGCTTGGAATTTTCCTCCCACACACGCAACTCTCCAAATAGCCAAACTTGAAATGGCAGTCACCAAAAGGACACGTCCAGGCTCAGTGGACGAGTCTGATGAGTAGGGAAACGAAAGGGGATAGGTGGGGGAGTCAGCATATATCAGGCTCCAGATACATACGGACCCAGAAATTGTCGGTCAACCGAAAGGGTGATATTCTGTAAAACTATAGGTAATACAATCAACTGAAAAGTAACTGGCAGTAGTCAACTGTGGAAGAACTCCATTTAAATGGCTGCAAATGTGTTTCTCAAAAATCAAAGGAGATCCCCAAACCTGATTAAGAGGCCAAAACAGCTCAGGCACGATCAAGGTTACCTGCTGATATCACTAATGGAAAGGAAGAGGTAATCAAATTAAATTTATCACCATCTGACTGAGGAAATGACGAGTTAACAGTTGGGTGGGAAGCCACATGGTATTGAGAGAAAACAGAGCCAAATAAGAATTTGGCTGGGTTTATCCAACATGGTCCAAAGTATAGTAAAATTATCCCTGGTACTGATGGCAACTTTTGTTAATGTTTTGATGACCCTCCCTCTTTTTTTGTAAAGCATATGTAAGAAATTACATACTTACATCATTTTGCCTAGCATTATAAAATACACATCTTTTCATAATATCAAACAATATCAAACAATCTTGTTGGCATTGCAGTATTCCTTAATATAGAGGTGCCATAATTTACTTTACTGTCTTATCTCTCTTTTTTTTAAACTATGATTTTCAATATTCTGCAAAAATGTGAAACTTTTGCTCTGCTTTGCATTATTTCCTCAGGGGAGCTTCTGGAAATAGAACAACAGGGCCAAAAATATTGACATTTTAAACTTTTTACACACATTACTGATTGCTTTTCTCTGCTCTCTCTCTCATCAGTATGATTAGTCTTTAAACAAATTAAATCTTTGATAATTTAGAAGGTGAAATTACATCTCATTTGAATTCACATTTCTTAATGAAGCTGGACATTTTTCCATGTTTATTTGCCTTTTGAATTTTCTCTTGTGTCTTACATGCTCATACCCTCTGTCTCTTTAGTTTTAGTAATTTTTCTTACGAATTTGAATGAGCTCTATTTGAAATTAAGAATCTCTGTCACATATAATGCCAATTATTTTTACCAGTTTTTCCTTTTATTGCATTTGTTTTCTTGATGTTTTACATTTTACATAATCAAAATATTTTTCTTTCATTTATTTAGTCTCTCTCTTTTCAATTTAAGGTCTTTCTAATCCTTAGATTTTTAAATATTCTTTTTATATTAATCTAGGTTTTGTTATGGTCTATTAATAATGTTTTATTTGTCAATTTAGGCTATAGTTTGAAACATAGTATGAAATGTGGACCTGACTCTGTTTTTTCCACTTCCTATATTGCTAATCAGGTATGCGCAACTAAAATTCACTGAATAAATTCCTCTCTGTTCTGATTTATGAGTTTTCCTTTAAAATAAATTCTCTTATACAACATCATCTATTTGGGGGCTGCCTATTATTTCTCATCAATCTATTTCATTTCATTTTTAATTAAATTTTAATAAAATATAAGTGGGGCTATAAGCTCTCCATTTTCAAAAGTTTTGCTTATTTTTTCTAGTTTGTTTGTTTGTTTCCAGTTTGTTCTTTTAATTAACCTTTAAAATAACTTTTTTAGATTCAAAAAAGACCAATGGAATTTTAATTGGAATTTGTTTCATAAGAGTCAGCGTCAAAACCAGGAATAGTACATATTGAAAAAGCAATAGTACTCGATGTTTTTCTGAAATCATCAAATTACCTTGGTTTTGAGTCTTTGCCCAATAAATCTTTTGATCGCAAGTTTTGTAAAATGTCTTGATGTTGGTTAGATGATGCCCTAAAAAGTAAACATGTGTTCTACCCAAACACATATGTTGCCTATTATTATAAGTCCATAAACACTCTAGCTAATGCATCAAAATATTGTCTTTTTACAAGATGACAAAGAATCACAAATATTGTGCTTTTTAAAAAAAATTTTTTTTTAGTGATTTCAAAGAGGAAAGGAAAGGGAGAGAGAGATAGAAACATTAATGATAAGAGAGAATCATTGAAATATTCTCCTACATGCCCCACATTGGGGATCCAATCCGCAACCTGGGCATGTACCCTTGACTAGAATCAAACCCAGGACCCTTTAGTCTGCAGACTGATGCCCTAACCACTAAGCAAAACCAGCTGGGGCATAAATATTGTGCTTTTTAAGTGAAAATCTAAAAAGCTGAGATTCATAACCTAGATCAGTGTTGAGCCCACCAGTATTTTGAATCTTTATAAGTTTTAACTTATAGTTAGCTATTTTGTATCTTTCTTTTGAGTAAAATAAGCCCCCAAATTGAAAGGAATATTGAAAGTCAACTCATGAATTACTATTGTTGAAGTCCCTGGGCCACATCCCTCCCAAGCAGTAGTCAAATTAAGCTTAAATATTTTCAATAATAGGGAGTTCCCTGCCTCCTGAGATTGTCAATTTTACCTTTAGAAAGCTCTGGGTTTTAGAAATTCATAAGTAGAATGACATTACTAGAACAACATTAATCTTTCTGTACCTTCCTAGGTGCAGAAATCCTAATCTCTATGCTACCTGATGGATTCATCATCTGTTTAGAAACAATCATCATATACCGTATTTTTCGGACCAAAAGACGCTCCGGACCAGAAGACGCACCAGTTTTTAGAGAAGGGAAATGAAGAAAAAAAGATTCTGAAACAAATAGTGTCCTAAAATATTTTATGTGCATTAAAACCCAACATCATAGTCATAAACACATGTAATCAACCCTGTAAAGTAAACAGCAGCATTTAGAACCATTTTAGAGCCGGGCAAGCACACAGAGACCACACAGAGCCGGGCAAGTAAAAAAACTTTTTTTTAAAAGTATATGTGTAGGCTAAATTTGGACCATAAGACGCAGGGACTTTTCCCCCCCACTTCTGGGGGGAAAAAAGTGCGTCTTATGGTCCGAAAAATACGGTAATCCTCGATTCTTGTCTTCTGCAGGCCAAGCATATTCAGTGCTCCGCTAAATGTCTCACCAATTAAGAGGCTTCTGATGATCTTATTATCCGTTTATCTGGCAGCCCTAGCTAGTTTCTCTGATTTGAAGGGGTGAAAGGGTTGAGGGGAGACTGTCAGTATCTTCCTTCAGATGCAGCACCAGAGCTAGACCACAGGAACCCAGTCGAATTGGAGAAGCCCTTCTACTTAACAAAGAAAATACTAAGATGGAACTGTGAAAAGGTGTCAGGTTGGACCCTTCTTTCTATTGTCCTGGAGCTGATGATTGAAAACAAAAGACTTCAATGGCCTCATAGTCTAGAGTTATCCCAAATGTCTGACACTAAGCCTCCCTCGTCCCTCTCAGGACTCCAGAGAGGCCAAGGACACTAAAGATACTTTGGGGAATACAGTCAAGTGGCTGAGGAAGGGTTAAAAGCTCAGGCGAGAGCTGGGTCTCCCTCCATAAGAAAGTGTGATTGTGGGGGCTCCATAGTCCCCTCTAAGGAAGCTACATGATCCCTCCCACCCCAGAAAACTAGCTTGTGAACACCTTCCCTTATGCCTGGCAAAACCATTTGAGAGAGGATAGATAGCATCCTCTTAGTAAGGAAAAATTATATTTTCCTCTTTTTTTTCTACTCTTCTCCCTCCACCTGATAGCTGGACTGCTGCTGCCGAGAAGAGGGAGACAGAAGAGGTGTTCCGGACACAAACAACACCCCCTTTCACCCTCCAATCCGAAGCTGGAGTAATGAATGAAGAGTCCACACCCCATTCCCATGGCAATCTTTGGAACTATAGGAAAATCTCACGCTGGAAGGCAGTGAGAGAGGGACATATAGACAGAATGGAGGACAGCTTTTTTTTTTTTTTTTTTAATATATCTTATTGATTTTTTACAGAGGAAGGGAGGAAAAATAGAGTTAGAAATATCAATGAGAAAGAAACATCGATTAGTTGCCTCCTGCACACTCCCTACTGGGTATGTGCCTGCAACCAAGGTACATGCCCTTGACTGGAATTGAACCTGGACCCTTGAGTCCACAGGCCGATGCTCTATCCACTGAGCCAAACTGGTTAAGGCGAAGACAGCTTTTAATTGCAAAAGATGACTGGGAAGTCATAGAATCTGCCTAAGACATCATCAAGTGATAAGGAAAGAGATTCCATGGGTCACGGATGGAGTAAATAATAGAACAAAATAAAAACGGTTCTCTATAGTCCACTGCTACTTTGGAGGAGCAATTTCCCAACAAACCAGTTACGAAGCTAGATCTTCCTGTTTTGTGTTGATATTTTGAGCTCCATATAGCACAACAGTAAAGCCAATTAGGACCAGTTTGAAACGATTACAAGATGTTCAGTTTCCGCTATGCAATCTTGAAATTAACTAATTTCTGTTGTGTTCCAAGATACTGTTCAACAAAGCCCCAAACACCTACAGTTTGAAATGACCTCTGTAAGGTTTCCTGAGCCAGCTCCACATAGTTGCTTTGCTGCCAAAATCTCTCCCTCTCATCAACTCAAAGCAGAGAGGAAAAAACTCTTTTTACATTTCAGAACAGCTCTGGGTTCTCCTAGTAGCATTTGTTTACTGTGGAAAGTTCTGTTTAGCTAATCTAAATAGTCCACGAATCTGCCAATCCAACTTTTATATACCCTGCCATTTTAAACCTTCGGCCTTTGCCCAACTCTTCCTTCTGTCCGAAAAGCTTGTCATCCTCACCTTCTTTCAGGTGAGATCTCTCTTGTATCCCTGCCCCAATCTTTCATCCGGGTAGCTGTTTATACAGGCCATTTCCAATGCCTTCACGTTAGCTCTTAACACACCATTGCCTGTCTCTTTGTATGATATTTATAAAGTGAGTTCCACAAAAACAGTATTTTATCTCCTGTTTGTAACTCTGTCATCGAGAGGGATCAAAGCATCTGATTCGTGCTGAAGAATTTTTTTTTAATAAGTAGAGATAGCTTACTACTTGTAGATAAAAACACCTAACAAATGTGGGAAGGGAGAATTATTGAGAGCAATTGAGTGAAGAGCATGAGGAATGAGTTGCTCGATTTGGGTGCGTCCGTAAATCCGGTGGCTCGGGACTTTGGCCTGTAGGGAGTGCTGAAGAGACAGTCTAGGTTCAGGGCAGAAAAAGAAGGGAGAGGTAAAATTACTCTACAGAAGATGGGACCCAGGAAGGAATATACCTAAAGGGAAAGGGTGAACAAAACGGAAAACCCCATCATCTGCCTGGGACTTAGGGTTGGGGAGTCTTTCTTTCCCTTTTTTTTTTTTTTTTTTTTTTTTTAATATTCGCTAAGTATAAATGGCCTTCACAGACATTTTGGAACTGGATCTCTACTGTCTGTGTGGTTCTAAAAACTACAAACCCTATATATAATAATAAAGAGGGAGTATGCAAATTGACCCTCATGCCGAAATGCCATCACAAGATGGTGTGCGCAGCAGGGGTGGGGCAGCAGGGGCAGGCCAGCGGTCACTCTGCACTGCTTCTGCTGGGGTTCTGGGGCCCCACATCAGGGCCGCATTCCAGGGTTCGAGGCTGTCCCTGGGTTCTGGGGGCAGGGTTGGAGAGAGGGGTCCCGGGTCTCACATGATTTCACATGATAGGTCACTAGGAGAGACAATAATTTAAGATGGACTGTGTTATAATGCTGAATTTAAAATGGTCTCAGGTTTAATGCCCAGAGGTGCCTACATCTGTTTAAATATAACACAATTAATTACATTACCTATCATGGTTTAATCTTGACATGATTGTTGTCATCTATATTATATATAATTTATATAGAGTGAATTTTATAAAATTATATGAATGAAATTTTTCCTTGTGTTCCATTCTACCATTTAATGATAAGTGAAATTAGACTTTTTTCTAACATATAGGATTCCACTGAATGAAATTAAAAGAGAAATGTAATTATTTTCTTTCAAATACCAACATTTGTAAAACAGCAGAATTCACATTCTTAAAGTTCATCTTATACAATTTTTTTAGTATTAACTTTCAAATGTGTAATGGATGATACATAGATTTTGGCTAATTTCTTTGACAAGGGGAACTGGCTTTGACAATTAGGTCAGCTGGTGGGTATTTTTCATAAGTTGAATAGCTAAAAGTTTTTAGTGTATATCTATAAAGTATATTAGAAGTTAAAAGCACTTGAAAGAAAATACTGTATGGGTAAAATTTTATTGCAATTAATAATATTATTATTTATTTTTTAACCCTTTCTAAACATGTCACATTAAAAGGAGTAAAGGGGTGCCTCTAAGTATAAGAATATCAGATAAAGTTAATAGTCATTTATTAAGGTTGGTGAAGATATTTCAAGGATAAAGGAGAGATTTTTTTTTGTGTTGTTGTTGTTTTTCTAGAAGCTGAGAAATTAATAACTCTAGTGACTACATATCATGTCCCTATAAAGGGCAAAACTATTTTGAATTCTTTATTTTAAACAAAATTGAAATAGAGCCTAATTATCAGCTATAGATCATTAAAAAAAAATTTTGGTAGTTCTCCATGTGATTTTTGGCATAGAAGACAAACGTAGTCAAAAGAAGTGAGTGACATTACCATAACAAAGCTTAGTCTATTCACACTGTTTATAAGAACAAGATTTCTCACACAGACATGTATAAAAATGAAAACTAGGTGTAAAATTATTGCTGAACTCCCTCTCATGCTGGCAGTAAGTCATTTTCAACACCCAATGGAATCACCAACTTACTAGTAAAAAGTAAAAGCTCTATTGATATCATTTAGAAAAGCAATTCCAGGATATTGTCCTGGACTCTGACCACCTCCTTTTCTCCTTACCCTGCCTCTCCCAGGAAGACCTTTATTTCCATATCCCCAGTGTTAAGGGTAGTGCTTGCTAGAGTTATTCCACTGTGTGACTTTTTAAAAATACAAATGCTACCAAATGAATTCTTTTTGTTAAAAATAAGAATTCATTTGTTAAAAGAAAATTCTGAGAAAATGCTTTTGTCAAACAATTTTTCATACACGTAAAACAAACAAACACTGGCCTATATACTTGGCAAGTTTGAATTCTGAAATTCAAAGCGGAGCAAACTAGCTGGGGCTGCGGTGAATACGTGTTTTGGGAGCCGAACTGCCTGCTCAAGCCCAACAATGTTACTTAAGAGCTATTATGAAGGCATTCTTGGCAAGATAATAAACCTCTCTGCTTCAACTTGGTTTAAGTGAAGATAGTAACAGAACCTAATTCTGAGACATAAATGAGTTATGATACGTGCCTGGAACGTAGCTCATGCTCAGTAAACATTGGCTGTTATTAAGGATTTGTTGATCACTTGCTTGTAATGAATGTCTTTATCATCTTTCTTCTATTTATGTGCATCCATCGCAGAGGTCAGGATTTCTATGGCTTTGCATCTCCCTATTGTGCTCACCAAAGGGGAAGCTGTAGACCACCTGCCTCGGAATCATCCATGGATCTTTTTTAAAATGCTCATTCTTGCCCTAACCGGTTTGGCTCAGTGGATAGAGCATCCATCTGTGGACTGAAGGGCCCCAGGTTCGATTCCGGTCAAGGCATGTACCTTGGTTGCGGGCACATCCCCAGTAGGGCATGTGCAGGAGGCAGCGGATCAATTTCTGTCTCTCTATCCCTCTCTCTTCCTCTCTGTAAAAAAATCAATTAAAAATATTTAAAATAAAATAAAATGCTCATTCTTCAACTCCACTGCAGGCCTGAATCAGCATGTCTGCCTGTGAGACCTAGGAAGCTGTATTTTACACAAACACGGCCCACGGAATTGTGATATGAATGCAGTCCATAAACACGACTGCAGGTATATTCAGCATCTCCCCCAGGTGAGGCCAAAAGAGGGAGCCCAGGGGAATTTCAGATCAGCCAGTCATCCTCTGTAAATATCTCCCCTCGCATATTTTACTAAATAGCAAACAAGTACCGGACAGTTAAGACGGCTGTGATGTAATTTTAATGCAATATACTGGCTATCCAGTTGCCCACAAAACGCATAAACAGTGGATCGATGGGGGACGTGTGCTACAGTCAGGGAAATATAAGCACAGTTGAAATGAAACGCTGAGGCACTTCATCTTGGGTCATATTGCGTATTTGCGTAGCCGTAACTTGGAGAAATAATAATGGTCACATGGGCAGGCTGCCCTTGTCAGATTCTTGCAGGTCAGCGCTGCGGTGTTATGGGCTCCGGAAAGTTCTAGCACGTGGCTGTGCCACATGTGCAAGACACTGAATACACACTGCAGCTGAGTTTATATTTCAAGGTAGCAGTCTGCAGCTGCACATCATTTGTCTTGTTTTGTTTAAAATAGCTCTCCATCGCGTGCCAGCTACTGTAGGCTCCAGATACTATTAATTAGGGATGGAAAACTGAAACAGCATCTTGTCCTGTGGAAGCCTGGGCCAGATTGCTTCCAAAACCCTGCCTCGGGTCTCTGCCATCCCATCAGGAGTTGCCAGGTCATCCTGATGGCTTCTAGACAGTGGTCTTCCTTCAGGGTATGGCTCAAGAGTAATTTATTCAAAAAAATCACCTGGGGAGCTTTTTGAAAATGCAGTTTTCAACATCTAGCCCTGGACTCACTGAGTCTGAATCTCTGGGGATGGCCTCAGAAATCTTCATTTTCAGTGTTTTCGTGCGTGTGGTAACATTTAAGAACCACTGTCATCTCGAGCCTACTCGAAAAATCAATCATTTCCACTGAAACCAAGTAGGATTTTACTCAACTGGAAACCTCAGCGTGCCCTTCCTAATTTTCTCCCAACAATACTTCTTCATTGAAGGTCGAGCAAACTCGCATCTACTTGATTGTTCTCCCTGCCGATTATAGTGACACTCAGGATAAAGGATTTTACTGACTTTCACTAGTTGGTCAAGTCCAGATGGAAAATATCTCACTACATTATGCCTATGCCTATATAGGAGTCAGGCTGTGTCCTGATTCATTGAGAGAGAGAGAATGCTTCTCTCCTGGTAATACATAAAGGTCCCAGAACAGGCATGCTGGGTAAATAAGTGTTACTATGGCATCATACTTCCCTGTGGCTTCCCCCTCGTTACCGACTTAGTTGTAAACATCATTCTGGGCTAAATACCTTATGTGTATGACCCTTTTGTGATGTACCAAGTGTAAATATGTGACCATGCTTTGAGTACATGAAATGTACTGATGTTGATCTTTTTTAATATATATATATATAATTATTATTGATTTTTTACAAAGAAGAAGAGAGAGGGATAGAGAGTTAGAAACATTGATGAGAGAGAATCATCGATGAGTTGCCTCTTACACACCCCTCACTGGGGATGTGCCTACAACCAAGGTACATGCCCTTGACCGGAATTGAACCCCGGACCTTTCAGTCCGAAGACCGACGCTCTATCCACTGAGCCAAACCGGTTTTGGCCTGATGTTGATCTTGACCCTGGGTAAAAGAATAACCCCTTCCTCCCACCAGTTCTTCACCAAGTAGATTGAATGCCCTCAATGAGTACGTGTGGAATGAATGACCAAATGAATCCCATTGCCCTGTTATCTCACCATAAACATCATAAACCTGCTGAGATCCTACTCAAAAAGTCCCCTGCACCTTAGGGTGGAATCCTTATGCACACGGTTGGAGTAGCTCACTAGCACCATGTCTGCATTTCATCCTGTGGGGGGAAAAATACAGAATGCCCAGGGCAAGTGACTCATCATTAAGGAGATGACCCACATGTGTTATATTTTCATTCCTCTCCCTTCCCAATGGCACAAACTTAGTCACACACCTCAGCTAATTACAAGGAAATCTGGAAAATTATGTATCTCTTTGGACAATTAGGTGCCTACCTAAATTTTTTTTTTAATATCTATAATAATAAAACGGTAATATGCTAATTAGATCAGACATCATTCTGGACGTCCTTTCAGACAAAGCCAGGGCTGGTGCTGTCAACCAGGGGCAGGAAGGCCTACTCTTGCATGAATTTCATGCACCAGGCCTCTAGTAAAGGAATAAAAGGCACATGGTGTGGTCTCTGCTATAATTGTCCTTTTGTACCCTGTATAGTCAGATAGGAGCTTTTTTTAATGGAAGTTTTTCTCAGATAAAGTAGTCAGGGAAGATATGAGTCCCAAAAGACTAAAAGGAGGCAGCCATGTAGCAAATGTGGGAGTTAAAAAATCAGCAGTCATGAGTTAAGGTGACAATGGACATGTACATTTTCACACTGAAGTTTTAATTCATATTTAGTTATTTTTAATTATAATACTAGGTGATTATTTAAGATAATTTACTAATAAAGCCTAATTTTTTTGGTGAAATTCACAATTCTGTTTACATTCCATACCTAGTTGATGTTGGCACATCGACACATAGTCACAGTTGAAGAATTTATACAGAAAATTTGTTTATATTAAATTCTGAAAGTTTGATAGTTCCATTTGTTTTTCAAATCATCTCAAATTTCCAAACAGCAATTAAAATATCCACGCCTTTTGCCAACCCTTCTAAAACCTAAGCTACTGGGCAGCTCCATAGAGAGGCTAAGAAATCATGGAATGAGGAAATCTTGTTCTAAAGTAAATTGAGAGGGATTTCTAAGTTTTAGACTCATTGGTCAGTCAGATGACTTGTATACAAAGCAAGAAGTGTTTTCACATTGAGTATGAGGGAAAAAAATGCTTGCTGGAAAAGCATCTTGTCCTTGACTAATCCTGGGCACTAGCCATGCATTTAATAAACTCAGGTCTAATTAAAACCATAAGAAATATCACCTAAGGCAGGCCTCTAACCCAGTGGTCAGCAAACTGCGGCTCGCGAGCCACATGTGGCTCTTTGGCCCCTTGAGTTTTTAGCAAAGGTCAGCTTAGGAGTATCCTAAGTTAATAACAATGTACCGACCTAGATAGTTTAAGCTTAAAAAATTTGGCTCTCAAAAGAAATTTCAATCGTTGTACTATTGATATTTGGCTGTTGCCAAATGGGTTTGCCAACCACTGCTCTAACCCATCTGGCCAATTGTTCAGACGCAGACAGAAGCATCCAGAGATTCTGGGCGAGGGAATCCAGTACCCACCGCTAGGTAGGAAGACTGCCCCTTGAATCCTGACTTCCTCTACCTGGATTGTATGTCAGGTATGCTGTCACCTCGCTAGGATCGTGCTCCCTTCAGGAAAGCTGTCATCTGCCTCTAAGTCCGAGTGTCCACTGGTCACAAAACAAACTTCACTCCTTACAGGGGTTGCAGGAATGTGTATGTCACCATGATGAGTCTGAGATGTTGGGGATGATAATGATCATCAATACCTTTTTCGGACGTGACTTATGTACTTGGAAAACACTGGACTTGTGAAGACATGAACTTCCTCTCCTTTGGTGAAATTATATCTATTTTTGCTTCCGAATAGTAAAGTTGTCCTCTGTATTGCAGCTAGGTTTGTGTCCTTCCTTCTAGGAGTTCCACAGGTAATTAGTTTCATTAAATAGTATCCTTGCTATGAAAATTTCCCTCACAACAGCTCCCATCCCTTGGTCTAACCAAAAATCTTTAGCCACACTCTGACTACATGTTTTTCTGAGAACATTTTTATTTAAGTATGTTTAAGATAGCATGAGTAGATAGTATATAAAAGCTGGAAAATCCCAATACTATCCATATCGTCATCTTCTTTCATCTCACCCACATGGCCTGGAGGGCTGTTCTGATGGCTGCCTCATGGCCTTTCTGACAAATCTCAGAGGTGCTTAGCTGCCACTGACATGTTCTTAGCTTTGAGCTCAGCTGTATTTTCTGAAATCTGTAGTGCACACAGCCATAGCCTTTCAAATCCTTAAAATATCAAGTGCACGAAGAAGGATGCAGACTGAAACCGTGATGTTTGGGAAGTTTGAGTTCTATTTGGCACTCAACTAACAAGAACGCAGAAAAGTGCCCACATTACAGAGAGATATAGTTCCTTTGATCTAGTAAGACCTTCCCAGCTGGGCAAGGCTTTGGAAAATAACAGAATTGCATTTTAATCCCAGCCCTCCTCCATTTGAAAAATGAGGACTCTGGGACCCAGTGGGATTCAGGGACTTGCCCCAGGTCCCAGTCATTGAAGAGCAGAGCAAGAGTAGAAGTGAGTATCCAGTGAGCTTTTGACTCTACCACAATGCTATTGGTTGGAACTAAATATGTTTCTGTTTTTGCATTCTTGAGTCTATAGAGCCTTGGTGTAAGGTTGTGGCATAGTGTAGCATGGTATCGAAATCTTCCCCCCACTGTGACACTGCCCCATTCCGAAAAACCATATAAGGAATTTGAATCTCTATCGTAGTTCCTAATAGCTTTGACAAACTTGATGCCTTGCCAACCAGTATACATCACACCCACTGACTCCAGCAGGCAAATGATTCTATTAAATATCTAGATTTAATGTCTCAGCTAAAAATGGCCATCTGTTCACTCCCAATTACCATCTTAACTTGACAATCATATTTACTTGACAATCTTCAAGAAAAACTCCACGTGTAGTAAGTACCGAGGGTTTGTATTTTTAGCCTTTCTGCTGAAGAGCTGTCAACCAGAGTTAACATAATAGCAAACGTGGTTCAAGTTCTACTGGAGATGGAAACACGGTTTTTTCAGATCATTCAAGTAGCACATTCTTGCATTTATTTCTTGAAAATAAAAAATAAAAAGAACAAATTGTCAGGGGCAGGGATGTCAATAAAGTGGGCTGCCTTTCTTGCTGTTCCCCTTTTTGTATCTTTTAGCCTTTCTTTCCTCCCAGCTTTCTCTTTTAAATATACGTTTCGTTGAAAGAGAAAATGGAAAGGAAAATTCAGCTGCCAGGTACACCTTGTCATTAATTGGCTTAACATGTCAGCCCAAAAGCCAGCCTGTGACATTCACCTCCCATCTTCGTCCCCAGATGCCTCTCAGAAGGACTCCTCTGGATTCCAATCATTAAGCAGTTCTGATTCTGTGTCATCCCATCGAGACCTGACTTGCATGCAGTCATTCAAAGTCCCTTCTGAATGTTTCGAAAAGCCAGAAACCCAACAGCTCTCTACTTTGCAGACAGGGCTTCAGCTTTGGTTGTATTATACATCAGGTACTTTCACAAAGTTGAAGAGCCACTAAACCTGAAGAAATGTCCAGCAGAAAGAGAAATTCCCCGACCATTCAAAATAAACATGTAAAAGCTGATAGTTACAACATTTATAACTGAGATTTTACATCGATTAGCTGCCTCCTGCACCCGCCCCTCCCACTGGGCATGTGCCTGCAACCAAGCTGCATGTCCTTGACCAGAATCAAACCTGGGACCCTTCAGTCTGCAGGTCTATGCTCTAGCCACTGAGCTAAACCGGTTAGGGCTAAACAAGATTTTTTTGATTGAACTAGTAGCCATCTCACAAGGCAAAATAACCCTATCAAAAAAAAAAAAGACTCTACAGTAGGTTCTTGGGTTACATGGAGATCTATTCCTACAGGCGATGTAACACAATTTTCATGGTAAGTCAGAACCCACCTACATAAGCACCTACGTCACTCACATGGACACACACACAGCAGTAATGAAGTGACACAGTAAAACAATTTAAAAGAAATATATATATATATATATATATATATATATATGTGTGTATATATATATATATATATATATATATATATATATATAGGAGGTGGCGATGTAACCATGAAACAATGTACGTCGGATTTGTACGTCGAGTCCGACGTAACCCGAGGACTGCCTGTATTTGGCGAGTTATTTTCTGGAATGAAGAAGAATGAGTGGAACTGCCTCTGGCCATCTGTGTGTTTTTTCCCCTTTCGTAGCCTTTGCTGATTGGAATGCGTTCTGGTATCTCAGTCTCTCCTGAGGAAAAACAGGCAACTAAGAAGCTTGCCAGAGACCCAACAGTTGTATAGCAATGACTCTCAAGCAACATTTATTCACTTATTTAAGAAATAAATATTGTTGCTTACTGTGTACCAATTTCTATGCTAATATCTGGGAATACGACCAGGGGCCAGGTAGACAAGTTTGCTGTCTTCATGGAATCTACTAGTATAGCCAAGAGAGGGAGAGACCAAAAGCATGGCTTACCTAATTACACAAACGCAAGAAAAATGGTCTGTCAAAGCAGTCTGGAGTTTTAAAAAGATAATTCTTAACAAATGATGAATATACTGTTCTAATATTTTAAGTACTAATCTATGAAAAATAAATTTATATTTAGTGTTACTGTATGTCAAGGGCTTTACATATATTATTCATAAGGGAAACTGAGGCTTATAAAGTAGAAATGTCCAGAACACAATCATGGCCTGTCAGCTATAAAGTCAATAGTCATACACATATTTGCCGAAACTGGTTTGGCTCAATGGATAGAGCGTCGGCCTGCAGACTGAAAGGTTGTGGGTTCGATTCCGGTCAAGGGCATGTACCTTGGTTGCGGGTACATCCCCAGTGGGGGGGGTGGGGGGGGGGGCAAGAAGCAGCTGTTCGATGATTCTCTCTCATCGATGTTTCTAACTCTTTATCTCTCTCTCTTCCTCTCTGTAAAAATCAATAAAATATATTTTAAAAATAATAATAATCATACACATACTTATCTAATTCAAAACCCATGCATTTACGCCCACACTTTCTGACTTCCTCAACTGAATCTCCTTTGGCAGCTTAACTGAGAAGGTCACATTGCTTCAGGCTCTTTCATCAGTTAAAAGTAGGCACACAAGGTTCTCTAGCCTATCTCTTTAGCTCTGATTAGATTATGTAAGAGTCTAAAAAAATAGTCTCTCGACCTATGTAAAACCTCCAGAGACAGCCTTCCCCACTTCCAGTAGCAACACGATTCGATGTTTCGTAATTCCACAAGCGTACTTACTCCTCAGTGAATTTCTATTATCTCAGCAAGTTCTCATTGCCAGATCAAGGATGTGGAGCACTGCTGCTGAGAATGTAAAATACTACAATCATTTTAGAAAACAATTTGGCATTTTCTTAAAAATAAAAAAAAAAGTTCAACATATACGGTACCCACCGTACTTCCTAGCTAGTACACTTCTAGGTTTTTACCCAAGAGAAATGAAAACATATCCACAGTAAGAGTTCTACACAATGTTTATAGTGACCTTATTTGTAATAGTCAAAGTGGGGAACAGTTTAAATACCAGCCATCAGGTAAATGGATAAACAACTGGTGGTATGTCCAGATAGTGCAAAACGACTCAGCAATTAAAAAACAAACAAACAAAACTAGTGATATGCTTAACAAAATGCAATTTCAGATGGATCTCAAAATCATTATGCCGAGTGAAAGAAACATGGCAAAAAAGAAGTATATACTGTGTGATTCTATTTATGTAAAATTCTTTTAAAAATGTAAACTAATCTGTAGTGATATAAAGCAGATCAGTACTTGCTGCTGGATCTTGACAGAGTTAGGAGCGGGTTACAGAGGAACTGGGGGAAATTTTAGGGAGATAGTAATAATTGTTAACTTGATCACAGTAATGGTTTCATGGGTGTATACATTTGTCAAACTGTATAAAAGTGTACACTCTAAATATGTGATACTCACTGACCTTCAATTTTATCTCATGAAATTAAAATAAATTCATACATTTTGTCTAATTGCCCCAACTCCAAGTCAACACAGTGGACTTAAGTCTTTGCTCCATATTTAGAGCATCTCACATAGTTCAATTACCAAGTCACATTAGACTATAGAGTAATAATGTGTTGTTTTTGAAATATGGAAAGAATGGGAACATTAATTAATACACAGAAACCATATGTGGTGGTTAAGAATAAGGACCTCAGAGTTACACATACCCAAATTTGGATCTCACTTCTATCTCTCACTTGTGATGTGATTTTGCATGAAACTAAATTTCCTGTCTCAGTTTTCATCTGTAAAATGGAGATGATAATAATACCACTGAGCCCATGAAGTTATTTTGGATACTCAATAAGATAATGCACATGCAACATGAGACTGGCCCTGATAAATTTCTATAATCAAAACCCCTGACACAACATGAAAATTTATTCGAAAATTTCTAATTCTTTAAAATAGTCATGTTACTGCAAGATGAATGAAATGATCCAGGTAAATCTGCATAGCTCATTGATGGGAGTTCCAGGAGCCAATCATCAATCCTCTTCAATTTTCCTTAATCGCTGGGTGCATTTTTATGGGTATTTTACTGAGTAAGAGTAACCAAAGCACCAAGTTTTCTCTGCTCCTACCCACCTCCTCTTCCTGTTCTCATAGTCCTATCAAAGTCTTTTTATGAGGTTTTTAGGTCTACAATACTGGATGTAGAGGTTTGCCCAGGAAATCTGGAAAATCTTTCTGTTTATAGGTGAGTTAAACTTTTCTATACCTTGTCCTTCAATGATGTTAGCAATCTCTTCCAATTTGGAATTCCCTCTATCAGGTTCATAGTTGGAACTCAATAAATGTTAATACCTTTTCCCTAGTTTAGGACTTAGGTTTATCAACATAGCACTGAAGTAAGTACACATGATAACACAGCAAGCACCTGGGTTCAGAGAGAGGTTCTAGAGGAGGCTCTTGCGGGTTTCAATGAAATACAAGTGCAATAGATGCATCATTTTCATGCTACAGCTGCTTCTGCCCTTAACCTGACAGTGGCACTCAATTTTTATTATCCCAAAGTGGAGTGAAGGAATTTTAGTAATTATACCAGGACAGGAGACGTACACTAGGACCCTGCTGGGCAAACCAAAGTGGATGGTCAACCTAATCTGAGTTATTAAGCAAAGAGATATCAAGCAAGGAGGTGAGAAGAAAGTTTGTCACATGCTGAATGCTGGCCAAGTAGGCTCCTTGGAACAGGAAGACTTTGGGATATAATCTAGCTCCGCTCTGCTCACTGGGTGGTCTGCAGGCCAGCAGCACCGGGAGCTCTGTCAGAAAATACAGATCCTTGAGCCTCACCTCAGTCCTACTGAATCAGAACCTGGATTTTAACAAGATATCCCAATGATTCAAATACACATTAATATGTGAGTGGCACTGGTCTATAGATCTATAAACTTATTTACCATTTGAGTAATTTGGGTAGCTTAAAAAAAATAAAAGAATTTCAAGGGCCCATCGCCCAGAAATCCTGATTCTGTGATTTTTTTTTTAAAAAGTGGATCCAATAATCTAAATTTAGAAAAGTTCTCCATGAAATCCTTGGGGGAGGTAGGTTCAGGGCCCACTAACCTAGTGCATCCAATGTAAAGGGCACCCAAATTTTCATCAGATTCATATAGGGAGTTAAAATGAAGGCAGTTTGAGATACGCTGAGATTCACTCTATTTACATTTTTTATCAAGAAATTTATCTATTTTCAGCCGAAAAATCCTTTGAGAGCTAGATTCCATAATAGGAAAATATGTTAGCTGAGGAATTTTCGGTGAAATGAAGCAAAGCATAATTTTTCCAAAGAAAGCCTTCCAGCTCCGGAAGAGAACCCAAATAGCCATAAATGTACCCAGACCCAGACACAAACATGAAATGAGACCAACAAGACAGCCAAATGCTGCTTCCCAGGACATTCCCAGGCAGGAGGACTTGCTGGTCTTTGTGAGAATATCTGTCCCCCAGCCTCCTCCCAGGCCCAGAGTTGTATGCAACAGGCTATGTTTCTATGTCATTTCTAGGGTACGGTCATCCAACAGAAGCTAAGCCTATACACATATAGACACACTGCTGTTATACCTATTCTTCTTCCTACATTTATTTTCAACAGTAACTTTTTCGGTAAGTGTCTGATGGATCTCGAGTGAAGCCAAGTTTAGGCATTCAGGTTCAATGACTAGGTTGAATCTAAAAACAAAAACAAAAACAAAAAAACAACCCAAATCTTAATCTGTGGTGAAAAAGATATAGCATCAAATGCATAAACAATGCAGTCTAGCATCAGGACAAAAAGTCAAAGTCATGGACACAGATGTTCACATTCAAACTTTGAAGTAAGAATGGTCCAAAAATAAAATAAGACATAAGGCAGGAAGAGAGTGTTAATGACTTGGACTTCCCAACCAGCTCCAGCAACAGGTCCCTTTAGCTACCCACCTAAAGTTGATCCTTTTTTTATTTATTTATCTTTATTGTTGAAAGTATTACAGATGTCCCCTTTTTGATCCTTTTGAAGAAATACTGGAAATTGTATGATCTCTCAAGTATAGAGTTTCCATTCTTTTTATTCGCTGTTCTTTGATATATATCTCCCTACTTCTGTTTACTTTTTTAATACTTTATAATGAAAGGACAATGAACAGCTCAATAATCATGCTCTAGATTAAATAATTTTAACATTTTGCTTTATTTTTTCATATTAGCTAACATTTTGTTGAACCATTTTTGAGTGAGTTGCTGACATGACACATAACTATGAAATATTTTAGCTTACTGCTTCTAAGAATAAGTTCTCATACATAAGTACAATACCGCCTAAACCGGTTTGACTCAGTGGCAGAGCATCGGTCTGCGGACTGAAAGGTCCCAGGTTCGATTCAGCCAAGGGCATGTACCGGTACGTTGGTTGCGGGCACATCCCCAGTAGGGGGTGTGCAAGAGGCAGCTGGTCAATGTTTCTCTCTCATCGATTTTTCTAGCTCTCTATCTCTCTCCCTTCCTTGCTGTAAAAAATCAATAAAATATATTTTAAAAAATAAATAAGTACAATATCACTAAAGAAAACTAGAAAAATTTTTCTCTAATGTCATTTAATATCCAGTCCTTTTTGGACTTTCTTTAATTGTCCCCAAAATACCTTTTCCCCAATATTTTATTTTAACAGTTTTCTAAGAGAAAAGATGAAAGAATTTTACAGTGCACTTATACATGCACCACACTGATGGTACCATTTATTTGTTACTATACTTATTTTATCACATCTTTATATCTTGCATGCATTCTTTAACCATCAATCCGTTTTATTTTTTGACATATTTCAAAGTGAAATTCATCAGTACAGTTTAACCTTATATATTCTGTATATAAGTAGAATTCAATATTTATTTACAATGTTTTTATGGAAAATTTACATGTAATTAAATTATATGGTTAAATGCTCAGTTTTAACCAATAGATACGTTTGTGTAGGCCAGGTCCGTATCATTATCAGGAATTTCCTTCATGATCATTCCTAGTCAATCCCCACCCTTAGAGACGAACACAGTTCTGAAGCTTTACACCATAGATTACTTTTGCCCATTCCAGAACGCCTCATAAATAGAATTATACAGCATATACTTTTTTGGAGTTAGCTTCTACCACTCAAAAGAATGCTTTTGAGAGTCATCTATATTATTGGATATATATTAGTTCATTTGGCTATTAAAAATAAAACTTGTGTAAAAATTTTTGTACAAATGCTTTTTGTGAACATGTTTTCTTTCTCTTGAATAAATACTTAGAATAGGAATTGCTGGGTCCAAGAGTAGGTATATATTTAGTTTTATAAGAAACTTCTATACCTTTTTCCAAAATAAATATACCATCTTACCCCAAACAACAAAATATGATATTTGCAGTTGCTGTGTGTTTTTTATTTACTTATTAGAGGCCCAATTGAAGTGTTTCTCTCACATGGATATTTCTGTCTTTTCTTCTCTCTCCCTCTCTCTCTAAAAATCAATGGAAAAATAATCAATGGAAAAATATCCTCAGGTGAGGATTAAAAAAAACAATAATGCTACAAATTTCCCTCTAAGCATTGCTTTAGTTGCTTTCTGCAAATTTTGATAGGTTGTACTTTTGTTTTTATTTTAAATTGTTTTTTTATTTACTTTAATCCATAAATTATTTAAAAGTGGTGGGTTTTTTAAAAATTTATTGTCGACAGCATTACAGATAAATTTCCAAAATGTTAGGGGTTTCCTAGATATCTTATTATTATTGATTTATCATTTAATGACTCTGTGATAAGAGACTATAATACATATAATTTCAATATTTTTTGAATTATAGAAGCTTGTTTTATTATTTGATATATGGTCTGTCCTAATGTGTATGTTGCATATGCTTAAAGAGAACATTTATTCTTAAGCATTGAGATATTAATATATTATTTTCCCTTTATTTTTTATCACAATTTATCACCCATATACCCTCTTCCACCTCCACAGATGAAGTATTAATGTTTTATAAGTATTAATTACATCAAAGTGGTTAATAGCCTTGTTTAGATTCCCTATATCTTTACTGATTATTTTTGCCTTGTTTTCCTATCAATTGCTAAGAGAAGAGTTTTTATTTTCCAACTATAATTTTTAAATTGTCTATTTTCTCTTAGTTCTGTCAATTTTTCTTCATGGATTCTGAAGCTCCAAAATGCATTTTACAACTTTTCTTTTCCAAAATGAATATAATCAAGTATTCTTAACAAACTATTTAACCTAAATCTTACCAAGCACTTAAATTTACTAATTTTCTATGTTGAAGAGGAACAAGTTAAACAACATTATGAGGAAACAATCAGGCATGTCCAGAATAAGAGACAATTTACAAGATAGTTGACCTGTTCTCTAACATGTTAAGATCATAAAAAGGGAGAGATTAGTACTGTCTTACAAGATTTAGGAGACAGATCAACTAAATGCAGTGCTCTCTAAACACCTGCTTATTTCTGCATAAATAACCAAGGCTTGAGAGACATGATGTTATACATGTTCCACCTTGACTATTAGGAAATAGCCAAATTACATTGTACCAAGTGCGTAAAGAACACAAGACTTGTTGAAAGCAAGAAGATCAACCCAATCCAAGGAAGAATCCTTGGGCAATTCCCCTGCTTGATCCTTGAAGTCAGATACACAGCATCAGGGTGCCGTGGACCTTAGTGTGATGGTGCTGGAGGTAAAGAAAAGGAATTCTCACTATAACCAATCATGCCACAATTCTGTCTCCACTGGAAACCACCCACCACAAAGGAAAGCAGAGTTGTGCACCTGAGCCTCTTCTAACTTGGTTTTTGTGGTATATACTGTGCAGTAAAGAATTGATTCCCACCTCCTGGGAATGCTGTGGGATGACAGCTCTCTGCCAAGAGCCCGCTCTGGGAAGAGTCTTAACAGAAGAGACTTATCTCACCCGAAGTCTTCCCAGGGCGGGCTATCGTCAATGACTGGTCAACTGAGGTAAAGAGTTTGCTCCCTTGCTCCAACTTGATACAAATTTAAAGGGCCACGCCAGCCCCAGAGTTTCTTGTGGGGTTGGCTAAGCCCTTATTAGGTGGAACCAGAGCCAAGCTCTCCTGCCATGTCCTCCTTGTCCCATCCTCTCCACACTTCTTCATCCTGAGAACACTCCCCAGGATCCTTCCTGTGCGTTTATCTCCATTTCAGAGTCAGTTTCCTGGGGTATCCAACCTGCAGAAAGGTTACATAGCTGATCCCCTCTAGGGAGCTCACAATGCTTTCATTGTATGTCTGTAGAAACCAGTTTACTCAGATCTTGCAGAAGGTCAAATCAAGGCATAAATTTTCTGTGACTTGTTTGAGATTATCCAAGGTGCCAACATTGCGTGAAGGCAGTATGCCAAGGCATGCTCCAGAACCACATAAATATGCTGCCAGTTTTCATCTCCGTATAAAATTTATTTTTGCTGCAATGGCATAAAACTTACAGTTCCGGCAATGTGTGCCAGATGGAATGTTAAGTTTGCATCGCTGGGTACAGAGCAGGATGTGATAAGTTAAAAACAAGTGTTAAGAAGCAGAGCAGTCAAAGAAAGAAAGTGTGGAAATATGAGATGCTCTCCTCATGATTATGCAAGAGAATAAGAGCAGGACAGTAAATCTACTGATACAGCAACAGCAAACTGACGGGTGATGATGACTATTGCAATAACTGTAAATGGTTTTAGAGATGCTGCAAAACATGGTTTTACCATAAGAGTAGCTACATTGATGCTTGTACTTTCTTTCATGTTTGGAGATTCCCCATCAACATTTCTAGCATTCAAAAGTCAGCATTGAATGCAAAACAGTTGAGACCCCTAAACTGGGCATTGGGTCCCCCCAAGTTGGGCCCCCCATCACACTTTTTATCTACACCCAAATGTTAAAATAGAAGAGCTATACCTTCTGTTATCCCAGACTGAGCAGTGTGTGCGGTTTCCTAATAAAACGAAGCTTATGGCATTTGCAGCATGTTAAACACAGAAGAGGATATCAGAACAGAATATAGAAGCAAGAGGAGGCATTTGCGTAAAAAGCAAAGCCAGCACTTTGATGCCCCCGGATCTGTTCAGCATAAACATGTGACCCCATCGGGGAAACCAAAAACACAGCACTTCATTCTGACAGGGTCTCCACTGCTTTTCTGTTTTCTTTCCTGAGCTTGTTGGCACGTTCCCTGCCATGCCCGTTCCCCCAAGGGAGCATATCAGCTGGGCAGCACAAAGCCGTCTCTGTACCCCCGAGAGGGAGGGATTGATAAGCCCAACGGAATCAGATGAGACAGGTTTCTGGTTCTTTCGGGCATCCGTGTGGTCCAGCTTTCAAAACATCTGTGGTGGGGGCTCCCGAGTCACACATGAACTACTGTATTCCATGACTTATTGGCAAATCCGCAACTATTTCATGCAGACGGACGTCTGCTCTCCACCAACGATCCTGAATCCATCCCACAACCACACAACGTTATTGCGTGCAAGCGGGCGAAGGCTCACCCCAGGCCCTTATGGGTCTTGCTTTGAAAGCAATTGAAAACAAAGAGAATATTTTCGCTATGAAGTCAAACACGGAGGGGAGTGTCTAATCCTCTGTAACTTCTTATCTGCAGCACCTCCTGGTTATTCTTCCCCTCACAGGCTGGTCATTCTCAGGAAGGCAGCTGGCAGCTCTGCCTCGGCCTACAGGGGAATGTAACCCAGGGCCGCCAACGAGAACTTGGAATTCTCTGGTTTCTGTCACTTGCCGTTAGAATCACGGCCTTTTCTAAATTTAGGACAGTGAATCACATTAAACAGTGACCTGACTGCAAAGCCTCGAGTCTGTGCAGAGGCCCAATCGACAGCGTGTTGGGTTGTAAAGGTCAACAATCTGCCTGTTTCAGAGCCTCCTCCTCCTCCTCCTCCCGATCCACCGCTACCAAAGCAAATGACACGGTGAACCGGGCCTTGTTCGCAGGACGGAATGCAGATGTGCTCACTGCATGGCTCGGCTTCCCTTTCTAATGCTCACGGTACAGTGTATGGATTCCTAGCGTCTGCCTATGTCAACTTGCGGCTCTAAAGGATTAATTTCACTTTATCCAATATGCTGCTAAACCTCTTACGGGCTTCGTGGTTTGGTGCGCTGGGCTGACCTTGCGCTAATGTAACTCAGGTTCTGTTTCTCATGCTGCCATAATTTAACTGTCATAGCACTGTTTGTGGGAATTCAGATATGGTTATTTAATGAAGGGAGGGAAAAGACAAATAAAACATTCGTTAGCCATCCTGGATTCCAACCGGTCCCTTGCCCTTTATATCCAGCAGGTCAACAGGTCATGAAGATCTAAAGATCCTAGTTCAGTCCAGTAGTGGCATCTCCCCCCCTCCCCACTGCTATTGCCTTCGTTCAGATCTCTTGGACTTCCTCGGGGCCTTTATAGCGACCTCCTACTGGTCTCCCTTCCAACAAAGTCTCCCTGCCCTGATATCGGGAGTCTTTCTGGTCATGTCATGTCACTCCCTTCCCAAACAACCTTCTTGGGTAGACAACCTCTGCCTGTAAGACAGAATTTTTTTCAAGTGTGGTTTCATGGACATACAAAGAAGTTCTGGCTTCATAATGCTATTTGAACTAATGAATTCACCACAGATCCATAAAGTCAGAAATTTGATCAGTATCTCCGCAGGGGAGCCACATTAACTGATCCCGCAAGATTCGTGCAGGAACCCAAATTGTCAGCATATTAATTTTCATTGAAGCATATCTGCTAGACAAGCCTTAATCCTCATTTTGGCCTGAGCTGCAGATTCCTCCCCAAGAAGCATAGTTACATGAATAGTCGTATTATAATAAATTTTTTTATGACCATGGAGTTTGCTCAGGAGAGTGAATGGTTCGGCCAATTGGAGGCCTTAAGATAGGGGTGTCGAACTCAATCAGTGAAGGGGCCAAAATCTAAAATCCAGCCTAAATCGCGGGCCGAATGGTTTACTGAACAGTCATAAACTGTCATTGTGATGGAAACGCAGCGGAGTGCAGTGATGACAGCGCGGTGCGGGCCACATTGCAAGGCCTGGCGGGACGGATTTGGCCCGCGGGCCTTGTGTTTGACACATGTGCCTTAAGAGGATGACAGTTCTGGCTGTGACCACCAGGCTGGTCCATGTCACTGCTGATCCCTGCACCGCATACAGCGAGCTCTCTCCCATGATGTCTCTTTATTTGGCTTCTAGTCTCTACAATCCAGGCTGGCCAGCCATTTTCTGTTGACACAAAACAGCAGAGTAGGTCCCCACATCCTGCTTAGAATTCACACCATTTCCCTGAGCTTGCCTCTCCCAGGGAATTCTGGGACAGATTCTGGAACTGTTCAGTAATAAACTCACTGAAGGATGTGGGGAACAGAGCTGGGAGCGGGTAACTGGGGGACCAGAGTGTAAGGTTAGAGCTGACGCCTCAGCCAGCAGAAGTGCTCAACTGCACAACTAGTTTGAAGATCGAAAGAAGAAGCATCTCGGGAGGTAACCCACTAAGCAGATGGGAAAAGGGAGGAAGGGGGACAGAATGACCTTTTCAGTATGTAGACTAAAATGAGTTACGAAAATCTTATGTGGTGGTAAGAAAAGTATAAGGATGCATAATATGTAAACAATTATTAAAAACTTTGATGAGTGAATTTAAAAGAATAGTCATACAAAAATCAAGGAATTGATACTTGCAGCCATGTTTAAAGTCCCAGCTTTTCATAAAGGGCTTCACAAGACAAGATTCTGGCCTGGCTACTCCTCCAGCTACTAGCTCTCCTCTCCATGTTTAGGTAATACTGCCCATTATTTATCCTCTCAGATGCCAGCTCCCTCCCACCTCAGAGTCTTTGCACACATGTTTCCTTTTGCCGAAGTCTTCTTCACCTTCTGTTTTAGTTAGGGTTCTCCAGAACAATAGACCCAATAGACCTATGTCTACATCTCTATCTATCTATCTATCTATCTATCTATCTATCTATTGTATCATCTATCTATTTATCTATCATCTATCTACCTATGTATGTATGTATCTATCTATCATCTATCTATCTATCTATCTATCTATCTATCTATTTCTCTATCTAAAGAGGGAGATTTCTTTTAAGGAATTGGTTCTCATGATTGTGGAGGCTGCAAACTCTAGCAAGAGTTGATGTTGCAGTCTTGAGCCCAAAGACGGTAAACTCAGGCAAAATTTCTATGTTGCAGTCCGGAGGCAGAATTCTAAGCTCTTCCTCTTTGGGAGTCCTCTTTGCTTTTAAGGCCTTCAACTGAATAGATGAGGCTCACCCACATGATGGAGGGCAAGTTGCTTGAATCAAAGTCTATTGATTTAAAAGCCCATCCCATCTAAAAACAGATAAAAACTTCCTAGTATCAGTGTTTGACCAAACAACGGGCCTTGTAGCCTAGTCAAGTAGACACATAAATGTCCTATCCCCCTATCCACCCAACACCTCCACCAGACTGATTAATGCCATGTCTTATCTCATGTTTCATCTCAATCCTCAGCCCCTCAAGGAAGATTTCTCCAACCCTGTTTCACATGGGCACTTTTTGAGTACTCTGGGACTTCCCTTCTTAGCATGTCCCACCGCCAGTGGTTAACATATGAATGTATGAAACTGTGTTAACTGTTGTACTACCTGTCTCCTTCACTGTAATGTAAGCCCCAGAAGGTTAGACTGTTTTACTTTTCACTATCCCCCTAGCTCCAAGCACCATGCCTGCATATCACAGGCACTCAGTACATTTTTATTAAATGAACTGATGAAGGAATTCCAAAAAATGGTGTTGAGGCTTGCGATACAGCACATGTGCAGACTTTCAAAGGTTAAAACAACCACATACATCTGCAGAGGCCTTTGCTCACTCCCTAACTTTATCCCAAATTCCTACAAGGAGCATCAGATGAAATGCTTTTCCAGAAATTTAATACAAAGTGCCTCATGGGGCTGTGCCCTGCCTGACAAGTAAATATGGTCCAGCTTTTCTTTCCTTTTCTTCCTAATCTCAAGGATAGCAAAGTTAAGAAGGACCATTTGGGTACAAAGAGCCTCCATCTAGGGTTGAGCAGATATCACTAGGGTCAGCAGGCAGAGATTCTGTGACGGAGTGAAGCTCAAGAAAGCAACTTCGAACATGTGGGATGGAGAATGCTATTACCCTGGGAATCATCTAAATACATACATTTTTTCATGGATAATGGATTTGCCAAGCATGCTTGGGATATTCTCCATTCTAAATAGCTATGAATAATTGTAATATTCATAAATTATACATCAGCAGATTAAGCAGGCATGCTGCAGTCAAATTATTTCATTAACTCTTTTCAGAACTCTGATCTTATAGGATGAGACCCAGGAAAACTGAAATGGTACCTCTGTTAATGTAAATCAAAAAAACTTAGTAAGGTGCCCCCCTAAACAAAATACCAACAGCTCTCTTTTTCTCATCATTGTTTATTTTGACGAGGCAAACAACACTATGAAAAAGAAATGAATAAGCAAATGTGGACACGTCCTATAGTTGGAAAGCCTTTTATCCCTGTTGGGGTCAGCACATTGGTACCCACATATCCCTGCAGCTCATCCTTGACATTCCCAAGACAAGCTTTCTCAGGCTCTCCATTTTCCCTCTAGTTTTATATAATGAGAAGGTGAGAAGGCAAGGAATCTAGACAATATGATGTTTTTATGTTATATTTGAAATATCACATTTGAATTCATTGCCTTCAATAATAAAATGCTTAAAATGCACTGTAACAGTCATTTGAAACCACAGATACCTCAGCCATAGAGAAGGCAATGAACAATATATATGAACATGGATGGCAGAGTAGTTGAAAACATGAGATGCCAAAGAAATAAAAGACTATCTTTGTCTTTACAGTCTGACTAAGATGGACCAGAGAAGGAGTGGGGGCACCAGTGACCACACTAGGAATGCTGGAAATCCAAAGCAACATAGGAGAATATTCTTCTCTGTATACAGAGTGATTTCTAGACTCAGGAACGTATAGGTCAGTGGAACTGGATGTGACAAGCTTCTCAGGGAGTTGGGGAGGGGGCATGACCCATCAAGTCTAAGACCAAGAGGTTAGAAGGGAACTAGCGATGACAGTACAGAGCAGGAAGGAGGGAAGAAGGACAAAGTATGAGGTCACAAATAAGGAAAACCGACACGAAGGCTGGTCCTTACGCACCTGGCTGCAGAGAACAAGAAATGTTGCTAGGAGGATCGGAGAGGTAAGTGTGAGAAGCTCAGATGGAGAGGGTCTTGATTACCATAGGCTAAGAGAAGGTCTAATGAACAGCAAACCAGCCCAGAGAGTAATGGAAACCACTGTCAGGGAAGTCAACAGTAGAATCCATAAAAGAAATAAAAGATCCTTTGCTCTGTCTCTCATTACTTTTTGACTGGGGGAGGGGAGAAGGGGGCAGACCTTTAAGTAGCCACTGACTTAAAACCATCATGAACCAACAAAAACGTGTGGGTCTTACCAGCCTCTGTGAAGTACATATGCAGCCTGGGGAAGGAAGATGTGGTCCAGTAAGACAAATATTTACCAGTAAATCATCTGTACTTGTGTTCAAGGGCAATTACATATTTTATGCATGCTTCCAAGGGATTCAGATTAGGCTCATTTGAGACATGGCGGTGATGAACTGTATCTAAAGATTTACCCAAGTGATTGCTAAGCACAGGAAGGTCATGTTAACGGAACGGGTCACCTGGAGATGTGGCGTGACACCATGGGTTGGAACTTGCCTTCAAGGGCCTTCAGAACAATAAACCATGATGGTCTGATGCAAACCAGAAATTCACTAGCGCAGGCTTTCGGCAGTTTACACGCACTCCATCACCAGCTGGGGAGCTAGCGTTTCAAAGGCCAGAGCAGACCGTTCCAGTTGAAAAAGCTTTGGTTCTGAACAGTGAGAGACAGAGAGGGGGCAGCACAACGACACCGCGAGGACAATTAAGGGAATTGGACAAGGCAGCATGAAGAAAGCACAACTGATCTTTAAGTTCTTTTGCCCAGATGTGAAAGTCAGGTTTCTTTTATTAACTTTTGGATTAGAAAGACAGAGCACACTAGAGCTAACATTCGAATTTAGTTGCCTAGGGTTCACTCCTAAAGAGTTTGAAATATCAGAAAAGACAGGCATTATTTCCCCCCCTACAGAATCATCAGCCTAGATAGATCACTTGCTTTCCCAGCTGAAAAACCACATTTTATTTCCCAAAGGGATGGTGGACACTATTTGATTATCAGTGTGAAGAGCGAAGTACTTTGAGTGTGCTTCCGTGCAGAATATGTGCACATCTAATTACACTGGCTGATACTGCATGTTCCCTCCATGGGACACACATGCTTTCTGTGTGTCTATTTTAATCCTCCCAACTACCCAGTGAGGGTGATACTATTATTATGTGCATTTTAAGAAATGAAACACTAAAGCAGCTTTGCCAAGGGCAGTCACTAGACAGGGGCAGAGCTCAGCTTTGAACCTACGTACATCAAGAAGATGTGACCAAAAGTTAGACTCTTCATCTTTTGAATGAAGTCATTGTTCACATGTTTATTTTTAATCATCTGATGATGCTTCAGGGCTGACCACGTAAATAACTGTGAGCACGTCTTGTCACAGCAACGGTTGACTAGCCTTCTCTCCACCTTCACCCTGATCTCCTCTAAAGTCCTTTGATCCAATGAGACAAAAAGCTTTAACAGACGGTAAGACCCAGCCAGGCACACTCTCTTTTTTTTTTTTTTTCTTTATTACTAAATATTCATCAGTATCAAAAGCTGGAAAGAACAATTATATTTTTATTAGTTAGGATACTACTCATATTTCTTTTACTAATTATTTTTTAAATTATTTTTTAAATATATTTTTTTGATTTTTTCACAGAGAGGAAGGGAGAGGGATAGAGAGCTAGAAACATTGATGAGAGAGAATCATCGACCAGCTGCCTCCTGCACACCCCCTACTGGGGATATACCCACAACCAATGTACATGCCCTTGACTGGAATTGAACCTGGGACCTTTCAGTCCGCATACCGACACTCTATCCATTGAACAAAACCGGTTTTGGCAAGGATACCTACCTTTTAAATGCACTAACATATGACTTTTCAAACTTGTGAGTAGATTCCTGATCATAGTAGGTACCTAATGTCTGGCAACACCTTCAAGCATCAACTCATATAAGTTACTGATATTTCCTGAACTGTCAACCTACCTTTACAGCAAAACAACAAACAATTCTGGTGTGAAATAATTTGAGTTTGCTAACTACTCTTCTGTTTTTTTGAAATGAGTTCCTATGACAATGCAAAATAAAAATCTTGGAGCAACAAACATTTAAGCAGGAAAGAGGAACCATATTAAGTCGAAGGTATCAGCTAATATTTCACTATTTCAATAGAGAGGTACTCTGGCCAGCCAACAAAAGTCTCTATTGCCTACAAAAAAAAACCACTTCATTCTGTCAGAGAGCATCGGGCCTAGAATGAGGATAAAACTGTTCTTTAGGAAATACATTCTTAGTATCCTCCATTTGGGAAAGTAGCCCGTTTCTATGAACTCAGGAAAAAAAGCAAAGCTTGTCAATCTATCAAAATGCCAAAATCCCTTGCTTGGGACATACAACACAGTGCACGTCCCTTTGAGCTCCTTGGCTTTCCATTGCCCAGCAGGCTCTGAGTGATCCTGGTCCAGAGAATTAACAATGATGTAAATGTAAAGATTCCTATAAGTCAGCAGCAAATAGAATTATGTCTTCTCCCTGCAGCCAGGAATCATCCTTTATTCCAAGGCTTTACGACAACCTTAGAAACGAAATTGCCACTCATACTTCGATTTCTCCCAAGTCTAACATAAAATTGTCGTGAGTACCCTGCTTTCAGCAAAGCAAATACATGAAAACAATTATTTATAAACATAAATTACTTTAGGAATGATGGCTTGCAGATTAAAAAAAAAAGTATTTCTAGCTTATATTTGTAAAATTCTACATAGGTTTTAATAAGTTTGCCTGTCCTGACAATGCATCCTCTCCTACTCTTAGAAATTCTACAATATAACTAAAACTGTTTTTGATATATAGCTGATCTCAAAAAGGAACTGTAGAAATGAACTGACTTAACACTAGAGTGGTAAATATGCATGCGAGTGTAGGGTCTCAGTGGCCCAGGAAGTATCCTGGCTGGGATTGGATTTCAATGTCCACCCAGAAGCATATGGCTTTTTAAAAATCCCTTGACAGGGCAGAGGCTAGAACTGAGTCTCCTGTCAAGCAAGGTCTGCAGAAGGGCAGCTTCTCAAAGTCCAGGACAGTAGTGAGACACTCCTTCATCTGCAGGGGTTTTAAGAAGGGAAAAGTCTCACCTAACCTGTGATATAGGTGGATGTGGGGGTTTATTCACACTACCTGTGCCTAAAGGAATATCAAGCTGAAAAATTTATCATAAAAACAGGTCCTGGACCATTGAAACTATGGGGCTTCCAACAGGCATGGCAAGCAGGGTCAAAGGAACAACAACAAAACAACAGTAAGGAATAGATAATACATGTAACAAAAGACGCTCAACGTGCCCTAGTTGGTTTGGCTCAGTGGATAGAATGTCAGCCTGCGGACTGAAGGGTCCCCGGTTCCATTCTGATCAAGGGCACATGCCTGGGTTGCTGGCTCAGTCCCCAGTAGGGGGCATACAGGAGGCAGCCAACCAAGGATTCTCTCTCATCATTGATATTTCTCTCTCCCTCTCGCTTCCTCACTGAAATCAATAGAAAAATATTTTTTTAAAAGATGCCCAATGTTTTTTGAGAAAATATTAATACATCACTGAATAATCAAAAAACAGATACTTTTGTAATTTAACCCAGTTATGAATAACTAGAAATAAGCAAAGGGAAGGTCAAATATTATAGATGGATGCCCAATAAAGCCTGGGTGACAAAGGGAAGATACTTGTGTGTTAGTCACACCTGGGAATAGGCCATTGGCCATAGTGGGCGTGGCCACTGCAGGGGCAGGAAGACTTAAGATATTTAATCTCCTAAACAAAGTTCTCTCCCTTGCTCTCTTGTGTTCTTGCTTGCTCTCATTCGTGGGACTCTTATTGCAGGGGCATGCTCTCCTGGCTCCCCTGCTTTGAACTATGTGGACCTCACCCAAAGGACTAATGAACTGTAACTGGCCTGTACTGGACCCAGCTCCACCATGGAACGGAAATTCTGCACATTCGCTTTGCTTCTAACTCTGTTGAATGCCCAGCTGCCCCTCATCTAGGACTGGATAAAGGGAAATGAGACTTTGGAAACCCAAGCATGTCATTCCCTACAAATAAAGCTTTCAACTACATCTCCTCCTCCCGTGGGAGCCTCCAGAAATGCTTATCCCAGCAGCACCCAAAAGGCCCTACTGCCACTAGCAAGGGGAAAAGACCATCCGCACATTCCTCCAATAACAAAACTAAGAAATAATGGTAACAGATAGGGGCTCAATATCTAAGATATCATGTCTATGCATCCTGATCTATGAATTTTAATGCAATGTCTATCAAATTGCCACAGGGAGTTTTGCAGAATTTTACAAGTTGATGAAAGTCATATGGAAAAGGAAAGGGCCAAGAATAGTCAGAGCACTTAATGGCTAAGAAAATGTGCAAGTATGAAGACAAGTAGAGCGATATTAACTTTCTCAGGGTGGTGAAAAACTCATGTATACGAGGTGTCATCAAAAGTCAGTGGGAAAGGATGAGCCATGTAATGTATGTTCCTGTAACTACAGTTGTCCATATAAAAGAAAATAACTTATTCTAACCTAGTTTCATAGACAGATTAAAAACCTAAATATGAGTATTAGAACTTTGAACAGAAAAAAAATAGGGAAATAATATTTTTGTGAACATACAGAAATGAATTGACCCCCACCCCCAAAAAAATGCCAAAGGCAAAGATCATAAAGAAAAAGGTTGATTTCCTTTTCTGATTATATTGAAATTTATTATATTGAAAATTAAAATTTTTACAATATAAGGTTCCATAAACTAAGCTAAAACACAAACCACATACTTGGGAAAAGCTATTTGTCATACATAAATTAAAAGGTAAGTATAATTTTATTAATTGGTAAAAAAAAATACAAAGAATACAATTATAAAGTGGTAAAGGGTATGAACAGAAATTCACAGAAAACTGGAATACCTAAAATTTCTCAGCCTCAGTAGCTAGAAAAGAAATGCAAGTTGATGTGAGATATCACTTCAGAAAAGCAAGATATCTAAAAACAAAAAACAAAAAACAAACAAACCTAATTGAGGCCCCAACCGGTTTGGCTTGGTGGATAGAGCATTGGCCTGAGGACTGAAGGGTTCCAGGTTCAATTCTGGTCAAGAACATGTACCTTGATTGTGGGCACATCCCCAATAGGGGGTGTGCAGAAGGCAGCTGATTAATGTTTCTCTCTCATCGATGTTTCTAACTCTCTATCCCTCTCTTTTCCTCTCTGTAAAAAAAAAATCAATAAAAGTATTTTTTTAAACTAATTGTTGAGGAGGAAATGGAGAAACTAGAACTCACCAATGTGGCACATACTAAGACTGATGAGCTATTTGGCAATATCTTTAGCTTTTAAAGAGGCACATTACCACTGTCCCAGAATTTTACTTCTAGACACTAAGCCCAGGGAACCATCGCCCATATGCCCAAGAAGAGATGTACAAGAATGTTCACTGAGGCCTTGCTTGAATAGCAAAAATTTAGCAGCAGGCTCACTAAGGAAATGAATAATTATATTTAATGGGACACTAGATAGCAACTTAAATAAATGCACTATTTGTTAATGTATCACCATGGCTAAATTTTAAAATCAATGTTGTGTAAAAGGTAATTGCAAAAAGATTTTAAACAATTTTACTTACAATATAACTATAATTATAAATATGTAACATTTGCAAAACAATAATATGTATTGTTTAGGGATATGTACATATATAATAAACATAAAAATGTAGACAGGAAAGATATAAACCAATTTTAGGATAGTGGTTAATTCTGTAAAAGAAGCCAAGGATGGAATAAGAAATAATCAACTGTATTGTTAATGTTTTGGTTTGGTTTGTTTTTAAAAAAAGGAAAATAAGGCAAGCATTGCTAGTTTTTAAACTGAGTGATTAGTACATGGGTATATGTTAGATTATTCTCTGTATATTTCAATCCCATAAGTTTCAAACATTAATAAACAAAATCAGTAAGTCACTTATATATACCCATCAACTCATTTTAATAGGACCTCATAAATAAAATGTTATGATGTTCATTTTATAATTAAGAAGGCAGATTCTTCAAGGTTAAATCCCTTACCAGCCATCATAGAACCAATAGGGGAAGAGCTGGGGTTTTAACTTGTCACCTGAACCAATATAGCCCTCCAAAAATTTATCTTCCAAAATGAGCATTCAGAGCCCTGTAAAAATCAAGTTCTATTCTTGTATAACATGTTTCTTTTGATTTACAAAAATTTGGTGGTTAACTTTGATTTTTCCCATAAATTGATTTTAATTTTCCCCCCCACAAATAACATTGATTCCCCCCTTTTTCCCCCCGTAATAAATCACTGCCTGCTTGCATTCCTCATTTATGGAGGTTGACATTATACAGCTGACAAAAATGTGTGTGTACATAATATCACTATTTGGTTCTAGCGGGAATTTAAAAAAAAATACATTTTATTGATTTTTTTACAGAGAGGAAGGAAAAGGGATAGAAAGCTAGAAACATTGATGAGAGAGCAGCATTGATCAGCTGCCTCCTGCACACCCCCTACCAAGGATGTGCCCACAACCAATGTACATGCCCTTGGGCAGAATCGAACCTGGGACCTTTCAGTCCGCAGACCGACGCTCTATCTACTAAGCCAAACCGGTTTTGGTCCAGCAGGCATTTACATTGGAGGTTCTGGGACCCTGAACAACTGTGGCTCTAAAAATACCTTCCTCTGACCCCCGACACCCCCAAAACCAAAGGCCCAGGGTTAGAAGAAAACCACCAAGAAACTCCTATCTGCATGGCCTTAAGCCATCCTGAGATGGTTGGAGAAAATCTGTGTCTTGGCATCCAACTGACTTACAAATACAGTTTAAAAATATATGTTACAACAGTCAAGCAGCTGTTATTTCTCCTTCCTCTGCCAACTGATTATGTATAGCACATTTTGTCATTTTTCCATTATTCACGACTCTTGGGTTATCGGTCTTCTGAACAAACGATAACATGCTTTATTGGAAGACAAACTGTTTGAAGATGGAGCTGGAAAATGAGTTATGCAGGGCAACTGAGAAGGGGCTTTGTGCATCAGATGGTTTTAATTCAAGGAGTGATATCAAATCTGCTTCTACTTACAGAGGCGAGACACCTCCCAGGGTCTGAGATTAGAGCTTTTGTTGTTTTTTTCCACCAAAACTCTACCTGGGTCTTCAGAAGTTTTGTATTTTCCTATTAAATGCCAGCAAATCTTTTATATATAATCATGGGAGAGGATGGGGGAGAGGATGGAGGAAAGGCTGGTGCCAGGGGCTTTGCAGAGAGAGATGTTTATGTTTATGAAAAACCCTTATTACTAGCCTTCGCCGGTTTGGCTCAGTGGAGAGAGCGTGGGCCTGCAGACTGAAGTGTCATGGGTTCAATTCTGATCAAGGGCACATGCCCACGATGCAGGCTCAATCTCCAGTAAGGGGTGTGCAGGAGGCAGCCGATCAATGATTTTTATCATTGATGTCTCTATCTCTTTCTCCTCCCTTCCTCTCTGAAATCAATAAAAATCCATAAAAACATAAAAATAAAGCCCTTATTACTAGAGTTCCTCAGCATGGAAGATGTGCATAAGGGCCCTATTGCTCCCCTCACAATGGTAGTCCGTGTCTTACCCTGCAGTTATGGCACCACCTTCTCAATGCTCTAGAGGGGTGTTTAGAAAACTCTGTCACTTTTACGACGATTATGGGCCTTCCATATTCACAGGCTCTATCTGACTAAGAACCTTGACTTCACATTTTGGAGTCCCACATGAATGTGTGATGAGCAATCTGCTTCCCCTGTCAAATTGGGGCCTTGTCTAGGTTTCTTTAAAATAACATTTGAAAAATACATTTCAACATAAAATGATTCTGCATCAACCATTCTACTCCTACTCAACCCTGCATTTGACCCAGAGATATAGTGATGGTAAGAGGTTTCTTTTAAAATTCAAATTTGAATATATCCTGGCCTGCTCTTTGCAAAGAATGCGATTCTGCTACATCTCAATTATCCCAGAAACAGGAAAATGAACTCATAAAGATACATTTTAAGTACAAAGATAATGCACAAACTCCTTTTTTGTTTGTTTGTTTGTTTCTTTTTTTTTTTTTAATAATGTATTTATTCTTGAAAGTATATGTTCCCTTTTATTCCCTATTGACCCCTTCTAACCCGCCCCTTCCTGGGCACCCCGCCCCCCCAGGCCTTCACCACCCTCTTGTCTATTCCATGGGTTATGCATATGTGCATACAAGTTCTTTAGTTGATCTCTTCCCCTCCGCTCCCAGCCTCCATCAAAGCCACTGCTGATATTTTAACAGTAAAACCAGTTTATTAAAAGTTGGTCTTTTTCTCATCCCTGATCCCCTCTAGCTCCAATAGGCAGATAGTAAAATGTTATGCAATCTAATTTCTGAAGAGTTTCCAGAAGCGCTTGATACAGTTCCTTAGATTTTCGAAAGGAAAAGATAGAACAATTCGTCGCACAGCTCCCTAAGGAACCCTGCTCAGGTGAGCTAGCTGACACGTCAGGCACACTGGACAAGCAGAGCGAGTCGCCACAAGCACTTGGATTGGAGCAGGGATTAGAAGTTAGAACTGTTTCCCCAGTCACAACCACACACCGAACACATAGCAGGTTCCCAGTAAGTGAGCGTGGAACACACAAACACACCTTTTCCCTGTAACCCACTTAGCAATGCAAGCTCACCGTCCTCTGAGATGTATCCATGTGTTCGTGCGTTTGACAAATATGATATTTCTTGAACACAACGTGGGCACTGGGGATGCAGAAGAAACAACCTCCTGCGAGTAGCTCACATTCCAGTTGAGGGAGCCAGGCAATTAATAAAATAAATAAGTAAAATGCACCGTGTTTAGGAATTGGTAAATGTTGTAGGGGGAGGGGGGATTAGTCAAGGAAAGGAGATAAATGGTGTAAGAGCAGTGAGTTACTCCAATGATAAATATGGGAATCAGGGCAGGTCTCACTAGAAGATCTGATATCTGAAGAAAGAGAATCTGGGACAAAAGGACAACAATGCAAGGCCATGGGAAAGGCAAGAAGGCCATGTAACTGGAGCTGCTGGAGGGAAGGAAGGTGACAGTGACAGGCCAGCACATGCCCTTGTGTATTGAAAAGTCTGAAAGGATGTGTAAACCAAAACATTGCCGGTGGTTATGGCAGCTAACTCTCTGCTCCTACCTTGGACGGGGTATACCTCCCTGCTACAGGAACACGGGGCTTGTCCATGGGACTGGTGCTGAGCAATGGAACGTTTTAAACGTGATGGTGTGGTTCTGGATCCAGTCTCCTCTGTGAAGACCGGGATGTCCCTGAGCGTGGCTGCACCTTTAGCCTGAGACGGAGAAGGGAGCACGGCCCAGAACTCAGAGCAGAGCCACAGCCAGCCTCAACCCCAACACCAGGGGAGAATACCTGTGTACTGTTTAAGCCACAGCTACTGTGTGTCATTGTTAACCAGAACAAACTGGAGGGGGGAAAACGCTGATTATCACTAGATGAATGTTTTAGTTGAAATTAAGGTGGTTTTTATTTTTTTTTTACAAAATGGATATATTTCTGTATTGCCTGAAATTCTAACAATGGGTACAGATTACTCTTGGTAACAGAAAAAAGTATTAGATTTTTTTTTTAAAGTAAGTATAAAGTTTTTCTGATTAAAATATCAAAACACTAGAAAGTGTAATAAATAAGTAAACAGAGCCTATAATCCCACACCCAGAGATAACCTCTCCTGACAGTTTTAGACTTCAGACTTTGGACTTTGAGCTTATACTGCATAGAGAGTTTGGTATTTTTTTCTCTCTTATGAGAACGTATTTTTTTATGTTAGCAAGTTAGTATGCACCATCTTTATTTTCCATGGTTTGTAAATGTGCCACAGTTAATTCTCCTTTGCTGAATACTGAAGTTCTAACTTCTAATTATATAAAGAACTGCAATGGCCAAGTTTATATATTAAATTTTTCCTCTATGAAGAAGTCTTTCCTCAAGAGTGGAAGAAATTTAAGACCCAGTACTGTACATATTATCAGGTTGTTTGATGGGTAAAAATTTGATCTCCCCACCGTCGAAAAAAAAGAAAGAAAAAAAAAGAAAAAGATGGGTGGGCATGAATAAAAAACACAGGCCGTACTCAGTTGGGCCAAAGCAGAGAAGGTGTTTGCACGTCACAGCATAGAATCATGTGTTTCACCTTGAGGAGGTCAACAGTGAGGAGCCACTGCAGGTCTTTGCAAAAGAATTAACAAGATGGACTTGACATTTTAGAAAGGAAGATGACATTTCAGCCAACTAGACCCCCTGGGGACTAGAAGCTACAAGAGGCTGGAGCCGGAGATCAGCTAGGACGTGGCTACAGTGGCTTTGGAATAAGGTGATGGGGTCCGGGATAAGGTGAGGGCAGCAGGATCAGTGGCTGAGGACATCTGAGACACAGCAATGTGCTGTTAATGACAAAACAACCTACTGGTTCTTTACAAGATTATTATCAGCAGACCCACTAAGTCACCTTCTCTGCATCTGGGCTCTGATGGAAGAAAGCTCTTAATTGGCTTGCTATCCACTCATTTGTCCTTTCAACAAAAAGGCGGGCCAAAGCCATGCTTCTGCTTAACATGTGAGCACCCGAAAACCAATCAAGGAATGTTTCCAATTACCTACAGAATAACCAGCTTTGTGGTTGCTGCTGTTTCGATGAGCTGGGGAGCAGCAGTGGTCTATGAGCCCTGAAATCCTACCACATTACTGAAATCCCACCACATTACTGAAAATCAAGGCAGTGCCCTCAGCGGATCTGTCTCTTGCTTCACAGTGTTTGGACGGAACAGACCCCAGGGACGCCACTTCTTCCAGCCTCCGGCCACCCTCCTGCGCCTTACCCAGTCACCAACTTCAGAGCCACCTCTTAGGCCAGCCAACACACCGGTTTCTTTTCTACCTTAACTCCTATTGCACAACAACCATGAGCCCCAAATCCATCAGAATTATTCCAGCGAGGTGGAGGCTGCAGTCAACCGCCTGGCCAACCTGCACCTGCGGGCCTCTCGCACCTACCTCTCTCTGGCTTCGATTCGACCAGGACGCTGTGGCCATGGAGGGCACGGGCCACTTCTGGGAGTTGGCGGAGAAGAAGCCCGAGGTCTTTGAGAGTCACTTAAAGTTGTAAAACCAGCGCGGTGGCCGCATTCTCTCCAGGACGTGCTGAAGCCTCCCCACGAAGAGTGGACAAAACTTAGGGCGCATAGAAGCCGCCCTGGCCTTGGAGAGGAGCCTGAGCCAGGCCCTCCTGGAGCTGAGGCCCCGGTTCTACCCACAGACCCTCAGCTCTGTGACTTCCTGCAGAAACACTTCCGGGGTGAGGAGGTGAAACTCATCAGGAAGATGGGTGACACCTGACTCACCTCCGCAGGCTGCTGGCCCCCAGGCTGGGCTGGGCCAGTGTCTCTTTGAAAGGCTCACCTTCAATCATGACCAGGCCTGTGAGGGGCCCCTCTGCATTTCCCAGGTATCTGGCTTTTGATTTGAGCCATTCTTTAACCACACTGAAGCCCACCCCCACTCGTTGGACTAAATGGAAACAATAAAGCTTTTTGCAGCCAAAGGAAGGAAGGAAGGAAGGAAGGAAGGAAGGAAGGAAGGAAGGAAGGAAGGAAGGAAGGGAGGGAGGGAGGGAGGGAGGGAGGGAGGAAGGAAGGAAGGAAGGAAGGAAGGAAGGAAGGAAGGAAGGAAGGAAGGAAGGGAGGGTGGGAGGGAGGAAGGAAGTCAACACCCATGAAATAACTGTGGGTGTTCACAAAAATTGTCCCAAGTAGGCCCATCCTTGGGATGAATTTGGAGGAATCTAAAATCAGCCTGCTTTGGGCAACCCACTTGGGTCCTTCCCTGTAGCAGGGGACTTTCCTGTAATAAAATTTTGCTTTCACTTAAAAAAAAAAAAATCAGCTTGCATATATATAACTGCCGTTTGTACTGAAGATTTGGGAGTTCTGGTTTTGAAGGACCACAGCAAACAAAGTTGATCCCTGAATAAAAAGAGAGAAGTCTGGAAGAATGCTATCATCTTTTTTTTTTTTTCCATCAAAATCTATGCTACAAGAAATTCTAACTTCATCTACATGCAGTCACTACCCTGAAACATGAAAGAGAAGCGGGACAGTTGAAGAATGAATCCTGACGGCTCAGAAGGACATCTCTGGGTTTTATTGCTTAAGGCCTGACTTGAGCATGAAGACAAAGCCAACAGCATTTTTCTTGAAATGTACACTGAGCTCACAGATGTTACAGAATCACTTTTAAATTGGAATAATCTTTTCAAAATGCTTCCCTGCACAAGTTTTTAGCACTGCAATATGTTCGCCAACCATACACTGAGAAAGACTTCATTTTTTTGAGGATAACTGTAAGTCCTTCTTGAGATGCTGCATGGCTAGGATATTGCAGACTCTTTCCTTTGACGTGTTAGAGGATCGTGAAATTGGCATGAATAAGTGATTTTCAAATTTCTCCAATAAAAACGTCAAAACATGGACAGTCAGAATACCCTCCATTTACCCGTGTGAAAATCATAGCATAAGAATGGCAAATTTAAAGCAATGAACTCAAATAAAAGATAATCAAAATGGACCTTAGCTGTAAAGTTTCAGCTCCCTTCCTGAAAGTCTTAATTTCCTTTTAAAGCGTCACAGAGGTAATTCAATGAAAGCATATTTGTTTTAAAAAAAACAAACACAATTGTCTTTCCTACCTCCAAAATTTTAAAACCAGCCTCCGATTTCTTTGAAATTATTCATAAACCTTTCTCAATGGAAAAAGGTATTCTGCAGTTTACCATCATATTAATTATTTATACATTTCATGTATTGTATTGCCTCAAATCACATTCCCAAGAACAAAAGCAGGAATTGAATACAGTGAATAACAGTCTAAGCTAAAATCACAGAAATCAGTAAATATTTCTACAGCTAGTTCAAAGTGTAAATATTTGATTCTCAAATAATCTCTATCATTGCCTTAAGACTACTCTTGTCTAATAAACCTCTTCAAATAAAGTGAAACTAGGCTGGGAAAAACCCCAGTTGGTACAACTCCCTTCCAAAAAAGAAGAAAAGGCATTCTCTCTTCCCATCTGACCAGCTAGCTAGGCACAGGGGTATGGTTCAAAAGTTTAACAAGGTATTTTTATTCCCAGCCACACCAAAAAATAACATCCTTCAGCGCTGTTTCAGAAATTTAGCAGCACCATTCAAATACATCAGGTTATTTGTTGAAGAACACGTGCTAAAACCTTGGAACTGAACTTCAAAGGTCGTCCTAAAAAACAGACCAAATATTGGGGCCTATCCAAGCAAAATTAATTTATGATTAAAATCTCACCAAGGCCAGGTCTTATATTTTGACAAGGGAAAAAACATTTTAGGTATTTTCATATGGTCAAGAGTTTCCAGAAATAGTGCGTGTCATCTGGTAGGTTGGCAGCAGCCTGATCCCAAACCTCCTCCAGGGAAAATCATGCAAAAACTGTAAAAGGATTTCTAAAAGTAGGTGAAGGGTCAACAATGTCGTTCCTAATGAGTACCTGTTTCCTGGCCACACACACAGCAAAGAAATCAAGAGCATATTGGAATCCATTGATCCTAAATCAGGACCCAACCCTAGAATCTTCTGACTTTCTCCCTGAACTGAAGGGGGGGAAACCTCAACCCTAGAATCTTCTTTCTCCCAGAGGAAAACTCACAGTGAGACCACGAAGGTGTGACCTCCCAGCACGAAGTCCCTCACCATGGCCAATAACAGCAGAGGGACACCACCACCTCTACTCCAGTCCTTCTGCCTCTCATAACAGGCATGATCTGTTTCCTCCTTATGCTCAAAACTGCTTCCATTATTATTATATCGCCCTCTGTCACAAAACTTAGTCAAATCCAGAACTTCTCAAAATGATCTTGAGAGAATCCTATGAGGGATACACAGAGGCTCACAGGTACTCCTCCCCAAAATGGTCCCATGATCCAGTACTTTGGGGAAACTCTGGGTCAAACAACATTTAACTGTTTCTTTTGCTGCAGGGGTTTCTCAGAGCCTTCACTGTGCTAATATGTGTCAAGCATATAGCTTAGTTCCTAATTTCTTGGATGATGGATGCCTTTTGTTGTGCCATACTTATTAACATCTCACTAGAAAGTTGTAGGAAGTGAAATTTTTTGAGGGGTTAGCAAGAGTCTAACTATTTGTTGTCTACCTGACATAGGAACAATCCTGGAACATTAAACCCTACCTTACTTGTTCCCTTTCCTCCAAATCACCTTCTCACAGTCCTACACTGGAGGAATGGCCTTTGCCCCCTCCCTATTCCGTTTCCCTACAATGGTGTTTCAACTCTGAATCCAGAAGCAGAGAAATGTCAAAAGCTTTCAATAAATTGGTCCTTCATAACCTTTGTGTAACTCTGTTGCCCATAAGACTTAAGAGTCCTTCTGGTAAGCAGCATCTCGGGTCTGCCAAGAGTATCCCACATCTCTTCCGACAGAGGTGTAAGACACAAATCGCTGGAGTGGATGTATTAAAGGAGATCATGAGTATGATAGCATTAATTGTCACAAAATGTAAGGGATTATTATTATTATCGACACCAGCCTTTTTTATATAGCGCCCTGCATAATTAGGCACTCAATAAATACTTGTTAGTATTGCAATGATTGAGTAAACCAAATGAATCCACACAATGTCAGTCTGGCAATTAAGTGTCTGGAGCACAGAGATAGGGAAAGACGTATGGCCAGAACGGGGAGAGGTGGGAGCGAAGAGAGGTGTTGAAGTAATTAAATAAATGAGTGTGCGGCCCCGCAGGACTGGTTTGACAGGTTGAGATTTGCTCCTACAGGGGCCAGAGATGACATCATGGGAATACATAACAAGACCATCCGTGCGGTTATGTGGCTGAGAACCCCACTCCCATCTAAAAAGCCAGAGTGTGAGTGTTCATTAGTAAAGCAGCACGACCATGTATGCAAAGACAAGAGAATATTCTTATGATCAATGACAGGAAAAGGGGGCAGGGGGTGATGAGTATGGGAAGAAAGAGTCAGAAGGGGAAGTTAAAAAGACAAAGATTCCCCCAATTCAGTGCCCACAGAAGCTCTGCTCTCTGGGAAGACCAGGGCAAGTTGCCTCTGTTTTAGGAGTGACCGCTTGTGTGGATCCCACTGCTTCCTGGAACGGCTACACCAGGCTCTGCGGGTCCAAGGAGGGGCCGCAAAGCCTCAGCAACCCCAAAGCCCCAGGTGCTGCTGCCAACTCCCTCCATCTGGAGACCCCACTGAAAGGAAACCAGAATCAGGGGCCCAGGTGACTTAAGAAGCAGCTCCCAGACCATCCCCAGGAAGAGGAGAGACTGGTTAGGAAAGTACTCCACTCCCACCCAATTTTCTTTCTTTTAAAAAAAAAAAAAAAAATATATATATATATATATATATATATATATATATATATATATATATATATATATATATATATATTATATTGATTTTTTTACAGAGAAGAAGGGGAGGGATAGAGAGTTAGGAACATCGATGACAGAGAAACATCCATCAGCTGCCTCCTGCACACCCCCTACTGGGGATATGCCGGCAACCAAGATACATGCCCTTGACCAGAATCGAACCCGGGACCCTTCAGTCTGCAGGCCAATGCTCTATCCACTGAGCCAAACCAGTTAGGGCCCAATCCAGTTTTTAGTCAAGGTAGAAATTGGGGTTAACATTTCTCAGATAACAACCTGTTGAAGGATACAGTCTTCTGGTCGGAGGATGGAGGTTTCACATACAAAAAAGCAAGGGCCTGGGAGGCCAGTCCCTAGCACTGCTGTTACTGACCTAGGGAACTTGAAGCAACTTCTTCTCTCAGAAGTTCAGTGACCACACCTGTAAGGCAGGAGGAGCAAGAGAGATAATGAAGGTGCCGCTGCTTTGAAACTAAAGCACCATGGCAGGTGAAAGATCTACTCTAGACCAGCCATGCATGGCCTTCGGCTGGGACTTTCTTCTGATTGGCTGCAGCCTTCCTCGTGTGACCTAATGGAACCCATGTCCTCTCATCCCCCACAAATGCGAAAACCATCCTGGGTTTAATCAAGAGACCTAAGTTTAAGTGTATCCAACATACTTCGCTCATGGATTATCCATGGGACCCCAATGCCCTCTGATCTCTGCGTAGCCATTTGCATTTTCTCAGTTATGTTTTCACTTTCTGTATGTGCTCAATTTTATTTTCAATGATTGACCTGGATTTTAGGTTTTAATGGCCTAAATATCAGATTTTGTTAGTTCAGCTGTGTAGTTAAAATGCTCTTATTCTTTAGCTCTTAATTAATGAATACCATTCCACAATGAAGCATTCTGTGTAATCTTTTTTTAAATGAGATTTAAGTTATCCTTTGTTTGCACATAGCCCAAGAGAGGCTTTGGTGGAGCTGGGAGGGCAGAAGAAGCGGTTTCCCTTAAAGGAAAAGATTCCCTCTGACTGTAAAACAGAGAGTTTTCCCACCTGGTAGTTATTTGGGAAACTGATTTTTTTAACCTAATCACAGATTTTTACACTTATATCAAGTTCCACTTTGGTTAGATTTGACTCAGCGATTCAGCCTGGACATTCGTTTTCAAACTAAACGTTGTGGGTATTTTAAAATACATTTTTACAAGTAAAAACTTGAAATTCAAAAGAGAGCCTGGTCTTCTCTTGCCCACACCCACTGCACCAGAGTCAGGAAAAAAAAGTCTGTAATGAATTGCTGCTTGCTCCATCCTGATCTGGGGTCAAGACACGGGTCGTAGCTGTTTCCTCAGTACTGGGTATTCAGATACAACACTGTTCAGAAAATAGCCCCAAAAGCCAGACGTTGGCTTGACCATCTAACTGTGTGTTTCAGAGATCGTGGGACATCAAATAGAGGTCAACCCCCACACACACACACGCACCTGGGCGTGGAAACTATAAAAGTTTATTAGATGAGCCCACTTAAGAGTATTGCTACATTCTTTTGCTGGCAATGATCTTGGTTCCCACCAGGGACAGGCTGCCTTCACAGAAGGTCCTTGAGAGAACTTACTCCAGACCCTTAGGGAGCGAGCAGCCAAGTCATTTCAGGGAAGAACTCAGTTGCTCTGGAAACAGGTTTGGACAATGGTTCTGTGTGCCAAAGAGCTGAGCTTGCAGGGGGCACCTGGTTCCCGCCCCCTGCATGATACTTGAGGCTTTGCTCTCCAAACAGATGACTTCATTCCGACAACAATGCTTTGTTACATCTCCAGAGACGTTGCCAGTTCATACACATTATAAAATAAGTTCTCTCATTGACACAGGAGAGGCAGGCACTACAAACATTGCTTTTTAAAAAGTGTGTGAGTTGGGAAAGGTAAACTGGAAAAGGAATGGCATTTCTCCCCCCAAAAAAAGAATGTGTGGTCACCATGGAAACCAGTCACCCAATCAGCAATCGCTTTATCAGCTCCAGTACTGATTGAGGAGGTGCGTGGAGATATGCAAGACAACTTTATCGTAGGAAACTTTACCTCAGCCTGAATCAGGTGTTTGGAAGCGTGGGTCCCAGCAATGTCTGTCTTGTCTTTCTTCAGGAAGCCATCTCTCCTAAAGGAAGAGAACTGGTCCTTATGCAAAGGTTCACTGCTGTTCAATGTCCCATGTCCTCCACCTCCCAAAGGGTGTTCTCTCTTCAATGGCAAACCCTGAAGAGTGAGAGGAGTCCACTTGTCCCCATTTATGTTCTGCCTGTGGCCACACCGGCCATGGCTCTCAATACACTTGGAAGAGGTAGAGAAGAGACACATGATAAAATGATTTCATGGCCGAAACCAGTTTGGCTCAATGGATAGAGCATTGGCTTGGGGACTGAAGGGTCCCGGGTTCGATTCCGGTCAAGGGCATGTATCTTGGTTGCGGGCATATCCCCAGTAGGGTGTGTGCAAGAGGCAGCTGATCCATGACTCTCTCTCATTGATGTTTCTAACTCTGTATCTCTCTCCCTTCCTCTCTGTACAAAATCAATAAAATATATATTTTTAAATTATTTCATGATTCCTACCACCTTAAACCTTTGATTCCTCCTCCATGTCAGAGATACTCAACTTTTTCTATAAAAGTCAGACAACACACATTTTATCCAGCTTTGCAAGCTAACTGTGGTTCTTCTTCCAGTCCTCCCCCTTCTTTTTACAACCCTTTAAAATGTGAAAGCCATTCTTAGCTCGCAGGTTTGACCCATAAACCATAATTTGTTGACCGCTGCTCTGCAAGTTCTGATGTTTCAGCCTAAGAGAATGTAGGCCACTGTTTAGTCCAAGTTTTGGTCAACCGATCAAGCACTCTACCCTGCCAGAGCCACTTTAAGTTAGTTAAGCTGATACATTAAACTCAGAATCTCTGATAAATGCACCCATATCAATAAATTCAGCCTAACTTCATAATATATCGTATTCTCCTTGGTCTAATACAGTAAGAATTTATTTTCACACATACTTTAATACAGTAAGAATTTATTTTCACACATGCTCCTTATTCAACAGGTTTTAGGTCATATAAATTAACTAAATGAGCCTAACTGGTTTGGCTCAGTGGATAGAGCCTCAGCCTGCAGACTCAAGGGTCCCAGGTTCGATTCTGGTCAAGGGCATGTACCTTGGTTGCGGGCACATTCCCAGTAGGGGGTGTGCAGGAGGCAGTTGATCGATGTTTCTCTCTCATCGATGTTTGTAACTCTCTATTCCTTTCCCTTCCTCTCTGTAAAAATCAATAAAATATTTTTTTTAATTAACTAAATCATGTCATTCTTATGTACTTTACAGGTCAGATTTACACTTGTACGCCTGTACATGATGAGAGTCAGAGCTAGCTATAAGTCTAGAGCCAATGAAAAGTGGTCTTGATGAGGCTGTCTCTCATGAGAAAACAGGGTTAAGTGAGCTTAAACAGTGTTTTCAAGTAAGAGAGAGGTCATCTCAGACTTAGAAGGAAGAGCTTACTTTGCTTGCAAGGAAGTTTCAGGGACATTTAAGAGAGGTTTGAATATTTAGCTTTATCTGAGTCCACCCAGAATATCCTCATTCCAAATCTCAGGGTCCTCCTTCCCAATCAGTCCCTAACTTTCACATTAGAAATGTGGTTTCAATTTACCCTGTAGTTCTGTAATCCACACAATTAAATTTTGAATTTGTCTCAATAATACTGTCCAGTGCTATGAGAAATATAAGGGTCTTTTATAAGCAGCCATCAAAATTCTCTGGTTCTCTGACATAGGGTGAGAGTTTTAAACACCGGGCTTGTCATTTTCTTTTTGCGATTCCTTCAGTGCAGGCTGAAAAGGCTATCTCATGCTACAATCCTTGTAGTTATTATTACTACATAATACTCAAGTGCAGCAAGTCACTCTCAAGGAACTTCCTTTAACAGGAACTTTATTCCAAATAACCGTCATTGATAATTTAATGATTATGCACACACTTCAAGGCATGCACTAAGTAAGAGTGTCCCATTTTCTCTTGGAAAGTAGTTCAGTGCTACCTTCAAGGCCAAGGTCATAATCAAACCAGTCCAAGAATTCTATTACTTATGGTATGTTTACTAGGACTGCTGGTATTCCTATTAGAAAGAAAGAAGAAAGAAAAAAATTATAACCAGATATTTAAACAGAGAGGAGGATTTAATTTGAGAATTGATTTCACAGTATTAGAAGAAATGAAAGAACAAAAGAGAGAACTTAGATAAGCTAGAGATGATAACAAAGGGAAGACTATATTACTCTTAGGACTAGGGAGAAAAAAAGAGGTTGAAGTTATCAAAACCTAGAAGCTCAGAAAAGGAATACCAATAAGTTGGAGCTCAGTCCTCTGAGGAATTGGTACCTCTAGCTGCTGATAGCATCTCAGAATCTTAGAGGAGTCCGATGGCATTAGGGAAAGGGCTGCCAATGATATTTCTGAGCAAGGAAGATATACCTAATTCTAACAGAACTAAAAGAAGCCAAAGACAAGAGTAAACTTCCAACATCAAGACAACACTGTCAAGACCCAATAGAAATAAGATAAGAAGCCTTTATTCCACAGCTCCTACCTTCCAGTCTCCCTCTAGAGACAGAAATGAACAGAACCCAATAGGAGGTCAGCTGGCAAAATTATCTGGGATATGTGTTTGATAGAGCTCTAAGCATCACAGAGCTGAGTATTGCATTGTGGGACTGGGGCTCAGTCAGTAGGTGATATGTTTCAAAGTTCCTTCTCTTTAAAATATGCCTGGTGGCCCAGCCTATGAGTGGTTGAGTGTTAAACCAAGAGGTCACCAGTTCTATTCCTGGTCAGGACACATGCCCATGTTGAAGGCTCGATAACCAGTAGGGGGCATGCAGGGGGAGCCAATTGATGAATCAATCATTGATATTTTGTCTTTCTATCCTTCTCCCTCCCTCTCTCTCTCTAAAATCAATAAAAACATATTTTTAAAAATAAAATAGATCTAGTGTTTTCTGATATCTTTCAACTTGTTTTGCCTTTCCCACTCAAGATTTTACAATTCTACTCTTGCCTGTCATACCTGTATCCAAATCTTAGACAAGAGAACAACACCTGCAAAGTGAGAATTTCTGCTTCTCCACCCAACACCTGTGAATGACCACAACTTAACTTGAATTTTCTTGAAAAATTCAAGTCCTTTACTTGGGGTTGGCAGATAAATATGAATACCCAGGTAGATCTGTTACCTGAACCATCAAAATGTGTTTCTAGCATATATGCCAAAATAAATAAATTAAATATATGCAAAATAGAGTTTTATAGACAAATACCACATCCACAAAAGAAGGTGAAACAAGGGCAGCATACAGCCAAGCACTCTTCATAAAATGAGACTTGTGGAAAAAAAGAAACACTCGCTTTTTATTATATGTTATACCTATATAATACTATAACTAGGCACTGAGTTACTTAAGTGTATTAATCAATCACATTCTTCTACTCTTTGGAGTAGGAATTAATATTATCCATATATTACAGATGAGGTAACTGAGAAACTATCTTCCAATAGCTTCATCTGTATATTAAAACATATAAACTATGAAGATAATATGTACATCTATAGCATACATATATTGAGATACATAGGTAATTGTGTATGTGTATTTAACTTCTTAAATCCACCAAGATTAAAAAAAAAAAGAAAGAAAGAAAGAAAGAAAAAAAGAACTTGACAATGTTCCATTGTGTGATGGGTGTCAGACATAGAAGAAGCCTTTGGCAGTTTCTTTGGTTCGTTTCCAGTGAAAATAGTGAGCAATGAACTTACTCCAGATTCTGATTCCAGAACTTTTGCAGTCTGGAGATAGTGGTGATCTGTCTTTTAGGCCTCTGGGTTTATCATTTCCCAGAAGCCAGCTTGCAGACGAGACCACCTGCCAGTATTTGGTTAGCACATTTATGTCAACTGATTTGTCAGCCAGGTACCATGGTTTTTCCTAAGTCATAGCTTCCAAACTATGGGAACATAAAACCACAATGTTAGCCACGATGCTATCAGAGGCCTTTCTTTGTGTACCACACTAACGGCTCTGTATAAAGATATGCAACAAACATTTGTGTGCTGTAACTGGCAATCCAGAGCAGCACAATTCCTTATGATTTGATGTGTCTCTCATCCAGCTGTTTAGAATTCATTTTTTTAAAGTTAAGAATAAGTGAGAAAAAAGAAGGATATTTTGATATTTGTTAAAAGAGATTGAAGCCAAGTTTCCTTCCAAATCATTTTGGAATTCTGCCCAGTGTGTCAAGGACACATCAGATAAATTCAACTCAAAGGGTCTAGTGCTTTTATTGGAAATTGTTAATTTCTAAAAATTGAGCTAAGAGGTGTGTTGTTGTTGTTGTTGTTGTTGTGTGTGTGTGTGTGTGTGTTTCAGTTAACCAGTCATCAGATAAAACTATGCAAAAAGTGATGGAAAAGATTACTACATTTTGCCTTAAAATTCAATTTCATAACTTTTAATTCCAATATGTGATGTAGTAACTAGAAACTAGACTTGCCACTACAAACAACTTTTTTTTAAAGGTCAAACTATATGAAACAACTCTTTTCAAACATGGACTGCACACTGCACAGGACTTGGTCCCTGAAAGAAAAGAAAAAGGAAAAAAATTAGATTGGCCCTAAAAATGCCCCAGCTTTCTACCTGGAGACTAAAATATATAAAAGTGGAAGTCAAGTAGAACACAAGATCTCAATGAATTAAAAAAATAATAATATCAGAGTTTGGAGAATCTGGACAGCTTGAGTTTGCAAGGCAAAGCACCAGAGAGGAGAGCGTTTCAAAGAGAAAGAGCTCCAGAAATCTGCATAGGTGGCCCTTGAGTCTTTGGCAGAGTATCCATTTCTTCATATGTGTGGTAAGACACCACAAAACCTGGCAAAAACACAGCTATGAGTGAAAGAACAATTAACAAGGAGCTGTAAGCTAAACAATTCCCAGAACTCAGACTGTGCTGGAAGTCATCCAAGCCCTAACCATTTGTGGTGGAGAAATCTCATTGAACAAGCAGTTCAGAAGAGACTCCTGGAGTATTGGGGCTAAATCGTACTAGAGTGAAGCCACTACAGACCTGCACTAAAAAACAAACCTCAAAAGGATCAAGCTGATCTACAAGCAACTTGGAGCTGCCTGCCAAAATAAAGTCCAACAACCTTTAAGAGAAGATGCCAAAATCCGCTTACCAATGTGCGGTTCAGAATGTCCAGGATCCTCTCAAAGCACAACTAACACTTTTAAGAAGCAAGAAAGAAAATTACTCAAAGAAACATCCACAGAAACTCCAGAGATGACAGAATTCACAAAGAAGTTTAAAATGACCTTTTTCATATGTTCAAAGATTTAAAGGAAAATATAAAACAAAAGAAGATATAAAAAAAGAAAACCAAATAGAACTTCTATGACTGAAAAATACATTATCCAAAATGAAATTTTACTGAATAAGAGTAGCAGCAGATGGCACTAGAAAAGAAAGAATTAGTGAACACGAGGACGTAGAAATGGGAATTATCCATAATAATAAAAGGGTAATATGCTAATTAGGCCAGCTGTCATTCCGAACATCATTCCAGGCATCCTTCCAGATGAAGCCCGGGCCGAAGCCAAGCCCGGGTCCCGGGTGCAGAGGGAAGCCAGTACCGACAACTGGGGGAAAGAAGGCCTACTCTTGCATGAATTTTGTGCATCAGGCTTTCAGTATAAAATAATGGCCAAGCCGGGACCGGTTTGGCTCAGTGGATAGAGCGTCAGACTACGGACTGAAAGGTCCCGGGTTCGATTCCGGTCAAAGGCATGTACCTTGGTTGCAGGCACATCCCCGGTAGGGTGTGTGCAGGAGGCAGCTGATTGATGATTCTCTTTCATCGATGTTTCTAACTCTCTATCCCTCTCTCTTCCTCTCTGTGAAAAATCAATAAAATATATATTTAATAAATAAATAAATAAATAAAATAAAATAAAATAAAATAATGGCCAAGACTTTTCAAAATTATATATATATATACTAGAGGCCCAATGCACAAAATCATGCAAGAGTAGTCCTTCACAGCTATGGATGCGCAGACCTACACTACAATAAATGTAAAAGGAAGTTCTTCAGGCTGAAGAAAATGATTAACAAGTGGAACTTGAACATACAAAAGGAATAAAGAACTCTGGAAATCATAAGCATACAAGCAAATATAAAAGATATTCGTTTCACTTTTAAATTCCTTTAAAATATAACACAGTTTAAAACAAAAATGATAACATGTATTTTGATAATACATGTATAAGTAAAAGGTCTTATATATTGCAGAAAGGATGGGAGGAAGAAATAGAAGTATATAACTTCAATGTTTTATATTATATGTAAAATAGTAGAATATACTAGAAAGCAGACTATGATGATTTAAAGGTGCATATTGTCACTAGAATGACCACCAAGAAAATAGTATAGAATTAGCTAATATTAGAAATAAAACAAAATGCTAAATTAATCAAAAAAAAAAAAACTCAGAAAAAGAGGAAATGGAGAAAAGAAAGTATGAGACAAATAGAAAAGAAATAGCAAGAAGATAAATTTAAATGCAAGTGTATTAATAATACATTAAAAATAAATTATCTAAGTGCTATAATTACAAAACTAATTGCCAGATAAATTTTTTTAAAAGACCCATTTATACATTGTATATGAGAAAAACATTTCAAACACATTGAAAGAGAGACATTAATAATAAAAGAATAAAGAATATATGCCACCCAACCAGTGGTTGAGTGTTGATCCATGAACCAAGAGGTCATCGAATGGATCCCCTGTCAGGGCACATGTCCAGGTTGTGGGCTCAATCTCCAATAAGGGATGTGCAGGAGTGAGCCCATCAATCTCTCATTGTTTCTGTTTCTCTTCCTCTCCCTCCCCTCTCTCTAAAATCAATTTAAAAACATTTTTTTAAAGAATATATGCCAAGAAAACACTAATCAAAAGAAAAGCTGGAGAAATATATATTCATTTCAGACAGAGTAGACATCATGACAAGATTAACAGATAGAAAGAGATACATTTTCTCATGATAAACATGTGAATCTTCATGAAGGCATAGCATTTCTAAATGTGTATGCATCTAATTGCAGAGCAAAACTAATACAACCACATGGAGCAGAACTAATAACAAACTGACATGGAAATAAAGATTTCAACATTCTTCTCTGAGTGACTGATAGAACAAATGAATTTTTCTATTTTTCAGTAAGGATGTAGAAGATCTGAAAATTCAATCAAAGAATGACCTAGTTCATATTTTTTAAACACTATATGTAACATGGTCAAGCATACATTCTTTCCAAGTGCAAATGGCACATTCGCCAAGGCAGACTTCTGGTGGGTCATAAAAGAGATCTCAATACATTTCAAAGAATTGAAATCATATCAAGTATATCTCTGATAACAATGGATATAAATTAGAAATGAATGACCAAAATATAACTGGAGGATCCCCACATTTTCTGAAATTATCTATAATAATAAAAGCATAATATGCTAATGAGACCAGACAGCCTGTGGCAAGCCACCATGGCTGTGAGGGCCTAGCCCATTGCATGAATTTCATGCATCGGGCCTCTAGTATAAAATAATTCCAAATAAGCCATGAGTCAAAGAAAAAACATCACAAGGGAAACTTGTAAATAGTTTTAACTGCATGATAGCAGATACGCAACATAATCAAAATGTGCAGGATGCAGCTACAGCAGTGCTTAAAGGAAATTATATAGCTTTAAATGCTCACATGAGAAAGAATATGTTTTAAATTCAATATTCTAAGCTTCCTACTCAAGAAGCTAAAAGAGACCTAAGTTAAACCCTAAGTGAACAAGGAAGGAAATAATAAAGAATGAAATCAATAAACTAGGAAACAGAAAAGCAATAGAGAAGTTTCTCTCTTTCTCCTCTCTCTCCCTGAAGAAAAGTTAGCTGTCACACTGTTAAGAAGAAGCTATGTGGTTAGGTATAAAAGCCTCCATTGACTGAGTTTGGAAACAGATCCTCCAGCAACAGGCAAGCCTTTGGATAGCTGCAGCCCCAGCCAATATCTTCATAGCAACCTCCTAATAGAGCATGAGTCGAAACCCCCCTAAGCTACTCCCCAAAATACTACCATTTACAATAGTATCAAGAGAACAAAACAAAATATTTAGACATAATTTTTTTTTAATGTGTAAGATTTCTATGTTAAAAACTGCTTAACCATGCCGAGAGAAGATTTTAAAGCCCTAAATAAATGGCAAGTACCATATTTATGAATCAAAAAATTCAACATTAGCCCAGCTGGCATGGCTCAGTGGTTGAGTGTCAACCTATGAACCCAGGAGGTCATGGCTCAATTCCCAGTGAGGGCACAACCAAAAGTCCCACCATGGCAGAAAATGGGCAAACTGCCTTTCCCCTGAAAAAAATCCACCAGGTTGTGGGCTCGATCCCCAGTGTGGGGCATGCAGGAGGAAGCCAACCAATGATTATCTTTCATCATTGATGTGTCTATCTTTCTCTCCCTCTCCCTTCTTCTTATGAAATCAATAAAAAATATACTTTAAAAAAAAAAAAGATTCAACAGTATAGATTCGTTTTCTTTGAATCAGTCTACAGAGTAGAGGGTACTCTATTCAAAATTCCTGACCCATATAAATTGTGGGGTGATTTGATATGCAGCAATGCCACGCTTGATACAGCACTCAAAATCAATTGGGTGGGGGGAGTGTAATACCATCTTTTAAAAATATATATATTTCTTTATTGATTTCAGAGAGGAAGGGAGAAGGAGAGAAAGATAGGAACATCAATGATGAGAGAGAATCATTGATCGGCTGCTTCCTGCATGCCCCCACTGGGGATTGAGCCCACCACCCAGGCATGTGCCCTTGGCCAGAATCCAACATGGGATCCTTCAATCCGCAGGCCGACACTCTACCCATTGAGCCAAGACGGCTAGGGCCATCATTCTTTTTAATAAGCCTACAATAATTCCCCTTTTTTCAGGCCCCCTGCGCCAATATAGATATCAACACACCTTCTCTTACTTCAGAGGCTGACTAACGCATGCACTTTGTCACTCGCTGTTACCCTCCCAGGGTGGCATTGAGTTCATCACCAGTGAGACAGCCTGGCTCTTTCACGGGAGCGGTGACAGATAAACTGCTAAACCACAAGCACAATGCGTTCTTCTTTTCTGCACCCTGGACTCACTCCGAGGCTACTGCAAAAAGAATTTTACCCAAACGATATGGGCAACCAGGCCTGCCTGAAGCCAAAGGGCATTTCAAAAACACAGGCCTGTTTTTTCTTTCCCCGTGAAGGTTCCTGATATGCATTACTGTGTAAGACATGGCACTAGACCAGCAGCTGGCCCGAGCAGACTTTGAAAAAGAATTCCACCTCAAAGTACATCCATCTCGCTGCATTGGCATGTTGACAGACAGGCTGAACTTGAGGGAGGCCTACCCATGGGTAAGCAACAGTCCCACCATGGCAGATAGTGGGCAAACTGCCTTTACCCTGATCAAAATCCACCCATCCATGTCTGCTCAGCAGCCAGCATGAAATAAGTCGAAGCAAACCAAAAATGTAGCCACAAAGACACACACACACACACACACACACACACACACTTCTTTCTCCCTCGTCAGAGAAAGGGTACACATAAGAATTAAGTATGTGCATGTGTTTATTTTAAAGGAAGTGTTTATTTTGGAGTTTCCATAGGAAATAAGTGAGCTAATATTATCTTTCAAAAGTAAATACCTTTATGCAAAACTCCCTAAAACTGATGCAAGGCCAAGATTCCTGCTGCAGCCTCCTCCGGCCCTCTGATCTCCACATTCTCACACTGTGGTCTAAAAGCAGAGGGGCGTATTAACAGTGAGGCAGGGCCTTTCTGCCTCCCCCGCTTTCGTGAAAGTTGAATCACAGAGTCTTTTGTATCCTCCTGCCAGATCCTACTGCTTGAAACAGCAGATAGAATCTAATGGGAAACCAGAAATGTGAGGCCTCCTAGAGGTTTGACCCTGTCAGTTCCTCTTGGCCATAGACACCTTGTGCAGCCCGTAAATCCCACATGAATCTTTTCTGGACTGAGGTAAGCCATGAGGGCTGGAGGCTGGTTTTGGTTGTATTCTATGGAGCCTCATAGGTTTTGCGTGGCCATGCTCTCAATAGTGTTTGCCCAAATGTTGTCTTTGGATTTTCTTTGCCTCAATAAAGGACTGTTATTAAGATCTTGCTGAAACCGGTTTAGCTCAGTGGATAGAGCGTCAGCCTGCAGACTAAAAGGTCCCAGGTTCGATTCCAGTAAAGAGCATGTACGTTGGTTGCTGGCACATCCCCAGTAGGGGGTGTGCAAAAGGCAACTGGTTGATGTTTCTAACTTTCTATCCCTCTCTCTTCCTCTCTGTAAAAAAATCAATAAAATATATGTTTAAAAAATAAATAAATAAATAAAATAAAGATCTTACTCCCCAACCACTCTCTTCTTCATCAACACCACCATCAACCTTTTAACATCATTTGCCTAATTTGAAAAGAGCCAGATATATCCATGTACGGATCACTATGTTGTGTGCGTGCGTGTGTGTGTGTGTGTGTGTGTGTGTGTGTGTGTATCACCAAAGGTACATTCTCTCGGAAATGCAGTCAGCTCCTGACATTTTGAGGGGACAGGTCCAGAGACCTTCCCCAACCCCAAAATCTCAGACACAGGAATGTTTATTCAGGCCTCTGGCTCTGTGTCAAGAGTCCTGATTTTCCTTTGTATGTCATCACTCTAACCACATTTTGACCCGGATAAATGCATATAAATGGAGAAAACAGAGCCAACTACAGACTAATACTCAGAAAAAGATTAAATTCTCAAGGACAAGTATGAAGCGAGGCCTGAAAAGATTCCAAGTTTTCTGCTCCTAATAGGAATTAAACTCATGTATATTAAAGATTAGTTAAAATCATTAGGCTGACTACAGAAAAATTTATTAAGACCTTTTCATCATTGCAAAGGGCATATTCTGTTGTTGTTCAATGTATTCACTGGATGAATTCGGACCTTGCTATAAAGCCTTTACATGTCATTACAACATAAATGTCAAAATACTAAACGTGTCCCCCAAAAGATATACTTGCAAAGACTTAATAAACCAAAATAAGTGAGTGGTCAAGAAGGTAGTCAAAAGAGCTTTATGGTGACATGGAAAAATTGTACTCAGTCAAAATGTCCAACGAAGACAAAACAGTTAAGGAAATAATTGTTTGTTCATTTAATAAACTATAAAGCAAACATTAAAATTACTAGTGATTACTCACTGCATTGTAGATGCTACTGTCCCACAGGTGACCTGGGTTCTTCAGGGAACATTATGCCATTCACCCAGTTTATACCCCATTTAAGGAAATTATCCTATTAGATAGCTAAGCACTCCCTACTGACAGACACTGAGTCCATTCATTCAGCAAGTTCCAACACACTGGTACTGGAATACTAGCCTCATGATTGAGATTTGTCAAGAATAATATTGATTATCTATTCATGGTTAGTTATTGATATAACAGCCACCATCTTCAGTGATTGATTGACAACCCTCGGCTTGGAATCCCAATTCTGCCACTGGTCATGTGGCTTTTGGAAAGACAAATGGTTTTGTCTTTAGTTTCCTTATTTATAACAAGAAATGATAACACCTAGTTTTTGAGAGTTGTGAGGATAAAATAAGGCAGCATATGTAAAGTATTTGGCACATAAATAAGGCTTTATGAACAGGTTTTATTGTTTTTCTTGTCACATCAACATAAAGTCACTGTGGCTGCCTACCATTCAACCATTCACAAACATACAAATCAGATGTCATTTACACATATAAGAAACATGCTACTTATCTTCCTTTGATATTAATAATTCATGTAGGAATTATGTGTTCTCTTTTTCCAAAGGAGAATTTCAACTAAAGCCACCTGTGTGCTCTATGCTTCATCAAACATGGGCCCGAAGGTTGAAGATGGATGTGTCATGACATCACAAAAAGAGAAAGGAAAACTCAACAAAAACCAATTACATAGTAGGCACCCTTGAAGGCATGTACATACTTTATCATATTGCTATCCTCATTTTAAAGTTGAAGAAACAGAAGCTCAGATGGTTGAGTAACTTGTCCCAGATCCCAGTAATATAAATGACAGAATCAGGATTCATTTTTGGGTCTGTTTAACTCCAAAAAACCACACACTTTCTGTTATGTTCAGCTGCCAAGTTCAGTTTCTTACCACAGTGTCATGAACTATGTCATAAGAAAGTAAGACCACTGTGTTTACTATCCGTCATAGCTGGGTTTTAAATCAAGCCTAAGGATATAAAACTTACGACCTCTACATCTTAAATAAAGACCCTTTTGAACTAAAAAAATAATTAAAAAAAAAAAAAACAGTGAAAAATGCCTTAGGAATAATATTTTAAAAATCTTCAGAATGTGAGCTATCAACTGTCTTTGTCCAGTGGAATGTTCGCGCGCAGAGATGAATGGACATCTGTGGGTGTTAGAGCGGTCAGCTTCCCCAGAGTGGAACATGTGGGTCTAAAGTTGTGTGTTCTCTTTTCCTGGTCACCAAGCTGTAGATGAAACCTGTCACACTGACCCTTTTTTTTTGCAGCATGTAAACCTTCACCCCAATGGGATTACTAGGCTTACTTTTAAACGGGAAAAAAAAAAATTAGTTTCATTCTCTCAGTATACTAGTATGAGTCATGTAGACAAAGGAAACAGTGTCTGGCAGAATGTCTTTTTGGTCCCACCATGGTCTGACAATGCCCAAAGAGCCACTGCCCAAGGCTATGCCATTCTCACCAGCCCTGCCATATGCCAAAGGGTTAGCTCTTAGCCCAGCACCTGGTGCATAGTAGATGTCCATATGTTCAACGAATAAATGAATGAAACTGTGTCTGCCCAAACCAGCAAAGGAATGTGAAGTCATTCCTTCCTGATTTCCTCATACTAAGGTTGGCTTTTCTTCCTACCTGTACCTCCTGCCTACCATGTGAGGCCTCAGAACTCACAGGCCAAGTGCAGTCCCATTTTCACCTTTAAAGTCATGATACCTATCTATCGATAAAGACTTATCTATTTTGAGAGGATCATAATAGATGATGCTGTCAGAAACTAAGGAGTCACCAGTGTATCCCCACACCTTAAAAAGGGGGGACAGAGGGAATGTGTCTTATTTTCTTTCTTGGGTTCTTGTGGGAGTTATGTGGAAAATAGAAACCCTAAGTAATCCTCCAGTTAGATCAGAATCTCTGAGGATGGGCCCTGAGCACTAACATTCTGTACCTGTTCCCCTGGTAATCTGAAGGTGCAGTCAAGATTGAAGATCATGAGGCTGGAGGAGGCCAAGAAGGGGGAACATCAGCCCTATACAAGCAGGAAGAAGCAGCTTGCTGTCGTTAAAGGGGGGGTAAGAAGAAGGGGAAAGCAATATGGGGCAGCAGCTAACTGCCCTTTCCCAGCCCTGTGGCCCTCACTGCTGCTCTCAGCTCACCTTCACCTCCACCTCCTCCAAATGCTCCTGGAGCAGGCTGCCATCTCATCTTGGATGGGGTAATGGGTACCTTCCAGGCAGCCTCCTCTTTTAAGACAGAACCAGCCCCCAGGTCCTGATCTCAACCCACCATCTCAGCCCCAGTTCTTGAAAGCCCGGTTTTATCTCGTTCTTGCCATCTCCCCTTCTTAAAACTGGAAGTTCCAAGTGACAAGCTCAATGTGAGTATTGATGGATCTTGCATAAGCCTAGGGCACTGTGGAAAGTAAATCCTGCAGACCAGCTGGATGAGAGAGCATAGCCAGAGATCCCAGATATCAGAGCTCCTTATGAGAGAGTCACTGATTCATCACATTGGTAAAAAAGAAAAAAGAAAAATTGCCTCTGAGATCCAGCGTGGTGTACAAAATATATGCACTCAGGTCCGTACCATTGGAACGCTGAAACCCTAAGTTCACAGCCCAACTGTTATGGACTAAATGTTTATGTCCCCAAAAATGTATGTGTTGAAGCCCTAAGCCCCAGTGTGACTGTATTTGGAGATAGGGTCCTCTAAGGAAATAATTAAGATGAAATGAGGTCACATCATAAGGGTGGAGCTCTGGTCTCATAGGATTAGTGTCCTTATGAGAAGAGACCCCGGGGAGCTTGCTCATTTTCTTTCTCTCTGCCATGTGAGGACACAGCAAGAAGACTGTGCTCTGCGAGCAGGGAAGAGGATTTTCATCAGGAACTCCCTCCCGCCCCTATGCTGGGCCTAGTCTCCAGAACTGTGAGAAGATAAGCGTCTGTGGTTAAGCCTCGCAGTCTATGGTATTTTGTTACTAATACACCAACCTTAAACAAGTCACGACGTCTCCAAGCCTCAGTTTCCTCATCAATGAAAGGAGGTAAATCCTACCTGTTCATAAACATCAAATGAGGTAATGTATGCATTAAGGGCTCTGTAAACAGTAGAGCATTAAACAGGCATTAATCATTCATTAATCTCCACCTCTGTGCTCTCATATTTTAATCCTTGTGCTAGCTGAGCACTTACCACATTGTCTGAGATGGAATTGTTTTTTTCTGTCTCCCCTGTAAGACTGTAAAACCCTTATGGCCAGGAGCCAGGTCTCACTCATCTGTGTCTCCCCAGTGCCAAAGAAATGACTATGGGACAATCACAGGTGTCATGAGATACCCTTTCTCCGTGTCCCAGAATACCTCTGTATATCCTAGTATTTCTGTCACTTGGCATTGGGTATTAAGTTGTTAATTTTTGTGTTTTTCTTGCCCACTGGAGTAGAAGGTCTCAGATGGCAAAGACCACATGTTATCATTTCTGTATCCCTAGTGACCAGTACGATGCCTGGTACCTAGTAGGAACTCAGAAAAGTTGATGGCAAAAAAGGGAAATGATTCATTCCTTGAGGAGTTTGCATCCTTGAATTTCAGTGTTCACTGCCACCTTGTATTCAATGCTCTATCTCCAGTGGAACAAATGAAATGTCCTTCATCCCAATCAGTCTCTTTTTAAAAGGCTCCTAAAAGGTCCTAGCTCATGCAACTTTTTTATCCTAATAAAACCAGCAAGGGATCTGAATGCATAGTTTTATTGTACAAATCAATAGCATCCCCCAAGAACCAAGACTAGTCATTTACACCAATAGCAGTTGCTATGCAACCACTCTCCAAAGCTCAGATTGAAAGCTCCAGGGTTTAAGTAGTGATTTTTCCCACCTGGATGGGACTATAATTTCTAAGGAAAAACACATCATTTTATGGAGTCACTTAATTTTCTTACAAAATGAAGTTTAACCACATCACAAAGTATGCTTTCTAGGTTTCCTAAATATGCATATGGCCTTTTTATAGATAGACTAAGAGGCCCAGTGCATGAAATTCGTGAACAGGAGGGAAGGGTGTCCCTCAGCCCAGCCTGAAAACTCTCCAATCTGGGACCCCTCAAGGGATGTCCAACTGCCCTTTTAGGATTAGGCCTAAACAGGCAGTTGGACATCCCTCTCCTAATCCAGGACTGCTGGCTCCCAACTGTTCGCCTGCCTGCCTTTCTGATTGCCCCTAACCACTTCTGCCTGCCAGCCTGATCACCACCTAACTGTTCCTCTGCCAGCCTTATTGATGTCTAACTGCTTCCCTGCCAGCCTGTTTGCCCCTAACTGCCCTCCCCTGCAGGCCTGGTCACCCCTAACTGTTCTCCCCTGAAGGCTTGATCGCCCCCAACTGCCCTCCCTTACAGGCCTGGTCCCTCCCAATTGCCCTCCCCTGATGGCCATCTTGTGGTGGCCATCTTGTGTCCACATGGGGGCAGTCGTCTTTGACCACATAGGGGTAGCTATCTTGTGTATTGGAATGATAGTCAGTCTGCATATTACTCTTTTATTAGATAGAATGTGTATATTTAAATACTGGAACTCAAACACACACTATATATAAACACACACTCTATAGATTTATATAATTTGCCAAATCCGGTTTAGCTCAGTGGTAGAGCATCAGTCTGCGGACTGAAAGGTCCCAGGTTTGATTCCAGTCAAGGGCATGTATGTTGGTTGCGGCCACATCCTCGGTGGGGGTGTGCGGGAGGCAGCTGGTCGATGTTTCTCTCTCATCGACGTTTCTGGCTCTCTATATCTCTCCCTTCCTCTCTGTAAAAAATCGATAAAATATATTTTAAAAAACAAACAAACAAAAAACTTTAACTTTATAAATTTATATAATTTACAAACAGTTATATATTTATAAATATGTGTATATGTACATTAGAGAGTACCATTTATTTTTATGCCAAAATAAATTCCAGAATGATCAAGTCACTCTATTTCTTTTTATAGAAGTAATTTCTTTAAAAGAATTGCTAATTTCTCATGGGGAAAAAATTTTTTTTGAAAATACAGAATTATTTAAAGAAGAAAATAAAGAAGCCATATCAAATAGCCTAGATAAAACCTCTGAAACTACTTGCTATGTGGCTTCCAGATGCATATATATATATATATATATATATATATATATATATATATATATATAATATTCTTAATGTTCTTATACATAGGCATCTGGTAAATATATATACATATATGTGTGTGTGTTTAGTTAGAATATATTTGTACTAGAATAGAAATATATTATATACATAATTTGGATACCTCCTTTCTTTAAACTTTACACCATATTGTGAATGTCTTTCCAGGTCAACATATAATTATATCATTTTTAAGACTGCACAATGTCATAGATTAAAAATATCATAATGTATTTCTTTTCCTATTGTGTCTATTTTTCACTGTTATAAAAAATACTGTGAAAGCCTGGATGGCGTGGCTCAGTGGTTAAGCATCAACCTATGAACCGGAAAATCACAGTTCAATTTCTGGTCAGACATATGCCTGGCTTAAGGGCTCACTCCCAGTGTATGCAGAAGGCAAGTAATCAGTGATTGTCTCTCATTATTGATGTTTCTCTCTTTCTCCCTCTCCATTTCTCTCTGAAAACAATAAAAATATATTGTAAGAAACATCCTCATGCACACGTCTTTGAAAATTCATCTGATTATTTTAGTAAGATTAACTAATGAATTAAACCAGAAATCATGCACATATTTTAAGGATTCTAGAATATTTACAAGCAAATAACTAATAGTAGATATTTATTCCACAAACCATGATTTTAGATCAATGCAAATGCAGTCAAATCCTGGTAATCCAAGGTTTCAGGGACACATTATGACACATTTATTTTAAATGTTCCCCTCATTTTGCTCTACACTGGTCCACTCTGTGCCCTGCTGCCCTTAACCAAACAAACCAAGCCGCCTTCCTTTGCTCCCTAAGTGGGTACTTCTGCCTTCACTCTGATAGCTTCCTTTTCTTACCTGTTGTTACCAGCAGCTAGATTTCATTTTATTTTTTTTTAATTCTTTATTGTTTAAAGTATTACATCTAGTATTACATAGGCCTCCTTTTTCCCCCATTGGCCACCTCCACCCCCCAACACATGCCCTCACGCCCCTAGTGTCTGTGTCCATTGGTTATGCTCATATGCATGCATACAAGTCCTTCCGTTGATCTTTTATCCCCTCTGAGGCGGCAGAAACTTGATTAATAGATTGGTACTGCCTTCCCTGCCTTCCCTGCCTTCCCTCTAAGGATTGACAGACTGACTGTTTGATGCTTCTACGTCTCTGGATCAATTTTTTGTTCATCAGTTTACGTTGTTCCTTGTAAACGTGACTGTTGATGGCTCACCTGGCCTCACAGCTGAGCTCGAGGAATAGCTTCAGAGACACCATGTTGGATCTAAAACAGACTTGTGACTCATGTGCATATAGAAGATAGAGGTCCTAAAAACATTTAATCTGGAGTGTTTCTGACAGTTGCCCTCCAAAGGACATGTTGACTTAGGTTCAGATTTCTTTCTTCGTTGTTGAAAGCAGTTTTTACAAAAGATTTGTTTCCCCAGCTTCAAATTTAACTTGTTTTTCAAAGTCACCACACATTCTTCCGGCAGAATAATCACTCTGATCATTTCAGATCCCATTCAAAAACATTAAGGCTTCCCACACCAATAAAAGCCAAGCTCTTAAGAATGACTCAAAGTTTCTTCAATCTTACTTCAAACCAATCTTACTCCTCTACCAGGCTATTTGCCGTTCAGTGACTACAATCTCATTCTACTCCACATATTTGCCCCCACTGCTCCTATTGTCCTGTTCTTTCCACTTTTAAGTATAGTTTTAAGTTGCCCCCAAATCTATCTATTTTTTAAAAAAAAATTTTTTAATGTCACCTCCTTTAAGAAATCATCCCCATTTTCTCCAGTCAAAATAGGATCTCTTTAGGGAATCAGAATCAAAAAATACCCAAAGTATCCAGGATCGGCTGGCAGAGAGCTGAATGCACATTTGCTAATATCTGAATTTTCATTATCTTGGAAATAATAAACACTATCCCACTACATTAGGCACTTCTCAAAGAGCAGAAAGTAAAAATATCAAGTGCACCCTTACTGGTTTGGCTCAGTGGATAGAGCATCAGCCTGTGGTCTGAAGGGCCCTTGGTTTGATTCTGGTCAAGGGCACATGTCTTGGGTTGTGGGCTGTAGGGGGTGTGCAGGAGGTAGTCAATCAATGATTCTCAAAATTGATGTTTCCTTTATCTCTCCCTCTTCCTTCTTATCTGTAATTAATAATATATATATATTTTAAATAATATATATTAAATAAATAAAATATCTAGCCGAAACCGGTTTAGCTCAATGGATAGAGCGTCAGCTTGGGGACTGAAGGGACCCGGGTTCGATTCCGGTCAAGGGCATGTACCTTGGTTGCGGGCATATTCCCAGTGGGGGGTGTGCAAGAGGCAACTGATCGATGATTCTCTCTCATCGATGTTTCTAACTCTCTATCCCTCTCCCTTCCTCTCTGTAAAATATCAATAAAAATATATATAAATAAATAAAATATCTAGTGAAATGAACAACATTACAGCGGAGAGAAGATATTAAGACTAAAAGATTAATTCTCACTTCTTTATTCTCTCTCCTGGTAATCCCCAAGAGTGTCTGCCCCAAAAAGTAGGAGCAGAGAGTTAGTAATTCTCAGGTGTTTGCTGGAGCCCTCCCTGCCATGCACTTCTCAGGTCTGCTCCTTGTTCCTTTGCCCCTAGCAATCCTGAGAAAATGAATGAATATACAAACATCCAAGGGCCAGAATACGTATACAAATAGAGCTGTGACCCACACCTGGCAACAATCCACCTAGGAAGTCAGCCTGACACCTACGGCAACCAACTGGGAAACCAAAAGAAAATAACCCAAATAGATATTGGTCCAAAATGACCAAGAGTTAATTAATAACTGACAGTTTCTCTCATTTTTGCTCCCACTTCCAACCTAGAACCAAAAGGTGAAAGTCAACTATGGGCTGCTAACTGATCACATAACAAATCCCACTTCAAGTTAGCCACTCCAGTGAGGGCATACCTCTTAATGACTTGATTAAGAGCTATTAATCACGTCTCTGTCAAGTGCAAATGGTAATGGACTCTCTTAGGATAGCAAGGTCTGAATAAATAGCCCCCACCGGTTCCCGTTCAGATGTCTTCATTTATCTCCCCAATTCCAACTCAAGACCTGGCGCCGAGAGGTGACTCAGAAAGGTTTTCTAATAAACACTCTTCATGGTCTTGATTCAATCTGCAGTGGGTGGACTATTGTGACCAAAGGTTCATGGGTTTGTTTTTTTTGTGTGTTTTTTTCATTTGAGGTGTCAAAGCCCAGAGAGCCTGTGTGGCAACCCAGAGGGCCCTACGTCTGTGAGCCTAGACCCCTGCTGGGAACCCAGAGTTCCTCCCTGGCTCTCCATTAATGTTATGATTTCAGGAAAGTCTCTGTGTTTCAGTCCCTCATCTATGAAATGTGGACTAACCCTATGCTCATTCACAGGCTAAGTGTAAGAATAAGACAGAAGAAAATACAATACACGACTGTACTTTGAAATAGTTCCTAATGATGAGATGTAAGATATTATTGTGGACACATGCAACCCTTCTTTTAACACCCCCTGGAGTCTCAGACATGGGGAGAGATCAGATAGGGATAAAGAAGGAAGAAAAAAAATATTGGCTCAGGGCACGTTAGCTGGATGGAGTGAGAAAGCACAAGGTGGCCAGCGGCTGGAGCCGGTTCCTGGTCATGTTATTCTATGCTTTCAGACTCCCCCACACGCCCCATTCTCCGCCAAAATTCATAAACCTCTTTGAATTACACTCCTCTTTCAGGAGCAATCAGCTACAGTTGGATGTGATTTTCTTTTGATTGTTTGAATTTATGGATGACTAGGAATGTGGCCCTGCCTCCTTTTTCAAAAGCACTTACCACTCCTCCTTCAGAGGTCCTCTTCTGGGGTCTTGGTGTTCTGGTAAATTTTTTCCATAAGAATAGTTGTGGTTAGTGGCAGCTCCAAGCACAACCCCAGGCCCTCAGGCTCATGAAGGACTTTCCCCAGCTCGGCCCAGGGCAGTAAATCACTGGCTCTGGGAAGAGTGGGCTGGTCAGGAGGCGACCAGAGATCGGAGAACCCTTTGGCTGGCTCGAGGAGGGAAAGCTGCATGCATCTCATTCCAGGCTGATAGCCTCCATAAAGGAGAGTTTGAGGAATAGAAGTGGGAAGGAACTGAGATCTATCAACACACTTTTCAAGTCTCGGCCAGCACCTGTTATTTTGCAAACTTCTCCAGCAAGCAAGATAAGGAGGGAACCAACTTTAACCAAAGATCGCTCAGGAAAGCATCTCAGCTTAGAGTTGCTCCCTTAAAGTCCCCACGAATGACTTCTGTCACACTCCACCTCACAATGAGAAGGCAGGTTTTGATGGAAGTAACCCCTAGAAAGGCAAATTACAAGATAATGCCAAGTAAAGCAATGGAACCACTTTTGGGATTGTTTTCCTGATTCAATATCAGTAGAGAACTGTACTTGGAAGACTAGCATTTTCCAAAGTTGTAATATGTGTTCACCCAAGTTCAAAGAGAGAGAGGGTGTGTGTGAGTTTCAAAAAAGTTGACCACTTCCCTCTCTTGGAAAGTCACTGTGCATAATAGCATGCTAAATGCCCTGAGAAGTCCTGCATTATTGAACTGTATCTAAAATACAGCGTTTCCCAAATTTGCTTGATTGCAGAAACTTTTTTGTTATGTATGCAGAATTTTTGTTAATATTCTGCAAAAAAGCATTGCTTCCCATCCCTCAAAAAAGACCAGCATTTGGCCAATTAGATTGAAGAGAAAGGCCAATTTGCCTCCAAAGTAAATCTTCTCAATGTCTGATTCATTAGAATAATGCTGACATTTATTCATACCCAATCTTTGAATCTGGAACTAGTGTGGTTATACTCAAGTCTTCTCCTTGCCCCCTACTCCCACCTTCCACCACCTCAAACCTCTCTTCTTCCACATCTCCCTAGAGAAGGCAAGCTGAGGGTTTCGTCGAGTCTGAGTCCACGTGGCAGAGAGCAACACAATTAAAGTGGCTACCAGCCAAAGAAATGTGCGAAGCAGATGATCATGTCGAATATACATTCAGAGCATTTTTCTGTGGTTCTTAAATGGAAAGAAAGATTTCTCTTCTTTCGACCCTTCTGTTCATAATGTTTAACAAATGGGCTTCCCGGAATAAGCAAATTTAGAGATGGAAAGAAAAGATCTGTATATGGAGCTTAACTTTTAATTAAAGTGTACATCCCCCAGCAAAAGTGCCAGGCAATTTGCAAGACCCAGCCGAGGAACCATTTTAAGTGCTCTGTGGAAAATTGTTCACAGTGTCTGGTTGTGTGAAAAATCAAATTACAAAATTGCAAATAAAGAGTGATTCCCTTTTGTAACTGCAGAAGAGTCAATGTTTATTGAAAAAATAAATACACAGAAGAAGGAAACTATTAAGAGTTGATGCTGAATTGACAGTAGTTAACTCTAAGTGGAGGAATTTTCTTATTTCATCTCTCTTTGGGGAGCTTACTTATTTGTGTGAAAAATCCAATTACAAAATTGCAAATAAAGAGTGATTCCCTTTTGTAACTGCAGAAGAGTCAATGTTTATTGAAAAAATAAATACACAGAAGAAGGAAACTATTAAGAGTTGATGCTGAATTGACAGTAGTTAACTCTAAGTGGAGGAATTTTCTTATTTCATCTCTCTTTGGGGAGCTTACTTATTTATTCTAACTTTTATCAAATAAAAATATTATTTTAACAATAAAAAATATTATGTTACCTATGGAGAGATATCTAAGAATGAAGGAAGTAGTTTCCCTCATAGGGAGGGAGGAGAATGAGACCAGGCAATAAGTATTTGCCAGACAAGCTAAACTAAGGGTGGGGCAAACGTAGGCTTACAGTTGTGAGAATGTGAAATGAAGAGTTTATTCTTGCATTATTATTTATTAATTATTGTATTTTTTTCCTATATGAACAACTATAAACCTACTTTTGCCCCATCCCGTATAAGGTAACAGCAGGAAGATATGATTCCAAATTTGGGGGATAAGCAGTACATCCCAAGTTAGACCAACCAATGAGTACAGAGAGGTTACAAGTAAGATCCAAATCTCAATGCTCAATACCAAAGCACCACCACCACCGTGCATCCATATACACAACTTCCTAGCTGGAAGTCCAAACTTTTTCAAAACTTCTTCCCAACAGGTCGAAAGAATTTTCAGGACTATAACCCAAATGTCCACTGAGGAAACAGGTTCATGGTCACTCAAGCCAGGTAGGGATAAAACAGACTGGATTCTAAGCTTTTCAACTTCTAATTCCGTGGTACAGAATACCAACCCCTAATTTTAAAAAGAACACTAGTAATAGGGAATCCTATCTAATAAAGAATATACTAACCGAAACCGGTTTGGCTCAGTGGATAGAGCGTTGGCTAGCGGACTGAAAGGTCCCAGGTTTGATTCCGGTCAAGGGCATGTATCTTGGTTTCGGGCACATCCCCAGTAGGGGGTGTGCAAGAGGCAGCTGATCGATGATTCTCTCTCATTGATGTTTCTAACTCTCTATCCCTGTCTCTTCCTCTCTGTAAAAAGTCAATAAAAATATATTTAATAAAAATAAAAAAAAAAACTTAAGCCGAAACTGGTTTGGCTCAGTGGATAGAGTGTCAGTCTGCAGACTGAAAGGTCCGGGTTCGATTCCGGTCAAGGGCATGTACCTGGGTTGCGGGCACATCCCCAGTAGGAGGTGTGCAAGAGGCAGCTGATCGATGACTCTCTCTCATCGATGTTTGTAACTCTCTATCTTTCTCCCTTCCTCTCTGTAAAAAATCAATAAAATATTTAAAAAAAAAAAACACTTAAAAAATAATATGCTAATTGACTCTCACGCCATCACAAAGATGGTGGCACCCACAGCCAATAAGGCGGGAATATGCTGAGTGTCACACCCGCATAGGGAATATGCTACTTACTTTCTTGTTAACATTCAGTAGGAAGAGAGAGAATCTTGTCATACAGGCCTTTTGAAATTTCAAGAAATTTCTTCCTCAGAGGCCCCTGTAAAATGCCTCCCCACAGTTTATTGAACCAAAATGGGTCACATGAGTTGATCAGTGTGATCTGGGAAAAGGAAAGTGTTGATTTGGTTTACTAGTAAACATCTGAAGTTGGTTGAGGTCTTCTGTCCCAGAAACAGAGTTCTGAAAGGATTGGGGACTGAGAAGATGGATTCTGAACAGAAATCAGAGTTTATTATAAAAAAAAAAAAAAAAAAGACAATAAGCTAACAAACATATCACATGACCACTACACTCGTGAAACAGCATAAAGATCGACCCCCCCCAAAAAAAGTCATTGGAGAGGAAGCAGTAGCACATTGGTGTTACAGAGCTGAGAATCTGCTCTTCCCTGCATGGTGGTCACACTAGACTCGGTTGGCAATATCCCTTGAGTATTGTCCCCCTTCAATGCCAGGTGGGTAACCCATCCAGAGGATGACAAAGGCATCACTTCTGAACCCTCCCAGACTTACCCCATGCATCTCTTTCTTCTACTAGTTCTAATTTCTATCCCTTTGTTACAATATAATGCTTTTCTGAGTTCTGTGAGTCATTCTGAGAGATTATCAAACCTGAGGGAGTCTGTGGGGGCCACAACTTTGTAGGCAGCTGGTCTGAAATGAAAGTGGCCTTGGAAACCCCAAAACTTATGGTTGGTGTCTTAAGTGAGGGCCGTCTTTCTGGGAAACTGTGTTCTCAGATTTTATGGTTTGGAAAATTGATTGTGAGTATTTTAACTTTAAATCTTACATATACATATAAAAATTACATAATGGTATTTGAAAATTCCTGAGGGTGGTCCCTGAGATAATATCAAATATTATTACATGAAAAAGGTGAAAAAGGTTTGAAAGTGAAAATTTGTGCAAATAATCCATTATAGGGTATTTAACCTTAATTTTTAATACATGAAAAGTCAATTTGTTTTAATCACCAATGTATTTTCTGCTTTTTCACTGTGGAGTTTTTAAATTAACACTGGGTTTCTATTATAATGTTGACAAAGGTAGTTATCCATTAGTTTCATTCATTAGTTTGACTATCCTAACATGATACTTGTCTATAGAGTCGATGGTAGAAAATGAAAATGAATTACTATTTGAAGGACTCTGGTACAGACTTATCCATTTACTTTTCTATAAATTAATTGCATTCTTTGTTAATATCTTCTTTTTTTTGGCTCTGAAGGATTTTTGTTTTAAATCAACCTGTTAAATTGCATTTATTTGAAGCTTATAATTGATAATTTTTAACAACTGTATACACATATGAAACCCCATTATAATAAAAATATAAAACATTTTCATCATCTTCAAAAGATTTTTCCTTTTCTCCACCCCAGACTCCGCTGATGTACTTTTTGTCACTGTAGATTTGTTTGCATTTTCTAGAATTTTATACATATGGAATCTAATAATATGGACTCTATATCTGTCTTCTTAACATGAAATTCATTCATGTTACTTGTTTATCGATAGTTCATTATTTTCCATTTCTGAGCACATTTTCATCATATTGACATATCACTTTTTTGTCTGTCCAACTGTCAAACATTGATGGACACTTGAGTTTTTATTTCTCTTGGGTAAATTCCTAAGAAAGGTATTCTGGTTTGTAAAGTAAGTATATGTTTAACTTATTTTAAAAAACTGCCATACTCTTTCAAAAACAGTTGAACTAATTTATATTTATATGTGCAAATGTTTTGCTCATTTTAAAACAGAGTTGTGTGTCTTATTTAGTTGTAAGAATTCTGTATATATTCTGGAATTGAATTCTTTGTAATATATATGCATTGCAAATATTTTGTCCCATTCCATTGCCTGCATGTTTATGTTCCTAATGGTGTCTCTGGGTGAACAGAAGTTTCTCATTTTAATGAAATCCAATTTATCATTTTGTGTGTGTGTGTGTGTGTGTGTGTGGTTTGTGCTTCATGTGTTGTATCTAAGGAATTCTTGCCTACCCAAAGTCACAAAACTTATTCTCGTATTTTCTTTTAAGTTTTTTATATAGTATTGGCTTGTACAATTAGGTCTGTGATTAATTTTAAGTTAATTTTGTGTGTGGAGTAAGATAAAGGCTGATGTTTTCTCTTTTCATATGGAGATCAGATACTTATGCACATTTGTTGAAAATTGATTGAACATACATGGCTGGGACTATCTCTGGATTTTAGTCTCTTTTCTTGACCTACTTTACTGCTGCTGATCTATGTATATGACTATTTTTTCACAAAAACAACATACTGTTAAACTCTAACTTTATAGTAATTCTTAAAATCAGGTAGCATAAATCCTTAAACTTGGCTCTTTTTCAAATTTGCTTAGGCTGTTTTAGGTCATTTGCATTTCTAAATTTTAGAATCAGCATTTCTACAAAAAAAAACTTTTATATTATTCTTTTTAATATAAAGGGGAGGGCAAAAATAAATTTACAGTTGCATTGTGACATTCTTTCGAGTTAATAAAACTATTATAACAACTGTAACCTGCATGTTTCCCTCCACACGAACAACTGTAAACCCACTTTTGCCCACCCCTGTAGTACTGAATTCAATTTACTAAACCTTTTCAAGGATTTTTGAAATTAGGTTTATGAGGGATCATGGTCTGGAATGTTTTATTTAATTCTCTTTGTAATGCTTTGATTTCAAGGTTATGCTGGCCTCAAAACTGAGCTAGAAGGTATTTTCTCCTCTATTCTCCAAAAGAGTTTGGATTATTATTCCTTTCAATACTTCATCGAGTTCACCAATGGGATCACCTGAGCCTGAAGTTTTCATTGTATGAAGGTTTTTTTAATAATGAATTCAATTCATTATTTGGTAATGAGGCTATTCAGGTTTTCTGTTTCAACTTCTACCAATTTTTCAAGGAATTTGTCTATTTCGTCTAAATTATCTCATTTTTGTTTACATTTGTTCACAAAATTCTCTAATGATTTTTTTAACTAGTGACCTGGCGTGCAAAATCACGCAAGTCCCAGAATCCCTCTCCACACGCGCCTCCCCGCACATGCAGCCCCACCCTCCCACCCAGAAAGTCCCATGGCCACCGCCCCACTGCCGCCTGGGAGATGGGACCCAGAAAACTGACTGCTGCACCAGCGGGTCCCAGAAACCCACCCGCACCTCTGGTCAAGTCCTCCAGAGTCAAGCCCCTGCCCACCTATGTGCGCCTGGCAGGGCACGCAGCCCCACCCACCTGCGCACGCCTGCTGCACACCCAACCTCCTGCTGATCGGCCGTTACAGTGTGAGGGTGTCACAACCATTAGCATATTAGCTCTTTATTTTATAAGATTATATAAGGTAGCTGTAAGATCTGTCGTGTTAACTCCTCTTTTCTTCCCAATATTACTGATTTATGTTCTTTTTCTTCACCAGTTTAACTAGGAGTCTTTCTGTTTCATTTTCAAAGAACCTGCTTTTGGATCATTTGTTTCTGTTTTATTGCTCTTGTCTTCATCACTTTTCTTCCTTTTACATACTTTGGATTTACTTTGCTCTTCTTTTCCTAGTTTCTTGAGGGGATACCCATGTCATTGTTCTTTTCTTTTTTATCTCCTGTAAGCATTTAAAGCCACAAGTTTTCCTCTAAGTACTTCGTTAGCTACACCTCGCACATTTTGATATATTGTACTTTCATTTCACTGAGTTTAAAATATATATTTAGCCCAGCCAGCGTGGTTCAGTGCTTGTGCATCCACCTATGAACCAAGAGGTTGCAGTTGGATTCCAGTCAGAGCTCATGCCCAGGTTGTAGGCTTGATCCCCAGTGTGGGCTGTGCAGGAGGCAGCTAAGCAATGTTTCTCTCTCATCATTGATGTTTCCATCTCTTTCTTCTCTGAGCTAAATAAAAATATATATTAAATATGTGAATTAAATAAAATATATTCTAATTTGCTTTATGACTTCATTTTTAATCCATTAATGTTTTATGAGTTTATTTCCCATTAATGTTTAAAATATGCTTTTTAATTGAAAAATATTTGGAATTTAGCCAGACATCTTAATATTATTGGTTTATAATGAATTTCACTGTCGTCAGAGAATATATCTATACTATTTTAGTCCTTGTAAGTTTACTAAGGATTGTTGTATGGCACCAAAATGATATATTGAATATATTGGTGAACACACCTGGTACAATAAAATATATATGTATTATACACTAAAATGAATGCTTATTTAGCAGCAGTCCTACTAAAATTTTGTAATTATCTTCTTATAATTTGTCAACTTTTGCTTCATAAATTTTTAGGCTGCTGTTAGGCACATACACACTTATGTTTGTCATGTCCCCTTCATCATTTTTTTTTAAAGACAATATTCTTTGTCTTGAAGTCTATTTTATCTAGTCTTAATACAACCACCTCAACTTCCAAATGATATTTTTATGCCACATCTTGTTTCATCAAATTCTTTTCAAGTTACCCACATCTTTATATTTCAAGTGCATTTTCCCTGATCATACAGAGTTGAGTCTTGTCTTTTCATCCATCCTGACAATGTCTGCCTCTTAATTGGAATGTTTAGCCATTGAACATCACAACTGTGAGCTCAGTTACTATGACTACCTCAAAGATACAGAGCTGAGGCCTTCCCTGATGCCAGCAAAGGAATCCACTATGAATTTTAACAATGACAATGACCACAAACATGCAAACATGTACACTTAGGAAAATGAATAGGGCAATTTCAATTGACTTCCACAGAATGTTTAAAACCTCAGTAAACTCAAGATAAACCAGCTGTAAGCTCCCCAGAGGACAAAATCCATTTTGTGTTGCAATAGTTATTATATATTTCACTCCAGCGTCATTGTCACAGCCCTAACAGCTTAATGGGTTTACTGAGCTCAGAAACCCATTCGCTATTTAAATATTTTTGCTTTAAAACTGATGGATAAAACTGGGGAAATAAATTCCTCCTGAAAATCATCTGCACTAAAAATTCTAAAGAGACCAGTAATCATATCAAAAGCCCATTTTCAGCCCTGACTAAAATATATAAAACAATAAATCAAGCCAAGTTCTTCTCTTTTCCTGAAGCTCTAAGGCAATGAAAGTCAGAAGTAAATTAATGGCTTACACTTTTAGGGCTTCTGTTTAACATGTGATCCAAATATTGTCTATTTAAAGATACTTCCAAATGGCTAGTTAATTAGTTTAAACAAGAAATGTACTGTTTCTTGTTAATCTGCATTTTAAAAAATGAATTGATTGGAAAAAAAAGAGGTCTTAAATAATATTTATTATGATAGGTTTTATAATTTCAAATGAAAAAAATAATTCTACCCATCTTTAAAGGCCCTAAGTAAGATTCATGTCTTTTCTGAACCCTCCAGACCATGAGTGACAATCAGTCCATACATGTGCCAGCACGCAATAGTCCGTGTGCATGCTAGCTGAAGATCAGGATTCAGCTCAGCCTTCTGGCAGGTACAACCTCAGTTATTTCCACCAGAGATTCATCATGCACCATGCACCAGGTACCATACTATGCTTTAAGCAAGTATTCTCTCATTTAATCTTCCTAGTAACCCTTCACAGGAAACCAAGGGTTGAGGCTACATAACTTGCCAAAGACCTCACATGCTAGTAGATGGCAGAGGCCAGATTCAAAACCAATTGTTTTGTTTCCAAATCCCATGCTCTTGATCTTCATGGTATCTAACTACCAACTATCCCAACATTGCAAAGCCTTCCATTCCACCACGGGAGATATAAGGCCTCCAGTGCAAACATCCTTGGAAGAATCAGCGCAGAATATACAATACTGCCACGCAAGTATTTAAGATATATGACCTGATCGTCTCTTAGAGGTAACTTGTTATAGAATCTAAGAGCACTAGCACCTCAAAAGAAGGAAGAGAGGGGTTGCAAGAAAACTTTAAAGTTTTATCTTGTCTGAGCGCCATAGCCTAACCTCCATCCTCAGAGCCTAGGACACTGGGGGTCCACCTCTGAGAAAAAGCAGGGTCACTTACTGGCTCAGCAAATAAAGTCACCCAACACAAGAGGAGCACCTCCATCCCTAATACAGCGCATGCCCACACACCCACACACCCACACACACACACACACACACACACACCACACACACACACACACCACATACACACACACACCACATACACACACACACACACACACACACCACATACACACACACACACCACATACACACACACACACACCCCACATACACACACACACACACACACACACACACACCACTTCCACAGCTAGGAGTCACAAAAGAGATTATCTGCAGGGAACAATTCATTTCTGTTCTTTAGACCTCAGTTTCTTCATCTCCAAAATAAGGTAGTTCTGCTAGAAATAATCTCTAATGTTCCAGTCAAGTCTGACATGCTATGCTAAAAGAACCATTCTTGCAAGCAGATGATAAAAGCTATGTATGCTCTTACTCCCGTATATCTACTACCCAGCGGTAGGACAACCTGTCCCCCCATCGCATCTCTGTCGGTTGGAGTGAAGAACTGTGGTCTGGCTTCTCCTCACTGTTTACGCTCACCACCATGCTGATCTCATCCAGGCTTGTAAATATCCCACTCAGTCTCTGCCAAAGCATAATTTCTCTCTAGCCCAGACCTGTTCCCTGAACTCCAGACTTACATAAAATAGCCATCTCCATTTGGATGTCTAATAAACATCTCAAACTTACCTGTCCTAAGCTAGGCTTCTGATGTTTACCCTCAAGTCTGCTCCTCCCCATTCTTTCCCATCTCAGTTAATGGCCACTTCACTCTCCCTGCGGCTCAGATGCTTGACATCTCTCTTTCTCTAATATCCTACATTCAATCTCTTGTGATTCTGCTGACACAACTTACAAAATGTACTCAGAATTCAGCTACTTGTCACCACCTTCACTGCTACCATCTTAGTCCAAGTCATCGTCATCTGTCATTTGGGGAATTGCAATAGCCCCTAGTTGATCACTTTACTTCTACCCTGCTCCCCCAAGAGTATTTTCTCAGCCAAGGATCCAGAATTATCCTTCTAAAACAAAAGTCAGATCATGTAATTTCCCTGACCAAGCTTTGCAATTGCTTCCTTTCACCCTCATGGAAAAAGCCAGGGCCAGTCTGGCCTTGCATGGCCTCTCTGATCTTATCTTCCTCCCTTTGCCCCTCCCTCCCTCTCCTCTGCGCAGTGACCTCTCGGTGTTTCTCCATTTGCACATTATTCTTCCCTCTGCCTAGCATGCGCTTCCCCAAGGTCACATGACTCCCCTATGGAAAATTGCAACCTCCCCTCTCTCTACCCACAGCAGTCATCTTCCCCTCTTGCTTATCATCAGACATACTACACATTCAACTGATTGATTGATAGATTCCCTCTCTCTCTCTCTCTCTCTCTCTCTCTCTCTCTCTCTCTCTCTCTCTTTCTCACACATGTACACACACAAGTGAGCTCTACAATGGCTTACATTTTTGTAAAAACAAAAAACAAAAAACACACACCACAAAACCACTTTTTTGAAGCATAATTGACATATACAATGGTTTACATTTTTGCTTACTGCTATGTCTCCATTACCTGGAACTATTCCTGACACATAGCAGACACATAATATTGCTAAATAAATTGCTGAAGATGAGCAGCATCCTTCCAAATTGTGGATAATGAGTTAGGAGGAGTTAGTAACCACCCAGGTCTGGTAACAATATGTGTCCAGTGTGCGCTTACAGGTCTTCTTGCTTGCACAGCAGTGAGACTGGCAACTGGATGTTCTAATCGCACAAAGCTGACCTATCCAGTCAGTGTTCCTGTGAACTCTGGAGGAAAGCTTACACTCATACCACCACATCTCTGAAGTACACCACTCTTTGAATCAGCATGGGTCAGGGATAATTCACCTGGGCCTCTGTAGCAGGCATGGTGGATAAACTAAGCCCAGATCAGCTGGGTACTCCATAGTTGGGTGTTTCACTCCCACCTGTTAGCTCCCCAAGGACCCAGCCTTTCACCCTCATTACTGGCACAGAACAAGGTCTCTGGATCCAAGGTTGCTTGAGTAACTTCCTTCCCTGTGTCTCTCTAAGACCAAAGGCAGCCAAGAATGTGGTGTGAGCTTTGTGTGATGCTGGAAGTGTGTGTGGGTTTGGTTTTGCATATAGCTTTGATTTCCTCACTTGGGCCATTTTCACACAGTGTACAAAAACCAACAGGATATTGGCTCAGAATAAAGACTCGGCAGCTAAGAATCGGTATTGCATTGTCTTCTAGAAGATGTGTGCCTCCAGCCCTGTGAGCTCTCTGGAGGCAGAAGTGGTGTGAACTGGATGGACTATGGGTATTAAACAGTTTCAAGTTTATGAGCTCTTTGTTTTTACATATCTGTCATGATCATTACCTCATTTAGATCAGGGTCTGGGTCTGGTTTAATTTTTCTTCCTGGGCACCTGGCCTTGTGCCTGGCCCATGGCGTGCTCAGTAAATCTGTTGCATTGCATTCAGCTGCACATAGCTCTCAGAAGGATTTCTGTCCACCCCACACCCCCACCCCCTCTTTGAAATTAGGAAGAGTGTTCTCTGTGCTTATCATTTCTAAATTAGTTACAAACAGGAATTGATTTTGTAACAAGGGGGAGAAAGTCACTGTCCTTGCAGACAAAGCTCAGCCTCTGTGTTTCTCTCTGGCACAGCAAAAAAATATCATCAGACAATTGAGGTTTTTGTAGAGTGAGGGAGTGTGTGGTGTGTTAGAAACTAATTACAGGGGGAAATATTAGAAGTATAATTTCATGATAGTTTTTAAAGGATTTCTCAGTGGTTAGAGCATAGACCCACATGCCAGAGGGTTGTGGGTTCAATTCCCAGTCAAGGGCACATACTTTGGTTGTGGGTTAGATCCCTGGTACCTATTGGGGCATGCATTTGCAGGAGGCAATTAATCAATGTGTCTATCACATCAATGTCTCTCTCTCTCTCTCTCTCTCTCTCTCTCTCTCTCTCTCTCTCTCTCTCTCTCTCTCTCTCTCTCTTCCCTACCCTCCTTCCACTCTCTCTAAAAATCAATGGAAAAAATATCCTCAGGTGAGGATTAACAATACCAACAAAAAGAGTCGCTTCTCCATAGGCACATTTCACACAAGACTCCGCTGGCCCAACCTATACTATCTCCCCTCTCAGAGGGAATCTTTCCTCTGCAGAGCCCCCTGGGATTCCCGAATCAGCCAGCCTACACCTGCTTTTGCACACGTCTCACTGAGGGCAGAACCTGCAAGAGACGGCAAAAGACTCTGCTTTTCTCCCTCTGCCCTGAGATCACTCTCCCGGACAACTTATTCGCCATCACTCCTGTCCTCATCAGACCAGAAGGAGCAGAAAGTGAAACGGATACAAAGAGCCTCTGGCCCACACCTTCCTTTCTTTCCAGAGCCTCCTTCGTTAGCTTAACTAATTAGTGAATGAGAGAACATCTGCAGAACACAGTCGGCTGGAAGAAAAGGCTGGTGGTGTTGCTGTCATCAGGAGGCGACATTCCCATTCTTCTCCATTCCCTGTCATTCGTGCTTATTAACACCCCAGGAATCTATCCTCAGGTTCAGAGATGTCCTTTTAGCAACAGCCCCATCCCCTTGGCAACACCTTGGCGGGGGTTTGTCACCAAGTCCAACAAAACTAGAAACTCAATACCGCCAGAGTCATAATGTTAGGAAGCTGACATTTGGGGAATGCATAGTGTTTTATTAAAGACTTTCACATACAATTTACTGACTGAGTTTCAGGCCAATGGCACATTTAGGCCACATCAACATGAGTCAGTTTGACTGAATTCAGTAAAGTATGTGTGCATATCACTCAATCAGATGGCTGCATTTTCTTTATCCACATGACACCAGAGATGAATTTTTCACTCTTTAATCGGTTGTTTTGACAAGCATAGTCAGAGATTAAGCTACCATTTTGTTTTTCTGCTTTATAGGGTCTGGGTGAGGGGGAAAAAATCTCTGGGCATGCTTTTTGAGTGGTATTTTCAAATTACAGAGGGGATTTGCCATTTCCTCACAACCTAAAATGCCTTAAGGATGTGTGTTTAACTGCATTCTCACCCTATCTTGCACTGCACAAAACTTACAAGTCCCGGTGGGGAATTTGGGGCCAATTTCATCGTTAAATAAACTCTGGAATGCCCCAGGCTGGATCGTTAACTTGTCTCCACTACAGACTAAATGTCCAAACAGCCACCTCCCTTCTGTGGGTTCCCACAGGGCTGTGGGTGTGCTCCAGGGCCCGCCCCCTGGCATGAGGGGACAATTGGGCCATTATATGTGCACCAAGAGCAAGCAGCCGGCTCAGTTGAGCTCTGTATAGAGGGATGAAAAGGGAGGGAAGGGGGGGCACCAAATATAGACCACTGGACAATTTATTTGTCTTAAGAGTGTTTAAGACACACAGCAAGCCCCAGCAGGTTATAAATGGTCAGCTTTGTGCAATTACTACACAAGTCTGAAGAGAATTCTATGTGGAGTCCGTTTAGAACCCCCATGGTGGGTCACACCATGTAGGTGGTCTTGACAAGAGTCTCACTCTTTGCATCCATGGTCAGCCAAGAGATTAAGGACCCAACACCCTGATCCACATTGTGTTCAAAACGATCTGTATCAGTGTCTTCTCCAAAATGTCAGTTTGAAATTCCCAATTTTCCCCAAAAAAATTAAACGTTAGAGTTAATGACTCTTAAAATTTCCCAAAGTTTTGCCGGGACCGGTTTGGCTCAATGGATAGAGCATCGGCTTGGGGACTGAAGGGCCCCGGGTTCGATTCCGGTCGGGGGCATGTACCTTGATTGCGGGCATATCCCCGGTGGGGGGTGTGCAGGAGGCAGCTGATCGATGACTCTCTCTCATTGATGTTTCTAGCTCTCTATCTCTCTCCCTTCCTCTCTGTACAAAAATCAATAAAATATATTTTTTTAAAAAAACAAAACTTCCCAAAGTTCTTATCCAAATCTCTAATTTTCAGAAAAGGAGGCTGGTTCACACACTGGTTGAGCTAGCTCTATTCTAATTCTAGCTTTACGACCATTTCACAGTCCAATGTCCTTTTTAGCCTGGGTTATCACAAGGGATCACCAAAATTGTGGACTGCAAATGAAACGTGTACTAGTATATGTGTGCCTACAAGGCTATTGGGGGGGAAGGGTAGGAAGGAAGGTAGAAGGGAGGGAGAGAAGACGGGAATGAAGGAAGGCTTTTACATTCATTCTTTATGGCATGTCTTTTGGATAGAAATACTGGGGTCTCCCTTGTCTTCTCCCCACCTCTAGATCCTCTCCCCTCTATCAGAGAGCACGCATTCACCCACAATTCCTGAGGACTTTAGCTAGCTGGTCTGGCCCTTCATTTCCCCCCAGAGAGGTCAATGTGCCACCTGTCCCTGCAATTCAGCACTGCCTATTTCAGAAAACGACTCCCAGGGATAACATCCTAACCCACAGCAGGAGGAGGCCCCCACAGCCCTGCCAAGCCTTGAAGTCCTGGATCCCTGTGAGGGCGAAGTTTCCATGCACAGGCAGCTGCCCATGAAGACAGGGACGGGCTGGTGTAAAGGTTGTGTGAGGGACAGCTGTGAGCCTCTCTCTCTTGAAGAGAAGTGGGGGCCTAAGGGATAGAAACCTGGACAGAGGAAAATTAAGTCTATACAAGCACAGGGAATAAGACTGTAAGATCATTTTAATATTTAGACATTGCCATAGACAAAGCAAGATTGGCAGAAAGGAACCCTGGGAGTCTGGATGACTGCTGTAGTTCCTCCCTGACTCAGTCTAAAGCAATACCTGACTCTTTAATGAGGGGCACCTCCTGTTGACAGCACCGGCCAAGCAGTTCTGAAGCCAGATGATACCGTGGGTTTTGTTTTTATTTTTGTTTTCAAACTGCCCCATCCACCCCAGCTTGCTCTACCCAGCATCCAAAACCTAGCCAGTCTCCAAACAGCCCCACAACCCAAGCCAGAGTCAAAGTGGCCACAGCCCAGAAGAGCCTGGTGGCAGGAGCGTCTGCCATCTGGTAGCCTTCTACCATTTTCTCTGTGTTAAGATCCCTTTGATGTGTTTCTACCAATGAGCCCTACTTCTTCCTCTTTCTCTCTCATGGCCTTTTGCAAATGCTAAGTTCGCACGATAAAGAGGAGAAACATTCTGGACTGAGAGAAGGGACACCTAGTCTAGGCTTCTTCCCATGCCAGCTGGGATCGGGGACAGGTCCCTTAACGGGTCTGACCTCTGCCATCTGTCAAGCTGAGATAATAACCAGGAAGCACAGTTCATAGTGTAATCTCTTTATAGTGAAGGGGTTAAACGTGAAGCATGGGGGTCAGAGACATTGAGTTTCAATCCCGGTTCAGCCACTTGTTAGGTGGGTCACCTCCCTGTGCTTCCATTTCCTCTGACATGGCAACATGGGGCTAATAATATTGTGTGAATGCGCCGAGACAATGAAATGTGATAAAGAGCACAGAGTCATTAGCGTGGTGCCTAGTGGGAAGTAAAAAATCAATAAATGTTAACCAGTCACATGGCCATTATCACCATCCTCTGGTGAAAGAGAGGAAGGTGAAATGTTCACGTCCCCCTGAAAAGAATCAGGCGCGACACAAAGAATCAGCCTTATCACAGGGAGTCGGAGTGCCATTTCCTTCAGTTGATTTTACTGGGTGAAACAAAGGCAGAACCACCCTTAGTTCACGCTGGGGAGCTAATGGGATCTGAGAGGCGGACTTTGGATCTCAATTCTCAATGGCTTTAGAACAAAAGAAACCTGCAAAGCTCAGATAAACATAGAACAAAAATCACCAACTTACTTGAATCTTGAGCATCTCCTAGTGGTGATCTCTCAGAATAATTCTTAAAAGTTCATCCTTTAGCGATTTGTCAACCTTTTTCATCTCATGGCACGCATAAACAAATTACTGAAATTTTGAAGCACACCAAAAAGTATATTATATATTTTGCCAACTCCACACAAAAAAAATAGATATAATTTTGATTCATTCACACCGGACAGCAATTGTTGTGCTGGCTGTTGTCATTTTTTTTATGTTTCTTTTTTTGTTTGTTTGTTTGTTTGTTTGTTTTTTATTGATTGCAGAGAGGAAGGGGGAGAGACATAGAAACATCCATGACGAGAAAGAATCATTGATTGGCTGTCTCCTGCACACCCTACATTAGGAATTGGGCCTGCAATCTGGACATGTGCCCTGACTGGAAATTGAACCCATGACCTCCTGGTTCATAGGTTGATGCTCAACTTCTGAGCCACACCAGCCAGGCATCATTTTTTTATTTGACATAATAAAAATCTAAAGGAAAAGAGGTCAGTGCCCCTCACTAAATATTGGGTCGGCAAGTAAGTAATTGCTGGTTTCACACATATATGGCTTCAGTTGAATTTTTAGGTTTGCAGACGTAGTACAAATGTAAAACACATTTTGTTATTTGATAGTTGGCTATTCAGCTGTTAATCAGTAAAAAAAGTTTTTTGATCTGTTTTGTAGTTTTCGTTTGGCGTTCGTTGAAAAATGGAAAATCAAAAGGAACATTTTCGTCATATTTTGCTTTTTTATTTCCGCAAAGGGAAAAACGCATCGCAAGCTCATAAAAAGTTATGTGCTGTTTATGGTGACAAAGCCTTAAAAGAACGGCAGTGTCAAAATTGGTTTGCCAAATTTCGTTCTGGTGATTTTTCACTCAAAGATGAAAAACGCTCTGGTCGTGCAGTTGAAGTTGATGAAGCCCTAATCAAAGCAATAATCAATTCGGACTGTCACAGTACAACACGTGAGATTGCAGAGAAGCTTCATGTATCACATACATGCATTGAAAATCACTTAAAACAACTTGGCTATGTTCAAAAACTTGATACATGGGTTCTTCGCGAACTGAAAGAATCAGAGTTAACGCAACGCATTAGCAGCTGCGATTTGCTAAAGAAACGTAATGAAAATGGTCCATTTTTAAAACGACTGATAACTGGCGATGAAAAATGGGTTGTTTACAACAATATCAAGCAGAAAAGATCGTGGAGCAGGCCAGGTGAACCAACTCAAACAACATCAAAAGCTGATATTCATCAAAAGAAGGTTTTGTTATCAGTTTGGTGGGATTACAAAGGAATTGTCTACTTTGAACTCTTACCACCCAACCTAACGATCAATTCTGATGTCTACATTGAACAACTAACGAAATTAAACAATGAAGTTGAAGAAAAGCGGCCCAAATTGACAAATCGAAAAGGTGTTGTATTCCATCATGACAATGCAAGGCTACACACATCTTTGGTCACTCGGCAAAAATTAATGGAGCTTGGTTGGGATGTTTTGCCACATCCACCATATAGTCCTGACCTTGCACCATCTGATTACTTTTTGTTTCGATCTTTACAAAACTCCTTGAATGGTAAAAATTTCAATAATGATGATGATGTCAAATCGTACCTGATTCAGTTTTTTGCTAATAAAAACCAGAAGTTTTTTGAACGTGGGATTATGATGCTGCCTGAAAGATGGCAAGAGGTCATTGATCAAAATGGGCAATACATTACAGAATAAAGTTATTTAGTTCCATGAAAAAATTGTCTTTGATTTTCTTTAAAAAATCCGCAATTACTTAGCTGCAGGTATTGCCTATTTCAACACCGGTTGAAAAGTGCTGCTTTAGACTGAGTGAGGGAGGAACTGCAGCAGTCATTCAGATTCCCAGGGTAACCTGGACAACACACCATTGCACCTCATTGGGTGGTTGTTTTTATTTATCATTTTTTTGCCTAGTGCTTTGTTTTTCCAGGTTTGTTGGGATACACCTGGCATATAGCATTGTGTAAGCTTACAGTCTGCAACATAATGATTTCTGATAGGCATATAAATTGTAAAATGATCACCACAGTGAGGTGAGTTAACACATCCTTCACTTCACATAATTACCATTTTGTTGTTGCTGTTGTTATGGTGAGAACATTAAAGTTCTACTTTCATAGTAACTTACACATATACAATACAGTATTGTTCACTATAGTGTACATTAAATCCCCAGAATTTATTCATCCTATAATTTAAAGTTTGTACCTTTTTTTTAAAAAAAAAAAAAAAAAAAAAAAAAAAGAAGTTTGTACCTTTGACCAACAGCTCTCCATTTCCCTTACCTCTCAGCCCCCGGCAACCGCCATTCTACTCTCTGTTTCTGAGGGTTCAAGGTTTTTAGATTCCACATATAAGTGAGATTACATGGTATTTGTCTTTCTCTGTCTTGGTGATTTCACTTAATGCCCTCAAGGTCCAACATATCATCACGCATGTATTTCCTTCTTTTTATGGATGAAACTTATATAAACCCTCACAATCTTCTTTGTCTTTCTCCATTCGACAGTTGGGTTGTTTTCATGTCTCGGCAATTGTGAATAATGCTACAATGTTAGGAGCTTCTTCCCCACGTTTTGCTTTAGGAGTTTTAGAGTTCAGGTCTCCCCTTTAAATTCTTAATCTATTTCAAGTTAACTTTTTTTTAAATAAATTTTATTGATTTTTCGCAGAGAGGAAGGAAGAGGGATAGAGAGCTAGAAACGTCGATGAGAGAGAAACATTGACCAGCTGCCTCTTGTACACCCCCTACTGGGGATGTGCCCGCAACCAATGTACATGCCCTTGACCGGAATCGAACCTGGGACCTTTCAGTCCGCAAACTGATGCTCTATCCACTGAGCCAAACCGGTTTTGGCTCAAGTTAATTTTTGTGAGTGGTTCAATACAGGGGCCCAATTCCATCTTCTTGCATTAGAATATCCAGTTTTCTCAACACCGTTTATGGAAGAGACTCTCCTTTTCTCATTGAGTATTCTTGACTCCCTTGTCAAGTATTAGTTGACATATGTGCATGTTCTGTCGCATTGGTCTGTCTGTTCTTATGCCAGTACCACACTGTTTCAATTTCTATAGCTTTGAAGCAGTTTGAAATTAGGAAGTTGGATGCTTCCAACTTTGTTCTTCTTTCTCAAGATTGCTTTGGCAATATTTGGGGTCTTTTGTAGTTCCATACAAATTTTAGAATTTTTTTTTCTATTTCCGTAAATAAAATGCCATTGACATTTTGGTAGGGATTGCATTGAACCTATAGATGGCTTTGGATAATATAAACGTTTCAACAATATTAAATCTTCTGATCAATGATCATGGGGTATTCCTCCATTTATTTGTGTCTTCAGTTTCTTTCAATCCAAGATAACTCAATTGTAAAGCCTAGTGTTTCTCTGAAAATGCATCAAGGAGATTGAGGGCCAGTGAAATTTCCCCTCCAGTCTTCTGAGCACAAGATCCACAAGACACATGGTGGTTTGTGTGGCCCCAAACAAGTCTACAAGAAAAATAGTCTCCACTATCCCTTTGCTGTTTCCCACCCTAATCCATTCCTAAATCCCCTCCCAGGCATGATCAGAGCCCTATGCGACATTAACTCTGAAAGAGGTCAGGAGTTAGCCTTCACCTATGGACTCCACTCCTAAGTTGGTATATCTCTGAGTTGATGTTGCCTCTCAACGCAGATATTTACATAATAGAGACTGGTGCACAAAATTCATGCAAGAGTAGGCCTTTCTTTCCCCCAGATGCCGGCACTGGCTTCCCTCTGGTACCCGGGATCCCAAACTTCCCTTGCAGCCCCAGCTTCATCTGGAAAGTCATCCTCTTGGTCTAATTAGCATATTACACTTTTATCATTATAGATCACATTCTCTAACTATCCCGTCCATCTGCATAAAGATACGCTTGGCAGTGTTCATAACTTAGTTTGATGGCAAAAATAGTGTGTGGTTACATAAATGCCACATATTCTCACGGTGGAAATATTGTGCAGCCATTAATGTGTTTATGAATAACTTGCTGTAACATGCAAAGTGTTTGTTCTGTGATAATGTTTAGAAGGCAGGAAGAAATTTTGTGTACACAGTATAATCACAACTATGCTAACATTGCAAATAAAGGGTCTGGCAAGGAACATACCAAACTATTAGCTGAGTGGTAATACTTAAAGTAATCTTTCCTCTATTTTTTAATCTTCATCATTTTCTCTAACTGCAATGTGTTCGTTTCATTATAGAAAAAGAATAAGATAGATTCAGAAGTTAACAGGAATCAAGATGACAACATAGGAGGTTCCTAAGCGTCCCTCCTCCCATGAGCACACCAAATGTACAGCTACACAGAGCAAATCCCTCTGAGAGAAGTCCAGACACTAGCAATGGTATGAAACTAGAAACCAATTCTAACAAGAAAACTAGAAAATTCACAAACATGTGGAGATTAAACAACATGGTACTGAACAATCAGTTGGTCAAAGAAGAAATCAACAGGAAAGTCAAACAATATCTTGATTCAAGTGAAGATGAGAAAACACCAATTTACAGGATGCATCAAATGCAACTCAAAATAGAAGCTTACAGTGGTAAGTGCATACATTAAGGTTGGAAAAATATCAAACAGCCTAACTTTACTCCCAAAAGTCTGGGGTAGGGGTGGGAGAGGTGGGGGGAGGAAGATAATAAAGTAAGCCTGAAGTTATTAAGAGGCAGTAAAGGGAATTTAAAATAAATTATATTAACACAGAAGCATAAAACTCTTAGATGAAATTATACAAGAAAATATTGTTGAAACAAGTCAGTGGGTCTTTATTCCCATTGGAAACTAGGTCATTTGGCCACTAAAGGACAGGAGGAAATCAAGCATGGTCTGGCCTCTCCCAAGTTGCTTGCCTCTGGCAGTGGCGTGTGCCCAAGTGTCATCGGCCCCATGAGGAGAAAGCAGCCATAGCCTTGCCTGCCAGATGGCCAGGATGGATTCCACACTAAGAGAGCATCCGCGAGTTAGGGCACTCATCCCAGCCACCCTGACGAAGAGCCAGGAGGACACTCTGAGAAATGTCAGGCCTGGAGTTAAACAATTTCCCAAATACGAACACTTAGCTCCCTTCCAGTGTTAACCTGGACCAGCTGTGCCTCATCCCCAAACTCCTGCACACAGCATGGCCTCAAGCCCTCCTGTAGGACAATTAAATGCATTCAAATCACAAAATGTAAAAAGTAAAATAAGAAAATATTACTAAAACTTAACAATAAATTAACTTTGCTCTCCCAGTAAGGTATTATAACCTTCCTTTGACCATCAATTTTTCAAAAATGTGTCTATGCTGATTGTCTTCCTTGACACTTTAAGTAGTGATTTATTTTAAGTAGCCATTCCCAAGGGTGGTATTTTTTTTTTTAATCACCACAAATTTATTGGAGTGCATTGTGGTATATTTTCTTTAAGCTGATCAAGATATTTTCATTCACCCATTGCTAATTTTATAGATGAGTACAATACAAAAGAAAATAAATGAGTAACAGTGAAATAACAATGACCTTGATGATCCAAATGGCTGTTTCAATAAGTTCAGCTGAGACTTGAAAAGGATTTTAAGTGGTGAGCCCTGTCCTTTATAAAGTTGGAGATAATTTCGTAACAAAAGACCCCCAACTAAGATTTAAAATTGGTTTGCACAAGGAAAGTAGAATTCAGATTCTCTAGTGAGCAAAGATTTAACCATTGAAATCACATCAATCAGAATGCAGCGGGCACCACGCAGACCAGGCCGCAGCCACGCAGAGCCTGTGTGGCTCTGCAGGGGGCACCAGTGAGCAGCAGCCCCCATTCACCCACTCACCCACCTACAAACAAAATGTCCAGGACTCTCAAAAGTATTTCCTAGAGTCTGAAAGCGTAGAGTTTTACGAGCGAGGCAGCTAGAACCCTTTTTCTCAGAATCAGGTCAGCAGTAAACATGCTTCTGGGTTGGATGGAATCAACCCAACAGCGAAAGCAACCTAACCATCTCAGGCACCTTTGATTTGTGTCCCTTGGAGGAGACTTGAATATTGGGAGTTGAACTCCATTGACTCACCGTTTTTTCTCTAACTGGCTTTCAGAAACCATCCTGAGAAAAATAGGTCAGAGGAGAAACTGTGAGACGAAGGTGACACCTACTGGCCAGGCGAGGCCCCTGCAAAGGGCCTTTCCGTCTCTCAGCTGCTTTCAATGTGGATTCACCCTCTGCCCTCCCTCGCAGGCCACGCTGTTGTCAAGGAAACATCAGAGATGTTGACAAGATTCATATGCAAAAGTTTCCATCAGATTTTACTGATAAAAGTGAAATGCCAGAAAAACGTAGTGTCCCACATGGTTTAAATAAATTTTGGTACATGCTTAGAATATTTTCAAGTCATTTTAATTAATAACATGAAGAAATTCTCACATCAAGATTTTAAGTATGAAACAAAGGTTATAAACCAAAGCAAATAAAGGATAATGATTATGTTAAGATTGATGTATGAGTATGCCAAAGAAAGCAATCCTGAATGAAATGTAGAAAGTGTTAATTGTGGTCATTTCTTTTTTATACATTCCTGCATTTTTCAACTTTTCTATAGTAAGCATGTATCACTATAGTGGATAGAAAGCAAAGGGATAATTTTGTTTACTTTATTTTATCTAGCTTTATTGAGATGTAATTGACATATAATATTGTCTAAGTTTAAAATGTACAACTTAATGATTTTATACACATATATACTGAAAAATGATTACCACAATAAGGTTAGTAAGACTTCCATCACCTCATACACTTACAATGTGTGTGTGTGTGTGTGTGTGTGTGTGTGTGTGTGTGTTGAGTGCATTTAAGATGTATTCTAAGTATTTTTATATAAAATAAAAAGTATCGCCCTACCTGGTTTGGCTTAGTGGATAGAGCATTGGCCTGCGGACTGAAATGTCCCAGGTTGAATTCCGGTCAAGGGCATGTACCTTGGTTGTGGGCGAATCCCCAGTAATGGATGTACAGAAGGCAGCTGATCGATGCTTCTCTCTCATTGATGTTTCTAACTCTCTATCCCTCTCCCTCCCTCTTTGTAAAAAATCAGTAAAATATATTTTTTTAAATAATAAAATAAAAAGTATCACAATGCCATTTTAAGAGAGAACAGACACTAATAGGGTAGTGGTGAAGCTCAGAAACAAGAGGTTGAGACTCAGATCTTAGGAACTTCGATCAGAGGCTGATGAGAAACGGTATGATCCCCACGATGGCATTAGCAGCATCTGACCCTGCGATGTCTCAGGACAGTAGGACAACAGGACAAAAAACAATGCTACCCATAGAGATCTAATGCACCGTGCAGTGAAGGTGGCCAGTAACATTGAATATTGAAGCAATGGTGTAATGTGACAAATATCGCCTTAATGACAATCATATTACACTATAGAAATGTGTCAAAGTAACATGCCATACACCTTAAATTTATCCCATGTCAAATTTATCCAGAAAGAAAGAGAAAGAAAAATGAGGCTGTTTCATTGTCTAAGACAGTGTTTTGTTCTCCCTGTATCTCCTTTTGCATTATCTAGAGAATTTTCTTATATAAATGACTGTGATTAAAGGTCTACCCTGCTGGGTAGATGAGCAAAGCTCTAACCCCTCAATGAATGTCTTCCCCCAGCACATCTGGCAAGGCCGTGGCGCTATCACCCACCAGCTCTGTGAAAGCATCTGACTTCTCTGAGATTATGCTTCTCATTGATAAAAGAAAGATACAACAGCCACTCAGCTGGCCCCCACGTTGTGAACTGCGCACAAGATAGTGTGTTTTGGAAGTAATCCCATGCAAATATGCAAGGTCATAGCAGCCAACACCCTTTTTTTTTTTTTTTAATATATCTTTTTTTTTTTTTTTTTTTTTTTTTCCAGAGGGAAAGAGAAAAAGAGGGGGGGGAAATCCATGATGAGAGAGAATCATTGATTGGCTGCCTCTTGCACAATGGGGGGATCAAGCCTGCAACATGGGCATATGGCCTAACCGGGAATCGAACTGTGACCTCCTGGTTCATAGGCCGACACTCAACCACTGAGCCACCATGGATGGGCCCAACATCCGTCATGGAGTGATTATGTGCCAGACTTCACTCCACAGGGAGTTTTCTTACATATTATATCACTTAATCATCATATTAAAACAACCCATGAGTGAGTATAATCTCCATGTTACCCATGAGAAAACTGAGTTTATAACCTGCTCAAAATTAAACACCTTTTACATTTCAGGGCCAGGATTTGAACTCAGTTCTATCTCCAAAAGCCACATTCTTAAACACTTGCTCTCTACTGCGTAGAATTTTAGCACTTGAAGGGGACCCAACAGATTCAGACTCTAAAGGTTGAATCCCTGTCATTTGCAGATGAGGTCACCAAGGCCCTCAGAGGGGACACGACTTACCCATATAACCACCAAAAAAGCCACACACTTCACTTCACAAGACACTGAGATCCTCTGCATGATTGGGCAGCCAATGTGGTTCCTGGTTCCTCAACCACAAGAGGTTTCTGTTCTCAGTTAGTTCTACTTCTCTATTGCTGGTAGCTAGAAACTGTTGGGTCCACCCCATTATTCAATGGCCAGATTACTTAGTTAGAACTGAGTGAAATTTTGAACTCTGGGGAAGTCAGAACTGAGTGAAACTGAATTTCTGGGGAAGTCAGAACTGAGTGAAACTTTGAACTTCTGAGGAAAGTGAACTTCTACACAATCAAGTTTTCAACACAGCCAAGCCAATGGGAGAGAGCGTGGGGTGGGGTGGAGAGGTCACCAATAAGACAGCTGCAACGACACCTGCCACCCCAAGTTCTAAATGTAGGGTGCCCCCCAAATGTATCATCTTAACTAGGACCTTTGAACGAGCTACTGTCAACTGAGATAAAGAAGATTGTTGGTGGAGCGCATGTGTGGGGAGAAGATCAGGAGGTCAGTGGGGGTATGTTGAGTGTGACCTCTAAGGGGAATTGTTCAGTAGTTAGTTGGATACATAAGACTGGAGGGGAGTGGAGAGCTCTGGGAGTCATCAGCATATGGGTGGCATTTAAAGACTAGAAGCTGGATGAGATCAACAATGGACTAAGTGAGACAGAGGAGAGAAGAGGCCAAGGAGTGAGCCTTGGGGGCCTCCAGCATCAACCAGTCTGGAGACAAGGAGGAATCAGCAGAAGGGACTGGAAAAGCACCACCGGTGAGTTGGAGAACTAGAAAAATGCACTAAGATAGTTTCTAAGCTCAGTGGGCACATGGAATATTCTATTCTCCACCTAACTTTTTTTGTCCTTTGGTTCTTTCCATCAATGCAAATAAATTTCACAATTCTGAGTGCTTTTTCCTTTGCATGTAATGTCCAGCCATTTCAAGCCCTCTCCCCATGATTACTGTGTGTGCCTGGTAGCAGCCAGATCAGTAGCCCTGACGTCAGGAAAATGGCTCAGACAGGCAGCCTGCCTGCTGCTTTGATACACCCTATAACCAGAGGGACAACTGCCAATCCAAACAGATCCCGCAGATTGTGGCATACTGATGCTTTCAAAACGCAGAATGAGAGCATGCTCAAACCAGCTGCCTGGGGCAAATTGTCAGGGTGTCACTCCGCTTGTGGGAACTCAGCAGTGCAGAAGATGGTGTACCAAACCTGGGGAAGAAGACAGACAAATGTAGGGACCCAAAGCATCCTAGAACTTGATACTTGTAATCTCTTTCTCCTAAAAGGGCCCTCCTCTATCTCCTTGGGGGCAAGATGTAGAAGTTGCCAGGAGGAGGAAACCATGCTCAGGAATTAATTTCTGTTTTTTGAGAATACAGAAATAACGTTAAGTTTCCACTCCATGATCTGACTTACACATTGACTCATGTTTAATCTTTTGATTTAAAAATGTTTTCAATAAACCCTGCTATTCATCCTTTGCAGCTCAAAATAAAAACATGGAGCCGGGTAGAGAGAAACAGGAAGAAGGGAGAGGGTGTGGGACCATGAGGTTGGAGAACCCGCCTTCAATCTCCACTCCCACCCACCTCCCAGGGTGGAAATGGTCCAGAACAGGGAAGCAGGAAAGGGAACCTCACCCCTCACCGCTCGGAGTTCCCCCTGCTGACAGATGGGGGAGGGGATCCTGGAGATGAGTCAGAAACTCTTTGGTCGATGCTGTAGAGCTGCCGGTGCACATTTCCAGGGGTAGGCAAAGAGTGCTTTTGTGCTACCACAGAGGAAGCAGCTTAAACCCAAAGGCCTTGCTGGCACCTGGGGGCCTAAAGGAGATAGAGCGTGACAATTCTGAGCTTCTAAGAGCAAGTTTCTCACTCACACCTGAAGGAGCCTCACCGCTCTCCTCTACTCCCTCCTCTGTCAAATTTTTCTTCTGCCCTTTTGCTCTTTGCCCATGTCTATATCTCATCCTCAAATGTTACCCAATCCTGAAAAATGCTTAAGCCTGGGATTCTTCATTTCACTTTATTTCATATCCCATCTCTCTTCCTTGGCCTTTGTTTTGTTTGTTGGGGGATGGGGGGTGTTTGTTGTTGTTGTTATTTGTTTGGGGTTTTGGTTTTGTTTTGAAGGAGAGAGATAGAAGAGGCAAGAGATAGACCCAGGGAGTTCCCTGGACCCACTGAATCTTGTTGCTGCTCTGTTGCTGAGTCAGCCACTTCTCTGAGGTCAGCACCCTCAGAACCTGCTAGGAACAGATGGCCTCCCTGGGAAAGGAGGCCAGGCACAGACAGCTCACAACCCAACTGCAGGCTCCTGGCTTCTGAGCTTTGGTCTCCTGCTGCATTAACTCCCCTGGTGATTCCAGAGCATGCTCACTTTGTTTGGGAAAAGTCAGGAGGGCAATGTGACCAGAGTGAAGTGAGTGGAAAGTGATAGGAGGTGAGACCAGAGAGTTACAGAGACCAGATCATGTAGGGTCTAGCCAGCCATAGCGAAAGCACTGGATTTTATAGTGAAATGAGAAGCCACTGGAGGGTTTTGGTCAAGCAATCACATCATCTGGTTGTAATGTATAATATTAGAAGGACAGCTCTGGCTCCAGGGTGGAGAGGAGACTGAGGAAGCAAGAATGGAGCAGGGAGGCCAGGGGAGACATGATGGTGGCAGTGGGAGCAGTGCTCCAAAGTTGACAGTTTCAGGACATAGTACAAAGAAGTACAACGACATCTGCTGATGTCCTGAACTGAGAAAGAGGAGTCAGCAACCGGGTCAGGTCAACATTTTTCATTAACTGAGATATAGAAAGAAGATGTGGGGGGAATACATGGAACCATGAGTTCATCTTTTCATATCTTCAGCTGAGGTGCCTTTGGGACATCCTCAGGGAGATGTCTGGAGTTCCAGGAGAGGTTGGAATTGTAGATATAAATTTAAAAACCATCTGCACATAATTTCAGAGCAGTGGGGCTAGATGAGGTCACCTGGGGAGTGAGCACAGCTGGAAAAGAGGTCTATAAACTAAGTTCCAGAATATTCCCACTTTTAGGAGTTGGGGAACAAGGATGATGCAGCTAAGGAGACAGGATGAGAGACTGGTGAGGTGGGAGAACCAGGAGAAAGTAGTGAGCTAGAGGCCAGTGAGTGAGCAATCAACCAAGTCCTTTTCTCCGAGAACCGAGTGAGTGAAAGGAGACTGAGAATTAAATCAGAGTTCCAAGCTATGTTCTGCAGAGCCCTAGGTTTCATGGAGCCCCCGTGAGGATGGGCAGGGATGGTGGGCATAAGTAAGGCTTAGCCAATAGGGTTCCAGGCCTCTTTCCATGCTTCAACCAGGTCTGCTCCTCTGTTAACTTTGGGGTTCTATGTGAGATTTCCTCTGAAGAAAAGGTTCTATGACTTTAAAAAAAAAAAAATGTTGAAAATTGTTGGAGCACATTCTACCTCTGGGAAAGCAATAAGAATGTGGAGAGAGACTCTCTCAGAAGCACTGCCCCCAGGGAAAGACCTGGAGCCAAGGGTGATCATTGCTACGGCGTCTTTCAACTTCTTTGATCCCAGCCCCTGACCAGCAATCTCAGTTCAGAATCCTCCCATGCTCTGGTCTGATAATGATCTTGATCGAAACATATGACGTGGCTGGCCTCCAGGCATGGACTTGATAACATGATGGGCCTTTGAGAAGTGGTATAAGAAACATCTGATTGATCAAGTGTTTCCCTGAACACTTTGTTTTTTAGCTGTCCTTCTGTACTGAAAGTTCCCCGTGAGTCAGCAAACTTCCCCTTCTCCTGCCATCCCTGAGCTTCATCAATCTGTCTGTCCTCAGGCATGTTCTGAGGTCTCCTCCCTGACTGCCAGTGTCCTGTAGCAAAGCAATTTACTTTTCCTGGTCAATATCTAAGTGCCCTCAATTGCTTGGTTATTCATTTACTGTAATCGCTCTGTCTTCCTACCAAGATAAAATGCTAACAAGCGTAGGCATCCAAAGCTGCCCTTCCTTATGATATAGTTTCCTAAGCTCTATACACTTGCAATATAGGTGTGGGGAAGAAATATCATGATCCTGAAAAAAATCTGAGCATGGAGGAAGCAACTTTGTTTTCTTTTGAGAAATTCATTTCCAATACCAGGATCCCACTACAAGGACCCCCAACCCACACAGAGAGGGCAACCTGCAGTAAGGGCAGGGCCTGCGAGCAGGTGGAATAACCGACCTTTTAGTTCCTCCCCATGGCCAGCAGGCTCCAATCACCCCATGGCAAATGGGGATCTGGGGGTGGGTGGTGGTGGTAGGTGGGGCCAGCTGGGGACAGCTGGGGAAGATGGCCTTGAACGCAGGCCAGGCCTAGAGACCGTACCTGCACACACATTTCCTGTGCCAGGCCTCCAGTGTAAGATAAGAATAAAGGCAGCATGGTACCATGCCTCAGACTTGTGCATAAGTCACCTGACCGGCTTGTTGAGGTAAATTTTTGTGTCTCATGTCTGTACAACATCCTTTCTCTAGCCCTTCCTTTGGGGATCCCCTTACCTGATCTTCATCCTGTGGTCTGGTGAAGCTAACCCTCCCCCATCCCTATCTGCTGGGGTAAGCATGAGCCACAGGCCAAGGGTATTTCATTCCCCAGCCCAGAGACTTGGTCAGGGGTGGATTTCGCACCCCACTTGGGCCAATGGCAATCAGGCCTAGGAATCTGTGGACCCGTGTGGACAGGAAATGGCTATTCTCCTTTCGTTAGAATCGGAGCTGGGGGGCTACCAGCATTCATCTTGCCCAGGATGAAAAGCTTACCTAAATTTGGGGCTGACAAAGAGGAGGGCAGAGCAGAGGGATAGGAAGATAGGGTTCTGTGCCTGAACCAGAGACATTAGATAAATTTCCTTTTGTACTTGCGTAAATCTGAACTAGGGATTCTGCCGCTTGTGGCCAAAAGAATCTTAAGTGGTGCATCCTCTCTGAATCTTGATATCTGAACCTTTAGAAGGAGGATGGTTCTCAATGGAGGCACTAAAGGCATTTGGTGAGACAACTCTTTATTGTGCACACTGTTCTGAACATTCCTTTTTGCTTCTGCTCACAAAATGCCAGAGCACCCTTCAGTAATTATGACAACCCAAAATCTACCACTCAACCTAAAATCTGCCATACACCACACACACACACACACACACAAACACACACACACACAAACACACACACACACACACACTCTCACACACACACCTCAATGCCCCCTAAGGGCATGGACTTCCCCCATTTGAGAACAAATCAACTAGAAAATCTCTGAGGCCTCTCCTAATCAAGGTGAAATTACACCAGAAATCAAGTTCCCTAGGGTCTAGTGTTACATCAACTAAGAATAAGTTGGTCTCTACATTCCCTTACTTTAAAAACGAGGACTCTAATTTATAGCTATATGAACGGGTAAACCTATCAAAGGACCAGTTGTGGTCAATTACTCATTTCAATAACTCTAGCATAGCCTAAGACGGATTCTCCACATTCCCAAGAAAAATATCCTAAACACTCTTGAGTAACATTACAGCTTATAATGAATCCCCTCAGAAGACGATTTTTAAAACCCAGAAGTTTTAGGGGGATCGTTTCATACCCTTAATTCCTATCCATAAAGAATCAAAATACTTACAAAGCTACTCTGTGCCACCACTATTTTTCTAGACCTCTTTAACTACATCTCCAGCAAGAGAGACTGGCTTAGAAGGTGTGGGGAGTGCTGGGGAGTCAGTTTTTTACAAACAAGTGGCTTTTATTGCTTCCAGAGTGTTAACCGCATGGATGACTAGAGAACAGTGAGACTGACTGATGGCTGGTAGTCAGCTAAACTCATTTGCTTCTGCAGCCAAACTCAGCTTGAATAATTTATTACATGTCATTTTTTGTTATCTGAAACCACAAATGTTAAATCCTTAAATGCCCAGGACCTCTTGTGCCCCAAGGTGCTCTGTCAATGGAAGAGAATAAAGGGTTCAGTGCTGTTCATACTTTATTGGCTGTAAAGTCTATTTTTCACATTACCTTTGTAATTAATCTTTGTGAGTTTTCTGGTGTGAGTTGTTTGGTTTTTTTGTTTTGTTTTGTTTTGTTTTAAACCATGGTGTGTTTTTTTGTCTGTTTCTCTTCTTGCCAATTGTGTGCTCTTAATATTAATCCTCCAACAAATGGTCTATCCACTGGCACATTTGGAGATGTCAGAGAGTGGGCTGCATTCCATGTGCTGCCTTTGAAATCTGAGCACAGCGAGATGACTTCACATTGCGTGAGCACACCAACCCAACCCGGGCAGAGGGCTACAGCCACGACACAGGCGGTTCTTTCATCTCCGCTCTCTTCCAGACCGCATGAGTTCTTGTATTGGATCTAGTGCCAAGATCCTGGGGCCAATTTCCACGTTTAGGAGGATGGGAGGGGTATCTGACACCGCCCTGCTGGCTCAACCAGCTACCGGCCTCTCCTCTCCCCCTCAGCCCTTCCGCAAAACATGGAGGAGGTGGCTGCACACGCCCCGTGCCCCTCGCAGCAAAGCAGTACCTGGACTATTGGAAGATGGACCAGGGGAGTCAGAGAAGTGAGACAGCAGGGAGAAGAGGAGGCAGTTAAACCACTTCAAAACGATTTGTAGACCTTCAGACTCTGTAGAACGTGACCCCAGGACTCAGAGTGAAACCGCGCTCTCTCGTACACTCATCTTTGAAGCCAGAAATCGGTGGGAAGGCTGGCTAGGAGAACACAGCCCCAGACCTTCATGAAAAGCAAATGGAAGCAATTTCCCCAATGCTACTTGTGAGCTTCGCTTTGAGTGACTCTGGCTGCCACAGAGGGACTCCCTCATCTTCCCTTTGTGTCCTTTGATGCCCACACCATCGTTCCTCCGATTTGGGGCCTGCAAAGACATTAGATTTCATTTTCAGCAGAAGATACCACGGCCAAGCCTCATGTGGGGCTGTCTGTACATCAGAGAAATGCAAGTGTCTTGTGTTTTGCCTGCTCTCCCCCCTCCCCCCCACCGCAGTCTCCCCCTTGCAATCCTCCCCCACCGCCCTCTATAAGTAATCGTGCCCAGCTGGGCCAAGTTGACTGAGCGAATGCTGGGTGTCCGTGTGATTCTGTTGCAGTGCCACAATGAATGTGCCTCTTTGATGGGAGAAGGAAGGTCCACGGGATAAACAGTTCAAGGATTTGGAGTTGGAGCTGGAAACATGGGTTGCTTTGTTCTCAGGACAACTGCTTCCCCATCTAAAACATGTCTCCGTTTGAAAGGATCTGTCTTCTCTCTTCCAGCCACAGGCCTCGAGCGACGACAACAGGCCCGTGATCTGTTTTTCATGCCAAGGTTATGAATACTCTTTTATGAATATTTTCCTTTGAAGTCATTTCTCTTGGGAAAAAAGAAGAAAAAAAGGAAATTGCCCTATGTGTTGCAGGGTTGATATAATAGACAGAAACATACCAGTTGTTCTCTTAGGGGTAATGAAATGCTCCAAAATGCACATAGAAAAATTCCAACTACAACACAATATTTATGGAGATCTGCCTTCACAGCTATACTTTTTTAAAAGTGTTATTTCTGGCTGGCATGCTTTATACGGAATACTATATTTCAGAGGCTAGTATCAAGACTAGTACCTTCAAATGTTTCCCTGTGGGGCACCATGATGGCCTTTCTCACATTATTGCAAACTCTTAGTGAACAGAATTTTAGGATGTGCCATTTGGAAGGAAGGAAACCTGCACGGAGTAAGCTGCTTATGTTTTTATTTTTCCCTTTATCTCATTGCAACATATCCTCCGACTTCCTCCTCTAAAAATAATTCAACTAATGCCAGCTCAACAGATTATAGATCTATTCATTTCATTGATTCAAAAGGAACTTACATTTAAGCTTATAATTATATATGTATACGTGTGTGTGTGTGTGTGTGTGTGTGTGTGTGTGTGTGTATTAAATGTCAACTGATGTTTAGGTTCCTTGTTAAAACTTCTTTGCATTCTGTTTCAATATCATCAGTTAAATCATTTTTTTTCTGATGTTAAAAAAAAAAGTGTTTCCCTGAACCCCTTTCAGATGTTTTATCTTATCCAAAGTTGATCCAGAAAACTCAGCCTTCCTTAATCCTGCTTCGTGGCTTAGGCCCTTTAGCCCTGGAAGCACTCACGTGGGTTCCTGTTTTACCCATGCTGAGGTGAAAACAGCCTTTGCTGTGGCAGAAAAAACAATCCCGAAAGCCTCTGCAGCCTAATGCTGTCAGCTGACTCATGGCAGCAGCCCAGACTAGTGACCTATAGTAAGGTCAAGGTACAACTGTTGCTTTGCACTTGGCATTGAGAATATCCTGCAAAGTTGTTTTCATGTCAAAAGGAAGCACTCTCCAGGGGTTCAAAGCAGGAGCATTAGAGCCAGACTCCTTGGGTTCAAATCCCACCGTTGCCACTTACTCGTTGCGTGCTCTTGAAGAAGACATTTAGCTATGCTGAGCGTCATAAAATAGGGTTAATAATACCACCTACCCCTTAGGATTCTCGTGAGGATTGAGTTGGTAAAAACATATATAGCACTATGACACTGTCTGACATAGACAGTACTCAGTGTTCACTCATAATATTGTTTAACTTATAAAGACATGACACCTTTTACATAATTTCAGAAGCAAATATGTAAAATAAAAAAGAAATCCTAGAAAAGCTAACTCTGTAAAATTTATAAACACGAAATTGCAGGTACTTACGCATGTACATATATGATTATATAGCTCTGACTATTCTTTTATATCATTATATAGATAAAAATACACTTTTCCATTTTTTTACCTGGAAACTAAATTCCTTTTCCAGGGACTTCCTTTGTCATTGAACTTAAAGCTGCCATTGCTTCCCCACTCAGCTGGTCTGTCTCCAGCCCTACCTGGCCCAGCACATTGATTCAATGAGTATTTGTTGATTGTCTGCTCAGAACAGGGAGCATATGGAGCAGAGGCCCACCTAACTTCATCTCGATGGCAGGATCAGTTTCTTAATTGTTTAACTGACCAAGTTTGTATTTCTAGATCATTGTTTCCTATAACTAAAGAAAAACCCATGAATTCCTATGTGTTTGTAGCCCAAAATTTTGCTTCTATGAATTGGCTGCAATATATATATATATATATATATATATATATATATATATGCTAAAAGAAATTAGCCAAATGTAAATAGCATGTAAGTTACCTATGCAAAAATTATCATAACTACTGTGCCACTATTCTGTTACTTTCATAATTGACTCTGGAGGTCACACTCAACAGTCTTTTTCTGTCCTCATCTCAATCCAAGATCAAAATAGCAAATAAATGTCTTGTAATTAAATATAATTAAACAGAGAAAAAGTATAAAAGTGTTATAGACACAGTTTGATTATAACTACATTTTGAAAATCTGCATTAAAAATGCATGAGGGAGAACTAAAGATTGAATGGAGATTCTGTTAATAAATTGGCATGATAGTTTCCTTCTTTTTCCATTGTTTATTTTTTGTTACTAACTATATTATTTTTTAAATAAAAAATGTTAAATTTGTTAAACTCTGTAAGTTGAACTATACTTTAAATTCTAAAATTTTTCATTTACCTACAAAAAAAAGAGAAATTCACAACATGGCATTTTATTCTGATTTAATTTCCAGGAAATAAAGGTTTCTGAAAGAAATTCAAGAATCTTCAAACCACATCTTTGTTTTGTATTATATGCAATAAATTCCTAAGTATTAAAAAAATCATAAAACTTAGGCCACCTATTGCACATCACCATAATATTTAAGTATAATTTAGAAGAGCCTGATACTGACTATATGAATTTGATTTAGCTTCATAGTTTCTTAGCTGAAGGAATCCCTTAAAGATATGTGTTTTCTATTTTCCTTCTACTTCCCTTTTTTATCTCCAGATAAAAATGAACAAGAAGTTTAGGACATGACATAAATCCAGGATTTATTAATCACATATCAAATCTACCTACAGAACGAATTTCTGAGATAGAAGTTTCCACACAGTATTTGTCTGGAATCAGATTATTTCAAATTGTATCTTGACTTTTGAATTTGATACTGGATACAAGTACCATGAACCAAATGAGAATATTACAAATGCAAATATTCCAACACAAAGACTTGTATAATTTTGTTTAAATTGTCAATGGTTGCTTCATCCAAATTTTCTTCATTGTCATCCATCGTATGCCAGACTTCAGGGAAAGGAGATGCTATCAGATGCAAAACTGGAACACCTAAGAAGAAAGAACCAACTTGTAATTAAGTGCATATTTAAACTAGAAAGTGTAATTTGGCGAGCAGAAGTCTGAGTGGGAGCTCTTTCCTATCCATATAAAGACAGTAGGTTATTCATCATCTTCTGTGTACTCCCTTATATCTTATCCTTGTACTCCAAAGTCATTCATTAATTAAACAAATGCTAATTAATTCAGTAAGCAATTAGAAAGCACCTACTATATACCAGCCCCTATGAAGTTGAGGTTTCATCAGTTAAAAGGCAAAGCCCTGGTCATATGGTGCTTACATTCCAGTAGAGAAAGAATCAAATAAACAAATATAAAAAACAATTTTAGAAAGTGAAATGACTTATAAAGAACAATAAAATAAAGTGAGGAAATAGAGAATTAGAGGCAGACAGCAGAGCCAAGAAGGCGGCATTTAAAGTCAGGGAAGGCCTCTGTGAGAAGATAACAAATAAATAGAGACATGCAACACAGGAAAAGCAAGCTGTGCAGAAGCCTGGGGAGAAGTATTCTAGGCAACAGTAGTAGTAAGTGCAAAGGCCCTGGGGCAGTAGTGGGCTTGGCCTGCTTGAGGAACAGCAAGAAGCCCAGTGTGGCTGGATTGAAGTAAGACTGACTGGAGACAGACGTAGCACATGATGTTAGAGAGGGAGAATAGAGTCATAAAATGGAGGCCCTTGCAGGTCATGGTAGAGACTGTAATAATCTGAACAATAAAGATTTATTTTTTTTAAAAAAAGAAGAAGAATAGGAAGCAAGAGCAAACACTAGAGACCAATTGGGAGGCTCTTGCAAGAGTCCTTGGGTTTGCCCTAGCCGGTTTGGCTCAGTGCATAGAGCATCGGTCTGCAACTGAAGGGTCTTGATTCCGGTCAAGGGCACATGCCTGGAGTTGTGGGCTCAGTCCCCAGAAGGGGACATGCAGGAGGCAGCTGATCAATGATTCTCTCATCAATGATGTTTCTCTCTTTTCCTCTCCCTTCCTCTCTGAAATCAATAAAAAAAAATATTTTTTTAAAACGAGTCCTTGGGTTTGTTTAAACTCTCACCATTGACATCAAGGCTATGACTTCCTTATTAATTAGTAAACATCAGAGTTACACAAAGTGTAAGAACACAGCCTAACTCTATAAAGTGAAGGCATAGTCAATGGAACATGAGCTTTCATAAATATACTAGCTGCAGGGAAAAACTATAAACGTGTCAAGGATTTCGAATGACTTTCATGAAAAAAAAAAAAAAAAAAAAAACACAGAAGCCATAAGATGACTGATGGATGACTTAATTGTTCAATTCATTAAATCTAATGACTGCTTATCCTTCTAGATTGTTGCAATGACTACAATAGGTTAAAAACACACATGTGCATGCACACATACATATACATACATACACACACACACATTATTACCTCTTCTTAAAAACGGGAGATGGTCATCCTGAATCTCTCTTCCATTACCATGATTCTGGAAGTACCGCCTCTCCAGAGAATGAGCCTTGAGCAAACCTAATTCGTGGAGCTCATATTCTGCAGAGGACAATTAGACAGCAGATGAATATCTGTTTTTATCTGATCAATACGCAGAATGCATAAGGAGTGTGAAATCTCAGCACCTGTGACCATGGCTTTTAAAACATGCAGCTATGAACATATGTCAATAGACATCTGCGCTGTACATGGGTGTGTACATTTTGGAGTAGTTTGGGGATGAGAAGGGTCATGTGTGGCTGTAACTTTACAGGTGAAAACCTTCTTAGGGCTGAAACTCGGTAGAAGAATGGAGAGATGAAGAATGAGAAAAACAGGGGGGGAAAATGGGGAGAAAACAACATAGATACTCATAGATCTGAGATCCTGTATGAAGAATACCTTAAGAGGAGATGTGGGGCTTGGAAGGGTAATACTCAAACAGAATAAGGATGAAGTTTACTGAGTGGCCACTTTATGGAAAAGCGTTACCCGCTACGACCTGCATCAGTGGTACTCAACGTACGGTCTCCGACCAGGGGTATCAGAATCACCTGGCAACTTGTTAGGAATGTAAATTATCTGGGCCCACTTCAGACTCACAGAATCAGAAACTCTAGGGACGGAGCCCAGCATTGTGTGTGGTAACAAACCCTCCAGGCAACGCACACCCTAGTTTGAGAACCATCGGCCTGCGTTCCTTCACTCACCATCTTCTAACATAGAACCCATGTGTGATGGTACAGGGTTACCTATAACATGAGCTCTATGCTACAAAATGATAAAAGATCACAAGGAAAGTATAAGACAATCGAATGAAATGCATCAGAATAGCGGGGGGGGGGGGGGGGAGAGTTAATTGCTAAATTTAAAGTGCAAAACTAGTCCAAGTGGTAAGCAAGCATATGTGATGTTTTAGCAACATGGAGATGTTTAGGAATATATGTAATTTGTTAGGAAGCACCACCAAACAATAATCACAATCCATTAATTGACACAATTCTTTCATCTTAGGATATAACTTTTCTTTAGGCAATTTAGATATGGTTTGAAGTACAGTTAGTATCACTAGGAGGGGGCAGCACAATGGGTTAAAAACCATTAAGGTGCAAGTTACTGCTAAATTCATTCTGGTAAAGGAAATAAGAAAAGTGCAGAAAATCCTTGAAAACTGGCCAAACTCAATTTTTTGAGGCTACCATCAAAGAAAACATGCTAAGAGAGGCCCAAGACGCTTATATTAATAATTCCATAAAAGCAATTCTTTCAAACTAAAAATTGAAATTTGCCAAAGAAAAGTATCTAAGGTTCAGTTGATTTCCAAGTTCGCCTTTTATTATATAGGATATGAAAATGCAGTTTCATGCAAGAAAATAAAGTGGGCCTACTAAAAGAGATGAATAGGGATAATTAATCCATAAAGCAAGAGAAAGAGCCAGTATAATATATATTCAAATCATACACTTAAATCTTAAATTTTGAATTTTAAAATGCAGTGTTTATCAGGAGGAAGAAACCTAGTTTTAATAACACTGGTGCTTACCAATTGCTTGAAGTCTAGCAAACCATCGGGCAGAGTTTGGGAAAAAATTGGGAAATGTTGGATTTGGAGCGCCAATTAAATCTAATAAGATGAATAAATCCTAAGGGAGAAAAAATATTGTTTAATCGTTGTCACTAAAAACACATTTCATTCTCATCAATGTAAAAAAAAATGAATCAAAACTATAGGCATAGTAACCATTGAGAGGAGCTATACTAGTATAAACAAAAGATTTAACAGCATTGTAAGCTAACACTTTCAGTAAATGTATTAAATCTTGCTTTGCCATTAAATGGCAATGTGTAGATTCTTAGTGTCTGGAATCCCAGAATGCTATCACTGAAAATAGATTAGAGGACATCTGAATACGTATTTCAAAAGAATACATTTAACTTGATTTTCAGATGGGAGTCCAAGCCTCTGATCTATTCCATTCTAATTCGCCACTTTATTCTTTGTCTATAATGACATAACCACCAATAAGAGAACTCTGAGTAACTATTATTCCCAAAAGTGAGCATATAAGAAAAATTCCTTGACCAGGAGCTTCAGGACCCACTGTCTCTGGTTCTCCAGGTCCTTTTCTATAAACCAGAAGCTCAAATTTGCTGATCTTTATTATTTTTTTTCCACTTTCTCCTTTAGTTTTATTTAATTATTTATAAATTTATTTCTATCTTAAAAACAACTTTATTGAGATAGAATTCAAATTTAAATTCATTTTACCAATTTAAAGCACATAATTCAATCGTTGTGCATATACAGTTGTCCTCAATACCCATGGGATTGGTTCTAGGACCTCCGAGGACACCAAAATCCCCAGATGTTCAAGTCCCTTACGTAAAATGGCATAGTAAGGGACTATTTGCAAATAACCTAAGCATAACCTCCTGAGTATGTTTTAAATACTCTCCAGATTACTTATAATATAGGTAAATGCTGAGATACACAAGGCCAGTACTATGCAGACAGTCGTTGTTATATTTTGTTTAGGGAATGGCAAAACTTGCTGATCTTTAAAAGTCCCTTCTGATTATGTACTCTATACTTAAACTGGTGTTCCTTAACTTGCTTGAGCCATTAAACATCAGCAGGCTTAAGGACTCCCTGAAGACCACACACACACACACACCTCCCCTGCCTAACCCTGGTTTAAGAACTGATTTATATGAGTGAGGTCATCTGTGGGTAAATATCTAGTGTAAATCCTGACACATGGTAGGTAAATATTTGCAGAGTCTATCATTCTAGAGACATAGTATCTATTAAGTCATGAATGATGATTAAATATATTCATTGGGGGGAAATAGGCTTGGTTGAAATCAGAATGTATTTACACGGTTAGATAAGCTAATGAGCGTTTGTTTGGTGGGGGCAGAGGTGGAATGGTCTTAACAGTTTTAATCATATTATGAATTCATATATTTGGAATGTTAAATAACTTTTCTTCCTACTGATCAACCAAGTCTCTCCTCCTCTGAATCCTTTTTAGCCATTTGGGTTCAATTGACCGAATGAGGTGCTGACCATATTCCCCTGATCCATTATGAGCTGCCAATGGACCATAGGATGGAGAGAATGCCCACCTGGGATGTGTCAGAATCACAGGGGATATTTAACCTGGCCATGTGAACTCAGAGGGAGAAGGTGACAGGGCAAAGGACTGGGACAAATGGAGTGGTTAGAAATAGGCTATCGGTTCACAGAAAGGGCGATGGGCAGGGATGCACAAAGGCACGGGGAAGAATGAAGACTCAAAAAAGGCTTGAGGTCCCAAGCAGGGGTCAGTGAGGACTCAAGACTGAGTGAAGGTCAAATATAGGAAGAGAATTAGAATAGGGAAAGAATCCAAGGACAGAGTGAGGGACAGGGGGGTGGAGGGAGACAGGGTTGGGGATGAAAATGGGGTCGTGTGTTGCACCCATTACTGGGCAGTAAGACCAGGGTTTTAAGGCAGCATCAAAATGTCTCCACCCCGACATCAACAAGGCCACATCAACATCAGCACATCAAAATGGCAGTCATTATAACGCTTTGATTCCACTGAGGAAATTCTTCACCCCCTCCTCACACCATGCCCCACTCTAACTCCTTTTTCCCAAACCCCCACCTCTTCAGGCCTCGGGGCTCAGAGAAGGGGTGCTCTCTCCACCTCCACGCAGTACCGAGAGAATGCAATCCCATTGGACCAAACTGAATCGATGCCTCCTTAATCGGATGTTTTACAGCCTTCTAATTAAAAGTGTTTTTACATTTTTGAAAACTTCAATCAATAACACTACATTTTTAAAGCTTACTATGTACACGTTCATATCATTTCCGTGAAATATTTTAACTGAGCTCAGGCGTAACTGCTAACCCAGAATCATTCTTTTTAGCTCTGGGATTCCTCAAAAACCCAAAGGCCTGCCAAGGAGTGCTCTATTATAAACACTCTGCTCCAAGGATGCCGGGCATTTTTAGGTCTTTAATTGGCTGTAGCTTTGGCTGCCTTGGAGGCAGCCCCGGCAGCCGCAGCACCAGGGGTACTTCCCAGACTAACCATGCCGTGCAGCTGGTTGGTGTTTCTCGCTCCAGGTGGGTGTGGGGTCGATGCCATCTTTGCAGCTAAGTGCCGGGACCCGTACAGAGAGTCCTGAGCAGACCAGTGAAGAAAAGCCTCTTCCCCGTCGAAGAAAATCAGCTGGAGTGACAGATCCAGCTTGGAGTCTGAAACGTTCTGGTAGGAAAGAACAGTGAAAAGGTAACTGGAGAGAGGACAGCTGAGCTACTGAGAACGGGATGAGGACACAGTGAGGGAAACCATGCCATCATTTGTTTGGCACCCCTTCTTCCCTGGAAATCATCGCATCCCCACGTCCATCTCTCCGTCTCCCACTCCCCGGGAAAACAGAAGTTATGCATTTTCTCTAACTCTTCAGAGAACTTTGAGAGGCTCTGGCACCTCCAGAGATCCCCAGAGATTGGCTAACGCCATTGTACCTGCAAGACAGCCTGGCTTCTCCCTCTGCCGGATCCCAGTGCTCTCCCCTCCCAGCCACAGGTGTTGAGTCAAGGCCACTCCCTAAGAAATGACCTAAATCCTAACCTCCAAGTCAGAGTGTGCATCCCAGGAAACCCAACCTGAACAACTGCAAATCTATTTGGCTACTCATCCATCTCGTCCATGGTGTGCCTGCTTTTTTTTTTTTTTTTTTTTTTTTTAGTCTAGGTTCAAGGACCTGCCCTAGAAATGCAACAGGGACACAAAGAGCAATCACTACAGCCTCTCCCCTGCAGGAGCCTACACGTTAGTTGGGTTAGAAAAGATAAACCAAATACACGAACATGGCAAAATGTGCCAAGGGTCACAAATGTAAAGTAAAAGTCATCTGGGAATGGATAGAATGAGGGGTTGAATCGTTGGGGTGTCAGAGAAGACTTCACGCAAGAGATGGTTTTTAGGAGAACTTAGAAGTGTGAGTAGGGTTCTGATGAATGTTTTACTTTCCACTGTCTGACAACTCTCACTTTTTACATTAGTCCCCCCAACTCCCAGAATCTGCAGCCCAACTGCAATCTCTAATCTACTGAATCGTTTATCTTTTCCAAGTCCTTCACCCCCAGGATGTCCTCCCTTCACTTCGTATTCAGCTTCAATTCCAGAGTCAATCATTCTAATCGCTCCCTTGAAAAAACACGCTCCACTCCCTTGCCTCTCTCTGCCTTGGTCAAACTCACCTGGCAAACACATGACCTCAAGCCCACTCTCCGCTTCCTTCATGCCTACACTTGTGCAGCTGCACGTGGTAGAGGGAAATATACAATCCTTGGCACTCTCTACCTCACTAGCGTGCTGGGGTATGTGCTCCCAAAGGACCAAACTGATTCTGATGTTTCCTTAATCCGTTAGAGATGTCCCTACTCCTCTTATCTAAGGGCATTAGAAACTGTGTCCTTGAAGTCCTCTTCTGCTCCTTGTGCTTTTATCAATTTGTATTACTTGTTTGGCTTGCTTGCTTTCATGTCAGAGACTGTCCTCAAATGTCTGGTCATCCTTGGTGTTCACTCAGACAAAGAATAAGGCGCTGTAACACTGGTTGGGTTGGCTTCCCTGCAGGGTGAGCTGGTGCCCAGTCGGGGTTTACACTGAGATGGTTCATAGGCTCCAGAGAAGGATCCTCTGGGTTCCTGTCTCTGGGCACAAGCTGGCTGCTGGCTTTCTTATGCTGGAAGTGGGGGAAAGGCTGCAGACCTCTGTTCAATGGGGACTCTCACCTCACTCTCACCTAACCTCCTAATTTCTTTGAGGCACCTCACTACTTCCCTCCTTTATATCTAGTGTCTCCATGTCCAGAACCTCCCTGGTTCTGTTTCTCTAGAAAAATATTCTGTCGTCTCCCACAAGAATATGGATGGGGTGCTCACCTACCTTCCAGGTGTGTGTGGGGGGGGGCACCTACATATCTAAGTGCTCCTTAGATTTAACAACACTCTCCTTCCCAGCTCCCCCCACCCCCGCTTCTACCTTGCTCACTATCTGTGTAGCCTGGTTTGTGAAGCTCTCGCAATCCTCCTTGGTGGCAATAGGATAGATGCCTCATTACCAGTGTCGACATAGTTGGCGAGTTATCTGCACTCTTTCCCCACCCAAGGCTATCTCAATAACAAGGTGTGAAAAAGCACCCTAAACTCAGTGGCTTCAAACAACACTCATGTATCCTCCTGGGAATGTAGGTCAGCTGGGGACAACTGATCGAGGCCTGTTTGGGCTGGATCAGAAGCCTTGCTTCATCCAAGTCATCAAGGTTGGCTTTGCTCCCTATGTCTCTCTAATCATCCTCCAGGGTCTGGCAGGCTGGCCAGGGCACACCCTTTTCCTGGTGGTGGCAAAGGCCCGAGGGAGCAAGCCCAATTGCACAAGCACACTTCCGCTTGTGTCACATCTACAAGCATTCTGTTGGCCAAGACAAGTCAGATAGCCAAGTCCAGAGGTAAGGAACAACCAGGTACAGCCTGCCATTGGGGGAGGAGGGAGGAACACAGCAAAGGTATAAGGCAAAAGATGTGAATATATAATTATAATATTATTATAGAGAGGGGAGGGCTGCAAAGAGTTGGGACAATAATCCAGACTTCTGCCAGATTACATTCCATCATCACCACCTACCCAACCCATGACAGCTGAAGAACTTAAAAGTAACTCCTTCCTAGCGTTTAAATTAAAATCCAACTGGGTGAATAAGTCTGATACTCTCCATGCTTGTACCCAAAACTAGCCCTTTTTCAAAGCTGTCCACACCACTGTTTACGTCTAAGGGTAATTAAGAGAATGTATGCATGTTTTTCTCATGGGGATCCCTACCCAACAACTCATCCAGCTCCTTCTACCAAAAGCAGGCATGAGGGCCATACCTGCTTTGGGTATGTACACCAGAGAAAGTGCAGCCACTACACAACCTGTGCCGCTCTCTCACATCCATTTCATTTCATGTCCTTACACGAGAATGCAAACATGAGAAATCAAACAGTTGCATCAGCTTCAGAACTCCCTCACCCAATTGCTGAGGGAGAGTGCTCGTTAAAAGCAGGGTAGAGCACGGGGCAAAGACATCATAGAAGGTTCAGAAAAACAAGACAAAACAAAAAAACAGTGAAAGGCATACCGAGAGGTTATAAACAATTCTTGCTTTCTCCAAGTGCAGCATACCCAGCAAAAATAGAACCCAATATCTCCATTACTTCCATTACAAGATAAACATTTTACTTCTTTGCCCACATTGTACCCAAGGCCAGCCCCTTCATAAAGCTCCGAGGGGAGACAGAGGCGTCCGTTGCCTGCGAACAAAGTTTTTTGTTTTTGCTTCGTTGTGTTTACTTGCTTATGAGTGATACCTGAACAAAACGTCTTCATCTAGTTTAGCACTTTCGCCCAATATACCCTTCAGAACACAGAGACTGAAATAACATCGGGGAGTCCCAGAAGTATTCTGAGCTGAGAACATTAACAAAAGCTCCACTATGCTACATAAAATTGAGCCCAGATCCACAGATAATAACAATAATGCATTTCTGCTTCGTGCTTTTCATCTCGATATGTCTGCATTACTCACTCCTGAGGGCCACCATCTCTCAGATCAGAAGGCTGTGATGTCCGTGGCTCCACAAACAAGAAGAAATAAACAGAGTTCTCAGACATATACCCCTTCCACTTTCTTAATTTTTCATGAAGAAATGTTGCCCTTAATTTAATGGATATTCGAAACTAAGAAACCAGGTGCCGACTGATGAATTCAGCTGTCATGTATCTTAGATTAATTACCCATGGTTGACATTTCAAATAATGCAATCCTCCAATTAATATTCACTCAAACCCATGCCATTTTTGCAAACAATTAATAATACAAAATGTCCTGAAAGTCTACATTTCTAAATGGCCTTCTCACTCCCCCACACAAGGATTCTCAAATTCACTCTGCGTGACTGCTCAGGTGTTTTATGCCAAGAATCTACGAGAGGGAAACGCATACCTTCAAGGAAAGGAGTTGCTTGTCTAAGGCACGAGCTAGTTCCAACATCATCGCACACGGCACGGCTGAGTCGGTGGCTCCCACAAACACCCTGCTGTCCCAATGGGGAAAGTACTTGGAGTCATAGTGGCAGGCAAGCACCAAGTGTCGTTTAGCTGTGGGATTGAGGGTGCTGACGATATTTGAGAAAGACCGATACCCGTAAGGTGTCTGACTCAAGAAGGTGTCTACTTCCAAGACCCAGTCAGCTTGAAGTCTCTGAATTCTCTGCATGATATGCTGATGAAAAAAAAAAAAAAAAAAAAAAATTCAGACCAAGGCAGGTTTCATTTGTTCAGTTATGTTTTAAGTTGCTTATAGGCCTTTTAAGTTAACAATGCAACACGTGCTTATGGGATGAATAGCACAGGTGTATAAAGAAAGACTAATCTTCTCCCTCTCCCCCAATATCCTCCCTACAAATTGTTAATAGTATTGCTAATAATCTGATGTGTATCTTCTCTCTCTTATTTTTACACAAACATGTATTAGCACAAACTCATAGATTGGCAGAGGGATGTGTTTTATAGGAGTAGAATCCTACTCTTCTCACTTCATCTAACATGAACATTTCTATATGTCAGGAGATAGAGATCCAGTTCAAAATGTAAGAAAGTCCACTTTCAATTTCTCGAGGAGGCTAAGAAGGCATATTTGAGAAAACAGATAAACCAGGGACCTACAGGTCTCAACTTCCACTCTAAGCTCTTTGAGGCAAGCACGGCTCTTTCGGTCCCCAGAGTATAGCAGGTGCCTGGAGTCCAGCAGGTACTTCACAACATAATGAACATTAACAAAAGACACTGATGCTCACCAGCTCAGGATACTAGAAAGAGAGTCCCACAACAAGGGGACATTTGAGGTCCTGCCCACCCTAAGAATCAATAAGCGGCTCTGAACCACAGTGACTATCAAGCAGTTTTCCTTCTGCACGCAAAGAAGGCCCAGACCCACTGCATGCTCTGGTAAAAATACACCCACTTCTCCTGGCTCTGGCTATCTTAGACCTTATGAGCAACACGGTAAATGACAGGGCAAAGTATCAGATACAAAAGAGACTTCACATCAGACACTAGAATAGTCTTCTTTAAGAATCTATGGGTGAGCCCTAACCAGTTTGGCTCCGTGGATAAAGCGTCGGCCTGTGGACTCAAGGGTCCCAGGTTCGATTCCGGTCAAGGGCATGTACCTTGGTTGTGGGCACATCCCCAGTTGGAGGCATGCAGGAGGCAGCTGATCAATGTTTCTAACTATCCCTTTCCCTTCCTCTCTGTAAAAATTCAATAAAATATATATATATTTTTAAATCTGTTCATCTGTTCATCACTGTTTCATTGCCCTTTCCTGCCTTTATTTTCCCTGTGCCTCATTTTTCTCACTGGGTTCCATAAATTTTATTTTGAAATATATACATCTTTGTAAGTTGCCTTAAAGGTTGTTTTTTTTTTTAAGTCAAGGGACAAACTCACCATCCACATAACCAGCAATCTGTCCCACAATTAACATCGGTGGGAATAGACCCTGAGGTGGTGAACAAATAATGTAATAACTGGAAAGGAAGGGGAGATTCTTTTCTCCCAGGGAAGCACAATTTTCTAGCTTTGCCAAGTCTGGTGTGGCCTCCTGCCCTAACTAATGTGGCATGGCATGTGGGCAAGGACCGTGAAAAAACTGTGGCAGGAAGCTTCCAGGGAGAGAACTGAGAATATTTTTCCACTGATTTTTAGACCGAGTGGAAAGGAGAAAGACAGACAGAAATATTGATGTGATAGAAACACATTGATTGATTGTCTCCTGTACGAGCCATGACCAGGGCCCAGACCATGGAGGAGCCTGCAATCGAGCTACATGCCCTTGACTGGAATCGAACCCGGGATCTTTCTGTCTGCAGGCTGATGCTCCTGCATTGAGAGAGCCCCCTGGTGGTCAGTTCGCATCACAGACGTTGCACCATTTGGTTGATTTGCATATTACCCTTTTATTATATAGGATAGAATATTAGTAGTTTGAATAGAGAGTAAGCATTGTGCATTTAAGACAAGCTTTACACAGAATATGAAAATAAGTTATCTTCAGACTTGAGGGAAAAATTATTTTCCATAAAAGGGGTTATGTAAAAAATTTTTTCAAAAGCCATGTACTCCAGAACATCTGGCATCCAGATGTTGAACTGCTCTATAAAATGTCTTCAGCACCAATATCAGCCAGTGTGCTTACAACATGAATCGGGATTTAAAACATATACATGTTAGCTTTGCTCAGCTGAAGTCTCACACACAAACTCGTTTCTCAACTACTAAACCAGTTGCGATAATTCCTGATCTGGATGTTGACATTAAAATCCTCAAAAGCACCAGCAAATGGCCCAGAAAGAATTCTGCCTAAAGCAATCTTTTTTAACTCAGTGTAAATATTTTTTTATTTGTCTTAGCAACTAATTTCTTTCTAAACAATCCTATTGGCTGCATCACCTAATTACATCACCAATATATCTCGTTGTTGTGCTTTTGGCTTTCAGACTTGATCTGCAAGTTCCCACTACAATTCTGTGGAACAGGCTGCAAAAACCACTGCTCTTCTCACCAGAATGTCTGAGCAGGGGGGTGCTTGGCTGTGGGAGAGAGTCTAAAGCCGCTGTGCTTCCCTCACTCTGGACAGCAACTGCCTAGGCCCACCAGCCATGCTAACATGCAGTGTAGAATGTAGGCTATGTTTTTATTATTACACACCCGTTTCTTTTAAATAGGAAAGAAGAGAGGAGCCCTTTCATTGAAATGAGAAGGTCCAGAGCTAGAGACATCTGTGAGCACACACCACAGAGCTGGTTCCCCCCAGCATCCACTCCCCAGTGATAGATGGAAAAGTCAAGGTTAAACCCTTCCAGAATCTGGACTGAAATGAGACTGCTTGACTTCTGCATACACACACACACTTAGTTTTACCATGGGTCAGAGTCAGAAGCTTGAGAAGCACTGCACTGGAGAAAGTAGCTCAGCACTGACCTTGACTCTCCCACCAGGGAAAATACTGCTTCCCAAAGGAAAGCCTGATGGGACAGTAACTCACTCACGGCCCAGAACTGGCTGTCTAAGGCTGTCAATATTGGGTGTTTAGGGTCCAAGAGGTTGTTATAGAAATGACCAAGAATTGAGCACTTACTACCCTGTCTGATGCCATACCCCACCCAGAGATTGGTTTAGGTTAACATGGAATGCTTAACTAAAGAGACATTTACTCCCAGTTGTTTGGTTCTCTTGGTGGCTTATTTTGGCGAATCATAAGATCAGAATGCAGATCTGAATGGTAGAGATCTCCGAACGTGGGGTATGTTACCTCTCATGTGAAAGCAAGTATTCAACAGCCTCTAGGTCAGAAATTGAGTTCTTCTTAAAGGAGAGGAACACGTCTCTTTTCTCACCTGGCGCGCCGCGTAGCTTCCCGGGGATCCTGGGTACCGTTCTATCAGCAAAGGCCGCAAGTCATTTTGCCACATTTCAGAAATACTGGTGCCTTCTGCCACCAGCCGGAGAGCCGATGAATTCAGAGTGGCTGGTTGGTGATCATTCTGAGGATTAAACAACGTTATTTAACCAACTATTGTTTCATAACATGTTTAAGACTTACCCTGTGACATCTGCGGTGAAAATATTGACTTTGAATCTCAGAATAAAGGGACAGCTCTTACCTTACACAAGGCGCATTAAGCTAGTCAAATTAAAAACTGGCCCCATGATCTAGAAAGTTAAACTAATTCTTTTTTAAAAACGTATTTTTATTGACTTCAGAGAGGAAGGGAGAGGGAGAGATGAAAACATTAATAATGAGAATCAGCCGAAACCGGTTTGACTCAGTGGATAGAGCGTCAGCCTGCAGACTGAAGGGTCCCAGGTTCGATTCCGGTCAAGGGCATGCACCTTGGTTGCGGGCACATCCCCAGTAGGGGGCGTGCAAGAGGCAGCTGATTGATGACTCTCATTGATGTTTCTAATTCTGTTTCTCTCCCTCTCTGTAAAAAATCAAAAAAATATATTTTAAAATAATCATAATAATAATGAGAATCATTGATGGGCTGCCTCCTGCATGCCCCACACTGGGAATTGAGCCGGAAACCAGGACAGGTACCCTAACTGGGAATCAAACTGTAACTTGGTTCATAAGTCAACAATCAACCACTGAGCCTTGCCAGCTGGGCTAAACTAATTCCTTTGACAGCTTATCTTAAAAACAAAATTAATATAATGCTTTGAACCTGAAAATGAATACGTAACATATTTCCTGTGTAAGTTGTAATGCCTGTTGGTACCATTGCTTTGTAAAACTGAGATTTTAAAATATCAATTTCTCTATCTCCCTTTCTTAAGTTTGTGTTTGTTTACTGCTAATACATTTTAAGAAATCTTTCCTTAATCCATTTGCCACTGCAGCCTTTAAATCCCTTGGTACTCCACAACCAAAGCGCCTCTACAGTACCTCTCAAACAGCACTTGGAGAAGAAAACGAAAGCTAAATGCCAAAACACTGGAAATGGGAAAGGAAGAAATAAGAAAGTGGAGGCAGGAAGTCAGCAGACTTTACGTGGTTAATTATGGCTTCACCTGGCCAATGAGAGCTTGTCTGGTCTCTCCCTTGGGCTCACAAGCCCTAGGAGGGGTCACTCGCCCCAGCTCACCTTGCTTCAGTCCCCCTGGCATCCAGAGCAGCAAAAGGCTGCACCCATTGGGGCTTCGCATCTGCGGTGCCTTCTGGAAGGCTAGTCCCTTCCTCTTCACCTGGCAAACTCCCCCTCATCTCAGACAGTAGTTTAGAGGACACTTAGTTAACTTATTAAGGAAACACTGGCTTAGAGGACACTTTCTGGAGTTTATACTTGATTAATGCCTGATTTCACGTGTGGGCAAAACTCTTTTTTTCTGCTCTCTTCCTAGCTCATATTGAGCACTCAATAAAGATTGGGTGAATTCATCAAATAAGGAAGTGACAGGTGACTATCTTTCTAAACCTATCTTCAACGAGACTGTATTTACATAATGATAAAGTAAAATGGGACTTTCGCTGTCATAAATATGAAATCGTTCAATGCACAAGCAGTTATAAAGAGAGAAGAGACAGGTGGCTACCTACGCCACAGGGCCAGGAAATGCTGCGGTTCAATATTGGTGAGCTTTGCTCTTTTTTGAATTTCTGATAGCCCATGCTTGTGATGACTTAAGAGTTGGGTTGGCCCAGAGCAGTTATTGTTTCAAAAGCTGTTTGAGCCCTAGCCGGTTTGGCTCAGTGGATACAGCATCAACCTGCAGACAGCAAGATCCCGGGTTCGATTCCAGTCAAGGGCATGTAGCTCGATTGCAGGCTCCTCTCCGGTCTGGGCCCTGGTCAGGGCTCATACAGGAGGCAATCAATCGATGTGTTTCTCTCACATCAATATTTCTGTCTTTCCTTCTCTCTCCCACTCTCCCTAAAAATCAATGGAAAAATATTCTCAGGTAAGGATTTTTTTTTTTTTTTTTTAAAGAACAGTGACTCCTTTTCTAATGATTTACTATATGCCATCCCAGAGCCTACCTGGTCGTTGTGGATGCGGTCATGTCCACAGCCAAAGGAAATAAAGCTCATGGTTTTTTGTTGTTGTTGTTTTTTGTTGTAAATATATTTTATTGATTTTTACAGAGGAAGGGAGAGAGAGAGTTAAAAAACATTGTTGAGAGAGAAACATTGATCAGCTGCTTCTTGCACAGCCCCTACTGGGGATGTGCCTGCAACCAAGGTACATGCCCTTGACCGGAATCAAACCCGGGACCCTTGAGTCCACAGGCTGACGCTCTATCCACTGAGCCAAACCGGCTAGGGTAAAGCTCGTGTTTTAACAGGTGATTTATGGAGGCCTGAAAGAATTCTTAAGGGGTTTCAGGAAAAAAAAAAGAGGAACAAAACATAACTCTCTAGCATCTCTAGTGTAACAGCTAACGTGGGTGAAACACAGTCGACAGGAATCATCCAAAAACGGCTTACTGGGTGAATCCAGGGTGAGTTCCACAGACAGGCTGTGGATGCTCCTGACTACAGACACTTGTGTGAGTTGTTTCAGGCTCCTGAGCTCAGCCATGTCATTAACGCACTTCAGAGAAAAGCCCTTCCAGTCTCTGCCCCCCTGTGAAGTCACAGTTTATAAAAGCTCCCCAGCCAGCGAAGGCTGGACACGGGAAACCACCACCCTCGGCACATTAAGCCTTTCTATTCATTAAAGCTCCAAGGGGAAAGCATCTGACTTCTCCAACCACCATGGCACTCCCTCAACGTTTATGGAGACTCAGTCTCTGAACTCAACAAACAGAAACATCCATATGCAGAGGAGAGGCAGGGAAAGAGGAAGAACTGGGAGAGAAAGCATGGGCTGGGTGAAAGTGAAATGAGGCAGAAAGAGTGTTGAGCCCATGTCAAGGGCAAAACCCACAATGCTCTAGGTTCAGTTCAGTTCGAAGAGACCCATCGGCCGTTTTCTGTCCGTTCAGGGCTTCTCGGAGGACTGAGTCTCTGTTACAGCCCCTGCCGCACCTCGCCCAGACGGAAGAGACAGTAAGTCTGCTTTCCGAGACAAAAATCTTTCAGCTCAAAAAACGTGAACCAGATATCCTGAGGCAATGCCTCTGAGCTGATCACGTGGTTCCAGGCCAAGGAGGGTTTTAATTACATGGTTTGTAGAGCTGGCCCACCTGTCAGAGGGATATGCCGTCCCAAATCACTGCCCTGACGGGAGAGGGTTACAGTGCCAGTTTCCGTCCCAGGTGAGGGTCTCCCAGCAGCACTCGGGGTAACACTTGTGTCTCTACCTGCAAATGCAACCCAGGCAGAATGTACTGAACTCCTTCTGCGTGTGGGATGCCGCTGACATGACAAATGGCAGTGGTGGAAGGGTAGGGAACCGAGTGAGATAACGGTGTGTCTCTTCTTTTAATGAAGCAGGCATCTATCAAAAAGCAACGCAGCAGCGCAGGCTGGGAACCATTCAGGGTGAAATCCCAGCTCCCTGACTTTCTAGCTGTGACTAGGACAAGCTTCCTTATCAGTAAAAATCCATGTCATAGTACTTACCTTTAGTAGAAGTTCAAAACGGGACGTTTTGTCTTGGTCTGCTACCAATACCGCTCCTACCCCTGAGTCTGTTGCTGTTTCCATAAGAATCAATGGCAGGGAGATGGGCGGATGGATGACTAAGGACGTTTAGAATACATGTGGCCCCAGAATGTGGCTCCAGAAGCAGAGGAATGTGAAGGGGGGGGTGGGGGGAAGCAGTAGCAACTTGCTAGAGCTGACCCTGAGGGAGGACTCCTAGGTGAGGCCAGCTCTCCTGTATACGGTTGCTCTGTTCAAAGACCCTGTCCCTCCACGTAGGGAGTGGTTATAGGGTAGGGGTGTCGAACTCAATCAGAGAAGGGGCCAAAATCTAAAATCCAGCCTAAATCGCGGGCCGAATGGTTTACTGAACAGTCATAAACTGTCATTGTGATGGAAACGCAGCGGAGTGCAGTGATGACAGCGCGGTGCGGGCCACATTGCAAGGCCTGGCGGGACGGATTTGGCCCGCGGGCCTTGTGTTTGACACATGTGTTATAGGGTGAAGCATCGGACTGACCTGCTGGCAAAGTCGCAAACAAGTCCCAGCTTTAAGCTTGATCTTGTAGCTGCTCCCTAGATCTCTCCTGGGTAGCTAGTGGGCTGTGGGAGGGGCAGCAAGTGCTGCCAAAACAAACTCACAAGAACAGTGTAAACTACCTTGCTTGTCCCTGACAATAAATAAAGCATCAGCTTTGCAGTCTGGGTCTGTTCTGTGGCCTCAGCCAGGCACACAAGATCCACCTAGACTAGGGGTGTCGAACTCAATCAGAGAAGGAGCCAAAATCTAAAATCCAGCCTAAATCGTGGGCCGAATGGTTTACTGAACAGTCATAAACTGTCATTGTGATGGAAACGCAGCGGAGTGCAGTGATGACAGCGCGGTGCGGGCCACATTGCAAGGCCTGGCGGGACGGATTTGGCCCGCGGGCCTTGTGTTTGACACATGTGACCTAGACCCAGCTTTTTCTCTTTGTCTATCTTTTCTCCATTCTTCGTCGGCCCCACTCAGGCTGGCGGGGCACACCTCTATCCCTGGTATAATTTCCACTTTGTATAATAGTTGAACTTCACCTTTGCTACAATAAAGAAAAATTCTACCATTAAAATACACTGGGTCCCAGCTTAACGCTAGAGGAAGTCTGGAAGCGATCTGAATAGTCAGCCATAAAGGGATCGTTAAGTTGTGGAATGATGATGATTTTGTAAACATCAAATGATGCTTTCAATAAATCATGAGCTCAAGGAAACACGCATACAGTTAAGCAACACAGTAAGATATATACTGTATGTATATGCAGCACAATCTCTAGTATGAGATAGTCATGTGTGCTTATTTTAAAAAAGAAAGAAGTAACCTTAATTGAACATTTGCTATATGACAACCTCTGTGTTAAATGCTTTATGTGAATTCATTCAGTTCTAATAAAACTCACAAGATTGGTACAATTTTATCATCTATATAAACACATCATCACACATTTATATACATATGTATGTCTGTGTATGTGTATTTGTGTGTGTGTATATACACACACACACACACAACGGTGGGTAAAGGTAGGCTTTGCAGTTGTGAGTGCCTAAAACAGACTTTATTCTTATATTGTTATTTGTCAATTATTGTATTATTTTCCATATGAACAACTGTAAGCCTATTTCCACCCCAACCTGTATGTATATGTTTATATTATAGAGAGAAAACAAATAAGAACACCCAAATGGCTAACAGCAATTATCTCTGAACGTGGGCTTATGGGTGATAATAGTTTCCTTCTTAGTTCTTTTCTGTATTCTCCTAGTTTCCCAAAACCAGCACAAGTTAACTTTATAATTGCGAGACGTCAAGAAAAGCCATACTTTTTTAATGTGTTGGAGCTAAAAGCTTCCGTTTTAAAAACGGAGTCATCAGTCATTCGCATCTAAGGGAGGACTGATTTCATTAGATGCCTTTTAACAGCTGGTTGACAAGGTTGTACCAACTAAAGGGATTGGTTCTGAGATTGGGGGAGACAGGATTCAGAAGAAGTAATTTTGGAATATGGACCAACCCCCTGTAAGCTCTATAAGGGAGATTAAGAGAAGGGAGAAAAAAGGAATGAGAGAAGAGAGGGTTCCAAAAAACAAAATGACTGATTTGGGAATTCCATTTGGGGTCCACCCTGACCCAGAGAGGGGTATGCAAGCTCTTCCTCTGGCCCTCCAATCTCCTCACACTCCTTCACTAGCTGGACACTGTCCCTGAACCACCAGCCAGGCCTCAGCCACTCTGGAGGAGAAAGTAGAAGAGGAAAAGAGAGTTGAGGGCTCTTTAATTCATGGGTGTAATCGTGGTCAAGTTTCCTCATCTGTAAACCGGAGATAAATGTACCTTCTTCACTGTGAGTTTCCTAATATTCCAGGTTTCAAATAACCAAATCATTATCTTCTGAAACCCCACCTGAAGCTGAGGTTGAACTGCTTTTAATATTGGATGCTGCTGTGGCCCTATAGCTCAGGGGTTAGAGCACTGGTCTTGTAATATTGGATGCTGCTGGAAGAGACACACCCTTATTTCACAGCCAGGAAAATGGATTTCAACATCCGTGCTCTACCACGCCTCCCCTTTGGGCAGGCCAGTGTACCAAGAGCACATCTCACATGATTGAAGCATACATGCCTCAGAGCAGGAAGGCTTGTGTCTCAATGGTGACTAATGCTCCTCCCAGGCCGCACAGTGTGCTGGTCGCCTGGAGGACTTCATGGAAGCGAAGGTCGGGATTGGAGTCGGTACCTCAATGGGACACCTTCTGACCAAGCCATTTTTCTTATAAGGAAGTTATTCTTGAGTTGGCTCCCTGCATCCCTGTCATTAATGATCTCCCTGCGGTTGATGATCTCCCTTATGTGTTCACCTGATAAAAGTGCCCTGAAGGGTGAGGCTCAGGAAGCCTAACCCAGGGAACTGACCAGGGCTGTTCCCACACCTGTGCACGTGGCTGGGAGGAGCAAACTGGAGCGCCAGCCAGGGCCTGTGCATTCTCCCATGTGCCCCGTATTCAGATGTGTGCGTACACACAGGCATGTGAGTTGTAATCGTTTAAAAGATGTGTTCAACAACACTGTCAGCATTGATATCCCTCTGCCTCGCTGCCTTTCATTGTATCTTGAAGGCCATACCATGTTGCTCCAATACCATTCACATCAGCACAAGCCTCTATAGTCTATAGCAATGTCATGGTTTCCAAATTGTTACACAAGAAAGGGAAATAACTTACTTCACACGAGGGCACTTGCAAGGCCCTTGTATTCTAAGCTCCTTATATGAAATTTGCACCTCTACCTAGATACATTGCTCTGACCACTGCATTTCACTCTCTTTTAAGACTATATATATATACATATATATATATATATATATATATATATATATATATATATATATATATATATATAGTGAATATCCAGTTAAGATCCTTGCTTCCAAGCTGCTCCGCTTGAAAATCTAAAACGGACTAACAACAACCCTAGCCGGTTTGGCTCAGTGGATAGAGCATCAGCCTGTGGAGTGAGGGGTCCCAGGTTCGATTCCGGTCAAGGGCATGTACCTTGATTGTGGACACATCCCCAGTCGGGGGCGTGCAAGAGGCAGCTGATCCGATGACTCTCTCATGGATTTTTCTAACTCTCTACCTTGATTGTGGACACATCCCCAGTCGGGGGCGTGCAAGAGGCAGCTGATCCGATGACTCTCTCATGGATTTTTCTAACTCTCTATCTCTCTCCCTTACTCTCTGTAAAAAATCAATAAAATTTATGTATTTTTAAAGATATCTAAAAAAATAAAAATTAAAAAATAAGAGCTTCCTAAAACGGACTGACAGTAACACACGTCTGTTACTGTCAGAGGCTCCAAGGAAACATCGCCGTCTCCAGGGGGTCCGGGATGCAGCGGCGGGAGCGCTCCCACCTCCCCGCGGGGGGCCAGGACCAGACACCCACCCTGCGCCTCTGCCGCCGCCGCCGCCGCCGCCCCAGCCCAGGGCACCGGTGACCTCACCGCCCGCCAGGCGCCCGTGTCCCCGCGGCTGCGAGGCCCCTGGCGAGGACGCCGAGCCCCTCCCCTCCCCTCCCCGGGAGCCCGAGCGGCAGGCTGCCGGGCCGGGGACCGCCGCCCTGGCTGCCCGGGAGGGCTCGCCGGCACCCACCCAGCGCCCACCCAGCGCCCACCCAGCACCCCAGGTCACCCCCGCGCCCCAGCTGCCCTCACCTTCTCCTGGGTCCAGGCGGCGGCGCCCCCGGCCCGGCCGATGCCCTGGGTGGCCCGCGGCAGCGCGGCCAGCAGCAGCAGGTGGAGGGCGCCCCGCAGGGCGCGCCGGTGCCCGCCGCCTGCCATCTCCGCGGCTCTGCGCCCGCGCCCCGCGCCGCCCGCGCTCACGAGCCCGGGAGCGCGCGCCCTGCGCCCTCCTCCTCCCCTCCCTCCCTCCCTCCTCCCCTCCCTCCTCCCCTCCGCCCCCCTCCGCGCCCGCCCAGCCCCCCAGCCCCCCGCGGCGCGGGGTGAGGCCGCAGCTCTCCTCTCCCCACCCCGGCCCCCACCCCGGCCGGCGGTCCTGGAAGGCTGGGGCCTCCGTATCCCTGGAAACGGAGAGGCCGCTTCCTTGTCTTGGGGAGCGCGAGGAGAAGGAAGGAAGGGACTGGGAAGAGGGATTTTTTTTTTATTTTTTTTTTAACGCTGGGTGGTGAACACGCTCTTGTGTTTTCTTTTCTTTCTTTCTTTTATTTTATAGATTTTATTGATTTTTTTTTTCAGAGAGGAAGAGAGAGGGATAAAGCGTTAGAAACATGGATGAGAGGGAGTCATCGATCAGCTGCCTCCTGCACACCCCCCACTGGGGATGTGCCCGCAACCAAGGCACATGCCCTTGACCGGAATCGAACCTGGGACCCTTGAGTCCACAGGCCTACGCTCTACCCACTGAGCCAACCCCGTGTGGGTGGGAAGAGGGATTTTTGTATGATCTCCGGGGCCGGAGCTGGGAATAGCGAGGGGAGCGGGGTTTCACCAGACCCGGTGCGGTGATGAAGTGTCTTCCCACAGCTCTGTCCTGGGTGCTTTTCCCATGTCCCCTCATTGAGTCTTCGTAAGAAATCAACCCCGATTCACAAACGGAGGCTCCCCGTCCTCCGCACAAAGCCTGGAACCCTCGGCCCATCATATCTTTCCTCTTTTTTTTTCTCACAAACACTGACCTTGCCAACCTGGGTAAAAAGGCTGGTTAAAGGGATTGCCTGCCATACAGTAAGATCTAACATGTTCACAGGGGTTCTTTAGACAAAATTCTTCCAAATGCCCCCCCCCCCAAAAAAAAAGGAAGAGCTAAGCACAACTGATTATACCTTTTGGCATCAAAGATCACTGATCAAGACGATCCTAGAAAGAAATAAGACAATCTCTCTACGTGGTGTGTGGGTGTCTGGTCTGCGTTGCCAGGACAGTGACTTCACCATCCTCTCTTTTTCTTCCTCAGCGAGGAGGAGGGCGTGGCCTCTGCTGAGCCATCTCCTAGGAACATATAGATCCAAAAAATATATCAGAACGAGACACGTTGAAACGCACCTGGTTCCCCGAGAGCAAATGTCTGAAGGCAGTGGTAGTCAGCCTTCTGGTTGACTTGGACTATCTTCTAGGCTTGGCTTTGAAAAGAGAGGGCTGCCCTGGGAAGACACTGCTCTGCCCCCCTCTGGAGCTGCAGGGGAAGACAGGATTTAAGTGCCTCCTTTCCTGATGTTCCCAATTACCAACCCTATCCATGTCCGAGAGTTTTGAGTGACCATTGGACCCCTTCAGGCTTAAACAAAGTTAAATAGCTTCTTTATGACATTCATGGACAGTACAACATTCAGAACAAAACCACTATCGCATGCCCCACTACATTTCCTGCCTTGTTGCTTAGACCAACCTTGAATTAGTGGGTTTACTGAGTGTCTAGGTAACTGACCATCAGCCTAATAGCTTTTCTTACCCTATTGCCTTTTTAAAAGAATATATTTTTTAAAATATACTTTTTAAGAGAGGAAGAGAGAGAAACAGAAAGCTAGAAACATCGATGAGAGAGAAACATCGACCAGCTGCCTCCTGCACACCCCCTACCTGGGATGTGCCCGCGACCAAGGCACATGCCCTTGACTGGAATCAAACCTGGGACCCTTCAGTCCGCAGACCGACGCTCTATCCACTGAGCCAAATCGGTTTCGGCTCCCTATTACCTTTTTTATCTTTCTACAATATGATTCCTATTTAAAAAACAAAAAACAACAACAACAAAAAAAAACAACTAGAGGCGGAAATAGCAAAGCCATATGAAACAAAAGGTTAAAGATAGTATCATGCTAAGTATAAGCCATTCAAAATAAGAAATAAGGAAATGCTGGAGTAAAAATGTTCACACACAACTGGATGATTTTCCATTCCTGAGGGCTGCATTTAAGTCAATGAGATGCGGTTGCCGTTTGGATCTGCAGGAAGCGGACTGGGAGACGGAGTTGAGCTTTCAGGATGTGTACTAGGGCGTGCCCTTGGGACAAACCCCTGAGGGAGGAGGTGGGAGGAAGGCGCCTGGGCTGAGAGCTAACCTAGCGAGGAAGTGGGCCCCTCTCCACAGCCTCACCTCACCCCACCCCGCAGGGAGCCCAGAAGCCGAAGTCGCCTGTCAGAGTGGCCCTACAGTGAGTCCTAATTTCTGGAGCTTTGTACCCCCACCCCAAGGGGGTACTTCCTGCAAGCAGCTCTCTGCAGCCAAAGGACTGGACAGCGAGGGGCTGTCTGCCAAGAGCACTAACAGCAGGAGCACGCCTTCCCTGAAGGGGGGGATCTGAGTGGTGCATTCCTGTACCCACCAGGAACGCATTTGTATAATGTGTCTTGTACACATCTAAAACATTTTGCATAAGAAGCTGATGTTAGTCAGTGGTGTTTCACACAATGTGGGCTTTCCTGACAACTTTCTGTAAATCTACAAACCCAACGCAACTCTCTATTTATGTATCCTTAGTTCCTTTTCTTAGGGCTTATATACACGAAATGTCCTTCTCCCCTTTCCTTCACTTATTCTTCTTTTCTCCTTCCCTTTCCCTTACTCTGGAAACTGTCAGAAATTCCTGGTGTCTACTATTTTTTTTTTAAATATCTGCTATTCTTTTTTTTCATTACTGCAAATTTTTCTTTCTTTAGACTCTTCCTGTAGAAGATAATCCTGGACTGTTACATTGAATGAAACAATTTGAGCCTGTTTTTCGTCATGGAAAAAAATTTGTTTACACAATGGTAGCCCTAGTCACAGTTGGAGTCATTACCATCTTTATTATAGGACTAGAGGTCCAGTGCACAAAATTTGTGCATGGGGGGAGGAGGGATCCCCTCAGCCCAGCCTGCACTCTCTCCAATACGGGACCCCTAGGGGGATGTCTGACTGCCCACTGTGGCACCTCCATCTTTGAGCGTGGGGCAGTCAATTAGCATATTTCCTCCTTATTGGCTGTGGGTGCTGCCATCTTTGTGATGGCATGAGGGTCAATTAGCATATTCCCTCTTTATTAGATAGGACTAGAAGCCTGGTGCACAACAGTCATGCACTGGGGGGGGCAGGGGTCTCTCAGCCCAACCTGAACCCTCTTGCAATCCGGGACCCCTCAGGGGATGTCCAACTCTTGGCAGGCCTAAGCTGGCAGGCAGACATCCTGCAAGAGGTTCTTAGTGCTGCTGCAGAGGTGAGAGAGGCTCCAAACACTGCGCTCATCAGCTGTGAGCTTGGTTTCTGGCTGAGCAGTGCTCTCCCTGTGGGAGTGCACTGACCACCAGGGGACAGCTTGTGTGTTGAGCGTCTGTCTCCTGGTGGTCAGTGCATGTCATGGTGACCAGTTGTACCACCGTTAGGTTGATTTACATATTAGCCTTTTGTTATATAGAACTAGAGGCCCAGTGTATGGTTTTGTGCCCTGGTGGGGTTCCTCAGCCTGGCCTGTGCCCTCTCACAAACCAGGACCCTTCAGTGGCTGTCGAAGGCCTAGTGCATGAATTCAGCCCAATCCGCACAGGCCAGTCCAAGGGACCCTACTGGTGCATGAATCCGTGTACCAGGCCTCTACTATGCATATAAGGTCTTTGGTTAATCTCTTCCTGCCCTCCCCGCTCCTCCTTTCCTCTGAGACTCATCAGTCTGTTCCATGTTTCTATGCCTGTGCATTGAGCATCTGCCCAGTGGTGGTCAGTGCGTGTCATAGCTACCAGTTGAACAATTGGTCACTTAGGCTTTTATATATATAGAATAAGGTCTTTGAAGTTTCCTACAAGTCACCAGTGCTCTATTTCTTCTACTTTTCCTTTGTCTATTTTATTTGTCTATTTTATATTTCTGTCTTCAAGTCCACTAGTCATTTTGTTGCCGTGTCTAATCTGTTGTTAATCCCATCCAGTTTACTTTTTGTCCCAGACATTGTCTTGCCTTCTCTAGATGTTTGATTTGGATTTTCTTCATTCCATCTGTATCTCTTAACATGCTCAACCTTTTCTCTACCTTTGAATATATGAAATATAATTATGAAAATTGTTTTATTATTCTTATCTAATTTATCATCTGTGCCATTTTTTTTTGTCTGTTTCTTTTTGTTTTCGTGTGTGTGTGTGTTTTTCTTTAACTTTTCTCCTGATTATGAGTTGTAGGTTCCTACTTTGCATTCTTGGAAATATTTTTTATTAGATACCAGATGTTACGAATTTTATTTTTGGGGGCACTGGGCATACTTGTTATTCCCTTAAGTATTCTTGATCTTTGTTCTGAGACACAGTTGAGTGGGAAACATTTCGATCCTGTGGAGGCTCGTTTCTAAATGTTGTTAGTCTGGAACAGAGCAGCCTGTAACCTGGGTGTAATTTGACCCCCAATGAAACAATACTCTGGGCATTCTACTTCTTGCCCCTTGTATTTTGAAATTTTCTACTCTGGTGGAAACACAAAATATTCCTGACCCTGTCTGAGCTCTGGGGCTTGTTATATCTGCTCCTTTTTGGCCGTTTATTCCTCCAACTTGTGTAGTCTCTTCATGTGCATAAGCAGATCCATCCTCAGCTGAAGTCTTATGACGTGCTCCCTACATAAAGCTTGTCCTCTCTCCTCCCACATTCTGTCCTTCATATGATAGCCACTTGACCTTCCCATATTCTCAAGTCTGTCATTTCATCTCACAGAGACTCCCTGGCTTCGTTTGGATTCCTGCCTCCACAGCATCCTGGAAATTCTCTCAATACAGCCAGCCATATAGGGCAGTGTCCAGCTCATGACTTTGGTTTAACTTCTTTCATTGCTCTCCTGTAATGCCTGGTTTCCAATATTTGAATATTATTGTTTATTTTTTTTAAGATGGGATGCTAAATCCAGCCTGTTACTCCACCTTGACTGGAAGCAGAAGTTGACAGTACCTCTTAATATTCTTCATGACAACCTGGGGGTACAGATAAAATACTTCTGCTACATACTGGACAACTGTCTCAAGGAAAAGCACCTCAATTGTTGGAGATGCATGAGGAGCCATCTGCTTTTTTCATAAAATTCTACTCTGCTTGGAAGAATAACTGACTGGTACGCTGTTGTTCTTCAGATTTGTTTATTTGGCAGGTATTTGTTTGACAATGAATTTTGACAATGAATAAAGTAATACTTTAAACAAAATTAAAAAAAAAAAAAAAAAAGAAATAAAATGGCCGAAACCAGTTTGGCTCAGTGGATAGATCATTGGCTTGTGGACTGAAGGGTCCCAGGTTTGATTCCAGTTAGGAGCGTGTGCCTAGGTTGCGGGCACATCCCCAGTGGGGGGGCAGGAGGAGGAGACAGGAGGCAGCTGATCGATGTTTCTCTCTCATTGATATTTCTAGCTTTCTGTCCCTCTCTCTTCCTCTCTGTAAAAACTCAATAAAATATATATATATAAAAAAGAAAGAAAGAAAATGAATAAAGTGTGCCTATGCCTTCAAGGACAATAACTGACAGTATTTATATAGCCAACAATAAAACTTGGATCTTTCCAGTAAAAACAGGAATTTTAGAAAACTTGTATCTGCTACCATAAGCTTGACAGTTTCCTGATAAGTAACAACTTTTCTGACAAAGTCAATTTTAACAAATGTGATTTTAAAAATACTATATAATGGAATGTTCGACATCTGGAATATCTGCAAAACTCAGCGAACAAACGTTTTCCAAATGCTCCATGCCCCATCATAGAGAAAAGATCCATTCAAAGTATAGGAGAGACCAATGCATTTTATTGTCGTGGAGTAAAAATTTTTATTTGTGTTGGATTCAGATTCCACATTGCGGCTATTTTATATGACACTGCCATTTGTCGTGCTTTGGTTTAATAACAAGAAAATTACCCATAATTATCTGAAGAAACTTTAAAATATTCTTTCTTTTTTCTATTACATGATAGTGTGAGGCCAAATTTTCTTCATATATTTCAACCAAAATAACATACTACAGCAGATTGAATGGATAAAGAAATCCAATTGTTTTCTAATAACTCACACATTAAATTTTTTTAAATGTTCAAAGATGCCAATCCTCTCACAAAATTCTTTGTTTTAGAAAATGTAGTATCATAAGAAAATGTTATTGCCGAAACCGGTTTGGCTCAGTGGATAGAACGTAGGCCTGTGGACTGAAAGGTCCCAGGTTCGATTCCAGTCAAGGGCATGTACCTTGGTTATGGGCACATCCCCAATAGGGGATGTGCAGGAGGCGATTGATCAATGTCTCTCTCCCATAGATGTTTCTCTCTATCCCTCTCTCTTCCACTCTGTAAAATATCAATAAAATATATTTTTAAAATGTTACCTATAATAATAAAAGCATAATATGCTAATTAGACCAGACATCCTTCCAGATATCCTTCCAGACAACCTTCCAAATGAAGCTGTGGTGGACGGGAGCTGAGGCAGAGGCAGCCACAGCAGGTGGGGGCCAAGGCAGAGGCAGCTGAGCAGCTGCTGGGGCCAAGCCCCTTGCACGAATTTCATGCTTTGGGCCTCTAGTTTAAATATAATGATATACTGCTTTTGTTATTTTTAAATATATCCATAATCAAGCCTATGTATAATACCTGGTTTCATTTTCAATACAATAAATATTCATAGACACACGCCACATAAACAAAAGCTATTTGTGGTCCTGAGAGACCAAAACATTTGAAAACTGCTCTGTTAAACTAGGAGAAAGAATACATGAAGCCAATGGAATCACCTAGAAGGATTTTTGGTTTTGGTTTTAAAACATGGCTAGGTGCCACCCCGACATGTTCTGATAAAATGAGGCTGGTGTGTGGTCTGGACATCAGGTTTCTTTAAAAATTCCCTAGATAGTTCTAGCAGGACTGCGAACCACTGCATTAATCACATACTCTGAAAAATACATTAGCAAAAACCACATAATAGATTAATGCTGACATTAATAATCATGTTGTGTAGTAGCTATTTTGTCAGGCCCTGAGGTCAATGGTAAAAAAAAAAAAAAAAAAAAAAGATAGGTAAAGTGGGCCAACCCTGGACTAATTATGGAGCAGGCAATTTATATTCCAACCTCCCAACTTGCCCCTCACTTTTTGCCTCTGCAGAAACACCTTGCCTTCTGTTTCTTTGTTAATCCTCACCTGTGGATATTTTTTTCCATGGCTTTTCAAAGACAGTGGAGGGTTCAAAGACAGTGAAGGGAGGGAGAGGAGAGAGAAAAGGAGGGAGGGAGAGAGAAGCATCCATGTAAGAGAGACACATCAACTGGCTGCCTCCCGTAAGTCCGTATGCCCCAACAAGGAGTAGGGAGCAAACCCACAACCCAAGCACATGCCCTTAACTTGGGAGAAAAAAAACAAAAACAACTTGTGACCCTTCAGTGCTCAGGCCAAGGCTCTAACCATCAAGCAACAGTGTCTTTTGTTCCTTTAATAGCCATGGAGACTATAAAGGGGCCCACATTATATTCCTGCCCAAATCCATCCACCAATGCTTTCAATAATGGAATGAAAATGTTTGCAAAAAAAAAAAAGTTTGCTTCTGCAATACAGTCAGACTTTTGTTGTTCCCTAGAAATCTCAGGAATCCAGATCTCCTGTAAATCTTCCCAACTCCTTTCACCACAGATCAGAGGTCAAAGGGGCAATAAAACTCAGGCGGAGAAATCATCTTTCCCCTGTGTTCTGGCCCTCTCCCTCCCCAGCCCCTCTGAAAGCAGGGGAGAACGTGCTTCATAAACCCGGATTCCTTTTCCCAGCACTGATCCTGCCCCCAAGCGAAATTCCTTTCATTCTTTCACTGTGTCCAGGGTTTTTTAAAACTGATTTCTCTCTGTGGGCTCTGAAAAAGAAAAGGCTTCAAAATCAAAAAAAAAAAAAAAAAAAGAAGAAGAAAAAAAAGAATTTCACTTCACTCAAAAAGATGAGACTAGAGAGAATCAAAAAAGGAGAGCCAAAGAGAAATTTCATCTCTTTACAACTCAGAGACAGCTCTGATCTATATTAATACTGAAACTGACTGCAAGGTGAAGTGTCAGTCCATTGATTGTTAGGAAGCGTAGATAAACATATAGTGTGTGTATCTCTATATATTAGAGATACACATTTTAACTTTTTATTCAAAAAATTGTCTTTAATAAACTTACTTTGCATCTTATAGGATCACGTGGGTGATAAGGTACCAGTTCCTGGACTATGTGAATAGTATGTGAGGGACAAAAAGCTGTTAGCTCAAGATCTTGTTTCCATTCAAAACTACTGGCTAAATTTTATAGTGTACGTCAAAAATATGATCAAGGATGTTAGGTTTGTCAATAATAAGTTCTTAAAGAACCTCTAATTCTGTAAATGAGGACGATGAGAGATATTATCATTATTACCCTCATTGTTAGTAAGAAAATGGAAGCACAGGGAAGGGAAGTAAGCTGCCCAGGGACACGCAGAGCCAGTCAGTTCCGAGGCAGCCAGTGCACGTTTACTTTAACCTACAGGTTTTTCCGGTTCCAAAGGAGAACATTTGAGTCGTCAGGAAAGTCCAGTGTTTACTACGCTGAGGTGAACTTTTGCTGAATGCAAAACCAGACACCTATGAAGCTATTTTATTTCCAAGTTATAAGCAGAATACTCAGTGGGTGTTGCTTTCTCTCCTCTAATCTGATGTCTAAAACCACATTTATTAGAAGGGGAAGAGGGAAATTTTTCAAAAAGAGTCAATACTAAACTGTCAGTTAATATGATTTAAAGTCACGCCTGAGACGCTTTGTTGTCTTTTGTTTTGGGGGTCACTTATGAATTTTCCAAGGTATTTTACTCTATTTATCGATGTTTTAATGATATAAAATTGTGAGGGTTTTCTACTGATCAGGCTATACACACTGTAATCAGATTGAACTATAAAAGTACTCTTTTTCTCCATGTTGTTATCTTGATACAGTATTAGTTGTGATGGTTCATTAGGCCTTTTCTGACTTTTCATGAAAGGACAATTGTCCCAAGAGTAAGTTTTCAAGTCATACAAAAAAAAAAAAATAAAGCTTGTTTTTAAGATTCAGGTGAGGTACAGCACCCTCAAATAAAAGAGGAAGAAGGACTCTAAGAGCTCTTTCCACGGGATTCAAAAATAGAATGCTAAAAAAGCAAATAAAAATGACACAAATTCACAGAAAATAGCAAGTCATTTAAAAACCACACATAGCTATTAATAATAGAAAGTTGCAACACAACATCATAACCCAAATTCTGCCTTAAACCACATATGTTCATATATATAAAGATATATCAAAATATCTATGTATCTTTATTTTTTTTGTTAAAATTAGAATGAATTTAGGCTGTTTGTTTTATTTATATATCTGAAAACATGAGCATAGTATTTCAAGCATTTTAGGACTTCTAAAACAGTATAGACTGTGGTCATAAAAAATCCTTTCTGCCCAGTGGTTTGTATATACACCATTATCCAGACTATAATTAAATGGACTAATCCACCTTCAATTTTAATGTTTGAAAAAGCATTTCAACAGAGCTGAATATCAGCATCAGGCTAAGAGTGTACCTACATTTCCCTGAAAAAGAAGCTAAATTACTCAGCACAGAATTTCAGTAAGACTAATCCCCTTCTGTCACTGGCCAACCAGTGATCTTTTGTGGTTTTTACTCAGTAAGTCACATACCTATTATGGGGAACATTAAGGTTTGAATTTAGAGACCTGTAAGAAAGCAAAAGGTATTAGTTTACTTTCATGATGTATCTGTTTAGTTCTTCCAGAAAATCCTTCTAACAGTTTAAGATTAAATATACACTTCCAACTAAGAAGAAACAAAATGGTAATTTTAGGAAAGCAGGCTGGGAGGAAACTTCATAAACAAATGAAGTGCCCCCAGATAAACAGTGCATCTTTCTTTCTTTGTAAGATATATTTTTATTGCTTTCAGAGAGGAAGGGAGAGCGAGAGACAGGAAAATCAATGGTAAGAGAGAATCACTGATCAACGCTTCCTGCATGCCTTATACAGGGGATTGAGCCCACTACCCAGGCATGTGCCCCGACCGGGAATCGAACCTGACCTCCTGGTTCATAGGTCAATGCTCAGCCACTGAGCCAGGCTGGCCAGGCTAAACTGTGCATCTTCATTCCACATGGAGGCAAAGTGGTCCCCTTCTTTAAATTCTACTCTTAGATGAGAGAAAATGGACACCAATCAGAAAACAAGCTAATGGCTTATGCCACTCAGGACTATACAGGATACAGTCTAAATTATTACTCAGGACGTCCAGAGACTGAAAATATGAGAGAAACATGGCGTAGTGGTTAGATAACAGCCTAATTATGCACATCTCTGTGTGCTAGTATTTCATATGTTTACCAGATTATGCAGCTAGTTACATGATGATGATTTTACAGGGCACACATGCATACATATCTTTAGCATATACTTATGTTTGTAAAAGATTTGGAAAGTATAATCTTTCACAAGAGTAGGGAACTGGCAGTATACTACATTTTCAATAAAATATTGAATGTTTAAAAACAAATACATTATGATTACTCAAAGGAGTGCCTACAGAAATACAAGAATATCTGGTCCAATCATAGTATGTACAGCCTAACCCTGCTACCTTCTTTAATTATTGTCCTCTTGCCCTTTGCTTCCATTGTAATGTAGCTAACACCATTAGTTCTCAAATGCCAGTTCCATATTAAGGCCTGCTCAGGACTATGTTTTCTCAGTCTGTTATAAAATGAGGAAATTAAGGGGGAAAAAGTGTTTTGCTAATCTTCATTCTTATATTTTCCCTTCATAGTTGATGTTACATTTAAAAAATTATATAATGATTTCTAAATTAACTTAATAAACCTTGTGTGTTTTTTTTTATTGTCTTGCTCAGCTGTTCAATTATGGTAAAATACACATAAGATACTAGTAAAATGTATCATCTTAACCATTTTAAGAGTACAGTTCAGTGGCATTTAATATATTCTCCCTGTTGCACAACCATCGCCACCATCCATATTGAGAACTCTTTACCCACTAAATGGTGACTCCCCATTCCCTACTCCTAGCTTTTGGCAACTGCCATTCTACGTTCTGTCTCTCCCTATTTGACTATCTAGGTACCTCGTGTAAATGGAATCATACAGTATCTGTCTTTTTGTGACTGACTTATTTCATTTAGCTTGATGTCCTCAAGATTCATTCATGTTGTAGCATGTGTAAGAACTTCCTTCCTTTTTAAGACTGAATAATATTCCATTATATGTAGACACTATTTTTTGCTTATTCACTCTTCTAATGAACACTTGGGTGACTTATGCTGCTATGAACATGGGTGTACAAATATCTTTTCAAGACCTTGCTTCGATTCATTTGGATATATACCCAAAAGTATAATTAATGAATCATATGATAATCCTATTTTTTAATTCTTGAGGAACAGCTATACTGTTTTCCTCAGCAGCTGCACCATTTTACATTCCCATTAACAGTGCATAAGGGTTCCAACTTTCCCACATTCCTGCCAACACTTGATGGGTAGGAGGTAGTATCTCACTGAAGATTTTATTTGCATTTCCCTAATGATGAGTGATTTTGAGTTCTTGCTTTGCTTTATTTTATTTTTTTCTTGCTTTATTTTAATGTTCTTAATTAGCAAAACAAGAAGTTGACAACTCAGACCCCAATTTCTTATAAATGTATTCGTCATTGAAATCTGAGAACTACCACTGTATTCTCTACATCTCCCTCTCATCTTCCATTTGCCTCTTCAATTCATTTCAGCTTGCCTTTGGCCCTCAGTCTTCTCCTGACACCTCTTTCACCAGAGTCAACAAACCATTCACTTATTATTGCCAGGCAGAATGGGCCTTCTTTAGCACTTCCATGATGAGTGAAAAGCACAGAGGCTCTGAAGTCAAACATAGAATCCTGCATCCTTCAGCATAACACCGCACCAAGGAACGCAATGCTTGCCCCGGTCTTCCTGCAGGGTTCTGCCACCTTCTCCACAGTTCCATTCTCCACCCTCTGCCATGCCTCCCAGACTTCTAGTATTCAACCACGTCAGCGGAGGACTAAGACTGGGAAAGGCACTTTGCAAGGAATGTAAGGATGAATCAGCTATGACCCCTGCTCTCGAGGAGCTTACAGCTTAGGAAGAGAGAGAGTGAGGTAAAGGTGTGACACACGTGCTACGGAAGGAAGGAATGGTTATCCCCGTCAGGCCTGGAAGAGGCAGGAAAGGCGTCCCAGAGACTACTTGAACGGAATGAGTCTTTGAAATGTTTGCCAGGTGGAAAAGGGGGAGGCAGGTGTGGCATGAACAAAAGCACGCAGGGGAATTGCACGAGGTCATAGATATATGAAGAATGGGGGTCAGCAGTATGAGAAAGCAGGAAGGGGGCCATTGAAGGGGGCATGCCTGCTCTAAAGTTAGCACAAGAAAGACACTGGTTGCACCAAGACCGGTTTGGCTCAGGGGATAGAGCGTAGGTTTGCAGACTGAAAGGTCCCAGGTTCGATTCCGATCAAGGGCATGTACCTTGGTTGCAGGCACATTCCCAGTGGGGGTGGGGGGTGCAAGAGGCAGCTGATCGATGATTATCTCTCATTGATGTTTCTAACTCTCTATCCCTCTCTCTCATCCTCTCTGTGAAAAAAAACAAAACAATAATTGTGTTTTTTTTAAAGATGCTGATTGGCAATTGAAGGATTTGAGGCTCAGGAAATGATAGGACGGATTCCACATTTTATTTATTTTTTTTAATTTTTTAAATATATTTTATTGATTTTACACAGAGAAGAATTGAGAGGGACAGAGAGTTAGAAACATCGATGAGAGAGAATCATCGACCAGCTGCCTCTTGCACACCCCCTACTGGGGATGTGCCCACAACCAAGGTACGTGCCCTTGACAGGAATCGAACCTGGGACCTTTCAGTCCGCAGACCGACGCTCTATCCACTGAGCCAAACCGGTTTCGGCGGATTCCGCATTTTAGAACTATTGTTCTGGTGGCAGAGTGGAGAGCGGGTTAAAGAAGAGAAGGTTCGAGGCAGGGGAATCTCATAGGTCACTTCAGTAGATCAGGCGAGAGTTAGTAAAAGGCCTGAACTAAGATGGTAATGGTGGCAAAAGAAGAAAGGCACACAACACAGGAAACTGGAAACCGGTGGGGGTTAGCCACCGATGAGATCTGGAGAAAAGAGAAAAGGAATTCAGGCAGAAGTTTCTGCCATGGATGACTAACCAGACGTGGTACTCTGCGCTAAGATTGGAAACACGCAGAGGAAGAAGAAAAGATGAGCTCAGTTAGGGACACGTTGCATTTGTGATTTTTCTGTGGGTCATTCAGGTGGTTACAGACAGAGATCAAAGGATTTTTTATTTATTTTTATTTATTTTTTTTAGAGAGAGAGAGAGAGAGATGGGCAGGAGATGGGGCTAGAGATACAGGTTTGTAAGATGGAAGTTGCAGCCACATGGAGTAGATGCAGCAGATGCCCTGCCAATATCTCCTCCACACTCACCATTCAGGTGAGGGCTCCTAACGGCAAACACCCATCACTCTGTTGGGGGCCCTCTGGGTGGGCTGGCCAGCGCAGCGGGTAATGAGGAGTGACTGCCATAGGGCCTGGGATTTCTTTGGGGAGTCATAAAAATATTCTCAAATTAGATGGTGTGATCTTGCACCATCATTTATAAATGTACTAACACCCAGCAAATTGCACACGTTTCAAGAGTGGATTTTATGGCTTATAAATTATATCTCAATTTTTTTTAATTGTGAAGAAGAAGAAAAAAACCAATAGCTTAGCCTAACTGAACTGCTTAGCTCGCAAATGTGTCCATGTTTTCACACCTATGTGCCTTTGCTCACTGTTGCTTCCAACTAAAATTTTCTTTTTTGTTTTTTCCCCATTCCTCTCCCCATATTTCCAAATCCTACTCTTTCTTCAAAAGCTAGCTAAATTCTCTTTTCCCATGCACTCACTCTTCCCCAGGTCAGGGGAATGTCTTGTACTTCTCTAACATCTGCTAGCTATTTATTTTGCTTCCTGCTTATTTTTTTTTTAATTCTCGTCTCTGTACTAGAGATCTTCACATATCTTGTTTAATGCACTTTAGGTTCCTGAGAACAGCTGTTTTACCTGTAGATCTATTAAGTGCCTTGCACATGGAGGCCTCTCAAAAAAAAAGATTCCTGAATCAATACATCAAGGACTAGAAAGTCTCAAAGGGAATCTAGGAAAAAAGACGAAGGAAATTAATATCAGTTAGCCTTCAGCTAAACACTTCATCATGATTTAAGGAACTATGAGACAATTTAAAGCCTGTGAAGTCTGAATTCTTTCTAGAGATACTTGAGATTTTGAAATGTGAAGTGTCTGATCAGAGTACGGATTATAGTAAAATGTTCAGGTCATTGTAGTCTATCTATACTATAAATAAAACCAACATGCTCTGGCCAGGTGGCTCAGCTGGTTGAAGTGTCATCCTGTACATGAAAAGGTTGCTGGCTCCATTCTGTTAGGGCGCGCTCTCTCTCTCTCTCTCTCTCTCCAAAAATCAATAAAAACATTTCCTTGGATGAGGATTAAAAAATAATAATAAAATATATAATCAAACGGTAAATTATATAAAGCCACCTTTAAATGCAAATAAAGAAAAGAGGTGTCATGTGGAATTCTCACACACACACATACACAAATCCTTAAGCCTCTATATAGTAGCAGCTTGATTCATTTGGCAAAGTGGCTTCTAGGAAGAGTAACATCTGTCTCTTTAAGGACCACGAGAGAAAATGGAAGTCACTGGTGCGATGGGACTGGCTGTAAACGGCTCCAATGAGGTCCTGGGAATCCTGCGAGAGAGGATATTTGGGGCTGGACTAAGACGTCTGCTGGGAAGTGGAAGGAAGAAAAAGGCAAAGTTAGGTAAGGGCATTCTTTAAAAAAAAAAAAAAAAGTAAACAACTGAATTTACTTTCAATTTTACAGTGAGAGAATGGCAGCGCAAGATGAAGTATAAGGTGTAATTAGATGGAACGAGAGAGCTACTACTGGATGTGAGACATTTAGCAGCCTCCCGTCCTGAGAATGTTTCAGAAATGTTTTTTGGTTTTTTTTTGAAAAACATAGCTTCAGGGTAGGACTAGGGTTTATACGATTTTACTTATCTCATCTTCGATATTCTCCCTCCCCCTCCTCCTCTCCTTTTTTCTCCTTCTGTTAATCTTCACCCAAGGATATTTTTCCTATTGTTTTTTTTTTTAGAGAGAGGGACAAAAGGGAGTGGGGGGAGGACCAGCCAGCCGGAGAAACATCTACGTGAGAAAGATCATGTCCACTGGTTGCCTCCCACCGGGGACTCAGTCCGCAACCCAGGCACACGCTCTTGACCAGGAATCGAACCCGCGACCCTTCGGTCCTCGGGTACCGCTCTAAGCACTGAGTGCACGGGCCAGAGCACAACTCGCATTTATTAACTTTAAATCCTGGGGCAGTCATGAAGATTGACGACTTGGTATAAAATAAAAAAAAAGTAGGGACCCACTTTAACTTTCTTTTCTTTCTATTCTCAAAAAACAAACAAACAAACAAAACCTGCCCTCTTGACTTCTGCTTGGGGACGGAAGGATTGTTGTTGACTGCAGCCCTCCCCTTCGCTTGTTTCCACACAATTCAGTGAAGTCCTTGGAGGGCGGGGAGGGGAAACATTTTGACAGAAGGAGAATGAGGTCGTTTCTGGGACAGCTGCTCGGGCTTTTCTCGCCCAAAACATCTGGGATTGAACACGCCGTGTGTTTTCCACTTGGATGCTCACCCCGATTTCCACCCCTGTACCCCCCACCCCCACCCCCGTTCCATTCACCAGACATTGCCACCGGGCTTCCCGGCCAGGAGAAGCCCAGATCCTTGGCTCCTGCCCGCACTTCCCTTGGATCGCAGGGGGTACGCACTGGAATTTTAAAGATGCCCAAGTTATGCCGAAACCGGTCTGGCTCAGTGGATAGAGCGTGAGTCTGCACACTGGTTCGATTCCGGTCAAGGGCATGTGCCTTGGTTGCGGGCACATCCCCAGTGGGGGACGGGGGGAGTGCAGGAGGCAGCTGATCGATGATTCTCTCTCATCATGTTTCTAGCTCTCTATCCCTCTCTCTTCCTTTCTGTAAAAAAATCAATAATATATATATATATATATATATATATATATATATATATATATTTTTTTTTTTTATTATTATTATTATTTTTTTTAAAGATGGCTAAGTGGGGAAACCCCACACCCATGGGAAGCAGCCACTTCAGGGTAGGCTGCTGTTGGCGGCGGGGGCTCTGGCTGCGTCCGCCTGCCTGGGTGCGGGATGCCCGGGGTGCTCTGCCCTGCCAGCCGCCCCCGAGGGCAGGCACCCACCGGGAGGGCACGCGGGCAGCTGGGAGAAGCGATCTCAGGGTGGGGACTGCTCTCAGCTCTGCACCCCCGACCCATCTCCCCCTCTCTGCTCTGCACCCCCGACCCGTCCCCTCCCAACCCCCCCAACCCCTGTTCCAGCCCGCACCTCTGGCCTCCCGCCCCCATCGCCTCCGCCGGAGCGGGACCGCGAGAGAAAAAGACAGACAGCTCGGCAGCCACGCCGGGCACCCCGGGCGGCGCGAGTAACGGCTCCAGACCCTCGGGCGCGCCCCGCTCCGCCTCTACCCCCCTCCCCCCGGCCCCCCGCGCGCTCCCGGAGGCGCCGCGGCTCCCGAGGGGGCGGCGCGAGCCCGGGGCATCCAGGGTCCAGAGGACCGAGAGTGCCGCCCCCGCGCGGCTCCCCCCGCCCGCGCCCCGCCCGGGAACTACAACTCCCGGCAGCCCCCGCGCCGGCCGCGCGCCCCCGCCCCGCACGCGCGGGCCCCCCGCCCTCGGGCTCCGGGACGGGACGGGGAGGAGGGCGGAGGCGGGAGGAAGGGGCGCCTGCGGCGGGCGGGATCCTGAGAGGCGCGTGAAGCCTCGCTGGCGCCTCGTCCGAGACCCGAGCGCGGAGTTTCTCCCGGACGGACGGCCGAGCCCTCCTCCTCCTCCTCCTCCTCCGTAAGAAGTCGCCCCAGGGGGCGCGGGACCGACCCCGAAAAAGTTAGCGCCGCCGCGGCCGCCGCTTTGTTCTCGGGCCCCGGCGGGCGGGGGCGGCCCCTCCCCCACCCCTCCCTCTCCCCCTCCCCTCCCCCTCCCCGCACGCGGCGGCGGCGGCGGCGGGACTGGACGGCGCGGGGCTGGGCGGCGGCCGCGGGCCGGGCGGGAAGTTGGCGGCGCGCGCGGCGATGGGGGCGCCGGAGGCCAAGTTCCGGCGGCGGCGGCGGCGGCGGCGCGGGGCGCGGGGCCCACTGGGTCTCCGCGGGCGACCCCCGCGCCCGGCCCCTCGGCCACGATCGGGTGGTCCCGGGCCCCCCAAACCAGCCCCGCCGCCGGAGCGGCGGCAGCCGGGCTCCGGAATGGGGGATGAGCCTTTCTCTTTCCTTTTCATCCCGCTGCCGGGTGGGTGCCCTTCTCCAAATGGGGGCGGGGGGGGGGGGAGGCCGTGTGTCCGGAGAGCGCGAGCCCCCGCCCCAGCTTCCTGAGTCTGCTTCGAAGTTTTGCAAGTTGCAGCGTGGCCCCGAGTTGTTCTCAGTCACCCGGAGGAGGAGTTTTTTGTTGTTTTTTTTCCTCGTTTATTTTTTTTTTTTCTTAAGATGAAACACAGAGGGGTGCAACTGTTTCTCCGAGCCATAAAAACAACCCGGACCGCCCGGCTGCCTGTTGGATATTTTGTTTGAAGCCATCGCAGCCAGAGAGAGGCGGAGGCCCCGCCGGCTGGCAGGCAGGCGCCGCTAGAAACCGAGTGACAGGCGAGTGTGAGAGCGGCAGACTTTTACACACGCACACACACATGCACACACACGCACACACGCACAGATTGATGATGGCTGGGACCTGAGTCTCTCCGCCACACCCATCCCCACAGGAAACAAGGCTATCAGTGTCATCTCCGATTAGAGAGGATAAGTTACACCCTGCGCTGCTACTGCTCTGTGCGATCCAGCCTTGAGGAGCTGCTTATCTAGTCGCAGATTTAAAAACAAAAACTTTTAAATGCCGCAATCTGTACCTCGGAAAAATGTTCCTCTTACACGTGCTTAAGGCTGACGTTCTTCCTGAACGTTTTTTAGCGACTGGTTTTGCTTCGATCAAACCTCCCAACTTCTGATGCAACGAGGGCTGGGCATCATCTGTGGGTTTGCTGCTCAAGGCATTCCATCAAGTCTAGGCCAGGTTTACTTTATAACGGGACCTTTCCCTCCTCCCCTGGGAGGATCTGGGATGGAGAGCAAGCATGGCAATGCAGGCAAAAGGAAGTGGCACGGTTTGATGAAAGGAGTTAAAACGTGTCCCAGAAGCCTTCATGGTACTAGGTTTTGCTTCCTGTAGGGAAAAGAGATGTGGTAAGTCTGTCTGATCAGATGAGCTTGGAATATTTGGCAAGCCAGTTTCCACCCGAGGCTCAATCGTTTGGTATATGGCATTTAACTTTTTAGCGGATTCAAATTCAGGAATGCTGGCTGCTTTATATCTTGAAACTAACTTTTTTAAGGCATCCCAGGTAGTGAGTCTTTTAAATATGCAGATTTGACTAGCTTTCAGTTTCATCCGGTGACCTCCTTAAAATAAAAGTTTCTCTTTTACTGGATTGTTTTCCATGTAAACACTGCCGCACTCAAAAAAAAAAAAAAAAAAAAAAAAAAAAAAAAACCTTTTAAGTTTTGGGGTGTTAAATTTTAAAAATTATATAAGTATTGAAAAAAACATTTATTTAAATAAATACTGGTCATTTAAATGCACTTTCTTGAGGGACTCTATTTTTAAAAGGATATTTAAAGTTGGTGTAAATATCATATTGGAGTTATTGCTCATTTTTTAAAAGAGACTGCTTTTACAGAACTTGAAATATGGGGAAATTATTTGCTAGTACAAATTTTAATTTGTTTAATAATAATCATACTTATGATCCACAATTTTCTGTACTGATAATACTTTGAGTCGCTCCCATTATGTAATTCAAGTTGAACTTGTGTGTGTGCCTCTTTGTAGCAATTGTCTCATTAGTGGGGGAAAAAGATTTGAGGTGATGTACTTGGGAGATGTTTGAATTTTAATTTCATATACAAAGAAGTTCTCTCCACATACATGGTTGGTTTATAGCAGCAGGATGTGAGAAATGGTTCATTGGCTATCAGCCAATCAATTTCTCAGATACGACTGATGTAAGGATTGGTGATGAAGCTCAACAGATTCATTCAACATTGCCAAACTGACAGTCTGTAATCTTATTACTGGATAAACATTTCAGTGCCTGCTCAGAGGGCCGACCTGGGGACCTCTCTTTCTGTGTTGTCTTTGACAGTGGAAAAACTGAGAGTGAAATACCCCTGCTTCAGCTGAGCAGAATTTTAGCAGCAACAATGTAGTCAAATGTGAGCTCTTAGGAGAAAAAGTCTATTAACCTAATGTAATAGTTATGTTTTTTAAAACAGATAAATAGGTTTAAGGAATGCTACAAACTATTCTTTTAAACAAACCAAAAAGCCACAAAGTTATTTGAATTTTTTAATAATACAATATGCAGTTGAAAGCAACATCAGTATTACTAAGCAAAGTCAAGCCTAGATTAAGTCAAAACATGGACATTGACTTCAGGACATTGGTCAGTATTGCTTTAAAAAAGGCCACATGCTTTTTTACATGTTGAAAAAATACACATATCGCCAAAACCGGTTTGGCTCAGTGGTGGAGCGTCGGTCTGCGGACTGAAAGGTCCAGGGTTCGATTCCGGTCAAGGGCATGTGCATTGGTTGCAGGTGCATCCCCGGTGGGGGGTGTGCAGGAGGCAGCTGGTTGATGTTTCTTTCTCATAGACATTTCTAGCTCTCTATCCCTGTCTCCTTCTCTCTGTGAAAAATCAATAAAATATATTTTTTTTAAATACACTTATCAACAGGAGAATAAAAAGCACCCCCCTCCCCTGTTAATCAGCATTCTTGGCACACAAAACTAAATTGAATCAGGAAAACCCATTACTCATAGAAAGTCATGGTAAATATGCTATTCTGAATAGAAAGAACATTTTACCTTTTCACTATAGCCTTTGCTGAATACAAAAAGAACACTGGCTAATGGACTTCCTTTTGAAGTATTTGTTGTGTCTTCCTGGAATCCTATTTGCTTCACTCTGCTTCCCTGAGTCGGACTGATCCTTAGATCTCGCTTTAATACCACTTCCTTACAGGCACACCTTGCCTGAGACCCCAGTTGAAATTAGGTCCTCTTAGCACTATACTCTGTCATATCACTCATTATAATTTGTAATTGCCTAGCTGTTTATGTGAATGTTTGTGTGCTGTATATGGCCCACATCATACTGTAACCTTCAAAAAGAGCAGTATCATGTCTGCTTTGGTCACTTCAGTGTCTCATAACGGTCTGGCAAATAACGGGCACTCAATAAGTGTTTGTTGAGTGAAAATCCTGCTATCAGAGCTGCTTCTAATTAAATGCATTGCTAAGAGATAATGTACATGTAGTGTAGGTGGGAGGTGAGGAAGAGGGCGAGAAAGGTAGATCAGCTTGTAATGTTACCATGAAGTAACTCTCAGTTAAAACCCCCTAACCTCCAGGGCCTTTGTTTTACTTATCTCTAATAATAAGGTACTTTACCTTTGTATTCCCTTCAACAAGGTGACAGATTATATGATTTTATTTGAATGGGGTAGGTCAGCGTTTTTCAACCGCTGTTCCGCGGCACACTAGTGTGCCGCGAGATGTTGCCTGGTGTGCTGTAGGTGCAGACAAGACAAGAATTTTATAATTTTTCACTATTTTGTTTACTTAATATTTCATAATAAAGTAATTATAAAATACTTTCTTTGTGTTTATTTGATTCCTATTCAAGAGAATTACTTTATATATAGTCAATATAGGCACAGAGTTAAATTTTTTAACATTTTCTAATGGTGGTGTGCCTCGTGATTTTTTTCATGAAACAAGTGTGCCTTTGCCCAAAAAAGGTTGAAAAACACTGGGGTAGGTGACAGAAAGCTCCCCCAAGGCAAATTCCAGATGTTTCAAATAAGCATATTAGAAGTGCTTGCCAATTTATAGATGTTAGAAACCAATATACCTAATTGATGTAAAATGTATGTGTACTGTTGTCAGTTTTATCATTGAAGCATAAAGACAAAATAAATCAGAGCTTTTAGATTTCTGGTATATTTAGTTTTAATATTTTGTACCCTACATCTTGTTGCATCTTACAAATCAGAGTTCCATAAAACAAAACAGGGAGAGGAAAAACAGATGGGATGAGTGGGCAGAAGCTAATATGACAGCTCACTTACTTTCTTCTATTTGTGTTCATGCTGAATGTTTTAAAAATATTTTTGTTCATAAGTATAACATTTATGTGGTTTATTAATAGTTATCAGTAATTCTGATAAATTAGTAGATAGTATTACTAGACAGTTACTTTTATTTGGCTAGTGTTAGCAGGTATAATAAAATGAAAATTTAGTGGAAGACATCTATTAAAATTAAATAATTATTGAACATGGCAACATCTTGTATTTTGTAATATTTAACCTGCACATTTTCATAGATGTTTTTACTACTTTTTTTTAATGACAGATCAGCTTTTTTAAATCCACACTGGTGTCAGGTATTACGGAGCTCATTGCTTCACGAGAAAACCTGTTCCGTTTTTGAGGTGCTGGAGGTGGGATGAGATAGTAGAAGGAACAAGGGTTTTGGAGTCAAGGAAACTTTTGTCTGAATCCCAGTCCCATCACTTATTAGCTGTGTAGTTTTGGACAAGCAATAACTCAAGCTCTAATTCCTTTTCTATAAAATAGAATTAAAACAAATCTTCCAGAGTTGTTGCCAAGGTTTAATAAAGCATCGCATCTCAATTGCATTATTTAGCATAAAGTAGTAGCTTAGTTAATTCCTTCACCTAAATCCTGTGAAAATTGCTAGGATTTCCTGAATACTTACTGTAAGCCAAGGACTGTTTGTTGTAGGTACTTACTTAGCTCAGTTTTCACAACAACCTCTGAGGTAAGTAAGTAGTGCTATTATTTTCATTTTACTTCCACCCTCTGCAGTGATGCTGAATAAAACCTATTGTTTTCTTAACACCTTTTCAAATATTTGAAGACCATTATTCTGTTTGGTTTTGTTAGTCATATTTTATCACGTGACATTGTTTTCACCATTATATTACTTTTAAAAAATCAATACAGCTCTAAAAAAATGTGGGCTGTAGAAATGAATACACTAGTAAAGTAGGCTGACTGGCACCCAGTATACAGAGTGATGCTGATATATTCTCTGTGTCCTGGGATTTAAGATTGCAGCTCTTTTGGTCATTATATTAGCAGCTCCCACTCTTGGGTTTATAACTTCTCTTAGGAACAGTTTCTAAGAAGCATTTCTCCATTTTTTTTTTTTTTTTTTTTTTTTTTTTTTTTTTTTTTTTAAGAGAGGAAGAGAGAGGGATAGATAGTTAGAAACATCGATGAGAGAGAATCATCGATCAGCTGCCTCTTACACACCCCCTACTGGGGATGTGCCCGCAACCAAGGTACATGCCTTTGACCAGAATCGAACCTGGGACCTTTCAGTCCACAGGCCAACGCTCTATCCACGGAGCCAAACCGGTTTTGGCAGCATTTCTCCATTTCTCTACTGCACATTTAAGTTTTTGAAACTAAATGCAAAGCTTTACACACATCCTTGTTACATTTCACTTTAATTTTACTTTATTTCCCCCAGATTGTAGAGTCTCGAGTTTTGGAAGCAGTTCCTGAAGTTCTCTTTGCGAAACAGTATGTTTTGCAAAACTTGGGTCCGAATGCCCTCCCCACCTCTTAATATCCACAGTGGGCGAATTGCTTTATCTTCTTTGCTTAGTTTTCTCACCTGCAGAAATGAAGTTTGCCCTGTCAGATTCCAAATGTAGAACCAAGGACAGACTTCCAAGGCCCTTCCTCATCTAAGTTGACATAGAGCAGCAAGCTTATCCAAGTCACACTCAGGCAACATATATCAAAAGTCACTTGGAAAACCATCTTGAACACTGTTTTGAGGAGAATACACTATATATATATATATTTCTGGTTTTCCCAATTGTGTGATCTTAGGTGAGTACTCCAATCTCTAAGCCTCTGTTTTCTCAACCATAGAATGGGTTGTTGGAAGGATTATATGAGGTAATACATATAAAGTGCTTACAAAAGTGTGACAGATAGAGTAATTATTAGAAATCTAGAAATCATTCTTTTCCAAGATCTAAGTGCAGTTGATTTGACATTATTTGTTCTGTTTGAATTCATGCTGATATCCAGTGATCATTATATTCAAAACCATTCTTAGGCATTCAAACACCATATATAGCCTAGTCTCAGATTTGACTAAGGCTTAATATTACATTTATTTGTCTGTAATTTCTGAAATCTGCTTCCCACTCCTGCCAGCCCGCAAAACTTGATGCAACTCTGACCCATCTCCAGGCCATAATTAGTTCTCTCTGAGCTTCTTCTCCAAGATTATAGCAGCTTTGTATGATACTCGTTTATTGCTTTAGCAATATGGAATGGATTGCATCTGGACCTGAAGATTTACATTCACATTAAGCTGTTTTAGTCTCTGTTATTCACCAGGCTCAGGTTTCAGTTCTCAATGTTCTTCTGCAACCGTAGTTGAAAAACTGAGAGAAGATAAACAAAATACAAGTTGAGCAATTCTGCCTTCTGTACGTGCTCTCTCAACCTTACCAACATCCTCTCTGAGCAGTGATTCTCTCAGTTCCTTGTTCTCTTTGAAAAATAGTACATTTTACCAAACTTGGGTCCAAATCGCCCCCCACCTCTCACTAGCCATGGTGGGCAAGTTGCTTTATCTGCTTGTGCTTCAGTTTTCTCACCTACAGGAATTATGTTTGTCCTGTAAAATTCCAAAGAGATATTGTGAGATAAAGTGTGTGAAAAATTTGTAGAATTTAAGTGCTGTACAATATAAGGTGGGATAATAATCGTTTATTTGAATTTAGCTATAAAACCTGTTATCATCTTGAAGCATTTTTTCCCCAAGTCTTCGTGTGTGGGGTTTTTTGTTTGTTTTTGTTTTGTGTGTGTGTGTGTTTGTTTTGTTTTGTGTGTGTGTGTTTTAGTTTTCCCATTTCTGATACTATATCTGTATGGTTTTGTTGTTCTATTATGTTCATCCTAATTTCTTTAGCTCCATTAGCTTCTCTCCAGGGAGTCATTCTGCAGCCATACTGAATGCTTCCCTCTTTTTTATTATTGGAATTGTTTACAGGTATATAAATGGAATTTAGAAAGATCCATCTCTTGTGAGCCATTTCACTTAGCCATTGGTTTGGTGGGATCATACCTTTTTATGTTTTGAACTGTCCTTTTTAAAAAGTGTGATACATATGTAATTGTATGTATGTGCCTAGTTGATCTCTTCTTTACTTTTAGAAGTCTTTTATGATGAGATCACTTTTTGTTGAATTCCCCATCGTTATTATGTTTTTCACATTACTTGTTGGCCATATAACTTGTCTAGTATATCTCCACCAGCTTTCTTAGTCTTTTGAAAGAAATCTGTCAACAAAGCAACTCAACAATTATATTTTGTCAGAGTTAGCCTTTTGTTGTTGTTAATCCATACCCGAGGATATTTTTCCATTGCTTTTTAGAGAGTGGAAGGGAGAGGGAAAGACAGAGAGAGAGAGAGAGAGAGAGAGAGAGAGAGAGAGAGAGAGAGAGAGAGAGAGAGAGAGAAAGAGAGAGAGAAACATTGATGTGAGAGAGATACATGCATTGGTTGTCTCCTACACGTACCCTGACCAGTGCTAGGGATCGAGCTTGCAACCTAGGTTCATGCCTTTAACCAGAATCAAGTCTGCCAGCCAATGCTCTATCCACTGAGCAAACTCAGCTAGAGCCATAATTAGGCTCTAATTTAAGAAAGAATACTCTTAATTTGTCAAGATAATTATATATGTTTTATATGGCTGAGTAGTACATATTTTATTATTTTATTTCTATGACAATATGACTTTTCTTTTTTATCCCTTCTGTTATTCTCTGTTTCCTCTGTCATAACTCAGTTGTATGTTTGTGGAATAAAAATATTTGATTTCAAGTTTCAGGTATTTGTGAGGAGTGCTGGGTTATTATTCATTCATTCATTTATTTATTTAAGCAGGAGGCTTTCCCTGAAGTGAAAAATTGGCTCTGATAACTAGAAGAAAAAAAAAAAGGCCAAAAAAGAGTTATTGGTGAATTATAAAGATACATTCAAAAATTCTCACTTGGAAAATAATAGGTGTTCTTGCATTTTTTAAATGTCAAATGAGTATAAAATGTTAAAAGTTTTTTTTTTTTGTTTTGTTTTGTTTTTTAATTTCTTCCAGGTTTACTACATCTCTGAAAGAATCAACTTTTCTCGATGGGCCCTTTAATCAAATGAAATATACCTGAACTATTTTAAAAAGCTTTGTACTTTATAATGGAAATATTTACCCCAACTAAAAATGAAAATGAGATCTTTTGAGAAGGTGATTTAAGGTGTGGACATTCGAGAAAGTATCCCATCCAGTCAGTGAACCAAAGGATAAGTACTGAAATAATCAATCTGAAACACCTTTTATAAGGGTTGGATTTTATCTAGACAAAAAAACTATTTTTATTCAGTATGAATTTTCTGAAATTTAAAGAGAGAGACAAGAGTAAACTTAAAAGAAAATAAATGAAGATGCTTAGAAAGTAAGCAGTCAACTCTTTTTTGATGAGGACAATTCAGTGATGTTAAATCCTGGTTGTGGTCCTAAAGCCTAGACTCTCTTTTGATGGGCCTGATATTAAGGGAAGTAGCGACCTTTTGTGCATTTAACTCACAGATGTAGAACTGCAGCCATCAGTATGAGTAGCTTAAAAGAGGAAATAAAGAAGTTTTCAACTAAATCTAAAAGTACAGAGATTTTTTTTCCTGCTGAGGTTTTAAAAGCTTCTCCATAACCATTGAAAAAGAATTGACAACTATTTTAAAAGATTAAAGAAAGGCAGATGTCTGCAAACAATTCCCCTCCATCAGCCCAGAAGTCTGTATTACCTGCAACTCTTCCTGCTGTGCTTCCAACCTCTTCTTCAAGTTCGAGTCCGAAGACAGGACTCTCTGCCCGGCTCTCTAATGGAAGCTTCAGTGCCCCGTCGCTCACCAACTCCAGAGGCTCAGTGCATACAATTTCATTTCTATTGCAAATTGGCCTTACACGGGAGAGTGTTACCATTGAAGCTCAGGAACTATCTTTATCTGCTGTCAAGGATCTTGTGTGCTCCATTGTTTATCAGAAGGTACTGTGCATGCTGTTTATGTCAATAGTTTTTCTAAGTAATATTGTTTCTAATGCTTTTTTGTGAATTATATATGAACCAATGAATTAACACATATGGATGAATTAATTGTTTATATCCTAATTCTGAGCATTGTTGGAAGAGTTCGAATAGACCTATCTATCTATCTATCTATCTATCTATCTATCTATCTATCTATCTATCTAAAAGGCTAAGCGACTGACCGACTATCTAACTGGCCGGTAGGTATGACACACACTGACCACCAGGGGACAGACGCTCAGCACAGGAGCTGCCGAGTGACAGCAACTTTGCAGAGTGCCCTCTTACATTCCGGGACCCCTTGGGGGATGTCGGAGAGCCAGTTTTGGCCTGATCCCCACCTGTCAGAGGGACCCCCGCTCACTCCGCAGATACCTTCGAGCCAAGGCCCAGGTGTGGCTGGCCGGGGAGGGGCCATGGGAGGTTGGCTTCAGGGCATGTCTGGCCCGTTAAGCCCAGTCCCACCCCACCAGCTACCTTATATTTAATTTCCTTTCAGTGTGCACGAATCCATGCACCAGGCCACTAGTGAGTCTGTAAAGGCTGAAATTTCAAAGTCTAACAACTGGAGCCTGTATCTCAACTTTAAAATAGTGCTTATTCAGTTGTCCTTTTAAGAGCAGGAAAATCAGCATAAAGTCAAGAGAATTTAAGAAATCTCGTTTGATTTCATAGAAAACAATAGGTAGAGAGCACAAGGTATCAAGATGTCATATACAGCTGCAGCTGAGTCCCAGGTCCATCCCTTGGTCTTTCTATGTGCCCTCTTTTTTATACTCTTCCCTTTAGATCTTGATTTCATCTAAATGCCATTTAATATGCGTAGATCATATTATTTTTGTCTTTCAAAAACCAAGTACATGAGTTTGAATATGTGACAATACATGAAAATTTGAAAGTTGAGGATGGTTTTGTTTCTCACTCACTGACCCCCTGCCCTATATCATGCCATGTTTTAAGGAACCTTAGCTAAATGCCTTTAGTAATTTTGTTTTGATGGCTGGCTGGTATGTTTTCTCTCTATATAAAAGCCCAACGACCAGAATGGCAGAACAACCAGAATGACCAGTGGCTATGACACACATTGCGGCAGCCAACCAGTCTGATCCAGACGCCAATTGCTCCCTCCTCTCTCCATCCTTCCCCTAACCCCCCGGCCGGTCCTGCCCCCTATCAGCCCCCAGTACCCCGGTCAAGGGTGGGGCTGGCCAGTCAGATGCCCTCGGCCCCTTCCCCTAGCTGGCCACAGCCCCTTCCCCTCATTGGCCCAGCCCAATGGGCCCCATCAGGGCCAGCTGGCTGGACTCTACCCATGCACAAATTAATGCACCAGGCCTTTAGTTTTATCATAAAACTATATGTAGATAGGTGGCATAAATTGGTTTCTTTTTATTTTTAATGAACCAAACGTATGTTTCAACTTTTTTCAAATAAATTAGTATACTTTATGTTTCAAAATCATATCAGTGAGGTTAATATATGTGGATTCAGGCTTTTCATCTTATTGTTTTTGTTTCAGTTCCTTATGCTGTATATAGTGTGTCATTATCTTCTGATGTAGAAGTAATTAACAATCCAACAAATATTATGTGCTTTATGAAGACGACCTACACCTCCTGTGTTCAACAGTGACTTTTCTACTTCAGTGTAGCCCACTTGTTTTACGGATCAGTAAAACCATCTCCTGTCTTTAAGTATCTTTGCTTTTAGTTTCCCTTTCATTAACTGTGACAGGGCTTGTTCATAAATATTTTTGCAACTAGGTTGTACTTTTTACTTTAAAGATAAAATTTTAACTTGAATATTTAGTTTTATTTGAGCTCATAGAAACTCATAACCAATGCATTGGTAGAGTCTGTATTATTCAGTTTTAAATCTTTGGAAATTTCATTTATTCCTTATATTTATATAGAAGTATACTGATTTTATAAAGAATTATTTTAGAATTAACATTTCATTAATATAGATGTGAGAAGTAGGTCAGATGGATTAAACTCTTGGGAAACTAGCTTAAAAATCATAATCCAGGAAAAATTAGGGCGATCCCAAGGAAATAAACAGGATATAGCTCACAAAAAGATAATTCAGAGTAAACTTTATACATATTAAAACAGTACAATTGGGGTTATGGTTATAGCCAACATAATATGAATATTATAGAGAACTGAATTTGAACCAATATTGGAGTCATATGGGGATGTGTTTGGCAAAAAATATATAGCATACATATGACATAAACATGTTACATTCCTTTCTTAAGTGCTAGAATGCTTCTTAAGTGAAAACGTTATTGAACTTAAGACTGGGTCCATTATGAATATGGATGGATACAGTTAAACAAGGATTATAAAAATAAATAAATAAATATTAGATTCCTGTATTTTCATGTTGGTTTATAAAACAAATTTAACAGCAAACAGGATCTCTGCCCTCTAGGAGTTTATAAGCTAAAAGGAGTGCTTTTTACACTGATAACAGCCAAAGAACTAGTGGGTCTGGCCAGCAGGAGAACCAGGAAAGCACGTGGATCAGAGCAGCAGGTAGCGCTGGGATGGAGCCAAGCAGAAACCGGCTGATCACATCTCTGCTGGGAGCTAACACCAGAGAGTCATGTTACAAATGAGCAAATCAGGCTTGGGGGAATAAGCCAAAAGCCCTGCCTGTTTATAGTGTTTATTCATGCATGGATTCCCAATGTCAAAATTACATGAGCGTTTAAATCTGTACTAGTTTTTGTTCCTGGCGTGTGTTAAAAAAAAAAAAAAGAAGAAGAAAAAGAAAAAAAAGATTAATCCAAAAAAGAAGTAGCAGTGTAGTAGACGCTGAGACAGACTCAGATGATGATATTTATTCTGCCATTTTCATGTTTTGTGAATATAGACCTTTTTCAAGTCACTTGACTTTTGATCCTGATCTGTAGGATCATAATATCTACCTCCATTTTAAAATTATAGTTGTTAAATGAAAAGCCCTTGATACAGTGTCTGGCACATAATTAGTGCCCCCAAGTAGTAATAGTTGCGTTTTTAAAGTCTGTTTAAATCTGGAAACACCGTTGGTCCTGTAGTGTTCTTAAAATTTATTTTAGTAAATACCAAAGCGTGTATAGCATTCCTCCAACATGCTGGCATTGCTTTACTCTTACCTTTTGATTTTAATGTTTAGCATATGACAAAGTATAAAAAATAGAGCTTGTGTTCATTTTATTAGATAACTGAGATTATTTTAGGAATTTTGAAGAAATCAAATGGAATTGTCTATAACAAGTGCTTTGCACAGTACCTAATGCATAATAACTATGCTCAGCCTTGGCCCGTGTGACTCCGTTAGTTGCAGCGTCATCCCTTACAACAAAGGTGGTGGGTTCAAGTCCTGGTCAGGGCACACACCTAGGTTGCAGGTTTGATCCCCAGTCAGGAGGCAAGTGATCAATGTTTCTAACCCCCACCCCCCCCACCCCCCCTGCCAAAGTCAATTAAAAGTTAGTGAATGTTAGTTCCCACCTTCTTGCTTTCATATTGCCAACACGCTGCTACTAAGATGCTGCTGCTACTGTGTTAATTTGTTGAATGAACATAGTAATTGTAATTGGGGTAAGAAAGGAAATTGCCAGACAGCAATTCATTTTAAGCAGTGACGGTGTTTACTGAAAATGAAATAATTCTAACTAAAGTCGACTGACTGTTTTGAGCTAATTTAAAGCATTTTTTAGTTTTGACCATGTACATGGCACTAGACCTGAAGACTTTGCTTATGTATCCTTATTAGCAAGTGGTTCTGGCCTGTTCTCTGAATGCATTGCCTCTGCAGGCACCGGTTGGCTGTAATTTTCAGGTCCTGCCAAGAGTAGAGCACAAATCCCAGCTGTATCTTTTGTTTTCTGGAAACACGTTGTCATTACGGGTTGTTTTTCTAATTTCTTCTACTACAGCTGGGTTACTGAGGCGAGGCGCCATCCTGCTCTTCACCCTAGTCCTTTTTGTCTTAGCAAATAGTGTTAGGCAACCGTAACTAATCTGGAGGCTCAAACTGGAAGAAGTGTGGTGTTTTTTAAAACATTCTGCTGGATATTCAGGTTAAGACCTTGGCTAGGATAAAAAGTTCCAGATAGTTTGAATTAAAAGTAATCAGAACTAATAAAAACAAGGAAGAAGGAAAATGAAAAAAGATTGCTCTGGTTTGTGTCAAAGAGAAATAACAAATGTTAAATGAAGCACTTCTCTGGTATGTCATACCCAGAAAATTCTGTGTTGGAGATTAATGATGAAAGTACAGAATAAACTGTTATGTTGAGTAATTTTCTCGTTGACTCATATAGACTCTAGGGCCTTGTATCAGTATTTAGAAACAGAATCATTTAAATTATTCTTTAATTAACACTTTCCTAAAAATGATGTTAAATGATTTGTCCCTGGGAAATATAGCAGTGTTAAATTAGCTCTGTAGTCAACTTTTTCAGTAAGTGCCTGTGAAATACTAAGTTCTAGGTGTTAGGGTTTTAGTAAGGAACATGAAAAAAGAATGCCCTTGCCCTTATGTAGCTTATTACTATGATCTAGTTATTAGAAAGATGTCCTGTGAAGATTTATTTGACATCAGATTAAAAAATGATTTAAGTATTCAACTTCTAAAATTAAATGAATGTTAAGAAATCTGTGGCCAAAACCGGTTTGGCTCAGTGGACAGAGTGTCAGCCTGCGGACTGAAGGGTTCCGGGTTTGATTCTGGTTGGTCTAAGGCACGTACCTTGGTTGCGGGCACATCCCCAGTAGGGAGCATGCAGGAGGCAGCTGATTGATGTTTCTCTCTCATCGATGTTTCTAACTTTCTATCTCTCTCCCTTCCTCTCTGTTAAAAAAAAAAAAAAAAAAAAAAAAAAAAATCAATAAAAATATATATAAAAAAGAATACTTTTAAGGAAAAAAAGAAAAAAAAGAAATCTGTGGTGCTGAGAATGTTCTATAGTTAATCTAGGTGGTGGTAATGGGTGTGTGTATGTAGTAGTAGTAGTAGTCTGTCTTCTAATTAAGATTAGTGCACTTATACTTCATTAGAATTTAAAAAAACACACAACTAAAATGTACACTAAAACTCTTCAAGGTTGCCCATTGTACTTAGAATAAAGCCCATGCTCTTTTTAAAAAGGTGTGTAGAGGTAAGTTATTTGTTCAGATAAATGGTAAATTTTGAAGCTCCTTTGATAACATGTAAAAATTATATTTGACCACATAGAATTAAAAACTTGAAAACTTCCTGCTTCATTAACATTTTTCTGACAGAAGCTTAATGGCATGAACTTTAAACTGTTCACATAAAGAATTCTCAATATATAATGTTACTTGGATAAATTTTATTGCAAGTATTGGAACCTTTTACTTATAATAAATGTGAATGCATACCATAAAAAGTAACTTCTGAAATGGTTATTAAAAGATAAAATGATCTGTTTTTTATTCATGATGCTATCTTTAATGCAAAAACAAAGAAAGAATTTGAAGTGGGCAAAGAGAGCTTATAATAGGTGGGAATTTGATAACTTCATGATGAAATTCTATTAATTTTCCATATGTACTAGGAATTCATTTTGCACAGTCAGGAGGAGTCATTGGCAGTCTGTAGAAAGCAAATCAAGAGAAGCCTGGGGGAATCTGGAAAGAGGCTAAATTAAAGGCCCATTTTGCTTCTACCCTGATGGCTCTTGCTGTTTCTTTCATTTCCTCTTTCTTTTAATCAAGGCTGAGGTAAGCTAGGCATGGAAATATGGGCATGTCTCGTTTTCAGAAGGTTGTCAACTTCCTTCCACATTTTCCAATCTCTCTATATTCTTGACTCCCTTATTTTCTACAGTAGTGTTTCTTAACTTTAGCACCAGGAACATTTTGGGTTAGTTTTGTTTTGTGGGCTGTCTGGTACATTGTAGGCTGTTTAGCAGCATCTCTGGCCTTTCTCCATTGGCTGCTGGACCTCTCAGGTTGTAATAACCAAAAGTGTCTCAAGACATGGCCACATATCTTCTGGGGGGTAGGGGGGAGTAATATTGCTCCAGTTGAGAACAGCTGCCCTAGGGAAATAAACTAAATACAGTAATCCTCACTTAACATTATTGATAGGTTCTGTGACTTTATTATTATATTTAAAATTCTCACCTAAGGATATGTTTTGGGATTTTTTTTCTCATTTTTAAAATTTAAATTCTTTATTGTTTAAAGTATTACATATGTCTCCTTTTCCCCCTATTGACTCTCCTTAGCCATTCCCACCCCCAGCACAAGCCCTCACCCTCCTAGTGTCTATGCCCATGGGGTATGTTTATATGCACGCATACAAGTCCATTGGTTGATCTCTTACACCCTCTCCCACCCCCCTCATTCCCTCTGAGGTTAGATGGTCTGTTTGTTGCTTCTGTGTCTCTGGATCTATTTTTGTTCATCAGTTTCTGTTGTTCATGTTATTCCACAAATGAGTGAGATCATGTGATATTTATCTTCTCCGACTGGCTTATTTCGCTTAGCATAATGCTCTCCAGTTCCATCCATGCTGTAGCAAATGGTAAGAATGCCTTGTTTTTTTTCAGCAGCATAGTATTCCATTGTGTAGATGTACCACAGTTTCCTAATCCACTCATCTGCTGATGGGCACTTAGGGTGTTTCCAAATCTTGGCTATGATAAATTGTGCTTCTATGAACATAGGGTTGCATATATCCTTTCTGATTGGTGTTTCTAGTTTCTTGGGATATATTCCTAGAAGTGGGATCACTGGGTCAAATGGGAGTTCCATTTTTAATTTTTTGAGGAAACTCCATACTGTTCTCCATAGTGGCTGCACTAGTCTGCATTCCCACCAGCAGTGAATGAAGGTTCATTTTTCTCCACATCCTCACCAGCACTTATCGTTTATTGATTTGTTGATGATAGCCATTCTGGCAGGTGTGAGATGGTATCTCATTGTCATTTTGATTTGCATCTCTTGGATGATTCGTGATTTTGAGCATGTTTTCTTTCATATTTCTTTCTGTATGTCCTCTTTTGAAAAGTGTCTATTTAGATCCTTTGCCCATTTTTTGATTGGATTGTTTATCTTTCTTTTGTTAAATTGTATGAGTTTCCTATAAAGTTTGGAGATTAAACCCTTATCGGAAATAACATTGGCAAATGTTCTCCCATGAAATGGTCTTTCTTGTTGTTTTATTGATGGTTTCTGTTGCCTTGCGTGAATTCGTGCACTGAGCCTCTAGTTTACTTATAAAAGCAGAAAGCTATGTGTATACTGATATAAGACTATTTTCTTGCAGTTTCCGGAATGTGGATTCTTTGGCATGTATGATAAAATTCTTCTCTTTCGCCATGACATGAACTCAGAAAATATTTTGCAGCTGATTACCTCAGCAGATGAAATACATGAAGGAGACCTAGTTGAAGTTGTTCTTTCAGGTAAGTAAATAGCTTCTTTTACTTTTGTCATCCCCCCCATTTTACTTTCCCCAACTAAATGCTATGTTCCATCATACTTTGCTTTTGTACTATAGTTGCTTAATTCTTTCAATAATGGTTACCACATAATTTTTACTTTCAGATAGATTGTATCATAGATTAGAAACTAGGAACATAGGTAAGCCTTGAATTACTTGAGTATTACTAAGCTAAGAGGATTATCAATTGAACTAGAAGAGAAGTATACTCGTCTTTGAGCCAAAGAAATAAAATAATTACACTAAAATTCTATTCCCCTTTTCCCATTTTTGTAAAGAGTTCAGAAAAGAAAATGAGAAAAATAAGAGAAGTAATGAAGATGTGGAAGAGGCAACTGCAATGCTGAGTGTTTCCATGATTTAAATAATGCTTCTTTCCTTGTCTTCAGTGGACATTTTTTTACCTCCTTTCCGTCTTTCATCCATTCTTGCCATTCATTGTTCCTTAGCTCCTGTGATTTCAGATTTCATCCAGTAACAAATAGGCAGGATTGTTAGTGAGGAGTGTAAAGGAACAAAGAATGTATATACAGTGTTTCCCCGAAAATAAGACATCCTCCGAAAATAAGACCTACTTACAGGTTTCCTTCTGAGTGAAATATAAGGCATCCCCTCAAAAATAAGGCCCCCCCTAGGCTCTGTCTCAGGATGCTATTGCTAAACATGAGAGATTTGGTCCACTGATTCTGAAAGAAATGGAGTCACAAGAAATTCACCAGGAAATTCAGGAATTGGATTGTTATGATGATGTTCCAGAAGATGATGATGATTGTCATTGAATAAATGAGTAAATTCTTGATACGTAGGATTCACAGTTTGTCTGGTTTGTGTTGACAACTACCATACTACCGTACCGTATACAGGTAATAAATTTCCTTTATTTTCATTTAACAATAAATGTGTACCATATTCTTTTTCATAGAAAAATAAAACATCCCCTGAAAATAAGACCTAGCGCATCTTTGGAAGCAAAAGTTAATATAAGACACTGTCTTATTTTCGGGGAAACAGGGTAGTAGGCTTGCAAAACGCATTGTTTGGCAGGGCCTGAGGGAGGGAGGGAGGAAAAGCATGAGAGTCAGGAACGGAAGGAAGAGATGAAGAAGGAAGGGAAGGAAAGAAAGGAAAGCCAGCCGAGTCCAGAGTCCTGCCACCAGTTTTTCCTCTTCAAGCTCATTTTTGCAGCCCGTTTTGGAGATCCTCTCTGAGCATCACCTTTCCTTATTAGTCCCTGATCCTCCAGTTCATCTAGTACCTACATTTGTCATTCCTCTGCTGTACCACAGCCCCAATCATCTGTACACTTCTTAGGCCTTGTCTTCCTCTTCACTTTGGAGGAGCTGTACTCCCTGTCCTCTCTGGAGGTCATGTTCACATCCAATCCTGCTTTGTTACAGACCCTTCATCAGGCCACTGTGGATACTAATGACTTCAGGTGTAGGTGAGATGATGTTTTCTGGTAGATGTGTCTACTGCTCATCTGCTTATAGAGGAGAAAGGAGACTCTTTCTTAACCACCTAGGACTATGGAGAACAGACAAAAGCATATCCTGAGAACTTAAGTTAGAACTGAGTACATTTCTTACAGGAACATTGGTATAAATTGAGGTCAGGTTCCACAAATTTATTTATTTATTTGTTTGGTTTTACTTTAGCATTCTATTTCTCGGTGTATTTTAAGTTAAACCGTTTTAATTGGCTAAAATAGATCTAACAGCTGCTTAAAATCCAGGCTTGTCACTTTGAGAAAAGGCTTTTGGAGGTCAAAATATCTACCTATAGGACCTGCTTTTGAAGTTGAGATTAATTGAAGCTGATGAACTTCCTAAAATCGAGTTAAAAAGCCACAGTATTAGATGCTAAAAATATTTTATTTTTATGGTCAGATGAAACTTTCAGAGAAAAAAATGATTCTATACTTTGACCAACATTCCTAAGCTCATAGCAAGTATAAGTATAATAAGGTTTATTTTCATATTTTCTTTTTTTAAAGCTTTGGCCACAGTAGAAGACTTCCAGATTCGTCCACATGCTCTCTATGTACATTCTTACAAAGCTCCTACTTTTTGTGATTATTGTGGTGAGATGCTCTGGGGACTGGTACGTCAGGGTCTAAAATGTGAAGGTATGTGTTCTAAATGTTATATCATTTGAAATAGGATTTCACTTTTGCATTCTCTAATCATCAACGAAAGAATAAGATCATTAGTTGGTGACTATGTAGTGACCCAGGTTTAGAATCGGAGAGATCTAGACTTTGGTCTTTCCTCTGCCACTTATTGGGTCCTATCCTTGGGCATCTTACTAAACCTCTTAGGATCATTTCTCTGCAAAATATATTCTCTACTGGTTTCATGAAGAGCAAATATTATAGTTAAATGAGGTGATACGGGTAAAATTCTTGGCATTAAATAGAGGCTAAATGATATTAACTTCCTTATTCTCTTCTTAAAACAATGTTTTACATGCAACAAAAAAGTTGTTATAAATTATAATTGCTAGGGAACAGGATGAGGTTCCGAATTCTGTTTAAGAAACTGTAAAGTGAATGATCAATGAAATTGTTTTGTAAAGGGCCAGAGTAAATATTTTAAGGTCTGCTGGCCATATGTTCTCTATCGAAACTACTTAACTCTGCTTTTATAGTGTGAAAGAAAATTGAGCATGTTATATTGCTGTGTTCCAATAAAATTCTTCATATAATTTTCAAATGTCTTGGGAAGGATTTGGTACAGGCCATAGTTTGTTGAAGTGCTTTAAGCCCGATAATTCTCAAACTTTACCATGCATCAGAATCACCTCAAGGACTGATTTGCTAGTTTCTGATTCAGTAGGTCTAGGGTAGAGCTCAGTAATTTACATTTTTAATAAATTCTCAGGGGATGCCATACTTGGGGACCACAGCTCAAGAACTACCATTTCACTAACGTGATCCTTTTAAATAAACCTGCTTACACATTTCCTGTTTTTTAATTTGTTAGCTTCCATTTAGCCTGTTGTCTGGGTTCTTAATTTTTTTTTAACCTTTTAAAATATATTTAGGCTGTGGATTAAATTATCATAAACGTTGTGCCTTCAAGATTCCAAATAACTGTAGTGGAGTAAGAAAGAGGCGTCTGTCAAATGTATCTCTGCCAGGACCTAGCCTCTCAGTCCCAAGACCTCTACAAACAGAATATGTTGCCCTCCCCACTGAAGAGGTACGTATTTAAGGTAATAGAATGGTGCTGTACTAGGTATTCCTTAGGTGGTACGGGGTATATGACATCATTTTTTAGAACATAAGTTTTATGCTAAAGAACAGTAAGATTCTTACAGTTAAGCTTAAAATGTGTTACGGAGACAGGGCTTATCAATAGTAATGAGCTGCATTTTGTATACTTTGGGATCACACCATCACTTGGACCGCACCGCATTAGTCTCTTGGCCAGTATCCTGACACCTGCTCTCCATACTTTGCTTCATACTACACACGAACCACCTTATCACATTACAGCTTCATACACAACTCCCGACTAGAAAACTTTTATATAGCCTATGTTTCTGACATCTGCACTATTCAACATTCCCTGAACACATCCTTGCTCCTCCTACCTTTGTTCTTCTCTGTTCTACATGTTTTTTCTAGGCCTCACTCAACAGCTACCTTTCCTGATTTCCCCCTCACTACATAGAAGTTATTTTGTTTTCTGAATGCCATAGCACTTTTCAGACCTCCTAATGGTGTGTATAGTATTGGTATGCTGTCCTCAAGGAATTTATGATCTCTTTAAAGAAAGCAATGCTCAGTTCCATGACCAGCACAATCCCTGGCACTTAGCAGTTATACTCAGCGATGAATGAATGTGTGAGTGCCCCCACCGATCCTCACAGCATCCCAGTAAGGTAGAGCAGTACATCTGTATGCCATAGGACAGTTGAGGCTCAGAATAGTCAGGTGACTTCACTGAAGTCAGAGCAAATCAGTAAATGCTCTTAGAACTAAATCCAGAACCGATTTTTTCCCCCCTAAAAATTAAAAAAGTATATTTTTTATTGATATCAGAGAGGAGGGAGAGAAAGAAACATCAATGATGAGAGAGAATCATTGATCAGCTGCCTCCTGCACGCCCCACAATGAGGATCAAGGCTACAACCCAGGCATGTGCCCTGACCAGGAATCAAACTGTGATCTCCTGGCTCATAGGTTGACGCTCAACCGCTGAGCCACGCCGGCTGGGTAGAACTGGTTATTTTTAAATCAGTGACTTTTTCTTATATATTATTTCCCTCAAGTATAAAGGTAGAGGATCAGGGAAGAAAGCAATAACTTTCTTGTTCATTTGACAGTACTTAAAATGATTTCCATTCATAATTTAGTTGCTTCTATAATCCCTTTGGTCTCCTGTAAATTAATGCTAAAATTAAGCCTTTAGGCTATTTTCTTGATGTCCTAGCCACACTGTATTGTGTAAACTGAGGCATCAGACTAAAAGCTCCTGAAATTTTTTCACAAAAAATCCCATATTTCTATATTGCTTAGCCCTAGTTTGAGATTTTTAAAGTAGAGGACTGCTATTGCATAAGACACTGAGAATAGTGAGTTATAAAGATATGCAAGAGCTTGGGAAAAGATTGGTAATAGCAAAGCTAGTGCATTTTATACACGAACTGCACAGGAAACGTAGCTAGGAATGGGGACTATAGGATAGAGATACATTCTTTTTAAGAGTCCTACAAATGATACTGGTCTGCCAGCTACCCTTAGTTGGAATTACTAGATTAGGAAATAACAGGACAGAGCAGATGAATAAGGCATTGCATTGTAATTAATGAGTTTATATTTTACCCTGAAGATGAAAATGTAAAATAGGGATGTATCAGAAGTAGAGTATATGTTTGAATTGATTAGATTGTGCGGAGTATTTTAGAACAGGTGGAAATTGTAGAGTGAAATGTCAGTCCATGCATGCAGTCTCAAAAAGGAAGGAGGTATAGTAAGAGAACTCAGGGAGGAAAATCGGGGAAGGAAGAGTGGGAAAAGAGGACACTCTAGGAATAAAGGAGATGGCATTGAGAAGAGGAAAACAACCTCAAATCTGAACCTAGGATAGAGAGGAATTAACTCTCAATGGCTACCCAGTAAGAGTCTCCTAAGTGCCCATGTGCCAGACCCCCTGCTGTGGCACAGTCCTTGCACCCTGCTCTGTACTCTGTCCCAAACACTGCAGTCCCAGCAGGGCCTGACAAAAGGCAATCACTAACTGGCCATTGGCATATGAAGGGATGTGCTAGCTGGAAGCTTTTGGTTGACTGCTTCAGTTTCTTCCATAGTTATTGGCTATTGAGATTTTTAGAATCCTAGGAATATGTACATTTCCTCCAGGTTGTCTAGTTTGTTAGAATAGAGTTGTTCATAGTATTTTTTAGCAATCCTTGGTAATCCTGTGGGGTCTATTATTATTTCGCCTCTTTCATTTCTGATTTTGTTTATTTGGGTCCTCTCTCTTTGCTTCTTGGTGAGCCTGGCTAGAGGTTCATCAATCTTGTTTATCATTTTAAAGAACCAGCTCTTGGTTTCTTTGATCTTTTGTATTGTTTTTTTGGTCTCTATGTCATGAAGGGATGTGTTAAGAAGATTCTTCCTTATAGGGATATCTCAATACATTTGATGATGACCTGCTAAATTAGTCTTATTCCATCTTGGGTGTTTTAAACTTGAGACACACTGAAAAGTGGCGGAATCAGGAGCAAGAAGTAGTGTTGAGTCACCACTAGAATAGGGAGCCGAGGATGAACAAAGGCCTAAAACATCTGTTTCTGGTTCCTGTTGGCTTCTTTGTTAGCTGTGCAGAATCACTGTGGTGGTCCTTTTGCTGAAGGTGCTCCACACATAGCATATGGATGAAGGGCGTGTGTACGTGGGGGGGGCAGACTAGAGCAGGACACCTTGGACAAATTAAGCATACAAGTTTGGTTTAGATTTTAACATTCTTTTTGTACTTTTCTTAAACTACTCCATAATTCATTTTAGAAACTTTCTGGCTACACATTAGTGGAAAACTATACATCAGAGGCTATATTTGTATTATTTTTACAGTGTTCTCCTCCACTCAGCTGTGCTTTTCTTTTTTCTTCTTCCTACTTTCTTCAAAAAAAAAATTTTCTCTCCTTTTATTTCTCCCTTCTCTATCTCTTGGTTCTTCTAGTTTCTTTTCCTTCTGTTGGTTGAATATATCAATATAGAATAACTCAACTTTTCTGAATTATAGACATGACTAGTTATAGAAAGCATGTGAAAGATCTCAGGACCTCAGTTCTAGCAGTGAAGCTGCAAGCAGCTACAACAAAATGTGTAATATATCTAGGAGGTAGTTAGGTATTTGGTTTTGTGCTTGGAAACATGGACTATATTCATTTTTATATCCACATACATTGTATCAGGCCTGGCCTATAGTAATCAATGAACATTGACTGAATGGAATGAGCCACAATGAAATGACATAATTTAATATGATTATTTCTTTTGAATATATAGAAAGAGCCATAGTTGCAAAAATCCACTTATTCCTCATGTTACACAAAAATTTTTAATCAGCTCCTTTAATTTTTCTTGCTCAAAAAAAGAAAAAGTGTAAATAACTGAAAAACATTTAAATATCAAGGATCTTCATAAAACATAATTACTGGAGGTAAAGTTGTTTTAATTAGTTTTATATCTGCCATTATGTATATCATCATTAATTAAACTGAAATTTTTACACACATATTTTAGTATTAAAATAAATTTGAAAAAGTAATTCGTTTTGAAATGTTTTCAGACATTGTGTTCAGTTATTTAACATGAATATCAATAACACTTTCTGTATTTATTTGATTTTCTTTTTATTTATTTATTTTTCTTTTTATTTATTATTTTATATATATATATATATATATATGTTTTGTTTGTTTTTTCTTTTCCCATGATTAATTCCTTGGTAAGATTTTTGGAGGGATTTGAACATCTGTTATAAATTGACTTCAAGGCTTTTGTGTTTTATTTGAAAAATGCCATGTGTACTTGGCAAATAATAGCTAACCAGTGAATCTGTGCATGTGAGAATGAAAACACCCTTTTTTTAAAAATCATAAATAGCAAAGAAATTTTGCTCTTTTTCTCCTTCAAGAGTTGGCCAGTTAAGCTTCCAAAGCAAACTGCTGAGATCCACATTTTTGAGTTTGGGCTGTGTTGTTTAAAAAAATGACTTTTGTGGTCAAACCGAGCTCTTAATATATTTTTTTAATATTGACTTATATGTATGGAAATTACTTATGTTTTAGTCACATGTTCACCAAGAACCAAGTAAGAGAATTCCTTCTTGGAGCGGTCGCCCCATCTGGATGGAGAAGATGGTGATGTGCAGAGTGAAGGTCCCGCACACGTTTGCCGTTCACTCTTACACCCGCCCCACGATCTGTCAGTACTGCAAGCGGCTACTGAAAGGACTCTTCCGCCAGGGGATGCAGTGCAAAGGTAGGACTGGATGTTCTTCTTCAGTAAAATTCGTATCTGTATTAGCAAATACAGGTTTACAATACTTATATTTAGAAGCATTAAACAAAGAAATTGATCTTGTAGTTGTTATCTTAAAAAAGAAAGAAGATACACAGGTTAAAAACTACTACTACTATCTGAAATATATGTACTATGTACCAGGAACTGTGCTAAAGAAAAATTAGTATATAAACAGAAAAATTAGTATTTGGATCTCTGAACTATGGCTGCTTAACACTTGCAAATATAGAACAGTTAGTAAGCAGGTAAGCTGATATTTAAGCTTAATTAAGTCTTTCTAATTCCAAAAACAGATAACTACCTAAGATGTAAAGTAATGATTTCCTTTTTCCATTAAATATTCATACACACACATTACAAGAGTTGTTATTTTTTATTAATTATGTAATTAGGAAAATTGTACAAAAACTGTCATTCCTGAAATAGGTGGAATATAGTAGGAGCCACTTATAATAGGAGCTACCATATTTGGATACTAATCCAAAACACTATCATAGTATTCCAAAAACATCTGTAAATGAACTAGGTTTTTAATAGGAAAATAAAATAATTTTTCCTGTAGAGTTATATGTTTTTATATTTTCTAAAATTATTTTATCTTTTTTAAAAATGTCATCTCTCTCAGCAATGCTGTATAATACTGTGAAAACCAAAATAGTTTGAATGTGTTATTAGTCATTAAGCCAGGATACAACAAGTAATCTTTCTAAAATCTTATGTACTTATTTTTCATGTGACTATTTTAACGGTTCTTGATACCATACTTTTTTTATATAATAAAAGTATTTGTGAAATTAAATCAGTTTTATCTAAATAAACATTATGTTTGAGATCTTTGCAATAATAAATCCTGTTTACAGTACACAAATAATTGTATATAAATTTAACAAATATATAAGAAAAGAAAGATTTTCTTGGTAACAATGGGACAGCATAGGAGAGCATCAAATAGAGAACAGGTTGTATAATTGTTGTCAAGTATTTAACAAGCATCAAGCAGGCATAATTACATGTTGAAATTTTATTTCAACAGCTTAGTTTTGAATATAATTTAATATATGTTAATACTTTAGAATATCAACACTAGAGTGTGTTGGCAAGCAGCCACTGAGGAATGTTTTGGGAAAGAACATTAATAACAGATGTACAAATTCTAGCCAGCAGATAATCTTAGAAAAGGGAGAAAATAGTGCTGTTCTGCTCAGCAGAACAGAAACATTCTAAAACCAATATTTTATAGAGGAACTGAAATAAATATGTAGATTAATGAACTTTGAAATAACCAGTTAACTCTGCCACTAGATTATTAATTTAACTTCTCAGAGCTCTAAAAGAATAATGTTTGTGATTATATTGTTTCAGAAAGTAGTAGGTTATATTTCTAATTATTTTGATTATCAATCAAAAACCACCAAAATTTACTTTAGTGGTTCTTATATTTTTTTATTATTTATTTTCGTCCTTACCCAAGGATATGTTCTTTTTTCATTGAGTTTAGAGAGAGGAAGGGAGACGGAGAGAGAGAGAGAAACATCGATTTGAGAGAGAAACATTGATTGGTTGCCTCCTGTACACACCCCAATTGGGGATCAAACCCAAAACCTAGGTATGTGCTCTGACTAAGAATCGAAGACAAGAACCTTTGGTGCACCAACAATGCTCAACCAACTGAGCCACACTTGCCAGCACCTAGTATTTTTATAATACTATTTTTATAATATGAATTAAGATGCTTAAAAAGTAATATAGTTATCGTTTTCATTCATTATTCAAGCTAAGAAAATATAAAACATTTATGCTGGATTACTTGAGGAAAAAAATACAATTCCAAGAACAGTATTCATTTATTCACTTCTTTTAATTTTTTTACTTTATATATTAAAACGGCAAGGCAACTTTAGAGCATATTCTATATAATAATCTATATAATAAAAGGCTAATATGCAAAGCGACCAAACGGTGGAACGACTGGTTGCTATGACGTGCACTGACCTCCAGGGGTCAGTGTGCTCCCACAGGGGGAGCGTCTCAGCCAGAAGCCAGGCTCATGGATGGTGAGCACAGCAGCTGAGACAGAAGCCTCTCTTGCCTCCAAAGCTGCACTAAGAATGTTTGCCTGCCAGCTTAGGCCCAATCCCTTTGGGGTGCGAGCCTAAGCACTCAGACAGGCATCCCCCACAGGCTCCCAGACTGCAAGAGAATGCAGGCTGTGCTGAGGGAACCCCCCTCCCTCCAGTGTACGAATTTCGTGCACCAAGCTTCTAGTAAAATATAAGCATAAACAAATTAATAAAACGTATAGGGATACAGAGAGAAAAAAATGCCTGCCATTAGTACCTACATCACTTGCTATAGATGGGCTACCAGTTTGGCTTTACATTTTCAAAAGGAAACCTTGTTATTTTTTACAATTTGCAAACTTATGAGATAAAAAATGAATTATTATTTAAGATATATGCAAGATATTAATATGTATGAAATTTTTCTCAGGGCCTCTCATTTAAAAAGACAGTGTAATATGATGAAAATGTTATTATCCACCAAATTATTATTTTCATGGCACTTTTTCTTTTAAGTCAGGACTTGAAATTATTTTTTTTTAACCCAGTTATTGCTGATAGATGTATTCTAGGGTAGTGTTATAAAGTAGTTAGAACAGTGGGTTTCAATTTTAGTGTCACCTAAAGAAGTTATTTATTTATTTTTTTTAATATATATTTTATTGATTTTGTACAGAGAGGAAGAGAGAGAGGGATAGAGAGTTAGAAACATCTATGAGAGAGAGTCATCGATCTCTTGCACACCCCCTACTGGGGATATGCCCACAACCAAGGTACATGCCCTTGACCAGAATCGAACCCGGGACCTTTCAGTCCCCAAGCCTACGCTCTATCCATTGAGCCAAACCGGTTTCGGCCCTAAAGAAGTTATTAAAACACCTCTCAGCCCCCACTCCCAGAGCTGCTGATGTAGTCTGGAGTGGGACCCAAGAGTTTGCATTTCTAGCAAGTTCTCAAATGATGCTTGTGTTGTTGGTCTGGGATCGCAGTTTGAGAACCACTGTGTTACAGAGTAGTATTGAACCGCTTGTACCTCACAGTAATCTGCAATGCTATCAACTGAAGTTCTTACAGGCTAAAGAAACATTATGTGTATGTGGGAGACCTCGTACATGAGAAGCTCAGTTCTTCCTTACAAGGTTGTATGTGCACTCATTTCTAATAACTGGTTGTGAAATCTTAGTCTCTTTTCTGCATATGCACTAGGACTAATAATTAGAAATTGAAAGTAAGGACTAACGTGTATTGGAAAGGAATGTGAGGTAAGGGAAGGAAACATGGACTTGCCAGCATTTTAACTTTATTTTACAGATAAAGAAACTAAGCCCCAAGGAGTTAAATTGTTCGAGAGTTGGCCTCAGAATTTGAAACTAGACCTATAGTCCAAGACCTTAGTTCTTAGTAGAGGAAAACTTCATTGATTCAGCATTGTCATTTCTAATCCTCTGTGAGTGATTTAAAGAAAGTCTTGAGTCATATCTGATATTACCTAACTTTTTACATAAATTAAGCTGAATATTGTTATTTTAGATTGCAAATTCAACTGCCATAAACGCTGTGCATCAAAAGTGCCAAGAGACTGCCTTGGAGAGGTTACTTTCAATGGAGGTAAAATTCTTTTTCTTAATTTTTATAAAAGATTAGGAAAGGCCATAATTCTTTTGTTTATTATCTTTGTATATGGTTATATTTGCATATTTTAGTCTGTTTTTAACTTTGACTTCTTTTTCTGATTTAATAAGCAAGCAAGATTCAGAGATCAGTAATGGTATACTTTTATTAGTAATTATATCTTCCCATCTTTCCTTTAACTACCTACAACTTTAGAGTCTATTATAGCTAATAGTGCTGCATATCTCATTTCATCTTTAGATAAAAAAAGACTTACTTTAAAACCCTGTTGTTAAAACACACACACACACACACACACACACACACACACACACACACAAAAGAACACCCTGTTGTTATCCCTAGAACTGTTTCATAGTTCTAATATTTATTCACTGCTTATTGTGCGCCGGGTACTGTTCTAAGCTCTTTACAAATATTGAAATTTAAACTTAAGAACATCCCTTTGATGTTAAATATTTACAGATGAGTTAACTTAGTCACAAAGATATTAAATAATTTGTCCATGAAATACAGTCAATCAGTGGTAGAGTTGGGATTTGAATCCATATGGTCTGGCTTCTTAGTCCATAGTTATTAGAACATATTGTACAGCCTCACTGTCTCTTTTCTCCATCAAGTAATCATTAGCTAAACATTTCCCCTTTTTGCCTTTTTTCCCCTCTCCTTTTAAGACTATTAATAAAGTGATTATCATTTTTGGAAGGAAAGAGTAATGACTACACTTTCAGCATAACTTTTCTTTAATATTCCCATGACTGGTAAAAATTGAATGTAAGTAGTTTTGTAGGAGGAAAAGCAGAAGGGATGAAATTATACAGCTCCTTAAGAGTTTAACATTTTTTCTTAAGGCATGTTTTCTATGCTTGCTGTTTAAAACATCGACAGAGCATGATCAATTTTCTTATTTTTCTACATTACTGAAATCTTTTCATGTATTTTTCTCATTTTACTACTGTCGTCAAATGGATATGAAGTACTATTTATATTTATTTTAATATATGTTTATCTGTGTACTAATGAGTTATTTGATTAAGTAATCAGTAAACATTTGAAAGGTGAATTTGAGCATCTTTCAAATGTTTACTGATTATTTAAAGAACTTTAAAACTTTCCCCCCACATTTAATATACTGTTTCTGTTTGGATGTATTGATATCCCATTAGTGTAAAACTAATTCATTTAAATTTTTGCCAGAACCTTCCAGTCTGGGAACAGAGTCAGATATACCAATGGATATTGACAGCAGTGACATGAACAGTGATGGTAGTAGGGGTTTGGACGACACGGAAGAACCATCTCCCCCAGAAGATAAAATGTTTTTCCTGGATCCATCTGATCTCGATGTGGAAAGAGATGAAGAAGCTGTGAAGACAATCAGGTAAGACACGTTTAGCCAGGGTGGGTCCAGGAGGCCTGTTAATGAAGAAAATCGGAGCTCCACTTTTCCACTTAATCTCTTTATGTGGACTAAAAATGTAATTTAAACTCTAATTAAATTGTGGCTAATTCTTTTACATGCACTACAGTATTTCTGACATAAGTTAAATTACTTTTGCCATCCACTCAAGATAGAAAGATAGGAGAATTCTGATTTCTTAAAGACAAAAATGCTTTATTTAAATGTGGAGCAGCACTCACAAAGCACTAACATTAAACCACCAGGTTAGCAGGGATGGGGAATATCTGGCCCGAGGGCAGTATAAGGCCTGCAACATCATTTGGTTTGGCTCTGCCAAGGCATTCAGGGTGAGTTAATTAAATGTGTGGCCATTTAGAGCAGGCTAATTTTTATGTTGACAATCTTGTATGGCCCTTGAATGATGTTATAAATGTCCAAATGGCCATTGGCAGAAAAAAGGTTGCCCACCCCTGAGTTAAAGCAACCAGTTTCACAGCCTTCATGCACGTAGATTGCCGCTGTTAGAAACATGGTAAGAATACATGCCTGAGACTGTTACACAAAAATGTTAGTAACGAGTTTGGGGGTAGTTTTCTTACTGCCGCATTAATCTGACTTTTGGCACTTTGTAAAAATGCCTTTTGATTATAAACCTCATAAATATCTCCTCTGTTAACAGAATTCAGTATTTTGTATATACAGCCCTATAAGGATGTACTACTTCCTAGTAGAATATTACCGCTTTGGCAGGTTTTATTTTTCATAGGCAACAGAGAGGCATTTAAAGAAAAGGATGGGTCATTTATCAATCTCACACGGCAGAGTTGTCATTTACTCAGTTTGGCTTCTCCTTAAATTACAGGTCTTACCGTAATCTTTAACTAAAACTTATTTACCCAATTTAGAGACTATTGAGAGAACTTATTTTCCTAAGCATGAATATTTCATAATTTTAAGAGAAAGTATTTTTCAACTCTTTGAGACTCAAATTCAGAAACAGTGTTTTTTATATATACACCCCCCCAAAATTGCTCTTTTTCTCCAGCCACACTAAAGCTGGCCTATGTTTCAGTGTTATCCAATTTGACTCATTACATTATTTGTTTTCTTAATATCTTTAAATAATTTTCTTTCCAGTCTCTTCTACTAGAAGTAGTACTAACAACATGAACAATGCAATTTGACCTTTGAACCATGAGAATTTGAGTATTGGTATGCTTGTCTTTTGCCTGGTTGTGAATTTAATAACATCATGTTACCTAGGGCTGGAAGCTTTCTCAACAGCAATCCCAAATGGGACCATCTCCCAAGCTCCAGATCTTCTAATTAGAGAGGATTCTTTCTGCTCTGTTCCTTGTTCTCAATGTTTTGCAATCTCTGGAAAATATCACAAATAATGAGGACTTACAGTGTTATCATAGTCTTTTATAGATCCACTGTGTATCAGCCTGAGAGGATACACTCATTTTCCTCTTAAGCCATTGTTTGCCTTATTATCTTTAAAAAGGATTTGCTTATGTACATGACTTTTAAACATTGAAATAACCAATATTTATCATAAATATTAAATGTTTTTTAGTCCATCAACAAGCAATAATATTCCGCTAATGAGGGTCGTACAATCCATCAAGCATACAAAGAGGAAGAGCAGCACGATGGTGAAAGAAGGATGGATGGTCCATTACACCAGCAGGGACACCTTGGTCAGTAATCACAGGCATTTAAATATGGAAGTGCAACTTTATGTGCTTTATTTTGTGCATTTTTAAATCAAAATGAGAATGAGATAGATACTTGTAAAGAATTTTTAAAAGGCAGAATGCTTAATGTACTGTCTTACAAACTGGTGGAGCAGTAAAGATTCAGAAGGGTCTAAAGAATAACTCCTTGCAACGAACACCAAATGTATAACCTACGCAAGAAATAATGGATAAGCTGATTCATTACAATTAAAAACTTCTCTATGAAAGACAATATCAGGAGAAGGGAAAGACAAGCCACAAACTAGAAGAAAATATTTGCAAAAGAGATATATGATAAACACATATTCTCCAGAATATGCAAAAAACTCTTAAAACTCAAGAGACAGAAAACACGATTAAAAAATGAGCACGGGGCATTCACATATACCTCACCAACGAAGGTACACAGATGGAAAATAAGCCCATGAAAAAAATCCTCTACATTATATGTCATCAGGAAAATTAAAATTAAAATAGCAAGATCCTACTATACACCTAGTAGAATGGTTAAAATCTAGAACACTGACAATACCAAATGCTGGAAAGGATATAAAGCAGGGTTGGGAACCATTTTTCTGCCAAGGGCCATTTGGATATCTATAACATCATTTGCAGGCCATACAGAATTATCTACTTAAAAATTAGCCTGCTGTATTTGGTGAAATACTTAACTCACTCCTAATGCCTTGACAGGGCCAGTCTAAATGATTTGGTGAGCTTTGTATGTTCCCCACCCCAGATAGAGAGCAACAGGCACTTCCATTCATTGTTGATTGGAGTGCAAAATGTTACAGCCACTTAAGATGAAAATTTATGTCCGTATAAAAACCTGCATATGGGTGTTTATAGTACCTTCACTTATAATTGTCAAAACTTGGAAGCAATCAAGTGATCTTCAGTAGGTGAATGATAAGTAAACTGTGGTTCATCCAGACAATGAAATACTAGTACACAGCCTGAAAAAGTAGTGAGCTACCATGCCATGAAAAGCATGGAGGAACCCTAAATACGTATTCCTAAGTGAAAAGCCAGTGAACAGAATTCAAAGACCAGGAAATACAAGTTTCTCTTAAACATAAGAGCTCAATCTAAGGGACAATTTAAAATTTCAATGAATGCCAGTTTCTATTGATATCAGTTTAGCAAAAATCAAAAGGTTTCGTAACATACTGCACTTGTGAAGATGTGAGTGAACAGGCACTCATGTTGCTGATTAGCCTTTAAATTGGATCAAATGTTTAGCAAAATTACATGTGCTCTTACCTCATGACCCAGCAAGCCAATCTTTAGAAATGTAGCCGATAGGTAAATTACATGTCTGCGTGTGTAATGCACACGTATTTGTGTGTGCATGCATAGCATTCTCTAAAAGGATTTCCAAAGCCTGGTAACATTGCTGCATACACATAAGGGTAGGAACAGTATATGAGCGATGGTAGGAGTATGCTTTTCATGATAGAGTAAACCTCAATTTAACAGACTTTGGATTTAACGGACATAATTTCCAGTCCATATGTCATTTGTGAAAATAACTCCCTATTAATTTTAAAATGCTTTTAACTAAGATTTGCATGCAGTTAAATTAACAGGTTATATTTCTTGTTATTTATTCACTGTTATTTTAAACAAATTTTAGTTGAATAGGCCACATATTGGAAAAAAACACTATCAATTTCACCAACGTAAATATATATTACATATCTACAACGATAGTCTACATATTTAAATCCAAGAGTCGCCACTCGTAAAAGGTGTTCCAGCAAATGATTAGCATGTGATCACTCCACATTGCATGTGGTAATTGGTTCTGTTGTCCTGTGGCGTGACTTTCTGCAGCAGTTTTAATATGTGCCAGCCTATGTTCCCATGTGCAATAAGCCATGCCCCAACTGTACATTTGTATACTCAAGGCGACTGATGAATGCATGCATTTACAAACCTCTTCAGTATAAATTTTAAATTACAGTTATACATTCATAAAACTTTTATGTGAAATTAAACTTTTTATACATACTTAATTTTAATTACACAAACATGACTACATAAGTAAAAACAGATAAACAAATTTGTCAATTTTTTTAACATACGCATTTGGTAAAACTACTTTATTATATAATGGGCTTTTTGGCTTTACCAGATACTCCTTGTCTGAATTAGTTCATTTTACCAAGGTTTTACTATACATCTTTTATATGTTTTCAGAATGTTGAACCTCACGAATTTTAAACCTATTAAATAATACAAATGTACGAATAGGAATGAAAGGAAAAGTGCTTTGGAGGAATTATTATTTTTGAACTTCACATTTTTATATTTATTTTATAGAGAAAGAGGCATTATTGGAGACTTGACAGCAAATGTCTCACATTGTTTCAAAATGAATCTGGATCAAAGTATTATAAGGTAAAGATTCTACATTTTAAAAATATGTACATTAAAAGATTATGTTTTCCAAATATATCTAAATAATACTCATTAGTTGTTATATTGGAATATTCCTTTCCTGACTTTGCCTAGTCTAGTTTATGGAAGTTCCTTGTTGAAGTGCCTGTCCCCCACCTGTCCATGTCACCCCCACAACAGTTCTCCTGCCAAAGTGTGTCTTTCTGTTGTGGTGTCTGTTGTTGGTTTTCCTGTCATGTTGCTGCTGCTTTACTTCTGGTCCTATGACAGATTAAACTGTTTAGAAACTCACATGATCGTGGCCTGTCCAGAACAGGCCAGCATGGTATTGAGTCGGGGTTTCTCTCCTTCCACTTTACCTGAGGTCCCAATTCCCAAATGCTTCTTTTGTCTCTTCATACACTTTGTATAGTATTCTTTCCTAGGTTTGTTCCACATTTTGCCATGTCACTGACTGACAATAAAAAGATTGTAAGTGTGGCGATTGTATCAGTAAGGAAGAGTAGAAATAATTGACTTAAAAGTTAGTTGGGGGGGGTTAATAACTTTTTTGCCTTATAAAGTGGACTAAATATAAATGATTGTTACAGAATGGACAGAACCAAATGGAGTGTTTAAGCAACGTATACTGACATTCGAATTTGCTGCTCTTACTTCTGCTTGGTACTCCTTTTGGGGATAAGGTGGGGGTGGCAAAAAATAGGTTTACGGTTTTGAGTACGTGAAACAGAATTTATTCTTATAATATTAATTATTGTATTATTTTCCATATGAACAACTGTAAATCTAATTTTGCCCCACCCTGCATTTTGCAGACAGCAGCCGGTAGAGAAGTAGTTGTTGAGTTAATTTAATGACAATTGGGAAGTATTGAATATAGTGGCTGTTGGCTTCCTGTCTTCTCTCTTTCCTTAGATTCTAATGACTTGCAATAGGCCTGAATCACTGGTAGTGATACTGCATGTTTTTGCCTCTGGCCTCACTGGACATGCAGATCATTTAAGGAAGATACTATCATAAGACTTGACTTTGTGTTCCATGGGCCATATACTTGTGTTCATCTTAAAGCATTTATTATAAATGCATATTGGATTGTTTATTGTACTAGATTGTTTATTGTACTAAAAATAGAAAAAGAAGTTTTGTATTTTCTAATGCTTAATTTTTTACTTCAGGAAATTCCACTTTCAGAAATTCTACGCATATCTTCGCCACAAGATTTCACAAACATTTCACAAGGCAGCAACCCACACTGTTTTGAAATCATCACTGATACTATGGTGTACTTTGTTGGTGAGAACAGCGGGGACAGCTCCCACAATCCTGTTCTTGCTGCCACTGGAATCGGACTTGATGTAGCACAGAGCTGGGAAAAAGCAATTCGCCAGGCTCTCATGCCCGTCACCCCTCAAGCCAGTATTTGCACTTCTCCGGGGCAAGGGAAAGATCACAGTAAGCAATAAGCTTGTTGATGGCTTCCCCCTAACCTCCTCCCCATTTTGGTTCTTAAGTATTTTGTTGTGTGATCATGCTTTCTGTATATATTTTAATGCTTATTTTAAGCTTTATCTGGCATAACCAATACCATTAGTTAACTCTTTGTACAGTTGTGCTGGTTATAGTGTATACATACAGTCCCCTAGAGCTAGATTCTCGGGTCAGTCTTCCTGCATTTAAATCCTGGCTTGGCTACCTTGCTATGTGGTCTTAGACAAATACTGTACCTCTCTATAATAGTACCTTCTTTTTAGGGTTGTCAGTATTAAATGAAGAAGAACCTATAAGATACACAGAAGTGTTTAGCATCCATGAATTCTCATTGATTAACTACTGGTATTAGTGTTTTGCTTCATGGTGGGATATAGCAGGCTTTAAAGGGTTATGGTTCACATCGCACTCATGAAATTTGTGAAGTCAGAAATGCTGTATTTCTTTTAACTGAATTAACACATGCAGAAATATTAAAAATTTATTGAAGCATGTCCTTTGCACCAACAAATTTTGATAAAGGTTTAAGTGAACAATCAGAAAGCCATATTATTATGGCACTTTCCCTCCATTGGCACTATGCTATTTATGGGGAAACATAATTCATTTATTAGAGAAATACGATATATTTAAGTTGAAACATATCAACCTGTTTCTAAATTAAGTTTTTATTTCAGATCAGCTGTATTTTGTGTAGCTATTCTTGGCATTATGATAGGCCCTGAGCTAGAATATAAAAAAAAAAACAAACAGAAAATTTTAAAGCTATTTAAGGAGATAAGACATGTCCACAAGTGTTAGACAGTACATAGAGCTGTAGAGTGCAAAAATGAGTAATGCATTCCTTGAGGAACTCAAATGTGGAATGGAAGAGTAAGTAGAGATTTTATGGTAGAAAAACCTGATTTGGACCTTGAGCTTGGATCTTAGGGTAGGCAGGGCTAAATGGCAGAGGTGAACAAGGTAGTGTTCTCTAGTTGAGTAGAAAGTGTGATCAAAGGGACAAGGGTAAGTTCATGAACATGTTTGGTGTCTACTATTGATTATTAGAAGGTGAATAGATGTATATTCACAGTGCTCCTTAAGATTGGAGGGATTTTGGATAGAGTAATATATTTGAATGAAAATCATGAACCTTTCCCCCAGTATAATATAGGTACATGCACACAAATGTTGTTATAATTGCATTTAGGGAACCTTCTCAAGCCCAAACATGGGTAAACCCCCTAGGGTAGGGGTGTCGAACTCAATCAGAGAAGGGGCCAAAATCTAAAATCCAGCCTAAATCGCGGGCCGAATGGTTTACTGAACAGTCATAAACTGTCATTGTGATGGAAACGCAGCGAGTGCAGTGATGACAGCGCGGTGCGGGCCACATTGCAAGGCCTGGCGGGACGGATTTGGCCCTCGGGCCTTGTGTTTGACACATGTGCCCTAGGGTTAAGAGTTCCTAAAAGCAGAATTGGGGAAAGGTTAAAAGTGACAACAAAACTCCAATTCTGCCACTTACTAGCTATGTGATCTTGGCCTCTACATTTCTCTGAAGTGGGAATAAATAAGTGCTCTTCATGCACTTAGCAGTTTCTGACACATTAGTGACATATTACTGTGTGGCTGCTGCTGTGGCTGTTTCTTATCTGGAGCAGAGTTCTCCTGGGAAGCAATAGAAATTAAAACTGGATGGAGTTACATAGTGGAGGCCTTTGAAACAAAATACATACTGACTTAAACTGGGAAACGGATTACTGAAAAGCAAGTTTGAGGCACATTTATTTTGCGGATGCTGTACTTTTTTTGTTTCATTAATATTCAACATTTGAAATATTTTTTTAATATTTTTATTGCTTTCAGAGAGGAAAAGAAGGGGAGAGAGAGAAAAAGAGAGAGAGAGAGAGAGAGAGAGAGAGAGAGAGAGAACATCAGTGATGAGAGATGTTGCATGCCCCCTACTGGGATCTAGCTCGCAAACCTGGGCCTGTGCCCTGACAGGAAATAGAACCCTGACCCCCTCTTTCATAGGTTGACACTCAAGCTGAAATACTTTTTAGTTGACGAAAATGGAGTTTTTGACAGTCATGTTACTTACTTTTATTTATAGTTTATTTACATTTCCTTGTTAATGAAGTTTTATATTTTTATATTTGCGATTATTAAGTAAAATTTATATCTTGTTTCTTTGAGTTGTCTCCAAAGATTTAGATGTTTCATATCTGGTCCCCTTACTTTCCATGTTTCCCTCTCTGTTTTTCTTGTTAATTTCTTATTTTTATTCTCAAAGTGATACAAACATTTAAACTTTGTAGAAATATATAAAACTATAAAATACTCCCTACACACATAAAACATCTCCCCATTCCCAATCCTCCACCTCAGAAAACTATTATTAATAGTTTGGTGTATATTTATTGGTTTGAGAAGAGATTGGGGGAAGGGGCACCTATATTACTCTCTCTATATATAAAAGACTAATATGCTAAGCCTCCAACTGTCCGGCCAGTAGCTATGCACTGACCACCAGGGGGCAGACGCTCAACACAGGAGCTGCTGAGCTGCAGTGACTTGGCAGCAGCAGTTCTTGGGTGACACACCCTGAAACCAGAGAGGAAGGAGCCCAATTTCATGTAGGGGCCATGTGATTCCACCTTTGGCCGTGGGTCATGTTTTTGCTGGGGCACTGTCGACCCCAAATCTGGTTTACTGCACACTTGCATTTGTGTTCCACACCTTGTACCACAGCAACTTTGCAGAGTGCCCTCTAGCACTCCGGGACCCCTCGGGGGATGACGGAGAGCCGGTTTTGGCCTGATCCCTGAAGGCCAGGCCAACGGACCCCACCTACCAAAGGGACCGTACTCACGCAGACACCCTTCGAGCCACAGTGCTGAACCAGTTTCCTCTTCCTGGATTAGTGTTGCATGTGTATATATATATCTTTTTAACTAATGTAATTACATTATATTAACTGAAAGTTAGCTAGTGGTTTAAATTTAATATACTGTAGGCATTCACATATTTGTAAATATCAATATTGTTAAGTCATATACTGTTTTGTTCTTTTCTCATGCATTATTCTTATATTTTACAGAAGATTTGTCTACTAGTATCTCCGTATCTAATTGTCAGATCCAGGAAAATGTGGTAAGTAAAAATTACCTGTTTTTCTTATTCTCAGATTTCACATCCATGGATTCAACCAATTGCAGAGTGAAAACAGTATTTTTGTTCTGTAGTTGGTTGAATGCAAAGGGCCAAGAATAGTTAAGATTCGGGGAAGTCAAAGGTCATATGTTGATTTTTGACTGCATGGGGGTTGGCATCCCTCATCCCCACATTGTTCAAGGTCAGCTGCACAGGTTTTTATGTATTAGGCAATGGAAATCTTGACACTTTGTATATATCTGCATTTAATTTACTCAGAAATTTAGTGAGATAGATGTTATTCCCACTTTACCAACAAGAAAATTGAGGCCTAGGAGACTATAAATTATTAGACTGACTACCATGAGACAGGCACTGGCTAGGAATATAACACTAAACAAGATCGAGTGGCTAACATCATGGGACTGCAGTACATACCCAACAGAGGGTGACCTTGACTGAAGAGCAGTAGCATTGGAGAGTGCCACACCCCAAAGAATTTTCTGACAACTACCACCATTATTTTTTTTAAAAAAGAAGAAGGAAGGAAGGAAATGGGAGGGAGGGCAGGGATAAGTTGAGGAGTGGATTTTTGAGTTACAGACTTTCCTTTTCATCAGTCTTTCCAAATTAGCTTAATCTTAATATGAACCTTTTGTGTGTGTTTTCAAATTAAAGATAACAAATCTCTTTAATACTAAAATAGGTAAAACTTTGTCTTAATTTTTATGTTAATTTACTTTTTATAGATCACTACTTAATAAATATATGATTTTTTTTTTAATTCAAAGCATTTCTTCCTAATGGTCTTCTTACAGAATACATTATATTTGCACATTGAGAGTGACAGTATGAAAATTAGGCTTACTTTTCTAGACCATACAAAGCCAGTGTTTCATAAAATATTGATATGAAAATTAGTTGCCTGTGTCATAAAAACAAAAATGTATTTAAGTGTTTTAAGAGTCAGAGATGTTGAAAATGCTTTTTAAGGGTAAATTATACTTACTGCTTACTCTTTCCTAAATAGGACATCAGTACTGTTTACCAGATCTTTGCAGATGAGGTGCTTGGTTCAGGCCAGTTTGGCATTGTTTATGGAGGTAAGTGACTACAGCCATTTACATATAGTATCATATAATACATACCATAGAAACATTGTGAAATTTTAAAACATCTGCCAGCTATTACGTCTTGTCACAATTAAGTAGCAGAAAAAATAAGAAAATTAGTTTCACAGTAGCCTTTATCTCTTTCTGTAGCTCGCACATATTTGTGTATGAAAAATAAATGGTTTGAAGTTATGCCTGTTCATTGAAGTATATGTCCTACTGGTTTTCCAACACAAATGAGAACATGTGTCTACTGTTTGCTCTGTGATTTAGGATATTGGCAGTCACTTAACCTCACTGTGCCTCAGAATCTTCATCAATTTAATGGAGCTAATAGAAGCTGATGTGCAAGCTCATGTGCTTGTGAATATTAACTTAATGTACAGAAGGGTACTTGAGAAGCTTTAACAAAAGATTTGTTAAACCCTTGTCATCCCTTGCTAAGACTATGACAAGTAGTCTCCTAATTGGCCTTACTGCCTCCAGGCTTGCTCTAATAATATGGTTAAATCACTCGCTGATTCAGTGAGCCTAGAATAAAATTAATCCATTGGTACAATGTTCCCATCTTGATAGAGTCTCTAAATGACAGTTAACTATCATTTATTTAATAAGGTAGATTATTTTTCATCAAGTTGATTCAAATTCCTACCATTTCAAAAAATAAAACTCCCTTTATTGGGGTCAAATAATTTATTTCTCAAAATTAAAGGTGAGAGAAGGAGAAAGAACAAAATGAGCCAAAGAAACATAAGAGTAAATTCATATAAATTTCAGTCTGTGGGCAACTTTGAGATAAAGCTTTTGTATTGCATGTGAACTGTCAATTTGCTTCTTTTTTTTTCTATACTTTTTTTAAAAATAGGAAAACATAGGAAGACTGGAAGGGATGTGGCTATTAAAGTAATTGATAAGATGAGATTTCCCACAAAACAGGAAAGTCAACTCCGTAATGAAGTGGCTATTTTACAGGTAAAAAAAAAAAAAAAAAAAAAAGCTGCTTTTCGAGGGTTTTAATTTTGATTTATGAATTTTAAATCAAAGACTGTTCAATATACTGTTAAGAATAAGATTTGGGATTTTGTTTTGTTTTGTTTTGGTCTCATGACCTTTTGGCTTAGTGAGAGGGTAGTGAACATCTGAATTAACTCCTTAAGTTCTTTTTTAAAAAGAAAAAATTAGCCGAAACCGGTTTGGCTCAGTGGATAGAGCGTCGGCCTGCGGACTGAAGGGTCCCAGGTTTGATTCTGGTCAAGGGCATGTACCTTGGTTGCAGGCACATCCCCAGCAGGAGGCAGTTGGTCGATGATTCTCTCTCATCGATGTTTCTAACTCTCTATCCCTCTCTCTTCCTCTCTGTAAAAAAAAAAAATCAATAAAATATTTTTTTTAAAAAGGAAAAATTAAAGTACAGTAAACCAGGAGTTACAAAGAATCTCATTATTTTGCTCTATGGTAGTAATTTATTTAGAAGACATTTTCACAAGTAAAATCTTTAAAAAACATTCTATTCTTAATACATCTATCACCACATTTTGTTAGGTTATTTTTGTACCAACCAATTCTCACAGATTAGGTTCTTGACTATTATAGCAATTATTATAAAAATAAAGACTGCTTAAAAATTACTTACCTTTAGCCTGGCTGGTGTGGTTCAATGGTTGTGTTGACCTATGAACCAAGAGGTCATGGTTATATTCCCAATTAGGGCACATGGGCCAGGTTGCTGGCTTGGTCCCCAGTAGGGAGTGTGCAGGAGGCAGCTGATCAATGATTACATCATTGATGTTTCTAACTATCTTTCTCCCTCTCTCTGAAATCAATAAAAATATGTTTTAAAAGCTTTTACTAAATAACAGTAGTAGTTGTTATTTTATTAATTCAAAACTCTAAAGAATTAACTTATATCGCTTCTCGGCCTTTTGGCTAAGATCAAGTGTAGTATCTGTTCTTATCAGTTTAAAGAATTAACTTATGAATGTCTTAATCCATTAAGGTATATTTTAAAAGATATATTGGCGGTGAGTTAAATCCCATAAAATAAATTACTATGTGTTTTTTAAAATACATTTTTTATTGATTTTAGGGAGAGAGAGAGAGAGAAACATTGATGAGAGAGAAACATGGATTGGCTGCCTCCTGCACATCCCATTCTGGGGATCCAGCCCTCAACCAGGGTGTGTGCCCTGACTGGGAATTGAACATGCAACCTCCGGGTGCCTGATGGGTTGATACTCAACCACTGAGCAACACTGGCTGGGCTACTGTGTGTTTTATTTTCTTTTAACATTTTTACCTCTTTTGGGAGTCACCAAAGGGTAAGATTTAGTTTTATCTATTTAATTTTTCTGATAAATGTTTATCTTATTTAAGTATTTATCTTAAATGTTTATTTTTTTAAAAAATACTTAATATATAAAACAGTATACAACATTTAATACATAACATTCAAGTTTCTATCAATTCAATGTGTAGCTTGTGCACAACATTCTAGAAATCATGGTGATGTGATAGTTAAAGCTGTCAGCGCCCAATTTGCTTGTGGGTGAAGTTCAAGAAGACATTCTCACTAAACTTACGGTTCCTGGAAGAAGGTAAGAAATTTATAAACACATAACTAATTTTACATTTATTATACTATTGGTCACTAGTAATAACATTTGTCTCACTTCTTTTTCAGAGGAGTGATAATCAAATGGTTGGTCTACAAGCTACCTGTGTTCACTTCAAGGCTGCCTCCTGCAAAGAAAATTACCCTAAATGGGATATTAGCATTCACACTCTGTATTAGGCTATGACATTATTAAGAGATCTTTTTTCATATTTTATTTTGGAATCTTTCTCATCCAACTGATATGCAAAAATAAATAAATATTAAGGATATATTCCTAAAGCTTGATTTCTTGATGTCATTTTTTATCATAAACACTAAACCTCTTTTCCTCTATGTTAGCAACTCTGGATCATGGTAACGAATAGGAATTTTTAGGTAGTGCACAATGTAAAAACTTTATTAGTGTATCGTTCTGGTTATTTTGCTTGAAATTGCCCACCTGTGGGGATAGAATTAAGTAATTGTAAAATGTTTCCAAATATAATATTGTCATCTTAAATTTAATTCAATACTACGTTTGTGGTAGATTCTCTTCAAATTATTCATATAAAATATTTACATTTTTATATTTAGTAAATGGTGTATTTGTGTCATAAACTATACTTAATTTTTCTCAAATTCACCTAGCAGGAAGATGCTCCATTAAACAAGAGATATTTATCAGTTTTGTTGACTGATGAATTCAAACTAGTACCTCGTAGTACTAGGCATATAGCAAGAACTCTTATTATTTGTTGAATAAATGTATTTATGTGGGGAATTACTTAGAACATACTAAATTTTTAAAAAGGAAGTATGAAATGATCCATTTGTATAATTTCTCATAGGGGATGTGCAGGAGGCAGTCGATCAGTGACTCTCTTATAGAATGTGTATACTATATATGATGATATATGGTTATGTGCAGAAAAGGATTCATACCTGCATACACTGTCAGCATTGTCTCATCTGGGAGCATGCGGACTTTTACTTTCATTTCATAGTGATGGTAATTTCATAGTAATGATAAGTGTTTCTTTGGCTGTTGCCTGAGGTAGAAAAGGGGTGGTGCTGAGAAAACATTATCACAAACTTAAGCAGGAACTTTCTGTTTTGAATATTGTGTTACAAAGCCAGCATTTTCCCCTTCTTGGGAGCCATCCTAAGCTGTGAGAAAACGTAAACTGTAAAGCATACTCTGTCCTTCATAATAAAAGAGAGTTCAGACCTAAAAAATCAGTAGAAATTTTTCCAGAAATACGGAGATGGAGCAGGGCGCATGCAGGAAGGGATACCCCCAGAATGGATTTTGCTGGCTCTTTCTGAGATCACAACTGTGATATCCAGGCGCCTTCTCAGAGGACAGTCAAGGGGTGTCATGATCGATAAGATTTGTTTAATTCAAGGGAAAACACGTTAAATGAATTGAAGAAGGGCACTTAACAGTGTAAGAGTACAAATCACACTATACCAAATAACCAGTCATACGAATATATGCATATTCAAATTAAATATTTAAGGAATAGTATTATTTGATCTTCATGCGATTATCTAGAAGTAGATGTCAATATATATATATATAAAGCCCTCACCACCTGAAAACAATACTATTTTAATTCTTGAATCAAAGCAAAGTCAAAATTTCAGAACACTTTAGAAAATAATTACTTATTTGAACTATTGCTCTGAGAAAGCTTTATAACTTCAAATATTAAGCAAGAAAGAATGAAAATAAATTAAGAATCGACCTCAGGAATTTAAGGAAAGAACAATGAGTTTAAGGAAAGCAGAAGGGATTAAGTAAAAATGAAATTAATAAATTTAATACTGAAAATAATAAAAATTCTCCAAAAGCATGTTCTTTCGGGGTTGGGATAACAAAATAGTCAACCTAATAAAAAAAATATATATATAAAAACATCTTAAAGAGATAACCACAAATACTGAAAGAAAAAAAAAATATATAAGGCATTCTTAAGAAACTACCTTGCACAATTCTATCAGAAAAATTAGAAAACCAGGAGAAAAATGGTTAATTTTCTATGAAATTATAATTTTCCAAAGCAGATTTCAGAGAAGCTAGGACATTTAAACAGAAGTTAAGGGAGAATAATGTTACAGCACAATTCCATTTTTGTATGTGCATGTGTGTTTTTAGGAGGTGGTGAGGAGGGGAACTTAATAGACAACTACAGCATAGGGGACACCCAGCCATACTTCCAACTCTAGGTTGACCAAAAAAAGTTACAGTATTCTGAATTTTTCACTGCTACTGCCATTAATTATTCACTGTGGGCTATTTCACTTCTGTTTATAAAATTTTGTCACTTTTTGCTGCTTGTAAGATTATGGTGTTTTAAGTTGATTAGTAAATTGGAACATTAAATTGTTATAGGTTGATTAGCAAACAATATTTTGTGCTTCTTACTCATTTTCTTAAACATTTAAAAAAAAAACAATCATGAATTAGACATAGATTTAAAATGACTAAGACACAGTCTGCCCCTAATGAGCTAATGAGGCTACAGAGTGAGATACATACACATACATTGTGGAACCATGGGATAAATATTGGGGGAATTGAGATGATGGTGGATTTAAAAACATTTTAGAGATGGAGCTCAACTTCACATAGACACCAAAAAAAGTTTGCCCTCTTAGCATAATTAAGCACCCATGATAAGGACGAAAAGCATAAGAAAAATATTTCTATTCATAAGAAATTAAAAGTTTAATTACTTGAGTCAATGGAGCATATTTAAGATGAATTGGGAGAATGAAGTCAGATTTTTTAAGATCTTAAAATCCCAGCAGAGGAATTAAGATGTATGCCCAGAAATAAAGTGCTATTTGAACATTTTTGAGCATGGGTGACTTCTCAAGTTTGCTTTAGAGGAACTCTCCCAGTAAGACAGGTTGCTTTTTTATTAGCAGAAACAGTATCACATTCATCTTTGTGTTGTCCAGCCCTGGTAACATAATAGTACTCAAGTAGCATGGGTTGATGGAGATAGAAAGATGCTGAGTCTAAACAATGGAAGACCAAATCGACCTATAACTTAATGAGTATCAAGACTTGGGTAAATAATTACCTTAAAAAACAAAACCATCTCTTGAGCAAAGACCTTCACAAATACTTGCCCCAAAGAGTTCTGTTGTAATTAGCTAAAATTTGATTGGCAATTGGTGCTTATTCGTGTATAGCATAAAGTTAGTGTCAGAAGATTGAAAAGGTGAGAAAGAAAAGAAGTAATGGACAGGGCAATTATATAATCAAGTTGGGGAGATACTCTTTCGCCTCAGTGTATCAGCTCTCCATAATTTGGAAAAATCGTAATATATTTTGTTTGCTTTCATTGCTTATTTTCCTAAGCTGTTTTTCTTCCTTTTCCATGTATTCCCTACAATGAATCCTGCACCTCTTCAGAATTTGCACCATCCTGGGATTGTAAACCTGGAATGCATGTTTGAAACCCCAGAACGAGTTTTTGTAGTAATGGAAAAGCTGCATGGAGATATGTTGGAAATGATTCTGTCCAGTGAGAAAAGTCGACTTCCAGAACGAATTACTAAGTTCATGGTGACACAGGTATCTGAGCCGTTTTTTTAAACTAGAGAATAATTTTTTGACAGTGAAAGAACTGCCTAGTTTTTTATTTTTATTTTACTCGTATCCTGTTTTAGAAGTTCTTTTATGTTAGCATTGTTTCTTTTTTAAATTGTTCAATTACACTTGACACAATATCATATTAGTTTCATGTGTACAACATAGTGATTAGACATTTACAACATTTACAAAGTGGTCACCCTGGTAAGTCTAGTGCCCATGTGACACCATAGTTGTTATAGTATTATTGGCTATGTTCCCTATGCTTTATTTTATTTTTTATCTTTTAGTTAAATATATTGGGATGATTAGAAACTACACAAAATAATTAAATAGTAATGTATGTATTTTACATATTCCTAATGTGGGAATTGCTAATCTTGAAGCATAGAATAACACAATTAAATCTTGATGAGCTGTAGTTGGCTTTTCAAATTACTGTATCGTTCAACAGGTTAGATTGGGATTTAGCTATTATTTTCCCAGGCGTGGAAAAAAAACTGTTTTCTTTCAATAACAGATCCTTGTTGCTTTGAGGAATCTACATTTTAAAAATATCGTGCACTGTGATTTAAAGCCAGAAAATGTGCTACTCGCATCAGCAGAGCCGTTTCCTCAGGTGAGATGTTCTCCAAACCTTCTTAAGTATCATTTTAAGTATCTTTCAACATGACGAAGTACTTACATTAACAAAAAGCCATGCTGTAAGTTCAAGTATAGAACCATTTCACAGAAATGGTTTTCAGCCTGTAACTGCCAGTAAGGTTTAATATCTGAATAGTTTGAATTCAGATTTTGCTAATTATATTGTTCATTTTTATGAAAGACTTTCTAAATTTAACCAGATCTCTGCACGTAGACTGTGTGCAATTCACCTCTCCTTCTGGGTTGGGAATGAAGTGGGGGAGAATCGGCCTTGGAAGGTGCTCGTTGCTGAGGACAAAACCAGCTGAAGGGAGACCCTGCATTGGGAGACACTAGGTTATGATTATCTAGTTGGCAGGAAGCCAGTTCCTCTTGCTCTTTAGAATATTATATTTCAAGTATTTTTACCAAAACCTAGGTAAGAATTACATTTCCCATCACCACCAATGCTCAAGCACATAGAATACCGTTGGTGCACTATGTGTGATGCACTGTTTTTTTGGGGGGGTTTTTTTACTCAGTTAAATTTTTCATTAAAAAATGTTGATCTTGATCCAGATTTATTTCACCACCTAAAAATGAATCATGACCCAAAGTTTGAAAATTTTCCCTGAGAAATATGTTGGCGGTGCCTATGAATGTTTTTCACGGTTGTGTCATTAATGAACCTTCCAAACAGCTAGAATATCTGCTGCCAAACTATTGTTTAAGTACATTTAAAACATGTACAACTAGACAGATGCCTAGAATAAAAACAGCAGATGGCTATTGTACGTGGTAAATTCAACTCAAAATGTCTTTCAAAGAAAAAAAAGTATTAAAAATGATTTAACCTTTTTACTTTTAAAGAAGTGATCATATTCTTTCTTTCATAATGCCTAGTGGTTATCTTATCAGTTGGCAAGTGTGATACACTGTCATTTAGGGATAGGTTAGATAATGTAGAAGAAGATATAATTAGCACCATCCTCTGCATTGCAGGTGAAGCTGTGTGACTTTGGTTTTGCGCGCATCATCGGGGAAAAGTCGTTCCGGCGGTCTGTGGTAGGAACCCCAGCGTACTTAGCCCCGGAGGTTCTCAGAAGCAAAGGCTACAACCGTTCTCTAGACATGTGGTCAGTGGGAGTGATTGTCTACGTGAGCCTCAGTGGCACATTTCCTTTTAATGAAGATGAAGATATAAATGACCAAATCCAAAATGCTGCATTTATGTATCCACCAAATCCATGGAAAGAAATTTCTCTTGAAGGTAAAAAAAAATAAAATGAAAATGTTTAGCTCTATGCCTTTTAGTCTAAAAATCTTTGTGACCCCCTAGCAGCCTTTTTTTTTTTTTACTTCTTTTATATCTCCTAGTCATCTTCCAAATTCCATTAGTTACCGGTTTTTGAGCACCGGCATAGCACTACTCCAGGCCCCACTTGGCTCGTTTTGAACCACTAAAATCTCTGTCCTTTCTGCTCATCACAGGCAAATGCATCCTCAGGAAACACTTTACCCTACTATATATTCTTGCCTCAAATATTGACTATAAAGGCATGGATTTATTTCTGGGATTTATTTTGTGCCACTGATATGTATGCCTGTTTTTATACCAGTACCATGTTGTTTTGATTATTATGGCCTTATAGTATAGTTTGATATTAGGTAGAATAATTACTTCCAACTTTGTTCTTCTTTCTCAAGATTGCTTAGGCTATTTGGAGTCTTTTGTAGTTCCATATACATTTTTGGAATCTTTGTTCTAGTTCTGTGAAATACACCACTGGTATTTTTATAGGAATTGCATTGAATCTATAGATTGCTTTGGGTAGTATGGAAATTTTAACAATGTTAATTATTCCTATCAGTCTATACTTTTAACTTGTATTTTTATATTGCCTCCTTAATAAAAGATATGCTGTAAATTCAGTAAACAGTTTCATGGGTCACTAACAAGTTAGCTTAAAGGCCATTTCCTTAATGGGGAAAAAATTCCTCAACCTTCTATGTATTTCTATGGATTAAACTGCCTTCCAGGAAGTGCCACAGGTTTGGGATGCTTTGTACTCCCAAATTCATGCTTCTAATTTTGTATTTGCCTTAGCAATTGATTTGATAAACAACCTACTTCAAGTGAAGATGAGAAAACGTTACAGTGTGGACAAATCTCTTAGTCATCCCTGGCTGCAGGTAAAAAAAATGTGTCTCTCTTTGTCAAACCTCACTTAAGTAGATCATTGTGATTTCTCTTACCTAATGAAATTACTGTAAGATCAGCAGGCTCTACACATCTTAGGTTAGAATAACGCTCGTGTTCTCTAGTGATAACATGTTCTGTGGCTGAATCTCTGAAAGTTCCTGCAATACGCCCCTGAAGTGCAGAACTGATAGGCAGTTAACGCTCATAAACTGAAAGCAGTGAATTTGTCTTTCATGCTTTGTGTTTAGTTCACTTTTTTGTACAGTGAGCTTAACACATTATTTTCAAGTATATTTTACTTCTAAATAAATTTCTATTCAAAGGTCCATATTTGCATTGAAGAGATTAGAAATGCCATTTGAAACATTTGCCTTAATTCCTCCAAAAGCTATTGTATAGATTTTTTAAAAGTTACCCCTAAACCTCAGTATAAAGAGAGAATCATTAAATCTATTGTAAAAGCAGTGAGAAGTAGAGTTAACTTAGAAACAAATCAATAGTAATTATTCTCAGGGCCTATTTTTAAAAAATATATATTTTATTGATTTTTTACAGAGAGGAGGAGAGAGGGATAAAGAGCTAGAAACATCGATGAGAGAGAAATATGACCAGCTGCCTCTTGCACACCCCCTACCGGGGATGTGCCCGCATCTGGATGTGCAATGTACATGCCTTTGACTGGAATCGAACCTGGGACCTTTCAGTCCGCAGACTGATGCTCTACCACTGAGCCAAACCGGTTTTGGCTATTCTCAGGGCCTATTAAATTATCCTGATAATAGATTCTAGCTAAACACTTCCTCCTATTTTAAGGAGTAAGTCATAGACCTCGTATAGTAAAAAACAGTGTTTTTGTGATTAGCCTCCTCAGAAGCCTGAGACAATTTTTTTTTAACTTTAGAAACTAATTTCTTCATATTCAGTTTGAAGAAGTATTTATCTTTAATATTGATAATTTAAAATATTACAAATGGAACTTACTTTATATAGCAAGTACTTATGAGTAGGAGCTAGTCAATTATATGATTATACTAGTGTCCCGGTACACAAATTTTGTGCATGGGGTGGGGGGAGGGTGTGCCTCAGCCCAGCCTGCTCTCTCCAATCTGAGACCACTCTCACAATCTAGGACTGCTGGCCTGTCTGCCTTTCTGAATGCCCCTAACCGCTTCTGCCTGCCAGCCTGATTGATGCCTAACTGCCCTCCCCTGCAGGCCTGGTCACCCCTAACTGCCCTCCCCTGCAGGCTTGATCACCTCCAACTGTCCTTCCTTGCAGGCCTGGTCCCCTGCTGGCCATCTTATGTCCACTTGGGGGCAGTCATCTTTGACCACAAGGGGGTAGCCATCTTGTATGTTGGAATGATAGTCAATTTATATATTATTTTATTAAATAGGATTAGATGGGATAGAGGCCTGGTGCATGGTGGGGGCAGGCTGATTTGCTCTGAAGGGTGTCCTGGATCAGAGTGGGGATTCCCTTAGGGTGAGAGGCCTGTGGTGGTTTGCAGGCTGGCTACGACCCCCCTTCTCCCCCCCCCCCCCCCCCCCCCCCCCCCCCCCCCATGACCCAAGCAGAGGTCCTGGGATCTGGGATTTATCTTCTATAATTGAAACTTTGTAGCCTTTAGCGGAGGCCATTGCAGGCCAGGGCAGGCGGAAAGCTTGGCTTCCTCCATTGCCGGGGAAACCCAAGTCTCCTGCTCTTTCCGTGGCCGGAGCCATCTTGGTTGATTTAATTTGCATACTTGCTCTTAAATGGCTGGTGGGCATGGCTTATGGGTGTAGTGTAGGTACAGTCAATTGCATATTACGCTTATTAGATAGGATGGTGGTGAAAAAAAGTTGACGGATTTTGACGGATTTTGTTTTATAGTTCATAGTCACTTTATTATTATTATTTTTTTAGGACTATCAGACTTGGCTTGACCTTAGAGAATTTGAAACTCGCATTGGCGAACGTTACATTACACATGAAAGTGATGATGCCCGCTGGGAAATACATGCGTACACACACAACCTTGAATACCCAAAGCACTTCATCATGGCTCCCAATCCAGACGACATGGAAGAAGATCCTTAATTATCAACGAGCTAACTTCAATAAGGAAAGATTTCATTTTATGGACTGATATTTTGCTGCACAACTGTTGTTCTTTGGAGGCTGTCATCTGCAAGGATGCAAAGACATGAGGAAATGTGATAAGGAACCAGTGACACCAATACTGTAGTTCATGAGTAGGTACAAGAGGGGAAACAGTGATAAAGACATATAGTGACACCAAGATGAAGCTTTTCATAAATTTTTAGAGCATAAGAAATAACTTTTTTTGTATTTTGTTTTTTTCCTAATCCTTCACTTTAGTACAATAGTGGCACTTAATTTATCTTCCCTTTCCTGTTCTTATATTATTTTCAAGAAAGGGGACAGATGGGCAAGCTAGGATCCAGTTATTGCATAGCTTGATTAAATCATACAAGAGTTATAAGGTTGATTACTAAACAAATTTAAAGAGATATCAGAGAGGCTGCTGGCATATGATTTCCTATAAAGACTTTAAACATTTACCGTATTTAACTGACCCTAGAGGAGGTTTTTTTTATATCCACCTAAAAAAGGAATGCTGGACTATTTTACCTTTCTTTTTTAGGTCAATCAGGACTCTAAAACAGTGATCTCTAACTGTTTGGGAGTTGAAACTCTGAATATGCTCTCTATAACATAAAAGTTGTCACCTTTTGTTATAATAGCCTCTAAGGTAATTTTGGACAACTGATGCTACAAAACCAGGAACTGCTGATCTGAGTGATGAGTTACTGTGTATGTCTTCTCATAGCTCAACTCTGCTGCTAATAAATTATGTTCCCACTGACACCACTATGATGCCACAATTAGATTCCAGCATCCAATGGGTATAGCTCTAAACTATAATTATATAATTTATCTTAACACAGGGTAGACTAATTTGAGGGAGGAAATTAAATATATACTAAAAGTAACACCAGTGCAGGGTCAGTTAAAACTATAGAAAAGAATAGCAAACAGTGTCCTTTTTTTTTTTCTTCCCTTAGCTTATTGGAAGGCTGTGCAGATGTCTAGAGTGTTTTTAAATCAAGTTATTTTAAACAGTTTGGGTTGAGCATAAAACCCTTAGAAGGGTAGGGCTATATGACCAGCAGAGCAAATGAAAGGATAAGTATTTTTAAAACATTTCAACTCCAGCAGCCAGCTAAATAAGTTTTTTCTACTGATGTAAGAGATTAGACTTCATAGCTTTTTAAAAATTATTTAATAGTTTTCCCCAAAAAATTTTAATATCTGGAACTTATAAAATCAATGGCTTTTTGTTTCTTCATTCTTCATTAATCATTGTAAACTTTTTTCCCCCCTCCAAAGAGCAGAAGATTTGGAATTAGAAGATCGGGTTTAAGTCTTACAAAGACTTGGCTCCCTTTATTAGTTATGTTGGTCTGGCCAGGTGACAATTTGTCTGAGCCTGGAGTTCCTCAACCTACAAAATGAAGATCATAATTCTTGCCTCTACCTTCCTCACAGTGTTGTTTTAAAGATGTTATATATGAATAAGCTAAAAACTATAAAAGTGTTCATTGTCACTGCCCACTGAACTAGAGGTAGCAAAGGAAAAGATTGTTCCTCTTTTAACGAAGAGTCTGAGACCTTTTCACAATCTTTGAGCAGTAGCAAGCGTGCAGTGTTGCTCTTTTGAGTTCTTTAGATGTTACCTTCCACTCACAACAGTCATGAGCTAAGTGCATAATGAGCCCCATCTCACAAACAGGGAAATTGAGGCACCGGGAGATTAACTAGCTGCCGACGTTCACACGGTTAGTTTTTGAGCCCAGTCCCTTCTGACCGTTCTGTCATCCTGCTTCCCCATAAAGGTCTCCGGCAGACAGTCCATGTCCCTCAGTATTTCACTCTCAGAGTCTACAAAACCTTTTAGAAATGTGTTTTCCCTAGGATAGATGACTTCCCCAAATTTCTCCAAAGTCTGTTTATATCAGTGTGCTAAAAAGGAGTCAGCAGGCATCCTATTATGGTTTTACTACATAAGGTGAAAATTAACTGGAATGGTATTTGCTATACTTATATAATCAAATGATACAAGCCATGAAATTATTGCACTCTTTTTGTTGTTGAATGCCTAAAAAGTTTTCTAAATTTGTAAAGGCACTGTCAGATAATTTGGAGTTGAGTAATTACTCCAGAAACTGTATAACCTGCATAACCTTTTTTGTCTTGAAATCAGTTGTGTTTGTATAAAAAATTGTGAGAAACATTTGATAATGTACAAAGTAGTCTATAATGACACTGTTCAGTACATTTTTATATTTTTTGTTACATCCCACTTTTTGTAAATATCCTCAAAAAAGCTTAATAATAAAATGTATTTCCATATCACCATACTTTTCCATGTGGAAACCTGAGCCTATCTCTAGTCGAGATATCCAAAGAAAATTTTATTTCGTTGTGTTATTTCCCCAGGCTTTGGTAAGAGAACTATTTTGGAAATAGTATTTGTAAATGGAACTAATGCTATATTTAAGAACAATGATTTTTTTAACTGCCTAAAATAAATAACTCATTATTGTAATTTGATATGCAATTTGAGGTAATTAGAGGTCTCATTTCTTGGAACTGAAGTCTGAATAATTGTAACTATAAATTTTTTAGGCACTACCTTTAAATCATCCACTACTGCAGCTGCCAGAGGCTAGTTTAACTTATACCTAACACCAAGTGAATTTCCTAGGTTTCACCATAGAAGGCACTGCCTGACTCCTGGTTGTTTCTAGTTTTCCACAGGCTTTCTTACCTTCTGAAAATTGTCCCAACCAAGACTTTGAGGGGGAAAAATCATGGAAATAGAATAAGGGTGGCTAAGAATGGCCCAAGGCTGGACAGTATGAAAAAATAAGGCCTCCATGTTCTTTTGCTTTAGAGTAGGGGTGTCGAACTCAATCAGAGAAGGGGCCAAAATCTAAAATCCAGCCTCAATCGCGGGCCGAATGGTTTACTGAACAGTCATAGACTGTCATTGTGATGGAAACGCAGCCGAGTGCAGTGATGACAGCGCGGTGCGGGCCACATTGCAAGGCCTGGCGGGACGGATTTGGCCCGCGGGCCGTGTGTTTGACACATGTGCTTTAGAGTGACACAGAACGCTAATCCCGTTCTCAGTTAAGCCGAAGAAGCAATAAGAAGCAAGAATTTATCACTGCCCAAGAACTCCAACACAGTTCAAGACACATGGCTAATATCCTTTTCCTTTAATCTCACTTGTAAATTTGTGTTGCTAAAATAGCACTTCTTCAGAAAGTCCACGTGTCTGGTATTAATATAAAAGTCTGTGAACTAAAACATGAGAACTTAATAAAACTAAAACTTGACATTTATCTGAAAATAAGGGAGAATTAGCTCAATTTGGAAATATACCTCCTAGGTAGTCTACATTTAACTCACATTGTAAATACATGCTTACTGGTTTTACTGTTATTTTTAAACTTTTAAAACCTAATTTTATTTTTAGTGGTAAAAAAAAAGCCAAATACTTCAAAAGAAAACAAAGAAAAATGCTCTTTCCTCCCCTAAGACCCTCTTCCAGACTGGGAAATTTAATAGTGATTATTGGACATCCTTTCCTTATATACTGATATCACAGAACAGAAAACCAATCTGTACTAAAATATTCATTTCTGCGGAATTATAAGCATTTCCTTAAATGTAGCTTTTCTTCAACAAAACTGTAATCATAACTAAAACATTTTGCATCCTATTCTTTCCACTTTACAAATCTCAAGATAATATTTTCATATCCGAACATACCACTTTACATGATTTAAAAACATATACTAGTAGATAGATCTATTTAATCAGTCCCCAGTAAATGGCCATTTAGGTTGTTTCCAGTTTTCTAATCAGTGTCCATGTTTACTTTTTTAAATAAAGTAAAAATATAGCAACTAGCTTTATTTACTAAAAGAAACTCAGTTTCACACGTAAGAACGCGTATGTGTTCCCAGAGTTAAAATAACTCAAAAGGTTAACATTTAGCCCTAGACAGTTTGGCTCAGTGGATAGATAAGAGTATCGGCCTGTGGACTGAAGGATCCCGGGTTCGATTCCGGTCAAGGGCACATGCCTGGTTTGCAGGCTCAAACCCCAGTGGGGGACATGCAAGAGGCAGCCAATCAATGATTCTCTCTTATCATTGATATATCTCTCTCTCTCCCTCTCTGAAATCAATAAAAATTTTTCAAAAAAATAACTTTAAAAGATCAGTGTTTAGCCCTAGCCAGTGTGGCCCAGTGGATAAGCCTCAGCCTATAAACTGAAGGGTCCCAGGGTTCTTGTCAAGGGCACATACTCGGTTGTAGGCTTGATCCCTTTCCTGGTTGGGGCACACGCTGGCGGCAATCAATCAGTGTCTCTCACATTGATGTCTCTCTCTCCTCTCCTCCCTTCCATTCTCTCCTAAAATAAATGGGAAAATATCCTTGGGTGAGGATTAACAAGGAGAAAAAAAATTGATTAACAATTGGCTGGCTGTATCTACCTACCTACCTACCTACCTAAAAGGCTAAGTGACCATCTACCATCTGACGGGGAGCTATGATGTGCAATGACCACCAGGGGGCAGACGCTCAACACAGGAGCTGCCAAGCTGTAGTGACTTGGCAGCAGCAGTTCTCATGTGACACACCCTGGAACCAGAGAGGAGGGAGCCTGGTTCCGGGGTGCGTCACCCAAGAACCGCCCTTGCAATCCGGGACCCCTCGGGGAGCGTCAGAGAGCCAGTTTCGGCCTGATCACCACGGGCCAGACCAAGGGACCCCACTCCCCAGGTGCCCTATGAGCTGCGGGGCCGCTCGGCCAGGCAGGGACCACTGGAGGTTGGCTCCAGGGTGTGTCCAGCCCCTCTCACCCGGTCCCGCCCCACTGGCCACCTTTCAATTAATATGTGAACGAATCTGTGCACCAGGCCATTAGTTGTATATAAGATGGGCTGTTTTTATTGGCTGTGAAGAAATAAAATACTTATTTTACCTGTGACATATGAAATTCACTTCCTTTATTTTAGTTTCTTAGGTAGACTTGGGGACTAAAAGTCCGAACTGAAATGTCACTGCCAAGCAAGTTCACTAAATCCAGCCACAGGCGCTGGAGAAGGTTTTGACTGATTTGCATTTCTCTCTTGGCTTGGACCTTGAAGTCTCTGATGAGGCAGCAAGGCAAAAAAGTTAAATCGTTCTCCCATCTTCTTAGGATTCATTAACATATCATATCCCTGAAGTAGCTGCTGCCTCAGTGCTGGCTCAGCAGATTTACTTAAAAGAACCTGAAAGGAAAATAATTTCTTAGTAAAAAAACAGAAGAAAGGACTTCCAGCTATATGTAGTAATAATGACTATTAGCTATTCAATAACGCAGTGTTCAAAATGTTATTTCTGCCCTGACCGGTTTGGCTCAGTGGATAGAGCGTCGGCCTGTGGACTGAGGGCCCCGGGTTCAAATCCCAGGTGGTCTGATCTACACTGAAGGGTAAAAATGTCCCCAGAACAGTTTTAACATTCATACTTATAAATGCAGTTGCGTTTTCTTCGTGAACATGAACACTACTTGAAAATCTTAATTTTACCTCCCGTGGAGATGCGTGAAACAAAAGCTGCTCCGACCCAGGCCCCTGGACTAACTACAAGAACATTTAGGCCGGGTGAATTTCTGTTTGTTGGAAATACTGCGAATTTACAATATTTAATAATACGTGAGTAGACCATTACCTTTAGCCGGACATCAATGCCCATGTTTTTTAAAAACGTGTGTTGTTTTACTGGACCCAGAGAAGCCACTGTTCCCCGGGCCATTCTGCGCAAATAGCTGAAGTCCACGTCGGCTGTTAGGTCGGCTGTTCCTGGGGCAATTAAGACATCATGAAGCTTGTGGCCACAAAACCCCTTGAACATAATTTTTAAAATGATAAGTTTCTGTCCTTTTATGCTATTATCAAGATTAAAGACGTGCTATTTTAATACATTTTATACAACAACCATTGAAAATATGGCTTACATTGGCGGTTTACACACTGTTGATGCAGTAGCACCATTTTCTATGTGGAAAACCCAATATAAGGCACAGTGTTGGAGTGCCTGAAGTTGGTGCTATCCTTCACAGTTAACATTTTCATGCCTGCCCGCGAATAGGAGATCTCATTAATCCTCTGGATGAATCCACGTTGCCACAACCTAGATGGTGTTTTACAAAGTCTAACCACCAACCAGGTGCCTCAAAACCACCTGAGAATATGGTACTAGACTCTATCCAGACCTAGTGAATCAGAATCCTGGAGGTAAGGCTAGGAAATCAGCATTTCTAATACACTATCTGGGTTTTTATTAGATGCAATAAAGTTAAAAATTGAGAACCCAAGACTTAGAAAATGACAAATAGCATCTAGTTAAATATATTTCAACTAAAGTAAATTGAACATAACTGATCATATTCAAAGAATTTAAGAACGGATGTTTAGGGAGAAGAAAAAAAATACATCTGGAGAAGAAGAAAATATTGCAAATCTTATAGGAAAAGTTTGAATGATTACAGTAGCTAGATCAAATCTGCAAAGAAGTTCCAAATTATTTCTTCAAATGAAGGGTAGAATATTTAAAAAACTTGAGGCAAAATTTTCCATTTGTATATTTAGATGCTTATTAGGATCTATGCAGACCTAGGTTCTGCAACTTAAGGAAGAATGTGGACAATTCACACCCTGTTCAAAGGAGAGTTTGACAGTGGAGTTAGGCTTAGGAATAAGGTCTAGAGTTAAGAGTAATTATAGTGTGAATTAATATTAACTATAAAATAATGTAATACAACACTGTGAAGCACTATAGAAACAAAAGATAAAGATCTTAAATGAGCTTCAAAACTAACAACTGTTAACTAAACCATGCCAATTACATTCAGACAAGTCATGTGACTGAATGACACATACTCTGAAGGTGTCTGTCTTAGTCCCGTCATGACCGTAGTCAGCAATCAGGGCAGCACCTCCAGTCAGAGCAATGCGCTGAGAAAGTTCCTGAATAATAACACCGGCCTCAGGACACACTTCCACATGATCTCTTGTCTCATCGTGCTGGTAAGGAACAGTTTAAAGAAAACGCATCCAGTCAAGAGACAATATTGTCAACATTTGACAGGTCAACGGAGAAGGTACGAGACAAGTGCTTATGAACTCCATCTGTGATTGCACAACAGTGACGGTCACACAGCTGAGAAATGATTTTAACCCATTCTCCCGACAAGAGCCTCCGCACGGTTCACTGTTAATAAAAAGCACCTCGCTTGTTATAAGCGACTATTTCCCCCTAGAATGGCCCTCTAAAACAGTAACTCAGAAAGTAAGACTTGGACGGTAACAAACGAAGAAGAAAAATAAACGTAGTCCTACTTGTATGAAGGCTTCTGCGGGGGTGGCACACGGCGCCAGAACAAACCGCAGTTTATCGGAAACTTGTGGGTCGACATCAATGAGCACTTCTCGCCATCCGTGTGGGGTTTTCTAAACACAAAACAATGCATAAAAACAAATTGTTGCAAGTATGTTCTTAAAACTGTCACCAGCAAAAAGTATGATTGCTTTTCTCCTCTTACCATGTGTTCATAGATATTTACAGACAACTTTACCATTTAACATTATTTCAAGGCTCTACTTCTTTTCTTCTAAATAATGAGCAGACTGACAGACACAAATTATTAATGTTGTCTAGGTAAGAGGTGGATTTGTGGGAGATGAAATAAGCAGCCTGGAAAAAGAGACTTAGGGACACCAATCAGAAGCGTCTGCTAATAAATTGCTATTTAATACAGACTCTTCGCCTTAGAAGTTATCAGCACACACACGCTACTATCAAATCTTAAATCTTTTCATAGAAAGAATAAAGATAAATTCTAATCTTTGAAATTTAAAAATATTTGTTAAAAGAAATCTTTACTGTACTGTAGCCCTTTAGCATCCTACATTCTCATGCATCTTTATCTCAGAAGAATTAAGAATTCTTCAATAATTATCCTACAAGAATTAAGAATTCTACTTAATATTTCATTTTTACGTTTCAATTATTTATGTTCATGAGAAATTCCAGTATCATTAACTTCAAGTAATGTTTATATACTGAATAATTAAATACCGCAAATATGTATTCTTACAACACAAGGCCCTTTGCTATTCAATCATAAACATGTTTTTTCCATCATACCTGGAACTTGTGTACAGGAAGGACGTCAAAAAATTCATGTGCAACATAAAAGCTGTACTCTATTTAAAAGTGGAAGAAGAAAAAAATGTGTAAGCATTTTTAAGATAATGAACCGCTTCTTCTAAACATTAACAAAAAAATGCCTAATTCTTTCACTACCGTGAGGGGTTGTGATCGAAATTCTCTCATTAGTCCATGGAAAATCATTACCTTTTGGAACATCCTGTAGATCTCGGTACCAGGAAATTGGAATCCCAGACTTAGTAACACCTCTCATGTATACTGGGGATCCATCATTTCGCTCTAATGGGACCTTCTCTTCAGTCAGAGTTAATGCTTGAATCTCACTTAATTTTTGGCTCACCTCTACTAGATGTATTGAAATGTCACAGTTTTTCAGCACAGATCCAAGCTGACTAAACACCTAAATAAAGAAGAAAAATTGGCAAAATACAATGTGCTGAGTTTCAGTTTTCTAACCACTGACCTCAATAATATGCTCATCACAGTACAATATTTGGTTCCAGAAAAATTGGTTCCTTACATAGCCACTCTCCAGCAGTCTATAAGAATCATAGCCTATTAGAGTTATTAAACATAGTGTATATAAAAAAGGAACAGCCTGAACCAGTTTGGCTCAGTGGATAGAGCATTGGCCTGCGGACTGAAGGGTCCCAGGTTCAACTCCCATCAAGGGCATGTACCTTGGTTGCGGGCACATCCCCAGTAGGGGGTGTGCAGGAGGCAGCTGATCGATGTTTCTCTCTCATCAATTTAAAAATATATCAATATATATTTTATTGATTTTTTACAGAGGAATGGAGAGAGAGAGAGAGAGTCAGAAACATCGATGAGAGTCATCAATCCGCTGCCTCTTGCACACCCCCTAATGAGGACATGCCCGCAACCAAGGTCCATTCCCTTGACCAGAATCGAACCTGAAACCCTTGAGTCCAAAGGCCGATGCTCTATCCACTGAGCCAAACCGGTCAGGGCTGTCTCATCAATTTAAACTACGTTTCCTGACTACCAATGAGTCTGAGCATCTTTTTATTAGTATTGGCCATTTGGGTTTTCTGTTTCACGCTGGGCCTGTTCACATCTTCCACCTGGTTTTTCTACTGGGTTATCTTTCACTTTATTAACTTAGAAGACTACTAGTTCTTTGTTGGTTATGTGGTTGCAAATAACTTCTCTAACATATAGTTTGTCTCACCACTCCCTTTATGGTGTCTTTGAAGAACAAAAATTTTCTAGTTTATTTAAAGAACACAACGTTTTTAATTTTAATGTAGTGGAAATTATTAACATTTTCCTCTTAAGGGTCGTGTTGATATATAATTTAAAAACTTTTCTCCTACTCAGAAGACAAACATGATCTCCTATAATATCTTCTAAGTGTTATATACTTGTAGCTTTCACATTCACTCCCACCCCCATATTTTAACCATAAAACAGACAACAACTAATCACTCACTGTATTATTCTGCAATCTTTTAGTTAAGAAATGTGAGATTAGGGAATAGGAGGACTGAAAGCCTAGAAAATCAACAAAGTTTGCCAACTCAGTCAAAAGTAGTAAGAATCACATACATGAGACTTTAAGACACTCTTTTGTACCTACCCTCAAAATATCTCCTGCGAGGGTACCCCGACCTGGACCCAGTTCTACCAGCTGGAAAGCTGCACTTTTCCCAGTGGCCATCCATTCGCTAATAAACCATATCCCTAGCAGCTGTGACAAGAAAAAACTTGCATTACAGTATTATAAAGTATCAAAGTATACCACAATAAAAAACTCCATGCAAATACATACTTTATGCCAGAAAGCAAAATGTTTGCAAACAATCATATGTATTTAATATGTCCACATAGTGGCACACACAGGAAGATTCACTGGGACTATGTTACAACACATTCTAGTTAGGAAGCTTTACTAACTTGAGAAAATAGTTCAAAGTTACCCTCCACTACGAAAGGTCCCATGACACAGATAAGACTATCATAGAAATGTACTAGTATTTGAAATCAAATAGACATATGGTATATAATTATGTATATAACTATGCCAGTTCTTCGTATAATTTCAATAATTACATAGCTCTTAGCCATAAGCAATATTTTTTAATACCTGAATTCTACTTTCTCTTGTATATTACTTCTTAGTTCTAAATTGATCAAAGGTTATTATATCAAAATAAATAAACTAGAATTCCTGAAAAGAATCCAAAGTTTCTTAAAGGAAGACTTCTACTGAAACTATGGCCAAATTATAGTTGGAGGTGTTAGAGCTTTGATTCCAGTAATTCCTTCTGGGGTACTGTCTACCTCTTTGCTCAACCTTGCTTTTGTCTCTCTTCCTTCTCCCATTCTCCTGTTTCATCTGGATCACCTCTTTACCTCCATCTCTTTTCCTTCTCTTTACTCCTGCCCCCCTTATCTCTACATTCCCTCTTCTATGTGAAGTATAAACTTTTCATGGCCCATTATACCATTTCCTTTCTTCTGTTACCTTTCTATTCCCTCAATACTTACTACTAAAAAACTACAACTTTTGAGGAATCACCAAAACAAAGCTGTAAAACACTATTATATAGAATAAGGCAACTTGATCTGCTTTCAAATGTGTGTGATATCAGTTTCTTTTATAGTTTAGAGTGATATTACCTCCCCAAAGATCTGGCTTATTTCAGGTGAAGTGATGAAATCTCCTTTTTCTCCCAGCATGTCACGGTGCACATAATATCCCTACGTAAAAAGAGAAAATGGAAAAAAACAATTTTCAAATAAGGCTATTTTTAAGACACCCCTCCAAAATCATACATAATGTATACAATGAAACAAACAATTACATTTTAAGAAAGTTCTCTCTTCTAAATAATAAAGACAATCATAGTATCTTTACCCAAATTTTAGAAAGTGACAGTCATTTTGCAGAACTGGTAGAAAAGCAGAACGTCTCACCCTCCTTCTCTCTCCCTGCTCCTAAACCCTGTCTATCCCTCCAGCCTCCTCCCCAAAATTCTCACACTTTCCGCTGGTTCCATGGAGTGTTCATTTTGGGGACATTCATCAGTCCTTCCTTCATAAGCAAGCATTTCAGGTGTGTTTTCGGTGTTATGAACCCCTCTGTTAGTATAATGAGGCTGGTGGACCCTTTCAGAGAATGTTTTTAAATGCACAGGACATAAAACACATAGGGTTGTGGTCAGCAAACTGCAGCTCTTTGGCCCCTTGAGTGTTACTCTTCCACAAAATACCACGGCCTCGGCGAGTCTATTGAAGAAGTGGCGTTAGAAAAAGTTTGTTTAAAAATTTTGCTCTCAAAAGAAATTTCAATGGTTGTACTGTTGATATTAGGCTCTTTTGACTAATGAGTTGCCGACCTCTGACATAGGGTTACCAAAGAAAGTAAATAAAAAGGACTTATCAAATATTTAAAAAGAATGTGTGCTATAGTAATATATGGCTTCTTGATAAAAGTATTAAAAAACACACAATATTAAGCTAAAGGCCTAATAAGTAAAGTTCTGAAGCACAAATGAGCAAATGTTTTGAGATCATTCTGTTGTGATATGATACTATCAGCAATGTGCACTGATGCTAATTTAAGTCACAGGTATTACTGATGCTACTGGTTGTTGCCTATGTTCCTAGTCAGAAAATGCTAAGTTTCAGCCGAAACCGGTTTGGCTCAGTGGATAGAGCACCAGCCTGCAGACTGAGGGGTCCCGGGTTCGATTCTGGTCAAGGGCATGTACATCGGTTGCGGGCACATCCCCTGTGGGGGGTATGCAGGAGGCAGCTGGTCGATGTTCCTCTCTCATCAATGTTTCTGGCTCTCTATCCCTCTCCCTTCCTCTCTGTAAAAAAATCAACAAAAATATATATTTTTAAAAAATGCTAAATTTCAGTTAGAAGTGAACTCACATAACTGCCTTGCCTAAACCCCTGGACAGCGGGCCACCCCACATCCAACAACAGGCCAAACCAACCCCAGAATCCCACAGATCTCACATTTCCACTCAGCAAAAAGATGGAACACTCCAAAATAAAAGGACTACTGGCTTTCACCAACTGGCTTAGCGGAGCAGACAAGGAAAGCCAGGCCTGAGAGCTGGGACGATGCTTCATCCTAGAACAGCAAAGCCCCAGACCTTCCATTCTCAGGGGGGGAAAATCCAGAACATGCTCTATTTCCACTCAGAGTCCTGTAAACGTCACATACCGGACTGAACTCTATCTTTCCCTACCCTTCTACATTCCCTTTTCCCAGAGAAGTGACTCCACCATCTACCATCAGCCCAGACAAAAGAGTCACCCATCCCTCATTTCATAAACCCAATGGGTTACACCATCTCCTGAATGTAACTTCTGTAATTGGTCCCCTGTATAATGGCACCGCTGCTCACCGGCTCCCGCCCTGACCCACTACCATCCATGCAGCGGCCCTCAGGTCCTGCGGGGCGGCTCTTTCCCCTGGAAGGGACCCGGGCGGTGGGGACTGAAGACGCTGGGGCTCCGGTCTACCCGCACCCCCTCCGGGCTCACACCTCGCAAATCCGCTAGGACGGGCCTGCTCCTCGGGCTTCCCCGACCCACATACCTTGGCTGGGTTGGTCAAGACCTCCTTCATGTACTCGGCCACAGTGATGGGGCCAGTGGACTTGATTTTGTACACGAGATGCTGCAGCATTGGCGTCACCGGGTGGTTTTCTCCCGGCTCTTTCCCGGAGCTGAAGTGTCTTCCTCTCCAAAGGCAGGGGATGGCTGCGAAATACACATTATTACATGAGGCCCAGGAAAAAAAATATGTATTGTATATATCTTAGTATTTACATGTGCACAGCGGCCTGAGCGCTTTCCAAGTGGCTCCGTTAGCCGAAACCGGTTTGGCTCAGTGGCCTGCGGACTGAAGGGTCCCAGGTTCGATTCCAGTCAAGGGCATGTACCTTGGTTGCCGGCACATGCCCAGTGGGGGGTGTGCAGGAGGCAGCTGATCGATGTTTCTAACTCTCTATCCCTCTCTCTTCCTCTCTGTAAAAAATCAATAAAGTATACTTAAAAAAATAAATAAATAAATAAAAATAAACAGGGACCGTGAAAAAAATCTTAATATTTATACGTGCACAGAGGCCTGAGCGCTTTCAAAGTGCCTCCGTGAACCCCCTCACCGCGCCCGAAGCTCAGAAAGAGGGGTACCGTCCGCCGCACGAACACCGGGCGCAGGAACGCACGGTGCCCGGTGCCCGGTGCCCGGTGCCCACGACCCCGCCGGCGGCGGCTGGACTCCCGCCCCGCCCGGAGCGCCCCCGGCGGCGCCCGCAATCCGCAGAGCACCCGCCCACCCCCGCCGAGTCCCAGGGGCACCGGGGCTCGCGCGGAGCCACACTCACCAGCTCGCGCTGCCCCGCGCACCGCCCTGGCGCCGGCGCAGGCGAGGACCATCCTGCCGAACGCGCCCGGCAGCCGCGAGCCGCCCGGGGGAGTCGGGATCCCGACCACTTCCGGGAGAGACCGCGGTCCAGCCGGAAGTGCGTCACCGGGAAACCGGAAGGAGCCCAGTCACAGGCCGCGCGTGCTTTGCTGAACCATGGCGGCCGCCAAGAAGCCTCTGGAGTTCCACGCCGAGCGGCCCTGGGGCGCTGACGGGAGGATGGGAGATTCGGACGAGGACGACGACGAGGACGATAACGACGCCGAGGATGGGTTCTCCATGGCGGAAGTGCTGCGGCTTGGAGGCACCAAGGTAGTGGGGCCTGGACCTCCCGGAGGCGGGAGCGGAGTGGGGCGCGGGGAGCGGGCCCGCTCGTGTTCCCGGGGCTGCGGGGCGGGAGGGAGTCCCGGGCCCGGGTCCTCGCTTCGGGGAGGGCTCTGTGCGCTCCCGGCGCCGCTTCTTTACAAGATAAAAGGCGAAGTTGGCGTGTTGATGCCGTCGCCTCAGAAGGCAGGCGACCCTCCCACTTTATTGGCGAAATCGGACGGCGCTCCGTGGGGTCCGGAGGCGGACTTGTGGTTGGTCCTGACCCCGCGGCATCCGCGTGGTGAGCCCCGGGGTGGGGGAGGTTTGGGGTCTCCCCGAGCGCCGGCACACGCTCGCTGCGCACTCGGGGAGCTCCGCGCGTCCTTGGCATTCGCATCCCGATGGTGGGAAGGGGACCGCCGCCAGGCCTTTGGGTACAGAGAATGTCAGACGCTGCAAAGTGCTGCGGGGAAAAATAAAACCGGGAAGGAGGACGTGCACAGTGAGAGGGGGCGGCACGGTTTTAAATCCCTGAGGTGTATGAGCGAAAACCTGAATTCCAGGAGGAGAGGACTGAGCCATGTGTCATGAATAACGGAAATGTCAGTGTAGCGGAGGCCGAGAGAAGTGAGGGCCGAGTAGTAAGAAATGAGGTCAGAGGGGTGAGAGGGTAGGCTTTTACCCCGAGTGTGTCGAAACCATTGGACAATTTGGCTTACTTTCTATTAAAGTGAAAGGGTGGGATGGAGGCAGGAGAAATGCACCTTACAGGAGCAGGTGCACCGTTTGCTCTGTGCTCGAGTTGAATTTGATTTTTAAGAATGTCACAGATGCACGTGCTACAGAAGGGTTATTTTGTTCTGTTTCTTCAAGGAAGGGATACACGGCGAAGTCTTTTTCCCACTTCTAGCTCCAGTCATGCAATTTACTTTCCATGAAGCAATATTTTTATAATTCTTTTTTTAATATATTTTATTGATTTTTTACAGAGAGGAAGGGGGAGAGAGAGCTAGAAACGTCGATGAGAGAGAAACATCGACCAGCTGCCTCTTGCACACCCCCTACCGGGGATGTGCCGGCAACCAAGGTACATGCCCTTGACCGGAATCAAACCCAGGACCTTTCAGTCCGCAGGCCGAAGCTCTATCCACTGAGCCAAACCGGTTTCGGCTATTTTTTTTTTTTTTTTTAAATAATTCTTGTTTGTATCTTCCAAGGAAATAAATGTGCATGTACTTTTTTTTACATAGAAGGTACTGTGTTATATCTAGAATATTTTGTATCCTTTTTTCTTACTATCTGTGAGATCCTTCCATATCAGAATGTAAAGTTCTGTGTCATTGGTTTAATGCCTGCATAAATCACTATGTCTGTTTTCATTTTCTGTCAGTCATTTATTGTGGGTACTTATGTTGTCAATATTTCACTGTTTTAAATAGTGCTTCGGTATGTAACCATGAATACCTATCTATTTCCATATGTGTAAGTCAATATTTCACTGTTTTAAATAGTGCTTCGGTATGTAACCATGAATACCTATCTATTTCCATATGTGTAAGTCAATATTTCACTGTTTTAAATAGTGCTTCGGTATGTAACCATGAATACCTATCTATTTCCATATTGTAAGTTTCGTGTAATCACAATTTGTGGAAACAGAACTGCTGGGTCAGAGGATGTGTGCTCCTATGTGTTTTGATTGAAGGTGGCACATTGCCCTTCTTTGAGGTTGTGCCAGCTTATACTCCCATCAGCCATGTAGGAAAGTGACCCCCCCCCCTTCCCTGACAACACCTGTCATGATTTTATCTTTGCTCTGACAGATTAAAAAATGGATGCATTATTGTTTTTAATTTGAATTTCTCTAAGTGTTAGTGAGGCTGAGCATCTTTTTGTATTTTAAAAGAACCGCTTCCCTCCTCCCCCATGAACTGTTTGTTTATATCCTTTGCACGTATTTCTATTGGGTTGTTACTTCCATAACTGATGTGTATCAGCTTTTATATTAATTATTAAGCCCAGTTGCTGTGGCATAAGTTGCCAGTTTTTTATCCAATTTATAGTTTATCTTCTGTGTGTGAGAGAATGACAAATTTACCCATTCGTTTCTTTATGGCCCCTAATGTCAAATTTGGAAAGGTTTGCCCTACTCTGGAAATTTTTTTAAATTATGTTGTGGGGTTTTTTCTAATTCTTGTTTCTATTTTTTATGTTTAAATCTTTGCTCTGTCAAGTATTTACTTTGGTGTAGGTTGAGAGCCCAGGCAATACGAGACAACTTTGATTTCAAAGATACAGGTTCACATTAACTTTTGAAGTTTTAACTAAACTGTTGGACTTATAATTTATTTTTAAATTTATGTTTTTATGCAGCAAGATTACCTTATGCTCGCTGCTTTGGATGAGAATGAGGAAGTTGTGGATGGAGGCAAAAAAGGAGCAATTGATGACCTTCAGCAAGGCGAATTGGAAGCATTTATCCAAAATCTGAACTTGGCCAAGTATGCAAAATCTTTCATCATCGCAGAAGATGAACCACCCAACAAAGAAGATACCAACAAAAAGGCAAGCATAACCAAAGTAGATAATAAAAATAAAAAGCAAAATGCAGCCGAAAATGAAAGGACATCAGTCAGTAAGGTGAAAAATAAGAAGAGACCAGAACAACATTCTGATGAGAACAGTAGCCCTGTACCAAAAACAAAGAAAGACAAACAACAGGACATCTTTGAATTCGTTGAGAGACCAGCACTGTTACTGAAGCCTGGAGGCAAATGGTACGACCTGGAGTACAGCAATGAGTATTCTTTGGAGCCCCAGCCTCGGGAGGTTGTGTCTAAGTACAAAACTTTGGCTCAGAAGTTGTATGAGCATGAAATTAATGTATTCAAAAACAAGACGAATCATCAAAAGGGAGCCTCTTCAACCTGGATGAAGGCCATTGTGTCCTCGGGGACCCTGGGCGACAGGATGGCAGCTATGATTCTTCTCATTCAGGATGATGCTGTCCACACGCTGCAGTTTGTAGAAACTCTGGTGAACCTTGTGAAAAAGAAGGGCAGCAAACAGCAGTGCCTCATGGCTTTGGACACTTTCAAAGAATTACTCATCACGGACCTCTTGCCGGACAGCCGGAAACTGCGGGTCTTCAGCCAGCATCCTTTCGACAAACTGGAGCAGTTGTCCAGCGGCAACAGGGACTCCAGAGACAGAAGGCTCATCTTGTGGTATTTTGAACACCAGCTGAAACACTTAGTGGCTGAATTTGTGCAGGTCTTGGAAACTTTAAGCCATGATTCATTAGTAGCCACCAAAACTCGAGCCCTTTCAGTGGCTCATGAGCTCCTTTGTAACAAACCTGAGGAAGAAAAAGCTCTTCTGGTGCAGGTGGTAAACAAACTGGGCGACCCTCAGAACAGAATAGCCACCAAGGCCTCCCACCTGTTGGAGACGCTGCTCTGTAAGCACCCCAACATGAAAGGCATCGTGTGCGGGGAAGTGGAACGGCTGCTCTTTCGCTCAAATATCAGCTCCAAAGCACAGTATTATGCAATTTGCTTTTTAAATCAAATGGTCCTCTCCCATGAAGAAAGTGAACTGGCAAACAAACTAATAACTCTTTATTTTTGTTTTTTTCGGTCTTGTATCAAGAAAAAGGATATTGAATCAAAAATGCTTAGTGCCCTTTTGACAGGAGTGAACAGGGCCTACCCTTATGCCCAGACGGGTGATGACAAAGTGAGGGAGCAGGTGGATACGCTGTTTAAAGTGCTGCACATTGTGAATTTTAATACCAGTGTGCAGGCTTTAATGTTGCTTTTCCAAGTAATGAATTCTCAGCAGACAATATCGAATCGATATTATGCAGCATTATACAGGTAAGTACACACCCTGCCAATATGTGAATGTGAGGAATAGGTAATCTTACCGTTCACGAAGGGCCCCCCCCCCCAAAAAAAAAAAAAAAGGAAAGACTTAACTGGATTGTAACGAATAGAATAGCAACTCTCTACTCACTAACTTGGAGTAAGTTCATCTTTGTTTTTCTGTTGGACAACTATGTTACATGCTTTGAAAACATTGTTATTTTTTATTTTGAAAAGTTAAAATACAAAAAAAAATACACAAAGCATCTAATATGTACCACTGATATCTCTTCAAAGTACTGATTTCATTTCCTTGGGCTATATACTCAGAAATGGGGATGCTGGTTCATGTGGCAGCTCTATTTTTAATTTTTCGAGGTCTTTCCGTAATGACTGTCCCAATTGGTATTCCTACCAACAGTGTACAAAGGTTTCCTTTTCTCCATGTCCTCGCCAAGTTTTGTTACCTCTTGTTTTTTCTATAATAGCCATCAAAACAGGTGTGGGGTGGTTTTGATTTGTATTTCTCTGGTGATCAATGATGTTGAGCAACTTTTCACATATATGTTGGCAATTTGTCTTCGGAAAAATGTTTATTCGGGTCCTTTGCCCACTATCAAGTTTTTTGTGGGTGTTTTTTTTTTGTTATTGTGTTTTTTGTTTTGTTTTTGCTATTGAATTCTATGAGGTTCCTTATGTATTTTATATATTAACCCTTTATTAGGTTAATGGTTTACAAATATTTTCTCCCATAGGTTGTCTTTTTATTTTGTTGATTGTTTCCTTTAGTTCCACTTACTTTGCTTTTTTTGCTTGTGGCTAGATTATTATGTGTTACTTCAAATGGCAATAGGAAAATAACGGTTGGAAATTATACATGAGCAGATTTCAGCTATAGGTAAAGAGATTTTTCTGATAAATTTTTGTCCAAAATTAGGTTAGGTTCCTAGTGAGAGAGTAAATAATCCACAATTACTAGATATGTTTCATAGCCATTTGCTATGGAATGAACCATTTATTCATTCAATAAATATCAAGCACTTAATATAAGTGCCAGGCACTGAGGTTACAACAATGAATAACACAGGCCCACTCCCTGTTCATTGGACTTTGGAGGGAAAAAGAGAAAATGGTAACAGTGTATTAAGCTATGAAGGTAAACATGGGACTGATAAAGAAAATAATAGCCTTAACCAGTTTGGCTCAGTGGATAGAGTGTCAGCCTGCGGACTGAGGAGGTCCCAGGTTCGATTCCGGTCAAGGGCATGTACCTTGGTTGCGGGCACATCCCCAGTAGGGGTTGTGCAGGAGGCAGCTGATCAATGTTTCTCTCTCATTGATGTTTCTGGCTCTTTGTCCCTCTCCCTTCCTCTCTATTGAAAATCAATAAAATATATTTTTTTTTAAAAAGGAAATAATAGAGGAACCTGATTTAGATATTACGACAGTTGGGAAGAACATTCTGGGCAAAGAGAATAGCACGTATGGAAGGCTGTTACACAGTGTATTGGACGAGAGAGTCTCTGAAGGCCTCACAATTTAATTTTCTAAACTAGTAATGGTCTTCACTAGAACCATGTGGAGGAGGCTGCTTTTGGTCACCTACCCAGTAGATACAAGGATAAGAACCCAGATTTAGTCCACTGCTTTCATAGGTCAGTTTTCATTGTTTGGTCTTGGATTGGCTTTTCATGCGTGGTTCTGAATCTAAGAAAAAATTATACTGTTAGGGCTGTGCCCTCTTAGTCCAGAGTATGACGAACTACTTGGAAAAGAAGGAAAAAAAGTGTCTCTTTTTCTGTGATTCCCTCACCCCTACCATCATGGTTCTTTCTGTCCTGGTCACTGACTTGCATTTTACCTCTTGGCAGAAGTGGTCTCTTGATCTAAAATAAGTAGGAAAGTTATCCCTAACTAAGATGAGGTTACTAATTTCCTCTAATATGTGGCTGCTGGTTGTAGAAATGTTTTATACATAAACAGTTGGTCTTCCTTTTGTTTTACAGGAAAATGTTGGATCCAGGGTTATTAACATGTTCAAAGCAAGCCATGTTTCTTAACCTTGTGTACAAGTCTCTGAAAGCTGACATCGTGTTGCGTAGGGTGAAGGCTTTTGTGAAGAGGTTACTTCAAGTTACTTGTGAGCAGATGCCACCATTCATATGTGGAGCTTTGTATCTTGTGTCTGAGATCCTGAAAGCAAAACCAGGGTTAAGGAGTCAACTAACTGATCATCCGGTATATTTTACAACTGCTTTTTAAACTGAGTGGGTTCTGAGATAGATTGGTGTTTTTCTTCTTTGCTTCGATGACAGTAACTTCCTTAGTTGTCTGGAGCATCTCAGTTGGGACAGATCTGAACTCAAGTCCAGGTATACAGTTTACTAGGTGGACATATTGCTTGATTCCTTTACTCCTAATAAATCACACTACACTAAACTGCATTAATAGGAGGTAATTATAGATGGTTATAGAGCTAGCAGATCTCTTAAACCTGTTTCCTCTGTTGTGAAATGAACATAGTAACATCTATTTGATAGGGTTATTTAGAACACGTCAGAAATTTGTTTGAGGGCCCGAATGTTTTTATGTAATAAAGTCCCAGAGTCTCAGGGAAGGATAGGTCCCCTCTCCATCTAAATTTCACTGATAGAACTTTCATGTTTCACCAGAATTGCAATAATCGACTCTTCTTCAAAACTATCTCACCAAAAAAATTGAATACAGACTTCCAGTTGATTGACTCAGATTAATTAAACCACTTTTTCAGGAATCTGATGATGAAGAAAATTTTATTGACATAAAAGATGATGAAGACATAGAAACATTCACTGATGCAGATAAAGAAGCAGGCACAATGAAAGAAGTTGAGACAGAAGAAACTGTGTCTAAAACTCATATGGAAACAAAAAAATCAGAGTCTGCATCTTGGGTACACTTGGATAATTTAAAAGGCAAGTTTTTTTAATATTAAATTATTCCCTTGAATTTTTAAATGAGGAAATTGGTTTCCCCTTTGATCTTACTAGAAATTAATATACAGTTTTAGAACTCCTTAGTATTGCTTTCTTAAAAATGGGAACTCTTATAACCTCAGAAGACTTTAGAAGTACTTTTTTTTTTTTTAATATATTTTATTGATTTTTTACAGAGAGGAAGAAAGAGGGATAGAGAGTTAGAAACATCAATGAGAGAATCATCGATCAGCTGCCTCCTGCACACCCCCTACTGGGGATGTGCCCACAGCCAAGGTACATGCCCTTGACCTGAATCGAACCTGGGACCTTTCAGTCTGCAGCTCTATCCACTGAGCCAAATTGGTTTCAGCTGGAAGTACATTTTTAATATAGTGGGTAATTTATTAATAATACTACAGATAGTAAATATGCATTTCTAAGTTATTGAAATTGTAGAAATTAAAGCAAGTACCTTTGGAGCTATAAAGATTTAGTGGAAAAACTGTGGACATGTTAGGTATACAATATATCTCCTTTAGCTGTTAATGTCAAGTTTATTCCTTCAAACCAGTTTTAGTTTCTTAATCTTTATCTGTATATTTAAAGTTTTTTAGCCTCAAACATAGAACACATATGAAGATATCCAATATGTGTACATGAAAGTTTGATTTATTAACAAGTGTTTGGTTAGATATTGTGAATTATGTATCAGTTTTGGTTCTTTTGTTTGAACATCATATTCACCCTGTACAGGTAATTTTTTAGGAATAAAAACTGTGAGATAACTTGAGGTTTTCCATATACATACACAAGCTAAAGTTAAGTCTATTAATAGAATACTAGGGCCAAAAGAAATCTTAGAAACGTCGTCTCTTCATTTGAGGCTGTGAATTCTAGCCTTGAGGATTAAGAAATTCGCCAGACCTATTTCTTCAAACTTGTTGTGGGACTCGTGGTCAAATTATTTTCTCTCCAAATTTCAGTTTGTCTCTGAAGTATAAAAAGTTTGGTAGCCATTAGGAAAGTTTTTAAAAGAAATCCATCAGTTGTCTTAAGGCTAAACTGAGAATAACGTTAGAAGGATGATGAGTAGGCAGTTCATAGTGTGTTCTGAAAATCCCTTTTTTTCAATTATTTAATCCCAAGCTTCTGAATACCTGAAGAAAATATAAAATTTGTTCCAAGTGAATTTAATTATTTCTGGGCATAATTAAATTACAAATATTTAGAGCACTCTAACATTCAAAAAGACTTAAACCTTATTTCATCTTCAGGTTACTTACTATCTTGACCTAGTTGATCCAGAATAGGCACCTTTTGTTTTTATTTGAAAAAGGGCAAAGTTTTGGAGGCATCTTTTAGGAGTTGGGATGAACATGCTGCCTGATTTAATGCAATAGCAAATGCCTGCTTGGGTACCAAGATAGATTCTTGAAGTTTTTAATATCAGGGGGATACCTGGCTAATTAAGAATGTTGGAAATTATATCTGTTGGTAACAACATCAAAGATGGTGGCTTTACTGATATCTTGGGCTAGGAATAAAGCATTTGAGAAATACTCTTTTTTTGGTTCTCAGGTGGCAAACAGTTAAACACTTATGATCCATTCAGTAGAAACCCTTTGTTCTGTGGAGCTGAAAACACAAGTTTTTGGGAACTCAAAAAGGTAAAATAATTTCAATTTGTCTTTCAATTCACTTATGCTATATATCTGTCCTTATGGATCTGTTAACACCTTGAAGTTTCCATTTTTCTTGCAAATTAATAAATATAGTTGTTATTTAGACTTGAGTTAATTATTATAAGGAAGCAATCTGAAGTATGTCACACAGCTGGAATGCTTTTTAATACATACTTCTTTTGCCTCTGTTAAACATTAATTTTCCATATTTATACCATGTGCTTTCACGTATAGAAAATCTTAAATAATGTGCATGCAAAATGATGATATGGTACCTGGCTATAAGATTTGCTTTTTTTAGGTAGATTATTGCATATAATAGCTCTTTAAATAGTTAAATTTTGCCTTTTGCATTAGATAACCCTGAAAAGTTTTATGATGAAAGTACTTTTTGCAAATAAAGTTACTTTTTAAATGTGTAAGAGTACCTCATATTTTTAATAACCTGTGATTTCTCATGTAAAGCAAATAAGTGTCTTCCTATATAGTGATTCTGAAAATGTGGGTCCCTAATCCCTTTTCAGCAAGTCTGCAAGGTCACAACTACTTTCATACTGATACCAGGACATATTTACCTTTGTCACTGTGTTGACAGTGGTACTGATGATGTAAAAGAAATGATGGATAAAACTGTTGATGCCTTAGCACAATTAATAGCACAAAGCTATACTCATATATATTATATTCTTTACTGCCATATACCTGCACATTTTTAAAAACCCAGAATCATGTAAGAATGACAAAGAAAGAAAAAATGTTGATTTTTATTGTCTTGACCCTACGATACATTTGTTTTTAATGTTCTGTGTGCATACCTAAGTAGGAAACTTGTCTCATCTCTCAAGGACAAGAGTCTGGGTATTTGGGAGACATTGTCTTAAGCATGAAGAAAATCCACAATTATGTAAAAGCCTATTAATAAATCCTCCTTTTCCCAACTATATATCTATATGAGGCGAGATTTTCTTCATATATCTCAACTAAAGTAACAGGAAATATGGAAGTAGATGTGAGAATCCATCGTATTCTATTAGATAGTTTGCAAAACTAAAATAATGCTGCCCTTCTCACTAATATTCACTCTTAAAAATAATTTCCATAAGATACATTATTATGTAATAGGTTTATTGTTACTTTAAACTAAATAAATGTTTTAAATGTTTCTCTTTCTAGTAAAGTAAATAACAATAGGTATATCCCCCTTATATTAAGGAAGCTCTTCAGGTATTTGATTTTTAAGTATATTAAGCAACCCTGAGACCAAAATTTTGAGACTCACTTTTCTAATGTATTACCTTTTTTAATCTTTAGGTTTTCTTAAATCTATAATTGTAGTAAGAGTTGACCTCATTCACTTTTTTCTTTTTAGTTATCTGAACATTTTCATCCTTCTGTGGCTCTTTTTGCAAAAACTATCCTTCAGGTAAGTCTAAAATATTCAAAAGACATGATATAAGAAAAAAATTAAGTAATCTAGTTTTAGATAGTAAGTTGGCCATGCAGTATTTTCTCCTCCAGATAAATTCATATACATTTGTCTGCTGTTATAAAGGAGCAATGACTTAATACAGAACAGCAGTTAAGACTTTCCTCTGTTAGATGAATGGAAGTACAGGATTTACATTCTGGCTTTTCTCCTAGAGAAAGATTGCCCTCTCCTATTTGTCACTTAAGGTTTAGGTTTCTGGTTAATGGTTAGATAGCCTATAATATTAATATTACTTACCTATTTATATAATTATTAGTGCATCATAGAAATTGTATGAGTATGTGTTTAATTTTCATGTTCCCTGGCCAGGTGGTTCAGTTGGTTGGAATGTTGTCTCTTACACTGATAGGTTGTGGGTTCGATTCCAGACAGGGCAAATACTGGAGGCAACTGATAAATGTTTCTCATTATCGATGTTTCCCTCTCTGTCTTTCAAAATCAGTGAAAATATCCTCAGGTGAGGAATAAGAAAAAAAAAAATGTGCATGAGAGAAACATTTAAAGTTATTTATTGCAGATTTGTGCCTTCTATATAGATGCTTGTATTTTTCTCTTTTATTCTTACCTGGAAGCGCGCGCTTGTGTGTGTGTGTATGTGTGTGTGTAAATAAATGTAAGTTAAGTCCTGAAATTCCCCTCACCTTTCAGGGAAATTATATTCAATATTCAGGGGACCCACTGCAGGATTTCACACTAATGAGATTCTTGGATCGATTTGTATACCGAAATCCAAAGCCACATAAAGGCAAAGGTATGCTTCTATTTGATGAATCATTCTGTTTTTGCTGTTGATGTTTAATAAATATGAGCACGGAACTACCTAGGTTTTACATTATACCCTCTTGATTTTACATTTCAGAAAATACAGATAGTGTTGTGATGCAACCAAAAAGAAAACATTTTATAAAGGATATTCGTAGTCTTGCTGGTAAGTACTTATAAAATACTTTTTAATAATTTATAAAATCCTGAACAGTTGAAACTTACTTTATAGTACAAGTCAGTAACAAACAAATTGTGTTATTCTTTGCTGCACTTTAACAAAATAAAACCTAAGCACCAGAGACATTATCCATCTTTTGTTCCCAAGAATGTGTAGGCCTTCTTAAGTCTACTGTGTCTGGGCCTTTTATTTTTTAACTTTATTACACAAAATTTCAAACATATCCAAAATAAGTAAATAAATAAATAGTATGATCAACTCCCCAGCCCCCAAAAACCATCCACCTTTAAAAATTATCAATATTTTTCCATTTTTGTATCATCTATAGCTTTATCTGTGATACCCCACCCCTGTATATATACTAGCGCCCTGGTGCATGGATTCATGCCAATTAAAAGGAAATTAAATAGAAGGTGGGCGGCAGGGCAGGACTGGGCAAGACATGCAGACACACCCTAAAGCCACAGTCCCGCCCCAGCCACCGCACCTGCAAAGTGAGCGGGGTCCCTTTGGCAGGTGGGGTCCCTTGACCTGGCCTGCGGGGATCAGGTCAAAACTGGCTCTTCGACATCTCCCGAGGGGTCCCGAATTGTGATAGGGTGGTTCTTCTCTCTGGTTCTGGGGTGCATCATCCAAGAAACTGCCACTGCCAGGTCACTGCAGCTCAACAGCTCCTGTGTTGAACGTCTTCCCCCTGATGGTCAGTGCGCATCATAGCTACTAGCCAATCAGCTGGTCGAAGGGTTGCTTAGCTTTTTATGTATATAGATAGGTAATTACCATCTTTTACAGTTAGACCACCTTAAGTCTTAATATGGGCTAGCAGAAAGTTCTGTCATAAAGCATCATGTTAACTTAGTGGATCCATCTTAGGATCTAATTCTTTGTTTTTCTATTCCGAGTTGTCATTTGTTTGCATATCAGATCCCAACTCCTTTTTGTCCAAAGGCTATGGTGAAAATACACCTAATAAATCATTTCCAACTGACTTATCTCCCAGAGGTCCAGAGGTGTGAAAAGTCTTACCCAAACTTCAATAGGGTTAGAATTAGAAGCCTAATTCCCTTTTATTTAAGATGAGTCATAAAGTTTTATTCTGACGAGGGAAAACTAACATCATTGTATCGATAGTTCCTTAATCTTGTTTTTTAGTTTCCTCAGTGTTAAGTAAAATCATGGAGAATTCTGTGTTTGTCTTTCCTTCCTATTTCCAGAATGACAGGCATTATCATTTTTCTGAGATGAAAATGGCAAGTTTAAAAAATTATTAAAAGAACTCTGAGTTTTTATGTCTCTTGAAATTCAGACCTGGGAGGCAGTTAGAGGACAATTAGAGACCTGTCCTTTCACTGTGATGTCCTGTGGGCTAAGTACTGCCAACTTTTCATTCTAGCTGATCATCAGTTTCATATGTTGGGTCTCCTCCACACAGACTTTTCCAGAGATTGTTTTTTTGCACTCTAGGATCCCTTCTGACCAACTTCCTTAACATTTTAAGACATTATGATTATATTCAGTCTTAAGAGCTTAAATAACATAAAAAAAGATTGCTTTAATAAATTAAAATTTTAACTGAATTTTTCTAGTGAACAGTAAGGAGTTCCTTGCAAAAGAAGAGAGCCAAATACCAGTGGATGAAATATTTTTTTATAGGTAATATACTTAATACAGTTTCATTTGGAGAACTTAAATGTTTAGATTCCATAAAATGCTTTGTTAACATAGGCCAACCTGGGAAATATTGAAGGTCATTATATGCATACTAAAGGCCTGGTTCATGGATTTGTGCACTGGTGGAGTCCCTGAGCCTGACCTGTGCCCTCGCTCAACCAGGGACCCTTCAGGGGATGTAGCAGTGCGTGAAGCGGAGGTGGCCAGGGAGGAGCCCAAGCCTGGAGGGGCGCTGCTTCACTGTCGCTCATCCTGGCCCCTCTGCACCTGCCACCGCGGCTGCTCAGTAGCACTGCGGAGGCTGGAGGGGCCAACAAAGATGGCGGGTTAATTTGCATACACAGCTGCCAAGCGACTGGGGTCGGGTGGGGTGTTCCGCACCACCCCAGCCGCTCTGGGCAGATGGGAAGGCAGAAGGGCGGCTCCGGGCCAGAGCGGAGAGGCTCCTCCAGCTGGAGCGAAGGCGCTGCCAGCAGGAAGGGGAAGGAAGGCCCGTCTTGCACGAATCTTCATGCATCGGGTCTCTACTGCATATATAGATGCCTTGCAGTAGTAAAGGAACTATTACCTGGTTGGTTGACTCAGCTTGATTTGATTTGCTTTTTTAAACATTTTACGTAAAGAATTTTGAGCATACGATCCCATCTGCAAAATGCTGTTTTGCTGCACCTCATGATGACAATAGGTCTGATAAAATATTGTGAATAGAGGTCAGCCGCATTTATAATATTCTAATACTTTTATCGTCAGGGTTGACCCTGAAACAACTTTTTACATATGCCATTCAATTAAGATGAGTTGAGGTGTTTCTATGAAGTACTAAACCTAAATATTTGTAATTTAAACTTCACATTTTGGAGGTTACCAATTGTTTTTGCAAAATTCAAAACTTATTTCTATAATAAATACAAATTTTAGTCATTTATATCTGAGTTAACAGCTTTTACACTTGTTTTGGTGACTGACCAATAAGTTCTTCGATTATAATAAAGTGGGCTCTTTAGTAAAATTATTAAAGATGTAACATGAATTTTATTTTAGGTATTATAAAAAAGTTGCTATTGTTAAAGAGAAACAAAAACGGGATGCAGATGAAGAAAGTATAGAAGATGTGGATGATGAGGAATTTGAAAAGATGATTGGTAATTTGTAAAATAATTTATTACTATTTACTTATAGAACCATGGAGTATTAATTGTAGAAGTAACCTTAGTTTAAAAAATTTATTTAACTAAGAATACCATGCAGATCACAGTGAAGGATTAAAATATATTTGGGGAGATAATGATAATTCACCCACATTTGCTGCAGAAAAACATGTGATTGTTCTTTGACAATTTGTGGAGGGGGAAAAAAGTTATATTTACCTGAGCATATTCATTCTTAAAGCCAAGTCTATAGAAGTTTTACTGTTACTAACTGCCTTGCATTATTGGTAGCAATAGTCTACTACTTACTCTGTTTTATCTTTATACTCCACAGAGCTAGAAAATTTTAATTAAGATTTACACTGAAACAGGAAACATGGGAAATTAGAAAGGCTTACATTGAGTAGGCTTAAATAGTTGCATGGAGTAAAAAGGACAGCAGTTGCTAAATATTTATTTGATATTTACCTTCCTATAAAACTGTAGGAACAAGCTGAAATTAACTGGAACCCTTTTTAGTTGAGTAATTTAATTAAGGCCAGAATATTCACAGGTTTATTTTGGTTTTTGTCATAAACAGAAGCATCATGACTGTTAATTAAAAAATAAGACATGTCAACTGGTCTTCTTTGCTATATCTCACACTTCATATATTGTTATCTGGCAGATACATTTGAAGATGATAACTGTTTCACCTCTGGGAAGGATGATCTTGATTTTGCTGGGTAAAATACATTTCTTCAATATTTTTTTAACTGTTTTCTCAGCATTTCCCAATGATCCCTCAGAACAGTAGTGGTATTAATAAACTTGGGAAATGGATCCATTACTTTTATTCTGGATCTTTTATAATGCATATTAGTATATTAAATAAAGGCTCTGAGCCTTCTGTAACTCTCCTTTAAACCTGTTAATAGCCTAATACCTCTGGTAGGCACCAAGCCACATTTTAGAAAACCATCCTCTTTTACCTTACAAGTTGTTGTTTTTCTTCAGCAACGTGAAAAAGAAAGCAAAAGGAGCCAAGGGTGAGCCCGAAGATGAAGATTCAGAAGATAGTGATGATGACCTTGATAACTTAGATGATGATGAAGTTTCTTTAGGAAGCATGAATGAAGAATTTACTGAAATTGATGAAGATGGAGGAACATTCATGGATGTGTTGGATGATGAGAGTGAGGGCAGTCAAGGTAAGCATTTCAAAAATTAAGACAGAAACAAACTAGATCTTCGTTTCTTCCTCAGTATGCCTGTGATATACCTGTTGAGCTGTTATGTTGCTTCCTTTTTAAAAATTTTTCCAACACTATTTATCCCTCTTCCACCTCTCCCCTCCCCCCAAATCACCACAGTTGCCTTTTTTAATGTTAAAATAGTAATTAGTGTTTTCTAAAAGTTAATATTTATCATTTAGCATAACTCTATAGCAGTCCTATTGCTTTTAAATTACTTACTAGCACATTTTTTGGTAACAGACCTTAATGATGAAGTGAGCTCCAAAGTCAATTCTAATAAAAGCAAGAGGAAAAGTGCAAATGATTTTGACTTTGCTGAATCATTTCAAGGTAAGAAAATGCATTTAGTCCCTTTGAAACCTAAGCAGTGTGCAAAAGAAAGTTATTACTTGTGTTTTTTTTTAATTAATTTCTCTCAATTTTTGGTAGTACAATTACTTTTATAATGGAGAGTAACATTTTTATGTGGAAGTTATCTTACATACACCTTTAATTACTTTTTCTTCCTGAATTCTTTTCTCTTACATCTAAATATCTCTAGATGATTTCTGTTTTAACCATTCAGTTATATGTAAGCTCTGGTTTTTCAGGTTTTTCATAGATACCTTTTGCCTTTTTCAACTAAATCTTATTCTTTGCCATTTGACTCTTCTGAAAATCTATACTCTTTATTAATTTTATTTTCCTTTTTTATGAGATCTGCCACCTTACTGCCTTGTCAAGACAATTCTAATCTCACAAATATCTAATATAAAACAGATAGAAATTCTTTTAAGTATATCATAACGTTATTTTAAAGTAGCACTTTTAAGGTACTAATAAAAGAAAAAAGTACTATCATCACCTTCAGTTTTTGATACAAATATAGACAGCAATCATACAATAAATATTGTGGGATACAAATATAGACAGCAATCATACAATAAATATTGTATCCCATAACTCTGTGGGTAAGTATACAAGCGCCCTGGCTGGTGTGGCTCAATTGGTTGCACCAAAAGGTTGCCAGTTTGATTTCTGATCAGGGCCAGCTCGATGCCTGTTGGGAGGTATGCAGGAGGCAGCTGATTGATGTTTTACTCGCACATCCATATTTCTCTCCCTCTTATTCCTCTGTCTCTGAAAGTCAAGTAAAAATCTTACAAAAGGAAAACACAGGATTGTGCTTTTTTCACCTTTGCCTCTCTAACTTCTGTTTACTGGTACTGATGAATAAAAATAGATTTGCAAAATTAAAAACAAAACAATATTTTATTAAAATTGAGAAATACTTAAAACTTTTTACATTAAATATTTTTACAATAAATATCAAAAATAATAAAAACTATATATTGGTAGTAGTCAGATATTTTATGCCTACAAAATTTCTATCAGCTCTTTCAAATACTGCTAACAATCAGTCCTCTTACTTAGCTTGATTTACCTGGTACATATTTAAATTACAATATCTTCAACACTTCGTTTTCAACCGAGTACTGTAAGGTCACATTAATAGTAGCCAAGTGCTCAAATATAAGACAAAGTTTTCCTCAAAATCATCTCACAGGAAATAAATGTTGCTTTAAAACAAGTCCTACTGAGCCTGTCATTAAAAGATACTCTCTCAGTAACCTTATTTTTTTAATGATCAGTACAGTTTTCAGAAGACAATAGTCTGAAAGAATCTCAGTAAAAGTTTTGAATGCTGATTAAAGTATACCTGATAGAATTGATTAAAACAAAAAAAGAAGCAAAGGAATTTCAGACTTATTGATCCTGAGGGCTCCACCTTAATTTACAAATGTTGGATATTCTTAAGGAAAATCAAACGTTAAGGAAACTTTAAGAAGGCAGTGCAGCAGAATTGTTTACCAATTGAAGTTATAGATCTGTACCTATAAGATGAATGGGGGGAAAAATCTTTCCTAATCCTATGCTAATAAGCATTTTAGCCTAACATAAAATATTCAATAATAGTATTGTGAACAATTAAATAATATAACATACATTTCACTTGGATAAAAATTAAGGTAAAATGCTCTAGAACACATGTGTCAAACACAAGGCCCGAGGGCCAAATCTGTCCCGCCAGGCCTTGCAATGTGGCCCGCACCGCGCTGTCATCACTGCACTCCGCTGCGTTTCCATCACAATGACAGTTTATGACTGTTCAGTAAACCATTTGGCCCGCGATTTAGGCTGGATTTTAGATTTTGGCCCCTTCTCTGATTGAGTTCGACACCCCTACTCTAGAAGCTATTTTATCACAAGTGACTCTGGTATATTCACGTGAAGACTTGTACATGGCGGCATTATTCATAATAGCCAAAAAGTGGAAACAGCCCAATGTCTATTGACTAATGATTAGATAGTAAAAATATGGTATAGCCATGTAATGAAATAGCATTCAACAGTAAAATGGAATGGAGTGGCGGAACATGCTATTGTATAATATGGATGAGCTTCAAATTTGTTATGAGAAAGGGAAAGAAACCAGATTCAGAAAACCATTTATATAAAACTAGGGTCCCAATGCACAAATTCGTGCACCTTGAAAGGAACTGTAAGCCACGAGGCTGTGGTGGGCACAGGGGCAGGTCTCTGCCCATCCTCTGTGCCACGGCCCGACCTCTATATGTCGGCAGCCCTACTCCTGCTGATGGCACAGAGCGATTGGGGCTGGCGCCAGCAGCGGGTGCAAGCAGCAGTGCAAGGGCCCCGATCGCCCTTTAGGAGCAGGGGGTGGAGGGACCACAGTGCAAAGGAGCAAAGAATTTTTAGTAACCTCCAGAGGCTCGCCCCAATGATGGCGCAACCGCCTTGGTCTGAAACTCCCACTTTTCTGTTCCACCATCCCGCCTGCTACCAATGCCCACCATGTTCCACATGCGCCCCTGGTGGTCAGCACACGTCACAGCAACTGGTGGTTCTGCCATTTGGTCTTTTTGTATATTAGGGTTTTATATATATACAGATAGCCAGAAAAGGCAAAGCCTTCATGGGAGGGGTCATGTTACTACAGATGGACACTAGGGATCTTTTGGAGTTTGTGGGAATATTCTAAAATTGCATTGTGATGACAGCTGAATAACTGTAAATTAACTGAAATGTATTGGATTATACTCTTAAAACAACTGAATTTTATGACAAATTTTATTTCTTAGTACAGCTGTATTAAAAAAGTGACTTTAACCCTAGCCAGTTTCACTCAGTGGATAGAGCGTCGACCTTCAGACTGACTGGTCCCAGATTCAGTTCCAGGCAAGAGCACATGCCCAGGTTGTGGGCTTGATCCCCAGTGTGGATATGCAGGAGGCAGCCAATTAGTGATTCTTTCATCACTGATGTTTCTATCTTTCTCCTCTCCTCTCCTCTCTGAAATCAATATATATATTTTTTTATTTTTATTTTTTTTTAAATAGTGACTCTAATAGTGCCAGATACATTGATGTCAAAGATGTAAATTGGATAATATTACTTCAGGAAATGGATGAAAACTATTTCTAGTTAATATAGTTTTAGATATTGGGGTTTTAAATGTGTGAATTAAAATTTAAGTATTAAAAATAGATGTTTTACTCTATCTATTTTGAAAAGTTTACATATCCAGAATTATAGGTGTTTTTTTTAAAGAACCATTCTATTTTGAGTGGTGTAAAGAAAACTTTATTTATAACATAATAAACATACTTTCCATAAATTTCTTCACAGTTAGTCCAAAAAATAAAAGCTCTGGCTTAATTAGAATTTACGTTTTGCTTTTAATATTCCAAAATCTATCCATGTCACCTTTGGAAATTTATTCATGCCTAATACTATAAGATAGGGTAAACAGTGATCAGTGACCAAATCTGAAAGACAAAAAGACAGAAAATCATCTGAACAATTCTATTAGGATACTTTAAAAAAATAGTATATACTAACTTTTAAGTACATATCTGTGTAAGTACAGCTACCTAATGGTGTTAGAAAATAATTGCAAATTTTGTATTTTATCCCTAATATAAATTTTTTTAAAGTCATATTGAAAGATTTATTTTTTTCCAAAATCATTGGATTTTAAAATTTAATCTAGGTTTATACTTCTTTTAGGACCCAGGAAGAAAAAGAAAAGGAATTTTAGTGACCCCAACCTATTTGTATCTGCTGAAGAGGTAAAGGGTAATGAATGTACTACTTTAAGAAGTTAGCTATCCCACATTGTTTTAAGTTTTCTGATAAATGTATTCCCCCACCCCTTTTTTTGTTTGTTTATTTAAGTTTGGCCACCTATTGGATGAAAACATGGGATCCAAGTTTGACAACATTGGCATGAATGCCATGGCTAACAAAGATAATGCAAGTAAGTAACTTGAATTTTTTTTTTGCTAAGTGACTTTTTAAATGCTTTTTACACATTTTAATTTTTTCTGATATTCATAGTTACTAGCTTCTGGTTTTTGCCAGTAAAAAGGGTTCAGGGGAAATAAAATCTTTAGAGCATTTGTTCCTTTCCTGTCCTGGTCTCTTATAAATAAAACAGTAATCTCTGACATTAAATGCAGAAGGAAAGTTACACATAAGCAGGGGGTTTGCAGTGTGGTTGGAAAACAGCTGTAGACCCTGGCAGGCAGACCAGCAGCTCCTGTGATTCAGCAGGATATTCTTTGGGGCCTCCAAAAGGCTACAGTGTGGTGTGTTCATCTTTCTCTCCCCCAAAGGCCTCAAACAGCTCAGATGGGAGGCCGAACGTGATGACTGGCTACACAACAGAGATGTGAAAAGTATCATCAGGAAAAAGAAAAGTTTCAAAAAGAAGAGGCCAAAAACCCCTCAAAAAATTAAAAAGCAAAGAAAATGAGTGTTTTCTAAATAAATTATAAATTCAGATTGTACTTACTCCTAACTTTTGCTGTTCAACCATTTTTCTTGATCTTGCTCTCTGACTCCATATATTCCAGAATATTCAATGGATTTGTAATAAACTATAAATTAAAAAATAGTTGTCATTTATAAAATCATGTAAAAATATTAAAACTAAACACTATTGCAAAATAAACTTCTTTTCCCTTCTTGTTGGTATTTCCTGTAGAAGCTCTAGAACCTGTACTGATGATTGTAATGAACACTATTTATTAGGCAGATACTGTGCTGATTACATAATGTTACTTCGTTTGATCCTTATAACAATTGGTAAAATAGGTATGATCATCTCTACTTGACAGAGAAAGAAATAGCTCCAAGATGTTAGCAAACCTGTGATTGGTTTTAAACTTTAAGCTGTGGTTTGACTCCCATCGCCACCTCAGGTATGACTCATCCATAGTCTACATTCTTAACCACTGGAAGAATTAAAAATCCAGCCCATGGGCTAACTGCTCTCATCTGGATAACTCTAGGTGAGAATTTTCTCTACTCTGTTCTCAGGAGCCAAAATAGGGATGAATAATATATTTTTAAAATTAACATCACAAAATAAGTCATTTCGCCCTTAATCATAAAGAAATTACTATTTAGTGTATATAGATTACCTGAAAACGTCTTTTTGTAGTTTTATTTTTAATTAAGAGAAAAGTTATAAATACCTATAAGATGAACAGGTTTCCTGAAACGTACCTTCCAAGATGAAGGGAAATTTCTTGTTCATTGTTTGCCTAAAATCTGATGAAAAAATTTTTAAATTAGGCATGATTAGAGATTTATATTAAAATATGCAGCCATATTTTAACCTTAGGGTGTATAAAGTAGGGATCACACAGATTACAAATTTTTGTTAAGGTCCTGGTAATACAGGAAATATATCCTTTTGGGTCTACACTGCACTTGCATATAGGCTTCCGTAGTTATTTTGAAGTTTTAACATTTTGACCTACATATATCATGTAATTTACTTAAAAGTGGTATTTAAAGGCAAGTTTTCAATGTTAATGTGTAATTCTCTTATGTAACTTTATAAATTATTTTTATGGGTGCAATTTTACCTTGTTTTAGAATTAAAAATAAGACTGTACAATACTCAGTTTTTTAAGTTGATCTTAAACTTAATTGGTTTTTAAATTCTATTTGGATGTTTTCCTTTATACCCTTATAGTTTAAAAGCATAGAGACTGCCCTAGCTAGTTTTGCTCAGCGGTTAGGGCATCGGCCTGGACACTGCAGGGTGTTGGGTTTGATTCTGGTCAAGGACATGTACCTTAGCTGTAGGTCAACCCTAGGGTTCAATGGGGGCCAGTGTGGAAGGCAACCAATCAATGTGCCTCTCCCACATTGATGTTTCTCTGTCTTCCTCTCCCTTCCACTCTAAAAATTAATGGGGGAAAATATCCTAGAGTGAGGATTAAAAACAAAAGCATAGAGTGAATATCCAATAGCATCGTGGAACCATTCTGGTGAAGTATTTTTTAATAAAACAAATGACAGCTTTCAAAGATGGCCACCACAAGGAGTCGCTATTCCCTGCTTTAGTAAAAGCAAAAGCAGCACTTCCTAATTTAAAAGTTTGTGAATCCTGCCAGTGTTGCTCAGTGGTTGAGTGTCGACCCATGAACCAGGAGGTCACCGTTTGAAAAAGTGAAAACATACTTGAAAAAATAAAGTTTTGTCAGCTCTCAGAATTTCACCCCACAGTAGGTCAAAGCACTTTAATAGCCAGAGCATTGAAAAGGTTTTCAGTGCCAGGTACCGATGAGAACTGCATGCCTAAGAAACTGGTTACTTTGACAGTTTGGCTGTGTTCCTCTCAGCCTGCCAAACAGGGAGGTGCATTTGCTACATCTGTGCTCCCACACCAAGCCTGACCAAGGACACTAGCTCTCTTCCCCACCCCTGCGCTGGGAAAACGAGGGGAGTGTGAAACATACTCCCTGGTCTGCAACAGCTTTTTTAGGAGGAAGTTAAGAATCATTACAATAATCAACACCTAGTTTCCCCTTGGGCCATAAAAATGCCTAAGGACCTGAATCTGAAGAAGCGGTTTCTCTGTCATTTAGCACCTAAAAGGCATTAGCAAACTATACCCCTCTATAAAACATGCACTTCTGAATTATTACCTTGGCTTGTGTCCATCTTATTAAACAGAATGTATGCTCCAACGACGCCCATTAATTCGGCTACTAACACTCCTTTAAAGACTTTCTTTGCCAGTGGTTCCAGAGGGCGGCCCATCCTGAGTTTAACAACAAATACACGTGAACCAAAACGAGCGTATTAAAACGCAATGCCACTTCTACAAAAATAACCCCATTCCCAGTGTGATTATCTTAGTTTTGCTGTTGTCCTGAGTGTGCTCTTTGTCACCTTGTTCTCGGTCCTTTGTGCAGATGGAATGTTCTCTAATACTCTGCAGCCCCAGCTCAGCTAGCTCACTGTCTCGCCTTTCCTCCGTTCACTCGGGACTCCTTTTCACACACCTGAGGGTGGGGAGGTAATTAAATGCCCTACCTTTGTAGTATCCTACTAAAATCCTTATCAGGTGTCTCTCCCCCCCACCCCACCCCCATATTCCCTTCTCTCATTTTGATAATGTGATCCTTGGGGACTAAAAGATTAAAACTTTACTATCCTTACCCCCCCCCCCCCAAAAAAAAGCAGGGGAAGTGAAAGAAGAAAAAAAACAACTTATAATCATCAGGCAGGTGAGTGGGTGAGGAGAGTTGTTTTGCTGTTCACTACAATGCCGTACATTACTGTCAGGAAGTAAGCCCTCATGGGTACTCTCATATTTTTAATGTTGAAGGGGTGAAAAGAACAAAACAGCCTGCCTGTTGCCAGACTCAGTGTAAGGAATTGCAGTAAAATGTCATTTTGTTTTGTTGAAGAGAGTGAGGTTAAAGGTTCAAACAGTCCAAAAACACAATATAATAAATCATTCACCTTTCTTGAAAATCCTATATAATGAAGAGGCAATATGCAAATTAACCCTCACACCCTCACAATATGGTTGCCTACGACCAGGCCCATAGGGGGGTTAGTGAGGGACAACCAAACGACTGAACAGGCTGAGTGGGGCGACCAGGCCAGAGGGGTGGGGGCTGCAAGGGCGCAGTTGGGGGTGACCAGGCTAACAGGATTGGGGGAGGGGAGGGGGGCAATCAGGCCAGCACATAGTGGCAGTGAGGGGTGACCAGGCAGGCAGGCAAGTGAGGGTTTAGGAGCCAACGGTCTAGGACTGGGAGAGGGATGTTCAACTGCAGGTTTAGGCCCAATCTCTGATCGGGCCTAAACCGGCAGTCAGACATCCCCAAGGGGTCCCGGATTGGAGAGCGTGCAGGCTGGGCTGAGGGGGACCCCTCTCCCCACCCACACAAATTTTGTGCACCAGGCCTCTCATATATATATATATATGTGTGTGTGTGTGTGTGTGTGTGTGTGTGTGTGTGTGTGTACAAACACGTTTTACATGGCAAGCCCCTCAGCTTCAGGTTGTAGCCACCAATAAAGCCCATTAGATAAAGACCCCAAAGGCACGCTGTCCACAATGAAGTTAGGTCACTAACTTGCGGAGGAGAAACAAGAGCAGACGAGCTTCTTGAGAAGGTTGGGACTTAGTAAGGTGACCAGTTGTCCTGCTCTGGGCGGGACAGTCCCGATTTTTAACAATCTGTCCCCGCGTCCCGCGGCGTTTTAAAAAAAAAGTCCCAATTTTTGGAAAGAAATTGGGACTTTTTAAAAACGCCGCGGGTTGTGGGACAGATTGTTAAAAATCGGGACGTCTGGTCACCTTAAACTTAGGTGACGTTTCAAAGAAAGCTTCCTCCAGGGGGCTCAGAGAAGGCCGGGGCTGCGGTCACACGGGGCTGTGGTCACACGAGGCACACAAGCTTAAGCCCAGGCTCCATGTGGCATCCCGAACCCCTCATCTGTGCACCAAAGCTGGGCATCTGCACGGCTCGGCTCGGTATGTCCAGGCAGCACCCCGCCGGCAGCAGGGCCCCCAGTCTGGATTCTAGACTCCAGCTGTTGGGCAAGATTCCTCGGCCACAACCTTCCAGGCTCCCACCCCAAAGCCCGGCAGCCCGCGCGGCCCCAGGCCGGCTACCACGAACCTCAGCCCCCTCAGCCCCGCATCCCCGGAGCCCGCAGCGCCCACCGGCCGCCCAGCTGCCCGGGCGCCCCGGCTGCCCCGCGACCTCAGGGCACTCCAGCCGGCCTGCGCCGCCCGCCCGGCCCGGCCCGCCGCGGGGCCCAGGTCGCCGAGCAACCCGGAAACACTCGGTCAGTGCGGCGGCCTGAGCGGGGAGGCACTGACCCCCGAGTGTCCTCAGCATAACGAGGGGACCCCCCCCAAAAAAAAAAACTTCCCGTACTCCCCAGCTGGCGCCCGCCCCGCGGTCTTACCTGAGGCCCCTGCACTAGGAGCTGCGCCTGCGTGCGGGCTGGCACAGCCCCGCCCCCGGCGCAGGCCCCGCCCCTCCCTGCTCTCGGCCCGCCCCCAGATCTGGCCCCGCCCCTATCGGCGCTGGCCCCGCCCCCAAGACGTAAATTAGCATTCATTGTTCTTTGCTAGGAGCCTATCTTTTTCTTTTTTCTTTTTTCTTTTTCTAATATATCAGGTCTAGTAATAATTAATGTCATTTTTTAACATTTGTTTAAAATCTTGCTTGGCGTTGACTTGTATTGACATAACCTTCAAACACGTGGTATCTACAGAATGTGTGAAGTGCAATTAACAAGTTTTGCTTGAAAAAGTTTGTGTTTGGTTTGGTTTTTGTTGCAAAACTAGGGCTAAGAAGATGGCGGATGAAGAGCATATTCGGCACTGCATGCTTTACGAGTTCCAATTAGGAAGAAAAGCAAGTGAGGCTGCAAAAAACATCTGTAGTGCTCTTGGTCAAGATGCAGTTAGCGCCAGAAAATGCCAGCGTTGGTTTGAGAAATTTCGCGAGGGAAATTTTTCGTTAGATGACAAGAGTGGTCGAGGCCGTGTGTCCAATTTTGATCAAGAAGCTCTTCAAGCTCTTTTGGTGCAAAATCCTCAAATTACCCAACAAGAGCTTGCAACAACTTTAAATTGTTCACAAAAAAACAATTTCCAATCAATTGCGTACACTTGGCAAAGTCCAAAAGTTTGGAAAATGGGTTCCTCATGAGTTGACCGACAACAACCGTAATCAAAGAGTCACAATTTGCAGTTCGCTCCTCTCTCGTCAAAACCGTTTGCCGTTTTTAGAGCAAATTGTTACCGGAGATGAACAATGGGTGCTGTATGTTAATTTGAAAAGGCGGCCTCAATGGTTGGACAAAAATGAGGCTCCGCAGCCCACGCCAAAACCTGACTTGCATGCGAAAAAAGTGATGTTGTGTGTTTGGTGGAATTTTAAAGGAATTCTTCATTATGAACTTTTACCATCTAACCAAACCATTACAAGTGCAGTGTATAGTGCCCAATTGGAAAGGTTAGCCCAAGCTTTAAGAGAAAAAGAACCCGCGCTGATTAATCGGAAGGGCGTAATTTTTCACGATAACGCACGACCGCATACTGCAAGAATCACTGCTGAAAAACTGCGCCAGTTGGAATGGGAAGTTCTCCCTCAACCTGCATATTCTCCTGATATTGCCCCTTCTGATTACCATTTGTTTCGTTCTTTGCAAAACTTTCTTCTTGGAAAAAAATTTAATAATGAAGAATGCCTCAAAAATGCATTGACCGAATTTTTTGCATCAAAATCACAAGAATTTTACAACAGAGGGATTAAAATGCTTCCTGAGTGTTGGGCACAAGTAGTAGAAAACAACGACAACTATATTGTTGATTAAATTTTGTTGTATTGTTTAAATAAATTTGATTTTAAAAAGTATTAGAAAACGACATTAATTATTACTAGACCTAATATTTTATTGATTTTTTACAGAGAGGAAGAGAGAGGGATAGAGAGTCAGAAACATTGATGAGAGAGAATCATCCATCAGCTGCCTCTTGCACACCCCCCACTCGGGATGTGCCAGAAACCAAGGCACATGCCCTTGACCAGCATCGAACCTGGGACCTTTCAGCTCTATCCACTGAGTCAAACCGGGTTTCGGCTAGGAGCCTATCTTGACTGTGGCCTACACACATTAGTTTATTTAATCCTCAAGTCAACCCCATGCTGTGACTATCTCATTTTGCAGAGAAGCGGAAAAGCTCACCCTGCCCACAATCACACAGCCTACAAAAGACAGAGCTGGGATTTGAACCAGGGACCCTAACTCCAAAGCCTGTGCTCAATCATTCTTCCTCACCCTCCAGCCCAAAGTGTGATGGTTCCCACGAATCAGCAATAGAGGCTTCCCCTGGGAGCTTGTTAGAAATGCAGATCCACTGACTCAGAATCTGCTTTTTAGCCAGATCCCTAGACAAGTCTATTGCAAATTAAAATGTGAGAAGTATTAGCCCGTAATACCCTGTAGGAGGATGGGGGTGGGGGTGGGAGGATGAGAAAAGGGATATAAAGGTCTACTGAGGTACCAGGTGCAATGCAAAGCCTGGGCTGGTTTCCTGTCAGTGAGGTACAGTATTGTGAACAGCAAAACAACTCCCCACACACTCCTGCCTAGTGTTATAATTTCTTCTTTTTCTTTTTATTCTTCTTTTTTTAACTTTCTCTGTTTCATTTCTTTTAGGTAAGAATAGTAAAGTTTTAATTTTTTAGTCCCACAGGGTGATCAATCACATTATCAAAATGAGAGAAGGGAATATTATGGGGGAGGGACACCTGATAATGACTTTTTTGTCATCTGTGTCTCTCTCTCTCTCTCTCTCTCTCTCTCTCTCTCTCTCTCTCTCTCTCTCTCTATTTATCTCTCTCTCTCTTAGACAAAAACACAAACAAACTATTTAAAAGAAAAGAAGTATGAATGTTCTCTTTTAATCTCAAGGAAAGGAGCTTTAAATAAACCTTCTATGCTACTGCCACCAGGGCCAGGAACCAAGTCAAGAAGCACTGCCTGAGAGGACTACCCCCATTTCTCCTGGGTCTACATGGACCCGGGAGCCGAACTGCAAGCTGGGATCTTGTCTTTTTGACTCACTGAGATTCGAGCAAAGGACAATAACAATGCTTGAATTAATATCTTAAAGTCCATCTTCCCTATTCTACAATGGAAGGCACAATCCCACTAAGCAGCTTGGCAGAGAGTCCAGTCCTCCCCCTTTTCCTTTCAGAGAGGAAATTCTGAAATACGCAACCTTCCCACCTTCAGTGAACAGCATCCTCTTCTTATGTAAGGTCATAAGACCTTCGAGGGGGAGTGCTGTTTGGAAATGAAAACAGCAAAACACTCCCATATTCTAATTTTACCTTTTTACAAACTTTAAAAAAATATCACAACTATCACCAAACCCAGACACCTATTCCTAACTAGGCACTCTCTTGGGCCAGCTCTTCCTCTCAGAGTGGAGAGTAAAAGAGGTTAACTAAAGGATGTATAAGCACATGCATTGCCCATGGATACAGACAATAGAGGTGAAGGCCTGAGGTGGGAGGGGAGGTGGGTGGAGGGGAGCAAAAGGGGAGAAATGGGGCACATTTATTTTTTTAATTTTTTAAATATATATTTTATGATTTTTCACAGAGAGGAAGAGAGAGGGATAGAGAGCTAGAAACATCGATGAGAGAGAATCATCGATCAGCTGCCTCCTGCACACCCCCCACTGGGGATGTGCCCGCAACCAAGGTACGTGCCCTTGATCGGAATCGAACCTGGGACCCCTCAGTCCGCAGGCCAACGCTCTACCCACTGAGCCAAACTGGTTTCGGCATGGGGCACATTTATAATACTCTCAACGATACAATCATTTTTTTAAGAAATGGAGATTAAAAGTTGCCCTCCCACATTCACCACTGACTGCCTCAGTAAGATAACTTTCTGTTGACATAAAGTTTCCACCATTCTATGATGCATGTGTTTTCATGGGCTTGCATTTCTGAAACTGGAAGGCATCTCACAATTGCCGTGTACATTTGACACAGTGATTTCCCAAAATGCCGTTATTAAATAAAGTCTTCTAGAACCCAGGAAATGTATTTCCCTTGTGGTCATAAAAATCTCTCTCCTCAGAGCTTTGGATTTGTTGTTTGTTTGTGTGAAAAGTCCCATGGCCTTGTTTCTTGTAGGACATGAAGAAGCAACAAGAATGCAGCGGCAGCCTGACCTGTTTGGCTCAGTGATAGAGCGTTGGCCTGAGGAATGAAGGGTCCCAGGTTCGATTCCGGTCAAGGGCATGTACCTTGGTTGAGGGTACATCCCCAGTAGGGGGTGTGCAGGAGGCAGCTGACCGATGATTCTCTCTCATCGATGTTTCTAGCTCTCTATCCCTCTCCCTTCCTCTCTATAAAAAAATCAATAAAATATATTAAACAAAGAAAGACAATTGTATACCTGATTCAATTAAATAATTATTTGTTGGATATTTAATATATATTATTGTCTATTTACAGATCCCATTCTTGCCTTCCTTGTGTCTATAATGGTAATATAATCAACCCTTGGGGTGATATTCTGTGATCCTCAGTTGTTTTGCACCTGGGGTTTGCCTTTTGTCACAGGTAAGTATTTAAGGCTCGGGGAGGGGTGCTGGGTGGGAACGAAATGACTTCCTTCTCCTGTGACTGGGAGGAGCCATGTATCCCGCCCCCTGCACAGCTCCCTTAAAAGCCATCGCTGCCCCTGGAGGGCAGCTGCACGAACAGGCACCCAGCATGGCCCACAAGTCGAAATTTATCGACTACATCGACGAAGCTTTGGAAAAATCTAAAGAAACGGCGCTTTCTCGCTTGTTCTTCACCCACCAGGGTGTTCCTTACCCCGTCACCATGTGCAGCTCAGAAACCTTCCACGCCTTGGGCACCTTTGAAGCCAGAAGCGATGACATCGTGCTGGCCTCTTATCCGAAGTGTGGTAATAAGTGACAGCTCACGTTCACCTCCTCATGGGGCGTGGGCAGGGCAGGGTGCAAGGCCAGAAGCCAGCCAGAAGCCAGGGAGGAGATGGCCAGGCTGGGTCCCAGCCCAGGCTGCAAAGTCAGTCACTGACACTGCTCCGTTTGGAGACCGGGGTGTCTGAGGAGGGAGGGGTGTGTGAGATGAACGTGACGGCTGGTGGGTGCAGAAGGAGAGAGATGCGCAGAGGGGCCGGAAACAGAAACACGAGTGCAGGAAGGTCTGGTGGCCATGGAGCACTGAATGCAGTAGAGGTTTTCCATCTTGATTTTTGATTGAAGAAACGCCATGGCCACGTCCATAATTTAGGTAATGGTTTCCCTGGAATGGGTTCTCTTTCAGGACCAAGCACCAACCCTCCAGTTCCTCAAACCAGTTTTACCACAGCCGTTCATCGGTGGACAATAAGACATGAAGAGTCCAAATTATTTTATTTTACACAGTCAACTTTGGATTCTTTTATCTGTTATTTGGTCTCTGTCTATTAAAGCCGACCTCACTCATTTAACGTTTTTCTTTCTCTTGACTGATGCTGGGGTTTTATAAAATCAGCTATGTATTCCTATTGAAAACATTCATTAATATAAGATAAAATAGCATAGACATATAAAAGCAATCATTGCCGCAGCATACAATTTTTCTATAATGAACATGTTATAATTAGAAAAGAAGGACTGTCTCAGGTGAAAGGAGAAATCTGAGAAATAAGTTGAATTTTTTATTAATGTAAGGAAATACTGTTTTCCACAAACCCTTGTTTCCTGCCACACCCCAGGTTATTTTAAACACAAAAGAACCAACTGTACCCATCAGGGAATGTGGGTTGATTTTACTTTTTATGATGTATATGCTAAAGTAACATGCCTTGACTATATATATATCAAGCCTCTTTAGTGAACTTTGTCTGATTTTCCTTACAGGTTCAAATTGGATTCTTCACATCATTAGTGAATTAATATCTGCTGATTCTAAAAAAAAGTATGAGTATCCAGAATTCCCAATTCTTGAATGTGGGGACCCAGAAAAATATCAGGTTAGTATTAAAACAGCCTTTACACTTATCGCAAATAATCAAAGAAAGATTTCTTCTGTTTGGGGGATTTTTTAGTTTTGAGTTCAGAACGTACAATACTAATAACGATTGCAACTTATTGTGTGCTTACCATATCCCCAACACTTTTCAGGGATTATCTCATTTTATTACAGAATAACCCTATCACCATGTTACAGAGGATAACAGTGTAGAGACTTGCCCAAGATCAAGGAGGTCATAAATGGCAGAGCTAAGATTTGAACCCAAGTTTTCTGATTTGAGTTGTTAACCTGGTCTATACAGGATAGCCAGCTTATTTTTAAAAAATTGGGAAAGCTTCCGTAAAAAGGAAGTCTTCTAAGAACATCTGAATTAACATGAAAATGTTTTTTATAAGGTGAGTGAGACACGTGGTTGTAGCTCCAGGGTTTCTGGAAAATGTCTTAACTCTGTATGGTATTTGGGTTTTGAATATCTGTAACTTATCAGAAATGTTTATTTATTGTTTTCCTCCAGATAATTTTAAAAACATTTTTTTGTATTTTTGTAATTTTATCATATTTAAGAACAAAAATATTTTTCTATGCAACTTGCATAGAACTCCACATGAAAGATATTCACTTTACAGAACACTTTTCTAAAACATATATTTTTCTTAAATGAGACGTAGCTATATCTAGTCTTTACATTGCTTACTGTTAGGTTACATCACATTTTCATGAACATATTATTATATGCTTAACTGGTTTTGTTAGAATTACCTCCCACTTTCCCCTTGGGTATTTTTCTAATTCTTTTAGGAACTTTCCCATTTCCCACTTGTCTTTATGGTGGAAAAAGGACTCTATAACTTAATCTGAAAATTACCACCTGTGTGATTCTTCACAAAGAGCTGAAAACCTCAAAGCCTGTGGTTAATCTCTAAAAGGAGGGTTACCATATCTACCTGAGAGGATTATTGTGAATGAACCTAAAATTACGTCCAAGTCTAAAAAGAGCAATTATTGTAAGTCAAGTATTATGACTCCCAATCACCTCTTGGACCCATTCTATTGAATGTAGAAAAGATACGAATTCAGGGAAAGAGTGGATTGCGGATTATGAGCATTCTTGAACAAAATATTTGGTATGATTGTGGGAAAAGGTAAATTAAAAAAAAAAAAATGATATGCAGTACCCAACAAGGAAGTTCAAAAGGAAGATTTTAACTATTTATTCTGTTATGATTCTCCACTCCTCATTCACACAAAGGAAATAGACATGTAAAAAAAAAAAAACCACAAAAAAACAATAGAGCCAAAACCGGTTTGGCTCAATGGATAGAGTGTCAGCCTGCAGATTGAAAGGTCCCGGGTTCGATTCCGGTCAAGGGCATGTACCTTGGTTGTGGGCACATCCCCAGTAGGGGGTGTGGAAGAGGCAGCTGATCGATGATTCTCTCTCATCGATGTTTTGAACTCTCTATCCTTCTCTCTTCCTCTCTGTAAAAAATCAATAAAATATATTTAAAAAAAAAAAAAGAGGAGAAGACACAGTAATAGTGATGATTAAAACTACTATCAGACACTCACTAAGTTTAGGAGTGATTCACTATACACACAAACACACACACACACACACACACACACACACACACACGTGCGTGCGCTTTCACCTGATTGTATATATTTTTATATTTTTATTTTTTCCTTTTGATTGTATATATTTTTAAGAGAATGAAACAGTTTCCATCACCGAGGATTCTGGCAACTCATCTCCATTATGACAAACTCCCTGGGTCCATCTTCAAGAATAAAGCTAAGGTGAGTGTCCTTCCCAACCGGTATTTCAGTTTGAAGTTTTTAATGTATAGCGATTGGCTTTCTGAGCTATATGATGACGTTGTTACTCATCATAGAATTTTAATAAATGACACCGAGATTTAGGCACTTCTTTTGTTGTCTCTTTCCTCAGATATATCTGTTGTAGTTGCATAGATCAAAGGAATTTTCAGCTAGGACATAAAACATATATGTTTTAAAATACGTTTTATAGTGAAGAGATTTCAGAACCCCACTAGGATATTTAGTGTTTAACAAAAGAATACAACCTGGGAAGATGAGCAAAAATGGTTCCTTTGGGTCTATCTGGTGAGCACTAGTTACCTAAAGTCTGAAGCGATTTTATTTCTGAGTTTCATACGTCATGTGATACATACATTACTATAGGTGTTTTGGCTACTCTTTTTTGTTTAAAGAAAAACTTTGTTTTGTTCAACAGTATGGATCTATTCTTATAATTATTAGTTTTTACCCAAACCTTTTTGTTTTCACCTGACTCTCCCCAATTCCTTATTTCTTGTGCCTCTTTTCTCTGTCTCAGGAGCAACGATGAAAATTAATTAAAAACAAATAAGAATAAGAGGATAGGGCAGTAATAGCAAAGAGAGTGGGAGGAGGGAAACAGCTAAGATAACTGCAATGGTAACAGGAAAGAGGGGAAATACTGGAGGAGGGAAGAAATCACTAGGGTAGCCAGGGCACAGAATCCTAGGAACTTAGAATTGGAAAATACCTTAAAGGTCATCTTCTCCACCCTAGCCAGTTTGGCTCAATGGATAGAGCATTTGCTTGGGGATTGAAGGGTCCCACATTCGATTCTGGTCAAGACCACATGCCCGGGTTGTGGGTTGAATCCACAGTAGGGGGAGTGCAGAAGGCAGTCAATCAATGATTCTCTCTCATTGATGTTTCTAGCTCTCTTTTCCTCTCCCGTCTTCTCTGAAATCAATAAAAATATATTTAGAAAACAAGCACAAAAAACGTCATCTACTCCGATCTTCAAAACATAGACCTAAATCAATTAACTTAGGGTTTTTTTGTTTTGTTTTGTTTTTGTCTCCCTAGATACTGGTGATATTTCGAAATCCTAAAGATACCGCAGTATCTTTTTTCCATTTCCACAATGATGTCCCTGATATTCCAAGCTATGGCTCCTGGGAAGAATTCTTCAGACAATTCATGAGAGGACAAGGTATGGCTGCTGGTAGAACCATTCTTCTTACTTTGACAGATGATCTCATAAATACGAAAATTCAAATGTGTTTTAGGGTAAAGAAACAAAGGAGATGAAGTCGGATCCAGAAGCCAAAATTAACTTTTAAATGAAATAGTGATTACTATGAGATAAAATAGCTACCGCTTCCTTAGCAGTGACTACTGCCAGGCACTACATGCTCTCATTAACACACGTTATTTACCCCTAATCCTCATCAGACCCCTATATGGATAATACCATTATTATCCCCATTTAATGAAGAAAGAAATAGAGGCATAGAGAGGTCATACAGCCATTAAGTAGCAGATTAATTAATGCCTTCTTTCAGTAGTGGCTCTGTTTTCCAACTGTACGTTTTATGTAGTCTAAACATATATCCAGTGATTCTGATATAAACTTAGTATTCTGGCTTCGAAGACTTAAAATACAGAAGTAGTATGTAATGCTTCATTAATAATGTTTATATCCAATTACATGGTGAAGTAATACTATTTTGGGGTATACTGGGTTAAATAAAATAAAATATTAACATTAAGTCCACCTATTTTTTTTTTTTCTTAATGTGGCTACTTAACTGGACAATACTGACCTAGATAATATCTGTCTCATCATTTCTTTCTGGCATTATATCTATCAATTTTCATGTATCACTCACTGTTTCTGAATTATTTTATTCACCTAAATATTCATGAATGTCTTGCAGTTTTTATCAAGCCATTTTACAACTTGCTTAGTTGTATTGGTATTTATGAAAATAAATAAACAAATATCTAATAAGACTGGCTGTGCCAGTCCTTTTGGAGCAGGGATTTATAATAACATAAACATCTTGTTTTGAGCTCATTCAAATATAGTTCATATTTTAACCTCCGTTATTTTAAATTCCTTAATATTTTTTTCTTGTGTTTTTAGTTTCTTGGGGGAGCTATTTTAATTTTGCAATTAATTGGAACAAACATCTTGATAATGAAAATGTTAAGTTCATATTATATGAGGACCTGAAAGAGGTGAGATTATTTACATTCTACTGAAAGATTTACTATCAACTACAACATGGAACACTTATTTATAATGTCTGGATGTATGAACACATATTGTACTCAATGAAAAAGAAAGAAGAATATTCAGATATGTGTATGCTGTTAGGGAAAACAAACAACACATAAGTGCTTAGGTTGATTATTTAATATAAATAAAATAATGCTTAGCAATTTGTAACTAACAGGTGCTGCTTTATTTTCCTTTTATGATAGATGGTCCAAATTCGGAATGAGAAAAACAATGGGTAGGTCTTAACTGAGATTTAATTGAACATACATTCGACTTTGAATTTATGTTTTCCATGTAATTTTTTATTGTTTATTCACAAACAGTGAGTGCTCAGCATTGTTCTAGGCCAGTAGTCAGCAAACTGTGGCTCTGTTGACCAATGAGTTTGCCGACCACTGTTCTAGGCCCTGGGGATACATCAGTGCGCAGACCAGACAAAGCTCACTGCCCTGGAGAAGCTCACATTCTCCCCGGAGAAGGCAAGAAGACAGAATGATGAATAATAACCAATAAAAATAAAAATGTGTGTAATATGTGAGGAAAAGGAAATGGCATAGCTGACGAAGAAAAAACTGGATGCCTGAGGATAGGGGTTTGGGATGCGAGACAAATCCCAGTATAAAATGGGATGGTCATGGAGAGGGTGGGATTTAAGCAAAGATCTGCAGGTAGTGAAGGAGTGAGCCACGTGGGTGCCTGGGGCCAGAGCTTCTGAGGCAGAGAGAATGGACTGAAGCAAAGGCCCCGAGGCAGGAGCTTCTGGGTGCTGCAGGGACAGGAAGCAGGCAGGTGTGCTGGGCCAGGAGAGGTGAACCCGTGGTGAGGAGTGTGAGGAATGGCGTGGCAGTTCATTGAAATCACTTGGCTTTCACTCTGAGTGAAATAGAAAGCCACTGTGGGATTCCAGCCGACATGTGATAGCGGTGGACATGATTTAATAGGATCGTTCTGGCTGGTGTGTGAGAACAGACTGGAGAGGAGGCTCCTGTAGGAAGGAGTGCAGCCGAGGGAAGATGGTGGCTCAGGCCAGAGCAGTGGAGGCGATGAGAAGTGGTTTACTTCTAGGTGGATACGAAGAGGAAAATCAGCCCTGGCCAGGCTGGCTCAGTGGATAGAGCATTGGCCTGCGGACTAAAGGGCCGCAGGTTCCATTCCGGTCAAGGGCATGTGCCTCAGTTGCAGGCTCCGCCCTGGCTAGAGCCCTGGATGGATGTGTGCAGGAGGCAGCCAATCGATGTGTTTCTCTCACTTTGATGTTTCTGAATTTCCCTCTTTTTTTTCCCATTCTCGCTAAAAATCAATGGAAAAACATCCTTGGGTGAGGGTTAACAACAACAACAACAACAATAATAATAATAAAGACTCATTTTAGATAAAAGTCTAATGTATTAATTAATAATTACTATCATTATTTATATCCAAAATAGTTGAATAAGAATTCTAAATTAAAACCATAAAGTGAAACCAATACAGACTATCTTCTATCTTCTAAGGATATCTCGACTATTTATACCACATGTGTCAAACACAAGGCCCGCGGGCCAAATCTGTCCCGCCAGGCCTTGCAATGTGGCCCGCACTGCGCTGTCATCACTGCACTCCGCTGCGTTTCCATCACAATGACAGTTTATGACTGTTCAGTAAACCATTCGGCCGCGATTTAGGCTGGATTTTAGATTTTGGCCCCTTCTCTGATTGAGTTCGACACCCCTAATTATACAGAGGTATCCAAGTAAATCTAAGTAGAGAGATAGATGAGTTTAACAGGCTTCATAAATCCAGAAACCCATCTTTGCTCCCGGAACAATTCCCAGAGAAAGAAGGTGACCCTTTACATTTTTGTTTTTAGAATCTGGCCGCCGGAATAAAACAAATCGCAGAGTTCCTTGGACTCTCTCTCACGGGGGAGCAGATTCAAACCATCTCTGCTCAGAGCACCTTCCAGGCGATGCGAGCGAAGGCCCCGCACACGCACGGGGCCCTGGGCCCGTTCCTGTTTCGCAAAGGTAAGGTGGCGGTGGTGTCCAGGACGTCCGTCCATCTGTACGGAGCAGGCGACCCCTGTCACTTGATCTTAAATGAGACAGGTTGTTTTTTTCTCAACAAGAAGACTGGCCACGGGTGAGAGCTGGAACCGGCAGCACCGCGGTGTCTCTTAGTTGAGTACTGAGTTGCTTCCACCTTTCTGCTCGTCACCTTGTGTGATGACGAGGGAGCAGCTAGAGCTCCACCACTACATTAAAATGGAAGGATTATTTTATGACAATAAAAAGGGAAAGGGCAAGAGACAGAGCCATGTGTGTTAGCTCAGTGAGACCCCTTTCACGGGCTTTGCTGGAAGCCTTGCTCTGTGACTTCTTGTTGGCCGCCTCTCACTGCGCTTGTTGGCTGGGAGATGTGATTTTATTTTTCAGGTGGGCACATGATTACCCAATGAAAACGAGGGTTTTGTTAATAAGGAAGAAGAAGAAAATGAGTATTGGGTAGGCAACGCCTTGTCTCTGGCACTGATGATTTTACTAAATTTCATGATAGCATTCTAATTGCTTATGGAAACTTATGATAGGATAGCTTAGGGATTGCCAGTTTTACTTCATTGCATATGTATTGAAAGTATCATGTGATTTAGAGGCAGCCCATATAACCACAGTAGCTATCAATTATTGGGCATCCAGCATGTGTTAGACCCTTGATGGGCTTAAATTTCATAGCAAAAATAAAATAAAATATTTCATCCTTAATTTTACAACGTGGGCACTATGCACAGAGATAGTAATTTGTCACTGTCACAAAGCTAATAAATGATGGAGTCAGGATTTGAACTTAGGTCTGCTTAACTCAACTACACTTTCTCAAGCGAAGGCCTATTTTCAAAATCCATTGTGAATGGAACATTGATTGTAAAACTGATTTCATTTTGGATTCCTGACAGTAGCCCTGATTTTTGTGTTCAGTCTTATTAGCTTTAAGGAGGAGAGAAATGCAACCTTTCTTCTATACATTGTTAATCAAATACCATTCAGAATAGAAAAATACTAAAATAAATAACCTAATACCAAGATTTTTAATAATATTTCTGTTGAAAATTCGGAAAGCACTGAAAAATGTGTAAAAGCATTACAAGTTATTCCTATTTCTCTCACTGGGAAGGTTTAATGTTTTGGCATATTTCTCCCAGCTTTATTCTGTGATGTTTTATGTAATCAATGACATTTGTAAACAGTTTTGTGTTTCATTTTATTCCCTTCATGTATCTACCATATTTTCTGGCGTATAAGATGACTTTGAAACCAAAAAAAAGCCTGCTCAGATTGGCCAGAGTAGAGAGGCGGTCTATTAAAAAAAGAACTGGTGTTGCCTCAGAAGTGGGGGGTAGTCTTATACAGCAAATATAGGCCTAAACCTATGTTTTAACTGTAAAATTAGGGGGTCGTCTTATACACCGGAAAATATGGGTAAGCATTTCCTCATGTCTTTAAACCCTTTTTATGAGGATAAATTTCAATGGCTTATGCAACAAAGAACTAATAACTTCAACCCAAATGATCAAAGGATTCTAAAGGGAGAAGTAACTTCCTTTACTATTATATATATATATATATATATTGCTTCTTTTTATTGATTTTTAGGGAGAGAGGAAGGGAGAGGGAGAGAAACATTGATTGGCTGCCTCCTGAAATAATCAAACTGCTGATGATCAAACAAGTTGAACCAAACTGGTCAGGGCAACTTCCTTTACTTTTAAAAGCAAATGAGAAAAACATATCCAAATCCCAGGCAAATAATCGCCTTTTGCAAAATTTTCAGAATCTGAGGTCCTAACCAAAACTTGCTGTAAAATGTTAATTCTCAAGGCTATTGAAGCTACTTAAAGTACTTTAGAGAGGAAAAACTGGCTCTTGAGGAAGTAGGATTTTAGGTCCTGCGTATTGGGAGAGAGATGGAGATGGGAGGTCATTGGGACCAAGGTCCCGCTTAGTGATATCAAGAAAGCAAGTCACCGCCCTGGCCAGTGTGCTCAGTGGTTAGTGTCGGCCACACAGGGAAGGGTTTTAGGTTTGATTTCCAATCAAGGGCACATACCTGAGTTGCAGGTCCATTCCAGGCTCTAGTTGAAGGGCCTGCAGGAGACAACCAATCGAGATGTCTCTCTTATATCAATGTTTCTCTCTCTCTCCTGCTCCCCCAACACCTCCTACCCCCTCTCCCCCCACCCCCTACCACCACTCTATCTAAAAGCAATGGAAAAAATACCCCCAGGTGAGGATTAACAACAACAACAAAAAAAATGCATGTCACCTACCATACCACAGATAAGCGACCGTTATGGTGGACCAACCAGAACAACTGGTTGCTATGATGTGTACTGACCACCAGGGGGAAGACACTCAAAACAAGAGCTGCGCCCTGGTGGTCAGTGCACTCCCACAAGGGGAGGGCTGCTCAGCCAGAAGCAGGGCTCACAGCTGGCAAGTGCAGCAGTGGTGGCAGAAGCCTCTCCCGCCTCCGCAGCAGCACTAAGGAGCAAAGGATCCCGGACTTCGAGAGGGCACAGGCCAGGCTGAGGGACACCCCCTCAGTGCACAAATTTTGTGCACCATGCCTCTAGTGTGTGTGTGTGTGTGTGTGTGTGTGTGTGTGTATTATTTCATAGAGGAAGGGAGAGTGATAAAAACATCAATAATGAGAGTTATTGATCAGCTGCCTCCTGCATGCCCCCTACTGGGGATTGTGCCCTTGACTGGAATTGAACCTGGGACCCTCCAGTCCGTAGGCTGACGTTCTAGCCACTGAACCAAACCAGCTAGGGCTACATTTGTTTTCAAGACTGTCTAATTTTTTCATGTGTCCATTTCTCCAGGATTTATGCCTTGGTGTATAATTGCTGGGTTATAAGGTATATGGTCATATCACACTTCAAAGTGAAACACTACAATGAAAAATGGCAAACTGAAAAATATTCTAACAGGTGTCTGGGTCTACTGTTTTTTTTTGTGTGTGCTGTAGGTGAAGTTGGTGATTGGAAAAATCTGTTCAATGCAACTCAGAACCAGGAAATGGATGAAAAATTCCAAGAGTGCTTAGCAGGCACTGTCCTCGGAGCCAAGTTGAAGTATGAGTCATATTGCCAAACTTGATTCTGGTCAGTTCATCAGGCCTGGGGGTTTTGTTTTCCTTAGTCGTAACTGAATTTAAATAATTAAGTAACACATTGATCCAATGATCAAATAATTATAAATAACATGTAGAGATAAATAACACAGAGTTAAAAACAATAATAATACCTGAAGCTTTTCAGCAAAAACTGAAGTTTGTTCACTTTTTGAGAAAAGGCCACTTAGCTAAAAGAGGGATATTAAATAAATGTACCTAACATGCCCGGCTGGTGTGGCTTAGTAGATTAAGCATTGTCCCGTGGACCAAGAGGTTTGATTCCCGGTCAGGGCATGTGCCTGGGTTGTGGGCTCGCTCTGGCATACAGAAGACAGCCAATCAATGTGTCTCTCTCATTGATGTTTCTCTCTCTCTCTCTCCTCCCTTCCTCTCTGAAATCAATAAAAAATATTTTTAAAAATGTATCTGACACAAAGATAAAGAACTTTTCTAGATTAAAAACTGGGAGAAATAGTCCCTAACATATGTGCACTACAAGGAATATTCGACAAAGGGGTATAGGTAAAAGGAACATGATAGCAGATGGAAATGTTAATCTACACAAAGGAATAAAGAGCACCAGAGATGGTGCATAGGTGAGTATATGTAAGAGCTATTTTCCTCATTTTAAAACCTCTTTAAAAGATAACTGCCTATTCAAACCAAAAAGTAATAATCCTGTACTTTGCAATTTATAATATATGTAGAAGAAAATGGTTGGCACAAAAGCTGGGAGAGGAGGAACAGAAGTATACCCTTTTACATTTTGGAAAGCAATTTGGTAAAGTTATATGACCATATATCTTACATTCCAGCCATTGTATACCTAGGCATAAATCCTGGAGAAAGTCCCACATTTGCAAACAGATATAGAAGGAAAATCTTTTTATTAGAGAGAAATTTACAGATTAGAGTGAGAGGCCAACTCCCCCCCCCCCCCCGAAAAAAAACCCCACAAAAAAAACCCACAAAACAACACACAAATCAAAGAGGAGACATTAGAACTGATAACAAAGAAATACTAAGCATCATAAGAAATGAAGGACCATTATACAACCAATGAGAGAACCTAGGAGAAATGAAAATATTCCTAGACACATACAACCTACATACTGAAAAAAACACCCCACCCTATAAAAACCCAGGACTCTTCCGTTTCAGGCCAAAGTTCTAGCCACTGGGCCAAACCGGTCGGGTCTTCCTTGTCTCCCTGATGACTGGAGGGCATGACGAAGCCGCAGTAACGGGCTGCGGCTTGGAGTTCCTGTTTGGGGAAGGGCAGGTCCTCCATGGGGGGGAGCAGAGCCGATGACGTCACAGGAGCAGGAGGCAGAGCTTTGAGCATGTGTGGGAAGGCTTACCGTGAGATTCAGCACTTTCAGTTTCCCTTCTGCTGCTCCTGGTCTCCTGCAGCTTGGTTTGGGGCTTAGACGGCACTGGAAGGACAGTGCACGCGGCTTGCTGAGGGCTGTCTCCCACCAGGGACTGCCACTGTCTGCACTGCTCCAGCCCACTGTCCCAGAAGGCCAGCGTTTGGGCAACGAGGTACCTAAGAAAACCATTGACTCCTATGGTAGCCAATGTACTGCCGCTCTTCTTCCTCTTCTCCTTCTTCCCCTTCTCCTTCTCCTTCTCCTTCTCCTTCTCCTTCTTCTTCTTCTTCTTCTTCAATATATTTTATTGATATTTTTACAGAGAGGAAGGGAGAGGGAGAGAGAGTTAGAGACATCAATGAGAGAGAAACATCGACCAGCTGCCTCCTGCACACCCTCACTTGGGGATGCGCCCGCAACCAAGGCGCACGCCCCTGACCGGAATCGAACTTCATGCCAACGCTCTAGCCACTGAGCCAAACCGGTTCTGGCTGCCTCACTTCTTATTCTGTAAAATGGGTTCCTTGGCGAGATACCATGATGGCAAACAAGGGATTCAGGAGGTCCGACAATGACGGTGCTGGCAGAGTCACCCATTCCTGCTGCCACATCCTCCCCACTCGTTCTGAACAAAGTCCTCTGGGGGAGCTGGCTGGCATCCGCAGACGCCTGCTTGCCCACCTGCTCCTCCAAAGCCTCCTCAGGAGTGGGCGCCCGTGGGGAACATTCCCAAGGGAACAGGCTGTGTTTGAACCCTGTGCCCAGGGCTCCCGGGAACATGCAGTGTATAGCCACGGATACCCTGAAAGAAGCGGGGGATGTAGAAGAGAAGTGGAAAGGGACTCCTGGAGCCGATGCCCAGTTTTTGATGTGCACTTGAGGTCCCTCTTGGGACCACTTCTCTCCTTGCCCCTAGTGAAGATGGAGATGGGAGACTCCTGATTCGGATCCCAGCTCCCTTGCCTACCAGCTGTGGCTACTTAACTTCTGTCCCAACCCCCAGTTTCCTCATCTGTCAAATGGCCATCGTACTGGCCCCGACCTTGCCCTATTGTTGTGGGGTAAGCCCTCACTCAGCCTTCTTCCATCGCGTGTCCATGGACAGCTACAATGCTTTCCCCACCGCCAGGCTTAGTGTCGCTCTGGGAGGGGTCACCGTCCGCCAGGGGAGCAGGAGTTCCCACACACTGAGGATTCCTGGTCCGGACAGGGAGCCCCATGGGGCCCCGCGGGGAGCAGGTGGCCCTCCTAACCGCTGGCCTGGCTGGCGCCCACGGGCACAGCGGCTGGCATGAAGCATCCGATGGAAGGCCTGACGGGCAGGTGCACACAAGGAGGTTATGCCCCAGGCCTCTTCCTCCGGCCTCGTGCGTGGCCTTGTACCGGCGATGAGGCGGCCACAGCGCGGGAAGGGGGAGAGTGCTTTGGGGCAGGGGCCTGTTCTGGCCCTGAAGGCACTTTTTGCAACTTACCAGCCCCAGGGCTCTGGGCGAGCCAAGTCACCGCTTCTTCTCCGGTAGATGGAGCCGGTATTAGCCACCCCCACCCTCACCCTCCTCACCCTCAGCCCGCCCTTGGGAGGGGAAGGTGATGGTCCGACCCTGGGCGCCCGGAGGTTCCGGCCGGGATGGAGGGCGCCGGGGCCTGGCGGGCGGGGGCCGGGCGGGAAGGAGGGGGCCGGGCCCGGCCAGCGGTGGCGGGAAGCGCCGGCCACGGGGCCAGAGCGCGGGCGCCGGCCCGGGCGCGGGCGGTGCGGGGCCCCCGCGGACTGGCTGTGCGGGCGGAGGCGGAGGCGGAGGCGGAGTCCGCGGGGAAAGCGAAACCGAGAGCGAGCGGCCCAGAGCCGCCGGGCTGCGCGGGGAGCGGCGGCGCCGGTGAGCGGGGCGGGCGGCGCGGGGGGCGCCCCGGGCGGCGAAGGGCGCGGAGGCCGGTGCGGGGCAGCAGGTGCGGGGAGGCGGGTGCGGGGCGGCAGAGGCGGGGGCGGCCGGTGCGGGAAGGCCGGTGCGGGGCGGCGAAGGGCGCGGAGGCGGGGGCGGGGCGGCCGATGCGGGGAGGCGGGTGCGGGGAGGCGGGTGCGGGGCGGCCGGTGCGGGGAGGCGGGTGCGGGGCGGCCGGTGCGGGGAGGCGGGTGCGGGGAGGCGGGCGCTCGGCTGCAGCGAGCGGCAGAGCGGGAGGTCCCGGCGCGCAGCCGCGGCCCCGGGGGTTGGGGCCGGTGAGCGGTCCTGGCCCGGCCCCGCCTTCCCCGTGGCCCGGGCCCTGACCCCGGCCCGCAGTCGGGGTGCGGGACCCTGCGGGCTTGGGGGGGTGGGGTGGCCGCTGGTGGGAGCCTTAGGGAAACGCGGGGCTGCAGGACCATTCAGTGGCTCAATATCCCTGGCCCCAGATCCCTGGGCAGTTACAGTCGTTTCCCAATTGCCCGGCCTTAGCCGCCCCCTTCCCCCCAACACCCAGCTGCGTCCCCCCACCCCCACCCCATAGCCCCTCCGCCCTCCCGGCACCGCCTCTGGGCCCGGCCCCTCGGGGCTGGCCGCACCGCTGCTGGGGCACCCAGGCCAGCCTCTGGCTCTTTGCACTTCTGTGTCTTCCGGAAAGTTCAACCCCCACCCCGACCCCCACCCCCACACCTGCCCGGGGCCAGTGCCTCGCCTCCCCCGTCCTCCCCCCAACCTGTAAGGACTTTCTCAGCCATGTCAGGACTGTTCAGCACCCTGTAGGTTTCTGCATAGGTTTCACTTAAACTCAAACGGGCTTGCCATTCCGGGGATGAGTAATTACTGGGAGGTGACAGGACTGAGTCTACACAGCACTGATCAGGACTTCGGGATGGGTGGTTGATAAGGACTCTTTCCCCACTGCTGTTCTGCGATCTGTGACCCCCTCCAGCTGGACGAGTGGTCTCACGGTTGTGACTAAACTTAAACGAACCACTTGCGTTCCTGAAAACGATGGCCCGCCTGGCGATCCTTATCCTGGCACCCCGGGCCAGGTGTCTGTGGTCTTCGGAGCTTTCCGGTTTTTAGAAGGGCGGTGCAGCATAAACCCTGTCTATTCTGTAATGCTCTCTCTCGGCAGGGTTTGTGGTTAGCACTTACCACCCAGCATATTTCTGCAGCCAAAGGAGAAATAGGCAGCAGAATGTGATAGACTCAACAGCTCCTGTCGGTTTAGGTCAGCGGTTCTCAGCCTGTGAGTCACGACCCCTTTTGGGGTCGGATGACCCTTTCACAGGGGTCACCTAAGACACCCTGCGGGTCAGATATTCGCATGACCATTCGTAGCAGTAGCTACCGTTAGGAAGTAGCAACGAAAATAACTTTATGGTTGGGGGTCACCACAACATGAGGAGCTGTGTGAAAGGGTCGAGACATTGGGAAGGTTGAGAACCACTGCTTTAGGTCTAGACAGAGGGCTACAAATACACCGACAAGGAAACAAATGAAGACAAAATAAACCTCAGTTCATTTCGGTTTTTTTTTTTTTTTGGGGGGGGGGGGGCAGTGGGATTGCAGACCAGAAGCACTATCTGTTGAGGACCACAGGTGTGGGGGACTCTGCCGGATGCTGTTCATCTGAATTTCTCTTGGGAGCAACCGGCGAATCCGGTGTTTCCAGGCCAGGACGCAGAGGTTCAGAGGTGTCTAGCCCAGATCTCGGAATTAGACCTCGATCTGAAGCCTAACCCCACCGCACTGAGCAGTGATGGGAAGGTGTTGCCTGTGCCCAGATCTAGAAACTTCCAGCACCCTGCTTCCAGCCAGCACCCTAGCTCACCCATACCAGCACAGCAGCCTTATACTCATGCGCCGCTCCCCTTTCCTTACCCAGCCCCCATACTCTGTTCTCCACATAGCATCAAAGTGGTCACAGAAGACACAAATCCAGTCACATCACCCCTCTGCTTAGCACCCTCCCATAGCTTCCTGTTACCATGGGAACAGCATCCACAGCCCTGACCATGGCCTACAAGGGCTGTGAGCCATGGCGCCTGCCCTCCTCTCCCTCATTCCTTACCCTGGTCCCTCGTTCACTGGGCAGCAGTCTTCTTGGCTTTCTTGTCATCCCTCCAAAGTCTGTGCTGGTTCCTGCTCAGGGTTTCCTCCCCCATAGCTTGGTGTCTTTCTCCTCACTCAGACTTGGTTTGAATCCTGACTATTGTATCTAAAACCACCCCCCTCATATTTCTTTTTTCTTTTTTAAACATATTTTATTGATTTTTTACAGAGATGAAGAGAGAGGGATAGAGAGCTAGAAACATCGATGGGAGAAACATCAATCAGCTGCCTCTTGCACACCTCCTACTGGGGATGTGCCTGCAACCAAGGTACATGCCCTTGACCGGAATCGAACCTGGGACCTTTCAGACCGCAGGCCTACGCTCTATCCACTGAGCCAAACTGGTTTTGGCACCTTCCTCATATTTCTGCCCCCATCCACCAATTCACCCTCTCTTCCGTGCCCCTCGTTAATTTTATCTCCCGGCCATCTAGTCTCATGATTGCCACTCCTGTTAGTTGTTTCTGCCACATGGTCATTTTCTGTCTCCGGTCAGTGGAATGCAGGAGGGGGCTTGCTCTCTCTCTCCTTCATGCCTGTGCACTCAGTGTCAGAACAGTGCTTGACATTTGATGAGCGCTTACTGACTGAATGAAGAAAGGATGCCAGAGAACAGCTGGTGAAGAAAAGGGAGAAGATGAGGAGGTTTAAAGTGAAGTGTTTAAAATTTTTTAATATGTTTTCACTGATCTTAGAGAGAAAAAGGGAGAGAGAGAGGGAGAAAAACATCAATATGAAAGAGAAAGATCGTCCAACTGCCTCCTGCACATCCCCAAGGCATGTGCCCTGACCAAGGATGTGCTTAATACCTGAGAACGGTACACTTGAAAATGGTTAAAAAGGTAAATTTCATGTTATGTGTATTTTACCACAATGGAGGAGAAAAAAAGGTTTTAAAAAAATCACAGTGGCTTGCAGGGCAGGCAAGGAATTTCAGTGGCTACAAGGAACTGGATCTGAGGTGCTTGCAGCAGTCCAGGAGTAAGCTGGTGGCTTGGACCAGAATAGGGCTATGATGTCACCGAGAAGTAGAAGGATGTGGTGGGTCAGGACGTTGTTGTGGATAAGAAAGGAGGGAAAGGAAATGTCAGCGATGCCTGCCAGATTCAGACCAAATGGAGTCGTTTTTTAAAAATATATATTTTTATTGATTTTTTACAGAGAGGAAGAGAGAGGGATAGAGAGTTAGAAACATCGATGAGAGAGAATCATTGATCAGCTGCCTCTTGCACACCCCCTACTGGGGATGTGCCCGCAACCGAGGAACATGCCCTTGACCGGAATCCAACCTGGGACCTTTCAGTCCGCAGACTGACGCTCTATCCACTGAGCCAAACCGGTTTTGGCAGTGGCCAGATTATTATTATCTGGCCACTCAATGTGTGTGTGTGTGTGTGTGTGTGTGTGTATCTATATATCTATATCTATCTCTATCTCTATCTCTATATCTATATCTCTATATCTATATCTATCTATGTATATATCACCTCAACCTTTTTCTTTTAGCATTAAGAATTCTAATTGCACTTCTACAGCCTTTTTACCTTCTCAAGCAGGTAGACAAATTTGCACTTGACACTCAATGGAAGAAGAGAACAGAGTTCTCTTCCTTTTATTGGCCCGTTAAGTTTTGAAAGTAGTAAGTTTTGGAGAAATTTACTTGATTTTGCAGTCCCTGAGAGAGAATAAAGGATTTTTAAAGAAAGATTTCTCTGGATTTATGTCTGACTGAAATGAGTCATATATAGTAAATTCTTACCTCATTTTGCACTCTAAACAGGATTGGGAAAATCCGATTAAATATGTTCTGTGGGGGCCGAGACTGGTTTGGCTCAGTGGATTGAGCGTCGGCCTGCGGACTGAAAGGTCCCAGGTTCGATTCCGGTCAGGGGCATATACCTTGGTTGCAGGCACATCCCCAGTAGGGGGTGTACAAGAGGCAGCTGATCGGTGACTCTCTCTCATCGATGTTTCTAGCTCTCTATCCCTCTCTCTTCCCCTCTGTAAAAAAAATCAATAATATATATATATTTTTTAAAAATGTTCTGTGGGTATCACTTCTTTCAAACCTTTCTTGTATTGTAGGTCACTGGAAGAAAAAAATGGCCGACGATCTTGCAGTAGGTTTCTACATAGGAGAACTTAATAAATACTGCCAGAAGAACCGCTTACAGGTTTACTATCGTGAAGTGTATAAGTCAGGACCACCACATGACTTACGGTAAGATGCTATTTAGAAAAAGGAGATATATATATATATATATATATATATATATATATATATATATGAAATATAAACTATGGGAATGAAACTCTGGCATAATTTTGAGGTCAATACTTAAAGTTGCCACAGACTTCTGTGAGAGAGTCCTCTTGGTATGAAATTGTAACTTTGGGGGACTCTGGAGCTTTCCCAGGATTCAAGGTGATGTGCTATTATGCATTTTGGAGGTCACTGCTTTAACTATTGAACGTGAGTCAAAACCTTCCGAGGTAGACATCAGAGGCAGTGGCGGTTGGAATACTTGTCTCTCGGTAATGCATGAGTTGTAATCATGTTTTGTGAATATTTTCCTTGTAATCAGGTTTACAATTCAAGCTGTATTAGATGGGAAAGAATATCCAGAAGCTAAAGGCAAATCAAAGAAGGAAGCAAGAAATGCTGCCGCCAAGTTAACTCTTAACATACTTAAAGAAAAACGGGTGAGTAATTGCCTCCCCCTGCCCCCCTTCCCCCCTCCCCCCCCCAGGGAAAAGGGACTCACAATATAGTATATCTTTTTCTAGGTGAGAAAATATCGACATTTAAAAAAAAAATCCATTAACAAGTTCCCTTATATTCACAAGTTGTTCAGTGTTTTCCCTGTCTCCATTTCTGTAGAACCGGAAAGAAAGGTGCACGTAGGCCCCAGCTGGTATATGTGTCCACTTTGACTCAAAGTAATGGAGTAGTAGGGAAGTATGTAAAATCTAAGTTGTTTATTTAACGGCACATGTATAGCTTTATTAGGAAAATAAAATACAGAGTCCTGGCTGTTAGTGGTTAGAGTGTCAGCCGAGCAGCAAAGGGTCTAGGGTCTGATTCCAGGTCAAGGGCACATACTAGGATTCGGGTTCGGGGAGGCATGCAGGAGGCAACTCGGTGCCTTTCTCATAAGAATGTTTTTCTTTCTCTCTTTCTCTTTCTTCCTGTCCCAACTCCCTCCCTTCCACTCACTCTGAAAAGCAATGGAAAAAATGCCCTCGGGAGAGGATTAACAACAACAAAAAAGAAAATACGGAGTTAAATCTTTGTTGTCATCCTCATTAAACAAGGTTTTTTTATTCTTTGCAGGACACTAGTTCTTTATCCCTATCGACAACAGATACTTCCGATGATTTATCCAGTGAGAATTTCATAGGTCGTCTGGATAGGTTTGCCCAAAAGGAAAGACTCTCTGTAAATTATGAACAAAGAAATGAATTGAGCGCAACTGGGCCCGGAAGGTGAGATGTAGTCTGGTTTTTCCTTCTGTTTCATTGTATCTAAGCGATAGAATGAGCTTATTTCCATGTCTAATTTTCCAGAAATGTTTGCCCTTTTTGTACATTTTGCATGGAAGGTTTTATAGGACTTGTAAGCAATTGGACAGCTTTGTAATTAAAATATTAAAATACTTCAGTGCTGAAAGGTGGGAACCCATATAGCATAACTGATCAAATCGGGATAATCCTTTATTTCTGAGGCCTATCTGGATGGTTTAATCTGCAGACCCTCAAAAGAGGGTCCTGCTTGAAGGATGCAGAGATCTTTCCAGCCCTGAGGTCATAGTGGGAGTGGTTGCATGATGAGAGAGCTGTCTGTCCCAGTACTCACCTTTCACATTTGTTTAAACGGTGTCCCTCTGAGGATAGATACCATGTATTAGGAGGAATAGTATTTCGTCCTAGACTATGAGGAGACCAGGATTTGAGAAATATGAGGAGGACAGATTAAGAATTTCAGTTACTAAAAATGTCACCCGTGAGCTAAGATTTAAGTGAGGATAAAGAATTGACTGGGCCCTAGCTGGTTGGCTTAGTCCAGCAGTGTTTCCCAAACCTTTGACACATGTGTACCCCTTCTATAATTTTCGTAACCCTGAGTACCCCTCGTACTCATGAGAATGTAGAATAAGGCGCAGCTAAGCACAGTGCAGTGCATATCCCCACCAAACTCCGGTGCAACGCGTACCCACACCAAACTCTTCCCGTACCCCTGGGGGTATGCGTACCACACTTTGGGAAACACTGGATTAGTGGATAAAGCGTCAACCTGTGGACTGGAGGGTCCCAGGTTCAATTCCAGTCAAGGGCACGTACCTGGGTTGCAGGCTCAATCCCTAGTAGGGGGCATGCAGGAGGCAGCTGATAAATGATTCTCTCTCATCATCGGTGTTTCCATGTCTCTCTTCCTCTCTGAAATCAATAAAAATATATTTTAAAAAGTAATAATTCTGGGGGGGGGGCAATGGTAAGATATGTACACAGATAATAATTTAATTTAAAAAAAGGAAAAAAGTAATAATTCTTAGATAATTGTCCAAGTATCCTGGCCTAACCACAAATGTCCTTACATTCATAGGAGCAGGAGTGGACTTTAGTCCTGGGGGTTTTGCATTATGGGGATTTTTCTTAGGATTTTGTGCAGATAGTGGGGACAGGAAATGCTGAGGTTAGAGCAGAATCCTTGCTTTGCTCATTCCCTACAAAACAGCACAATCTCATTATTTCTCCTGTAGAAGCCCCATTTTCTTTACTGGCTTTTTCTTCCCTATTTGCACATCTCTGGAAAATTCACCCATCATCTCTTTTCCATTTCTTCCTTCAGATGGTGTGACCTGTAAGGGAATTAAAAAAAAAACCAAAAAAAAAAACCACTTAGTTCTTTATCCCTATAAACAACAGATATTTCTGATGATTTATCCAGTGAGAATTTCATAGGTCATCAGAGCTTTGAATGAAGCAACAAAAAGTTAGAAGTTGCTTGGAAAATACAAGCTGAGATGTCAGCCAATCCTGGTTATTCTGACAAAATGGTCCACTTATTGAAGATTTAAAATTACACAAAGACGTGAAATGCAAAGCTATCTTAGTGTACTGGAAGGCCTTTATTGATGTGCGTGTGTGTTTTCAAATCATAAGTTAGATTTACTATTTTTTGGTATTTCCGTAAATAATGTCCATCCTTTATTTTTCCTAGTTTTTTTTGTAAATGCAAAATTGGACAGAAAGAATATCCTGAAGCTGTAGGTTCTACTAAAAAGAAGGCAAAACATTTGGCTGCTAAACTTGCGTACGAACAGATCGAATTAGAAAGAAGGTCAATGGTATGTACTGCCTCTGGATGTACTTCTTGTATTTTATGATTTCCTCTGGAAGTGCCTTGAGGTTTGAGTGTGCTTGCTTGATGTCAAGACAGCAAAGCACATAGCAAGAAGATTACTCAGTTCTGTTCTGTGTGCCACCTGTGTCCCATGTATTAATCTCATAATTGTGACTGTGAATTTGATAAATGTGGAGAGAGAGATGTGGCAGTTAGCACATGAGACTGAGTCACTGAGTGTGTGTGTGTGTGGGGGGGAGTATTTAGTTATAGTTACACCCCCTGAGGGGCTCTCTTTCTTCCAGAAAGGTGATTCAGGACCCTCTGGCTCTCCCCTGGCTAGTTCCAGTGACAATAAGATCAGCTTCTTGGCACCGTAAGTGTGTACAGACAACTGTGATATTTAAGAAATTCAAATTGCTACCTGAAAGAGCACGTTTTTATGAAAATGTTTATTGCTTAAGAAGAATTTAGGGAAATAAGTTACTTACCCACAAAAATAGGAAGAATTCATAAACTAATAGTTCTTCCCTTTTCTTCTAGCAATTGTGAATCACCCTCTGAAAGTGGCTTTTCAGGAAATGGATTAGGGGAGGACAGTGACAGTTTTGCCAATTCTCTTCCATCTTCTGTGGTATAGTATTCATCTCCAAACGCCCTAATCAGTCTGAATCCCCTTTGTGCTTCCTCATTTAAAAATGACCTTCAGCCGGGACCGGTTTGGCTCAGCGGTAGAGCGTCAGCCTGTGGACTGAAAGGTCCCGGGTTCGATTCCAGTCAAGGGCATGTACCGTGGTTGTGGGCCACATCCCCAGTAGGGGGTGTGCAAGAGGCAGCTAATCGATGATTCTCTCTCATCAATGTTTCTAACTCTCTATCCCTCTCTCCTCCTCTCTGTGAAAAATCAATAAAATATATAAAAAAATAAAAAAAAATAAAAATGACCTTCATCCCAATTTTTCCATTTTCATCTCCTGTGCTCTCACTAACAATACTTGGGGGTTTTGATCTTTCTTTATGAACCCACATCCTTCACATGTAGAATTCTCCCACTTGTCACACCCTTCTCTCTCCCTGCTAGCCTTCATATTTTCAGATATTCCTGTGATCTTGCTTTTTTATTTGATACCAACTGAACATTAATTAAAAGATTCATTCATTATAGCTCTGCTTCTGTTTTTAAAAAATCAGAACTAAACCTAAATGAAAATGAAACAAATAAGATAGATTTTGGGGTGATGATTAGTGTTGCAAAAGTTATCCTCTTTATAAGGAACTACAAATCAATAAGAAAAAGACAACTCAGTAGAAAAATGTGCAAACAATCTGCATAAAAAAATTCAGAGAAGAGATACCCAGATGGTCAAATAACATGTGAAATGATATACAATTCAAAAAAAACAGTTAGATGCTATTTTACCAAATTCATCAGGTTGGTAAAATTTGAGTCTGGCAATACTAAATGTTGACACAATTATGTTCCAATTATCCTATATAATAAAACCCTAATATGCAAATTGACTGAACAGTAGAACATTGGTTGCTATGACATGCACTGACCACTAGGGCAGATGCTCAATGCAGAAGCTGCCCCCTGATGGTCAGTGTGCTCCCACAGGGGGAGTGCCACTTGGCCAGAAACCGGGCTCTGCTGGCGAGCACATCCGAGGAGTGGGCCTAAGCCAGTAGTCAGACATCCCCCGAGGAGTCCCAGAATGTGAGGGGGTGCAGGCCGGTCTGTGAGACGCCTTCCAGTGCACGAATGTTGTGCACCGAGCCTCTAGTAACTATTATATGCTGCTGGTGCAAGTAGAAATCAGTACAGCCATTTTGGAGAAAAATTTGACAACATATAGTAAAATTGAGGGTGTGCATGCTATAATGCCAAGGAGTTCTCTTCCTGAGGATATTTTCTAGAGAAACACATGCATGTGTGCACAGTGAAACAGATATAAGAATGTACTGTGCAACATTGGTTGTAATAGCAAGAAATTAGAAAAAAAATATTGCTCATGAGCTGAATGGCTAAATTACTCTGTAGTGTAGTACATCATGCAGTACTGTGGCTGGCTGGTGATATGAGCACAAGAAATCTGAGTCTGATGCTCCCCACTTGGTATCACTATATTGAAGTTGAAAAAAAACAAAAAAAAACCCCCAAAATCTATCAGAATAATAGAGAATATGAACGAAAATAGCTATGCCATTAATTTTTGAGAGCTATATTGAAGACTTCTCTTTTTTGCTAACTATTGAACTTAATTTGTACTAAAAATGAAATCTCAGCATTGAGGTTTTTAACTGGTGATCAGATCAGAAACCCTTGGGGAACTATTTTAAACTAGATCTCTGGGCTCCATCTGTGTCTTGCTTAGCACTGTGACTGATGGGATGCACGCCTTCTTGATGAGCGCTGCTGGCCAGAGGGTCAGCAGGGAAGCCATATTCTGTACCCGGAGAATCAGTGCTTCTACAGAACATGCCCTACAATGGCCATATCTGTTTGGTTACTGTGGTAGATGAGAACACTGATGTAAGCAAGTAAACTGGGTAGCAAGGTTCAATAAGTACAAAAATTGATGAGCTTATGGACAAACTACTATGGTTATAGACCAGCTAGAAGTACAGGATGAGGTAAAGCAAGAGAAAGCAATAGGGCTCTGTCTAGGTGGCTCAATTGGTTGTATTGTCATCCCATACACCTGGCAGACGGTGGAGGGTTTGATTCCTGGTCAGGGCACATATCTAGGTTGTGAGTTTGATCTCCAGTTGGAACACAACCAATCAATGTTTCTCTCCTTCTCTCTCTCTCTCTCTCTCTCTCTCTCTCTCTCTCTCTCTCTCTCCACAAACAAACAAACAAACAAACAAAAAAACATATCCTCAGATGAAAATTAAAAAAAAAAGGGATAAAGCAATAGAATTGATTTAATCATTTGAAACAATTTTTCATTTTCTTTTACAGAGTCATCTCAGAAAAAGTTTAAAGAATGTGAAGATGTAAGTATCATTATTCATTGAATTTAGTTTGAAATGAAGTTCTCTTTCAGACTTAGTCTGTCAGCCTCATTTATTAACTCCACTATTTGTAGAGTATTGTACATCCTTATTTGAGTAGGGCTTAAAAGTAGAGAGCATTGCCCTGGCCGGTATGGTTCAGTTGGTTGAGTGTTGTCCCATGCACTCAAAGGTAGCTGGTTCGATTCCCAGTCAGGACACCTTCCTGGGTTGCTGGTTCAATCCTTGGTGGATGTGGGAGGCAGCTGATTGATGTTTCTCTCACATGAATGTTTCTCCCTCTCCCTCTCCCTTCCTCATTCTCTCAAATTAATAGAGACATATTTTTTAAAAGTAGAGAGCAGGATTAAAGATCACAAAAAGTTTGAATATACAAACGAATAATTTTAAGTATGCAGAGAAATGTTTGTATGTACACTCTACACTGTCGACATAAAGGCCTATGGCAGTGGTTGGCAAACTCATTAGTCAACAATGCCAAACACCAATAGTACAACGATTGAAATTTCTTTTGAGCACCAAAATTTTTAAACTTACACTATATAGGAAGGTACATTGTTATTAACTTAATTAGGGTACTGCTAAGTTGGCCTTTGCTAAAAACTTAAGGGGCCAAAGAGCCGCATGTGGCTTGCGAGCTGCAGTTTGCTGACCACTGGCCTATGGGGATCTTGCTAGAGGAATTGGTTAAGGTAAGTGGGCTTGTTGAGAGATTTTCAAGGGAAGTGCATTATTTTGCAGATAAACAAGTAGAGTAGAAATGGTATAATGACTCAGGTAAGAAATAAATAGATCAAATGCTATCAAATGTTGATTCAAAATATAAAAAATCTAGTAATAAGCTGTGGACACAGCCCACGTGCCCTTCATTAGCTGAGTGGATGAAAAAGCGGTGGTACATTTATGCAGTGGGATACCACACAGCTATAAAAAAAAGAAGGAACTCTTATCTTTTGCAGCAGCATAGATGGACCTGGAGATTATTATGCTAAGTGAAGTGAAGTTAAAAAAAAAAAAGTGCATGGCATAAAAACCACTCTAAGCAAGTTACCTTTGGTTTCAATTTTATTTGAATTTTACATTCTTCTCTAATTTTTAGAAATTTGGCAGCTAAATTTGACTCTCCTGCAAAGGAGCATACTTCGAATGAGAGGTAAGAAGGAACTGTAAAACAGAATTTGCTCAGAAATATGTTTGTTTGTAACACAAAAGCTTCATAAGGAACTGTTGTACACCAGGCAGGCTGCATATATTAATATTTCCACCTGAACAGTTCAACTATTTTGGCACAGTCAGGCCCACAGCAGATCATCATATCTGAGAAGTAAAGTTTCGACAAATCTAAATGGAATGTGGTGATGTAGATCTATGTGATGCTTATGCGGGTTTCTCTGAGATCTGTGGAAGTTTTTAATATTGAAAGCAAATATTCCTATAAACCAGTGACACCCCTCCCCCCCAAAAAAAATGTACTCTTGCCAGAATCATAGTACCACTTGAATCGGTTTTTCATTTTCCAAGTTTTCACTTTGAAAAAGGGTGCCTCTTGTGGTAGATCATATGTTTGGGTTTAAATAAAAGAGGCCTATTTGCAACAAAAGAACATTGAAAATAAGTTTTTAAAATAATAATAAAGAGCCAAAGCTGGTTTGGCTCAGTGGATAAAGAAAGCATCAGCCTGCAGACCGAAGAGTCCCCGGTTTGATTCTGGTCAAGGGCACATACCTCGGCTGCAGGCTTCTCCCCAGCCCTGGACCTATTCAGGGCGTGTGTAGGAGGCAACCAGTCAATGTGTTTCTCCCACACCCGTATTTCTTTTCGTCTTTCCCTCTCTCTTCCACTCTCTAACAATCAATGGAAAAATATCCTCCGGTGAGGATCGTTAAAATATTTAAAAACTTACAAAGTAAGTTCAATACTAAAATAAAACCCAATAAAGAATCCACATCTATCAAATAACTGCCTAATACATAGCTGGCACTGTGCTGGGCATTGGCATTGGCTCTGTAATAGGAACAAACAGAACAGCTCTTGCCCGCATGGAGTTTTGTGGGGTTGAAAATTACCTGAATTAATGAATAGACCACAAACTGTGGTCAGAGGCCTGAAAGATGAGGCAGCACAGGGAGGTGGAGGCTCACAGGCCGCGTGGGAAGATGAAGAAGGGACAGGTGAGGGTTCAAGGAGCAGAGAGGAGGTTGTGTGCTTGGCATGCAGTGGGACGGGCCCCGTGCCAGGGGACACGCTGGGGGGGAGCAGAGGCCCAGTCACAAGGCCGCATGGAGGCCATTTAAGGGTTTTCTGTGTTTTTGGTTTTTCTTTTCTTTTTTCTGAACACAAAGCTAGGCTGTTGGCTGTCAGGCAATAGAGAGACATGATCGCGCTGGTTGCCGTGCGGATTGCGATTGAAGGGGAGGAGGAGAGAGAGTGGAGAGCCCGGATGGCAAGGTCCTGCAGGAGCCTGGTGGAAGCTGGGCCTGGGGTGAAGACGTCAGACGGGAAAAGTGGGCCGATGCCGGTGATCCGTCTTGGAAGTAGAATGGGCAGGTCTTCGTGATGGAGTGAGGGGTCTACAGGCCTGGGCTGGCCCCGAGCACCTGCTCATTTTTCTTATAACAGCTTGGTGGTGGCGGTGGAACACTCGTGGTGCTTTTTCCTCAAGTTGTATGCTCGTGAGAAGATTCTTCCTCATGGCCGCTGTATAGCCAGGAGTGGGCTGTGGCTCGCAGGGATGATCTGTTGTGTGGAGAGGAGGCGGGGGAGGAACGATCAAGTCCTTTGTGACTTGAGTTTCTGTGGGAAGCGGGCCCTTCTTATCCAGAAGCGGGGAGGCAAGCTCGTTATAGAGTCCATGTCATCAGTGACCTGAAGGGGAAGGGGAAGAAGGGGTCGGGGCCAGCTAGCGTTGGATCTTAGACTAACAGTGGCATTTATCCTTTAAGGTTTATCCATGATTTTGAAGAAATAAAACTAATTGGCTCCGGTGGCTATGGCAGGGTTTTCGCAGCAAAACACAGACTTGATAAGACAATCTATGCTATTAAACGTGTTAAATACAATGATGACGACCATGAGGACGAGTAAGTAGTAAATGTTTTGTTTCATTTTTTTTTTAAAATAAGAAGATACGTTGAATGGTACTGTTCTTTTTTATGTATCTGTCTCCTTCAGGAGTATATTATTTACTTTTCCCCAGCCCTCCTTAAAAACGTTCCTCTAGCCTGGCCTGCTCTGTTCAGGTCTAACTGCCCGCCACCATTCTTTTAAGGCTGCCCTGATGAAAACGGAAGTTATAGAATCATTTAGCTCACGGTGACCTTTGAGATTCTCTGGTTTTGTCTCCTGACTTGTTTTCTTGAAGTCGTTACTCCGTCTCAGTTGGCCAGCCTGCTCCTTCAGAGACAAAGAAGGGGTTGGAAACGGGAGAGTGGCCTGAGCAAAGGAGAAGCAGGCAGAGTCCGATCAAACCTACTTCCTGTCCAGGGACAGTAGTACCTTGGCCTTGGAACACCTTTATGCCTTCTTGGCATCAAAACAAGGCTTTTTTTTTTCCCCCGAAACCAGTTTGGCTCAGTGGATAGAGTGTCAGCCTGCGGACTGAAGGGTCTTGGGTTTGATTCCGGTCAAGGGCATGTACCTTGGTTGCGGGCACATCCCCAGTGGGGGATGTGCAAGAGGCAGCTGATCGATGACTCTCTCTCATCGATGTTTCTAACTATCTCTCTCCCTTCCTCTCTGTGAAAAATCAATAAAATATATTTAAAACAAAACAAAATAAAAAAACCCAAGGCTTTTCCCTTCTTCACTGTTCTGCTTAACAAGAATGAAATATTAATTTATTAGTGGAAATACTTAATGATGATCATGGTGCAGTATTAGGGGACAATAAATTTTCCCTGAAAATAAGACAGTTTCCCTGAAAATAAGACAGTGTCTTATATTAATTTTTTCTCCCAAAGTTGCCCTAGGTCTTATTTTCAGGGGATGTCTTATCTTTCCATGTGCTAGGTCTTATTTTCGGAGGATGTCTTATTTTTGGGGTAACACGGTAGTAGTGGCTTCATAAATTGGTAGAATACAGTTAAAATATACTTGAAAATAATAATCCAGAACCATAATAATGTTTATACACTTTGACTTATGGCTTTTCTGTCTGGGAACCTAGCTAAGGATATTGCCCAAATTAAGGGAAAAATAACCATGTAAGAGGATATAAACACAGTATTGTTTATAAAAATGAAAAACTAGAAAAAAAACAAAATATCTAATACTAAAGGAATTATTAAGGTTGTTTTGTTTTCTCTCCCTTGATCAGTGGCTATTTTACAGTCATTAAAAATTAGGATTATATGCTGAAAATATTTACATGTGAAATCATACGATACTGAAAGTAGCTTCAGAATAACACAGGTTAAGATGAGGAAGTAGGTAAGAGCACATATGAAATTCACAACTGTTTCATCTGGGTGATGGCTAGGTAGGGGTTCATTATACTATTTGCTCTGTTTTGTTTTTAATGTACTTTTGAAATATTACATTAAAAAGTTTATATGTCCCAGCCGAAACTGGTTTGGCTCAATGGATAGAGCATCGGCCTGCAGACTGAAAGGTCCCAGGTTCGATTCCAGGCAAGGGCATGTACATTGGTTGCGGGCACATCCCCAGTGGGGGGTGGGCAAGAGGCAGCTGGTCGATGTTTCTCTCTCATTGACGTTTCTAATTCTCTATCCCTCTCAATTCCTCTCTGTGTAAAATCAATAAAAAATATATATTTTTAAAAAAAGTTTATACGTCCTAGCTGGTTTGGCTTAGTGGATGGAGCTTCTGCCCTCGGACTGAAGGGTCCTGGGTTCAATTCTGGTCAAGGGCACATACTTGGTTGCAGGCTCAATCCTTGGTCCTGGTTGGGGCCTTGTGGGAGACAACCAATTGATGCGTCTCTCTCACATCAGTGTTTCTCTTTTTGTCTCTTAACATCCCTTCCACTCCCTCTAAAAATCAATAGAAAAATATCTTCAGGTGAGAATTAACTAAAACTAAAAATTATAAATTAAAAAGTTTACACATGCTAGTTATGTAGACTGTAAAAAATAAGGAAAATTATAAAGATAACATGTGAAAATAGAATAAATATTATCTATACTAATAAAAGGGTAATATGTTAATTAGACAGGATAAACCAGATAGATGTCTTCCAGATGTCCTTCTGGACAAAGCCATGGTGGCAGGGCGAGGCAGAGGTAGTTAGGGGCAATCAGGCCGGAAGGGGAGAGCGGTTAGGGACGATCAGGCCAATAGGGCAGAGTGATTAGGGGCAATTTGGCCAGCAGGGAAGCAGTTAGGGGCATCAGGCAGGCAGGCAGAGGTGATTAGGGGTGATCAGAAAGGCAGGCAGGCAGAGATTAGGGGCAATCAGGCAGGCAGGCAGAGGGGTTAGGGGTGATCAGGCAGGCAGGTGAGCATTTAGGAGCCAGCAGTCCCAGATTGCGAGAGGAATGTCTGACATCCCCTGAGGAATCCTGGATTGGAGAGGGTGCAGGCCGGGCTGAGGGATCCCCTGTCCCGTGTATGAATTTTGTGCATCAGGCCTCTAGTCTATAATAATAAAAGTGTAATATGCTTCTGGACGACCTTCTGGATGAAGCTGGGGCTGTAGCCACAGGAACTAGGCAGCTGCTGTGGCTGTGAGGGAGGGATCCAGGCAGCCACTGTGTCTGCGAAGGCCTACTCTTGCACGAATTTTGTGCATCGGGCCTCTAGTACACTATAATCACAAGTACTTAAAAATATAAAGGCAAACGATACATAACTCCAAGTAATAACTGATTGTGTTAGGATTGTCAATAATGAGTAATTTTTCTTCATTTTTTACAAATTGTATGTCTTATAAATAATTTTTCAAAATAAAGGCTGAAATTGCACAATGTCTGCTTATCCTTTCTCATGCTTGAGATTTCAGATTTATTCATTCCATTGAGCATAGGATTGTGTTTACTGCTAAGAGCACATCCCTGTAAAGCAGGTGTCTTCAAACTACGGCCCGTGGGCCACATGCGGCCCGCAGAGGAGTCTGATCCGGCCCGCCAGGTTTTTTGGGCAGTGAGCACAGCCGAGGTGTTACAGTAGGAATTAGTAGTTCATATAGTCCGGCCCTCCAGCTCTCTGAGGGACCGTGATCTGGCCCCCACTTTAAAAAGTTTGAGGACCCCTGCTAAAGTGTCACACACACACACACACACACCCCACCTACCCAGAGCAAAGTCTCCATTCACTGTCCGGATCCTCTCCTTCATGTTTCTTTGCCACACACCGGAAGTTTCGAAATAGGCTCTTCAAACTGCCTGGGTTACCCACCCAGGCTGCCCACATGGCGATTGTTTTTGAAACTCCAAGGACGTCAGCCCAAGTCTAAATAAGACAAAAATGTATGAATTAGCTACCATAATTACATCATTGGCATTTCAGAGGCTACTGCCAATGGTTTGTATGTTGTCTGATGGTTGAAATGATTGGTCACCACTCTTTCTTCTGAGTTGAGAGTGAAAACAGCTCTGTTTTTTTCTGTATGTTCACTTTTTCCTTTTCGGGGCTCCTGGCCTTCATTCTAAAACTCTGGGTGTGGGAACCATGGCAACTGTTAAAAAAGGAGGTATTGTGTTATTGTTATCAGGGATGCATACTGACCCCTTCTATTCCTTGTTTCGTTTGGCTAGGAAGGTAAAGCGTGAAGTAAAAGCCTTGGCAACGCTTCATCATCAAAATATTGTTCGCTACTATAACAGTTGGAATGGAGACGATTACATCAAAAGGTAACTGAAAAAGAAATTCTCATAGATGCAGTAAGATGGAGGAAATTGTCATTGGCTATATGTGGGCCATTAATACATTTAATAATCACAACAGGGGTGAGGAAGGATAAGCAGATACTATTTGAGACACTTATATCTCCATTCTGCAGGTAAGGAGACAAAGAATAATCTTTACCTTCCTCCTCTCCTTGCTCTAAACTTGCTTTCCCTGTCCTCAGCTGTTATCAGAACCTCAGGGTTAGCTTTCCTGACTTGGTTGTTTCATAGATAGACTTGTGCATGTGCCCCGACTTCAGTCGAGGCTGGAGAGGAAGGCTTGCGGAGGGCATTTGAACAAGTAGATGCTGCAACTGGAGTGTCCCTCCTCAGCTGCCAGGACTTTTCCTCCCCTCTCTCAGGCCCCCACATGCAATCAAGGAGTCTCTTTCAAGTGCCACAACACCACTTCTGGTGGGGTGGAGAGCAGTGGAAATAACTTTAAGACTACAAGCTTAAGATGACAGGGGCACCTCACCTTGCATATTCTTCCTGTTTTGTCTCAAGTAAACCACTGCCAAAGGGTTGTGATACTTTTTTTTTTTTTTTTAATATATTTTATTGATTTTGTACAGAGAGGTAGGGAGAGAGATAGAGAGCCAGAAACATCGATGAGAGAGAGTCATCGATCAGTTGCCTCTTGCACACCCCCTACTGGGGATATGCCCGCAACCAAGGTACATGCCCTTGACCGGAATCGAACCCGGGTCCCCTCAGTCCCCAAGCCGACGCTCTATCCATTGAGCCAAACCGGTCTCAGCAGGTTGTGATACTTTAAACAATAAAATAAAATAAACAATTTTACTTTATTGTTTAAAGTATTACAACTAGTAGTACATATATCTCCTTTGTGTTCCCTCATTGACTTCCCCCAGCCTCCCCTACCCCCTGTCGCCTGCCCGCACAAGACCCTGGGGTGGGGATGGGGATGAGGGCATGCGACACCCAGTGTTCCTTGTAGATGATCCTCTCACTGCAGTCCTGAGGCCATGGTGGGCTTGTCCATTCATCGTCTCCTGCCACCAGCCCAGTCCATGAATCATCAATTTCAGGAGTTCTTGACTGGCAGCACTTGGCACTTGAGCCTTTAGCAAATTCTTGGCGACCTCCTTCTATGTTCTAGCCAACGAATGTTCAAAGAATATAAGTTAATATTGAGGCCCACGTGTTTCTGAAAAGAGATCAGTCCTTTTCATGGTCAGCGAGATCAGTCCTCCCAGTTACATCTCATAGCAGTTTGTCGGCACTTCTGCCAGAGTACCTCTCCTTGTGCTGCTGTTTTATGTCTGTCTTTCCTTCACCTCTCTCCTGTTCAGCTGCCATCCCCGCGGCAGCAAGGACAGTGCCTACCTCGTTCCCTCATCTCTAGGTGCCTGTTCACAAGACGATGCTCAGTATATTGATGGTGAATTAAAATATTTAAAAATTACTTTACGTAGTAATGAGATTTGGTTTTCTGCAATTCCATTGTATTGATGTTCCCTTTCCTGTCTTTTAGAAAGGTGATCAAGGACCTTCAGTGTTAAAGAATGGACAGGCTTAGACTTTATAAGTTAGCTAAACTAATAACACCCTGGACATCTGGGAACTTAGGTTTACATCATGATTCAAATTTATTCATTTAGATTTCTGCTTTGAGAGATGGTTTGTGCTCAGTTAGCTGGAGCATCATTCCGTACACCGAAAGATTGCTGGTTCGATCTCAAGTCAGGGCACATACCCATGTTGGGTTCAATCCTTGGTACATATAGTCAATGTTTCTCTCTCACATTGATGTCTCTCTCTCTCTCTTTCTCTCTCTCTCTCTCTCAAATCAATAAGAATATATCTTCAGGTGAGGATAAAAAAGAAGAGAAGGTATAATTTTAAGAAGGAAATGTATTTTTTATAAACTTATTTTTATTGTTACTTCTCTTTGAATTTTATATCCAGATCATTGATGAAGTGCCTTTTCATCCAAATGGAATTCTGTGATAAGGGGACATTGGAAACCTGGATCGAGAAAAGAAGAAGGAAGAAGCCAAACAAAGATTTGTCACTGGAATTATTTAAGCAAATAGTAACAGGAGTGGATTATATACATTCAGAAGGGTTAATTCATAGAGATCTTAAGGTACGTGGAAAACGGATCAATGTCACTTAATAACTTAAAAACCCATCTCTTCAAATTTTAGAATCGGTGGACAGTTATGAAGGGATACCTCTGGTCCTCTCATGTGCGCATGGATCTAGCACCTGTCACACGTTTCATTCCCGAGATCCCCTCGGACGATCTCCAGGACGAGTGAGCTTGTCATCACTCACCCCTGGTGCTGTCTGGCTGGTCGCCACTCCAGCTGCAAACGCTAGGAGCTTTATCATGCTGAATGTCCCGTGCACATAATGATCGTGGCTGGCACCGCCCACTGGCTGCTCTGTCTCTGCGCCTCCTGCTCCTTGGGCTTGTCTGAGAGGCAGAAAGACTCTGGTAACCTGGCTTTGGGAACATGGGTTCCCCTCTCTCTCGGCCTTTCCTCTGAGGGCAGTCCTAGCTGCCAGGTCTGGGGTCTAGAATTTCCTTGGCATTTGGACACCGCTGCCCCATGATGGAAAATCGCAAAAATTCAAACCTTGGAACCTGTAGCAAACGTTTGCATTTTTATTTTATTTTATTTTTTTCTGTCTTTCTGGCATCCTACGTGGTCTGGAAGTGCAGTTTTCCCATTTTTCCATCTCATCACAACGAGCGAAGAGAGAACAGCTTTTCGGTCTCTCCTCATCCTCTGTGCCCTGGGAGGTGCCCACTCTCAGCCCAGACTCGTCCTGCGGAATCCTGCTGTTGCCCCTTTGCTCACCTCTTGCACAGGATTCTCTTCTGCCTGTCCCCTGCGTCTCCCCGAGTCTCACGCTCCCGCCGCACAGCAAACAAATATTCTTGTGCGCAGCTCTGCAAGCAAGCCACCCTCACTTTCCGACCCGATGGCAGAAACCTCTCCCCAGAAACTGGATTTCAGAGAGATCGGGAGCTTGTCTCTCTTCGGGTTAAAGAAAGCAACGCCCTCTGCCACCAGCCAGTATCGCGTCCGCGCCCCCTCGCTTAGTTTTTCACCACCTGTGCCCTGAATTCTCTTCTTTCTCTTTCAGTCTAGTTGTAGGGCTTCCTTTCAGCCAGCTTTCCCTTGGGTTCTGGGTGATAGACGTTTTGCTTTTTAGTCGGATTTTTGAAATTGTTGTGCACGGCAGCAGATTAGGTGTGTTTACCTACACCGCCATCCTCCATCTGTATCCTTGGTGCTAGGTTCCAATCTCACTGTTCCTTGTTCCAATCCAACTGCTATTTTCCAGCGGGCTTCTTGGAAGCTCCTCTTTCAGCTGCCCTAGGCTGATGTCTCTTCCCTCTCAGTGCCTTTACTAGGCCCTCTCATACATGTTAGCTCATGAGATCTGTGTGTGAATACACAGCCCATTATTGTATCGAAAGTCTAGCCTTTTCAACAACAGCAAAATATTAATGTCCTCTTCAGTAACTGTCTCTCTTCATGGTCTTTAGAATGTTGGTCAGTACCTTCTATAAATTTATGGAATAGGGTGAACACCCTCCCCTATCTGCTCAAAGAGTCACATGGAAAAAAATATATCAGTGCTAGTTATCAGCTTCTGGTTAACTTGGTATGCCTTCAAGGATAGAGGGGGAATGCTTTTGAAGAAGGTGCCAGAAGCCTAGAGAAATTGACACAGAAGAAGCCTCCATGACAAGTTATGCAAAGGATATCTTGCAGCATTACTGGACAGAGACCCAGTCTGAGAATCTCAAAGTTGGAAGGGACCTTAAGAGCACTTACTTTGATCCCCATAGAATCCTGGTCTTGTATTTGCAACATTTCCACCAAGTGGATGTCCAGTTCTGACTTGAATACTTACTGGGATAGGGAACTCTTGGACTCACATTCTTTGAACCCACTATGAGTATATTAGGTTTCACTATTAGTATATTTAGGTTACACCAAAGCAAATCTTTTTTGGTTGTTTCCACCCAATAGCCCTGGATTTATTTGTGGGGCCATGCAGTGAATCCATCTTCCACCTAACAGGTCTCAGATATTTGAAGGCAGCTCTGCCCAAGCCTTCTTTGCTGACAAAGAAACCCCAACTTCCTCAACTGGCATTTTAAAGACCCGTGATATTCAATTTTCTATTTTGGGCTACCTGTGTAAGTTTAAATGCCTTACACAAGGGCAGGCACAAGGAGGTGTACAGTTGTGAGTACACAAAACAGTGTTTATTCTTGTACTATTACTTCATAACTAGAGGCCCATTGCACAGATTTGTGCATGGGTGTGGTTCTTAGGTCTGGCCAGTGATCAGAGCCAATTGGGGCCGGCTCACCCAGTCTCGGGGGAGGGAACATGGGAGGTTGGCCTGCTGCAGGAGGTTGGCTGTGGGAGCACATTGACCACCAGGGGGCAGCTCCTGCATTGAGCATCTGCCCCCAGTGGTCAGTGCGCATCATAGCAACCGGTCAACAGGTCATTCAGTCGACTAGTCCTAATGGTTGCTTAGGCTTTTATATAAATAGATTATGGTATTATTTTCCACGTGAACAACTGTAACCCTACTTTTGCCTACCCCTGTAAGTAAATCTAAAAAATAGCCATTGCTAAATATGATTTGGATATGTGATGCCACTCGGTTAAAGTGGTACTTACGAATTAAATGTTGTTTTTTATTTTACTGTAGCCAGGCAACATATTTTTAGTAGATACACAACAAATAAAGATTGGAGACTTTGGACTTGTAACATTCCAGGAATATGATAAAAAGCGGACAGAAGAGAAGGGAACTCGATACTACATGAGCCCAGAACAGGTGTGGTCCCTTCCCTTTCTGTCTCTATGTTCTAATTAGCATATTATATAGGATGCTTTAGTCAAATTAATTTTTTTTTTACTTCAGAAGGCACAGATGTTTTTATCAGGTGAATAACAAATGTAAATATATTTTGTTCTCTTTAGCTCACTTCAGTGCACTATGGAAATGAAGTGGACATCTTTGCCTTAGGGCTAATTCTCTCAGAGCTGCTTTATATAACTGTGAGTCGTCAGGAAACACTTAAGGTAAATAATCTCACTGAAATAATTTGTTTGTTTATTTATTTGGTATGTTTTTAATTGCTTTTAGAGAGAAAGGGAGAGCTAGAAACATCAATGTGAAAGGAACACTGATCAACTGCCTCCTGCACACCCCCTTATGGGGGATTAAGCCCACAACCCAGGCATGTGTCCTGACCTGGAATCATCTGATGGCCTCTTGGTACATGCGTTGGCACTCAATCCACTGAGCCACACCAACTGGGCTCATAGAAAGAATTTAGCAACAGAAATTATTGGCCATCGCCCTGGCTGGTGTTCCTCAGTAGTTAGAGCATTAGCCTGGGCACCGGAGGGTTGTGGGTTCAATTCCCAGTCCAGGGCATGAACCTGTGTTGCAGGTTTGATCCCCAACCCCCATCAGGGCACATGCATGAGACAACCAATCGATGTGTCTTTCTCATGTCGGTGTGTGTGTGTGTCTTTGTCCTCTGTCTCTCTTCCCCTCCCTCCCTCCTTTTCATTGTCACTGAAAAGCAATGGAAAAAATATCCTGGGGTGAGGATTAAAAAAAAAAATTATTGGCCATCATCTTCAAAGTGCTGCTGTAGACAGTTTATTGCCTCATGTAATGATGGGCCTGAGCAAACTATGCTTTTTCTCTCCATCTTTGGGCAACTAAAACTTTTTGTTGGAAGTTCTGGTCAAGAGGGTGGAATAGGTAGACATGCTCCCCTCCTCCCACCACTACATCAAAATTACAACTAAATTACAGAACCACCACCCCTGAGGACTAGCTGAACAAAACTTCTCTGACTAAAGATACAAAGGAAAAGTTGTGTTGAGATTGAATATTGAATGTCATATGTGATTGAAAAATTAAAATAAAGAAACAAGACAAAACAAAAACACCCTTTTTGTTAAAGACTAAAAACTGTGGTGTGTGAGTGTGTGTGTGTGTGTGTGTGTGTGTGTGTGTGTGTGTGTTTAAAGGTATATGCATTTCATTAAACCATAGCTCTTTATTCCTCTTTGAATCAGTCAGTAAAATTTTGAAAGATTGTAAAAACGAATAAGCCTTGTTCTCGGGAAGCGACTGTGAGAGAGGGCTGTGCCTGTTTTGGGAGAAGGCATGGAGCCTTTGGGAAGCAGCCAGAAGGGGACTGAGAGTTATGGAGGCATGGAAGCTGGGCTCTGAAGGGTTGGTTTGACTTCGATAGTACAGTCTAGAAAGCAGGTGATCCCAGCATGGAGACAGGAGTGTGCAGGCAGAGCCTGATATTTTTATTGGGGTAGGTAAGGTACAAGGAAGTAGTGGTTGATGTGGTTGGAAATACATGCTGGGGCTCCTTGAAGGCAAGAATGTGGCCTTTGCTGGGAAGGCGGTGGAGAGCCACTCCACGTGCGGGGCGACTGGCTGTCTATCCTAGGCCTTAGCTCAGGAAAAGGGACGCAGCTGGAGTCCACAGCCTTCTCCTCTGCAAAGCAGGGAACGAAACAACTCCCTGTCGCACAGGGTTCCAAAGGGATGAAGGGAGATGAGGCATGTGATGTTCTTGGCACCGCAGCATGTGGTGATGTCCAAGGGGCCTATTGGATGCGGCGGGGTGGGGGCGGGGAGTCCTGCTTGCTTCCTTGCAGGAGAGACTTCCCAGAGATCTGGAAATGCCTCCGACTGAGGGCATGTCCGGGCTTCCGTGCTTCCTGAGATTGTTTTTCCTACCAAGTGAGACATTTTTTAAAAAAATATATGTTGTTATTGATTTTTCACAGAGCGGAAGGGAGAGGGATAGACAGTTAGAAACATCGGTGAGAGATAGACATCAATCAGCTGCCTCTTGCAAAACCCCCTAATAGGGATGTGCCCGCAACCAAGGTACATGCCCTTGACCGGAATCGAACCCGGGACCCTTCAGTTCGCAGGCCGACCCTCTATCCACTGAGCCAAACCGGCTTTGGCAAGTGAGACATTTCCTAACGAAGATACCTATGTCTTATTTTCAGATTTTCCAAGATCTAAGGAAGGGCCAGGCCCCGGATGTATTTGATGACAAAGAAGTAAGCACTTGAAAGTGATCAGAATTTCTTTTTTTTTTTTTTCCAATGGTTTGGTTTTTTTTTTTTTCTCTCACAATGTGTCTTTCTATCATTACAGAAAGCTCTCCTACAGAAATTAGTTGCAGCGGACCCCAAGATGCGACCTAAAACATCTGAAATACTGAAGACTTTGAAGGAGTGGAATGATGTGCCAAAGAAAAAAATGCGAAACACGTGCTAGTGCCTTTCTAAAAACGTAGCCTGCTTCTGATGTTCCATTTTCCTGCAATTGTCAAACATCTGCTAGGCGCAGGCGTCTTCAAACTTTTTAAAGTGGGGGCCAGATCACAGTCCCTCAGAGAGCTGGAGGGCCGGACTATATGAACTACTAATTCCTACTGTAACACCTCGGCTGCGCTCACTGCCCAAAAAACCTGGCGGGCCGGATCAGACTCCTCTGCGGGCCACATGTGGCCCGCGGGCTGTAGTTTGAAGACGCCTGTGGAATGTGGATGATATTTACCTATTTTCATTTCCCCCTTAATTTTAAAAATACATTTGCAGAAAGGTTTACACCTTTTTTTAAAAATTTGATTTTTAGAGCCCAACCAGTGTTGTTCAGGAGTTGAGCATTGACCTATGAACCAGGAGGTCACAGTTCCTTTCTAGGTCAGGGCACATGCCCAGGATGTGGGCTCAGTCCCCAGTGGGGGCGTGCAAGAGGCAGCCAATTAATGATATTCTCTCTCTCTCTCTCTCTCTCTCTCTCTCTCTCTCTCTCTCTCTCCCTCCCTCCCTCCTGCTCCGAAACTAATAAAAATATATTTTAAAAGAAGGCAAATGCTCAGCAAAAACCTTCATCCTTATAAAAAATGATTTTTAGAAGAAAGGAGAGAGAGAGAGAGAGAGAGAGAGAGAGAGAGAGAGAGAGAGAGAGAGAGAGAGAAACATTGATCGGTTGCCTCCTGCATGTGCCCCGACCAGGGGATTGAACCCTCATCCTGGGTATGTACCCTGACTGGGAATCAAACCTGCTACCTTTTGGTGTATGGGACAGTGCTCCAACCAACTGAGTCATACTGGCCAGGGTTATACTTTTTAACTTCAAAAACATTTTTGCAATTTGACTTTCCCTAGCTCCTTATTATGAAGACTGGGGGGGAAAAATCTCTCAATTTTTATATCAATGAATGAATTAATTAATATTTTTAAATGTCTATTTCTAGCCACAAAAAAAAATAAGCTCTTTCACTGTTTTATTAAAAAAAAAAAATATATATATATATATATATATATATATATATATATATATATATATATATATTTTTTTTTTTTTTAGAGAGGAAGGAAGAAGGATAGAGAGCTAGAAACATCGGTGAGAGAGATACATCGACCAGCTGCCTCCTGCACAATCCTTATTGGAGATATGCCCGCAACCAGGGTACATGCCCTTGACGGGAATCGAACCTGGGACCTTTCAGTCCGCAGGCCGGCGCTCTATCCACTGAGCCAAACCGGTTTGGGCCCTATTTTATTTTATTTTTAAAAAATATTTTTTTTATTTTCTTACAGAGTGGAATGGAGAGGGATAGAGAGTTAGAAACATCGATGAAAGAGAATCACTGATCAGCTGCCTCCTGCACACTCCCTAATGGGGATGTGCCCGCAACCAAGGTACATGCCCTTGACCGGAACTGAACCCAGGACCTTTCAGTCCACAAGCCAACGCTCTATCTACTGAGCCAAACCGGTTAGGGCTCTTGCCCTATTTTAAATAGTTAAGCCAGTTGGAGAAAAATTGTGACCATAAAAAGACAGATTATATGCAATCACTTTGGAAAACAATTTATCCTGTAATAAAGATAAATGTCTATATACCAGAAAGCCATCAATTCCATTCCTACATACATGCCTACAAGAATATTCATAGAAATCTTGTTTATAAAAGTCAAAGGAACAGAAAACAGCACTGCTGTCCATCAAGAGAAAAGTGGATACACACATTGTATAATATTATATTTGCGTTGGAATACTACAGAGCAGTGAAAATGAACAAATGACAGCTAAATGGAATAACATGATACACCTCTCACGAACAATGTAAGCCACAAAGCACATTACAGAAAATGTACACAGAATGAGTCCATTTACATAAAATTCCAGAACATGCTAAACGATACCATTTGTGTAGGAATCTAAACAAATGTAAACAATAACAAAGGGAAGGAAATGTTGAGAAATATTAAATCTGATAATGGTAATCTCTGGGCAAGGATGGTACTGATGTGACTGGGAAAGTGGATTTCAAAGGTACTGCTAACTTCTTTTTTTCTTAAACTGGATGTTGAGTTCACTAGTGTTTACAATTACTTACCTTAAGTACATTTTGTATCTATTCTAACAAACATTTTAAAGCAATGGTTGGAAACCGGTGGTCCATGGACCACTGGTGATCCATGAGGTCTGAAAGGTTGGCGACTGCTCTTTAAAGAGATGATAACTCTGCTGTAAGGCAATAGCTAAGCGTAGAAAATAGTTAACCTGCACAGGGCTTACAAGTAATACTTCAGCTGGGAGTTTGGATGAGGAGAGAGACCAAATTGGCAGTCTGGGCAAGGGGCTTGACATATAGATGACATGGAATAATAATGCATTTTCTTTAAAAAAAAATATATTTTTATTGATTTCAGTGAGAAAGGAAGAGGGTGAGAGAGAAACATCAGTGATGAGATAAAATCATTGATTGGCTGCCTCCTGTACACCTCACACTGGGGACCGAGCCTGCATCTTGGGCATGTGCCCTGACCAGGAATCCAACCGTGAACTCCTGGTTCATGGGTCGATGCTTAACCATTGAGCCACGCCAGACGGGCAGTATTCATTTTCTTAGGTGTGCTAACGATATTATGGTCATGCAGGAAAATGTCCCATTCTTAGTCAATGCATGAAGGAGTATCTAGGGGTGAAGTGCCATGAAGTTTGCAACTTTCAAATGTTTAGCAAAAATAAATGTGTATATGATGAGAGAGAAAGAAAGCAAATGTTAACGGTTGACCTATGATAAATCTAGGTTGAGGGTATAGAAGTGTTTTTTGAACTTTTCTGCAGGTTTGAAATATTTCTGGGAGGGGAGAAATCTTTTTTAAAAAACAGTATTATCTGGATATAATGAGTAAGGCTGTGCTCCAAGGAAGGCAGCCTTACTTTTACCTTCTCATTTTAATATTTATGTTATCTCTTGGAAGTTTTTATTTGTAAGTATATATTTTCTCAGCCTCAAAATTATAATGTATAAAATGTATCGTCTTAGAGGAGGAGAGGGGCAAAGTCCAGAGACCTTATTTTCAAATTATAAAGCACACTTGGAAATTTTGAAAGATATATTTGTATATGATATATATATATATATATATATATATATATATATATATATATATATAATGCATTCACCCTTTTAAAAAAATTTCTTTTGTTGGAGTATTTTAAAACAAATTTAAGGAATTATGTCATCTCACTTGTAAATACTTAAAATGTTCTTTATCTCTAAGAGATAAGATCTTTTTAACATTAAGAAAACCGTAATATCATTGTCACTCAACAAAATTAATAAGATGTGTTTAATTACTAGTATATCAAAATTCAGCATGCATTCAGTTTTCCTGTCTCAAAAGTATCTTTCTACAGGTTGTTTTGATCAGAATTCAACATTGCATCTAGTTGATGTCTCTTTTACTCTCTAACATCGACTCTTGTTTTTGGTTTCTTTCTTCTTGCCATTTATTTGAGGAATATTTATTATAGAATTTACTCCATTCCGGATGTGGCTGATGATATACCCTGGTGTCTAGTTACTTCTAGAAACTTGATTTGATTCTGATTCGAAGCTTTTCCCTCTGGAATACTGCAGAGGTGATAGTGTGTTCTTTCTGGCTACCATGTCTGGTTGTTCCACTTTGGGTGATTTTCAGATTGATCGGTGGCTCGTGGTGCTGTCATCCATCACAAGGCTTCCTTTCAATCTTTCACCTAATGGTTTTAGCAACCATTGATGAATGTTGTCTGGACCCATTAATTCATTAGGGGTTAGTGAATTTTTGGCTTCTATCAAACCTCTTGCATTTATCATATATGATTCTTCTATAATGAAGTTTCTCTAAGGCTAAATGGGAAAGATGGGCTATTTAACATTATTTTGTCAGCTTCCAAAGAAACCCCATGTCCATTAGTCATTCCTCATTTCCCCCCAGAATTCTAAGTAATCACTGAGCTACTAGAATCTTCTATCTCCATGGATTTCCCCATTCTGGACATTGCATTTAAATGGAATCATACAATATGTGGTCTTCCTCGCTTCGTGTACTGTTTTTAAGGTTTACTCAGGTTGGTTCTTTTTGTTGGATCCTTCATTTTATTTACTCGTTAATGGATGGACATTTGGGTTGTTTCCATTTTCCTGCTAATATGAAGAAGGCTACTGTGAATGTTCATGCTCAGGTTTTATGTGGATATGTTCTCTTGGGCATGTACCTAAGAGTGGAACTTCTGGGTCATGTTGTAACTCCTTCCTCACTACTTTGCTATCAAAGTGATGTTCAGAACCCAAATTCAGTGCTATTTCCATAGTGTTCCACCATCTCCCTCTCAGAATGAAACTTCCTCCTAGCCCTCCCATTGTGTAGTGCCTCTGTATTGTGCTTACCTACCAGTTGGCCTCAAAGCGCAGCTATTCCCACATGGCTGTTCAGCTCATGCTGTGAATTGCTGGAGAGCAGGGACAGGCACTCTTGCTTTTGGTATAGCCAAGACATCGAGTACACTGCCCTGCATAAAGCAGGAACTCTATTATGTGCTTTTGAATGGGTGGAGAGTGTTAATTTTACATGATCGAACTTACAAAATACATCGAATACTAAATGTCCACTTTAAAATGTTAAGTATTAAATGTTGGGCAAATAACACTTAAAGGTCTGTAAGGCAAATCAGTTTGCTACCCTGAAATCTACTTGTTTTGAATTCCAGAAGCTCCAGTATGTGGGATTTGAAATGAGGAAAATGAAACATTTTAGAAATTGTATAGATAGGACTTTGAAAATAAACAGCATAATATGAACAAAAGTAAATGACGTTAAAATTTACTTGTTTCAAATTTCATGTAGATGTTCTAAAGATGATTAAAAATTTATTTTCAATGTTTCGCTTCCCTTTCATTATTGTCTAGTTATGAACTCATAAAAGGCCTATACGAATAAAACATTTTTACTCATGTTGAAAGCCTTCATTTGGAACCAGTGATGGACAAGAATGGTGGGGTGTCTCTCACTCTCCAAGGCAGGCCCTGGGCCTGGAAATCCAGATCACCCTCTGGTGAGTGCTGGGGCCACCAACATTATTCTCCATTCTCAGAAGAGTTGTTCATGAACATACTCAGAATATTCTAGGCCGCTGGGCAGGTGGTGGCTGTCCGCCAAAGTCACTAAGAGGAGACAAGGAAGCCAGTTCCTAATTCCAATGTGAAACAATCCACATGGCTTTGAGACTGACGGAAAGAATATAGGTACATTGGCTGAAATGACAGGAGAGGATGTGACTAAAACCTGAGGGAAAGATGTACTCCTTTTAGTTATTAACATAGTTTTATTATTTTTAAATGAAACAGATATTCAACAGCATTATTATTTTTTTTAAATATACTTTTATTGATTTTTTTACAGAGAGGAAGGGAGAGAGATAGCTAAAAATACCAACCAGCTGCCTCTTGCACACCCCCTACCAGGGATGTACCCGCAACCAACGTACATGCCCCTGACGGGAATCGAACCTGGGACCTTTCAGTCCGCAGACCGACGCTCTTACCACTGAGCCAAACCGGTTTCGGCAACAGCATTATTTTTAAATGAAACAATATTCAACAGCATTATTAACTGTATGACCTCCAATATATTTTTAACATTATTGCTGACAGTATTACAGATGTCCCCCATATTTTATATATGTACATGTATTCATAAAAATGACTCATGCTCTGTATGAAGAACTCAGGCCCAGAAGTTAACCAGGTAAGTGGTTCTCAAGCTCTGCTGCCTCTTAGACTCAAGGGCAGTGATGCCAAGGCCCCAGGGAGCAATGACCTCAGTACCTCTGGGGGCGGGACCCTCGTATTATTTTTTAAAGCTCCCCGAGTTCAACTTGAGGACAAATGAACTGGGTCATGTTAGGTCGGAGGCTAAAACACGTTGTGCTATGGATTTGCTTGTGCCCGTGTAGCTGAGTGTTTGCCATGTTCTCGTGTGTGCTGTTTCCAACACAAGGGAGAAGAGGTTGACCTCTTGCTCTTTGCTACTGACAGGGGAGCGGTAAAACTGTACAGGCGAGGTCACAGTGCTATCCCGAGAGCAGCAATGCCCTACAGTTAACTACAGCATTAGTTCTCACCCACAGGTGCTTCACAGACTCATTCTTAGAACTCTGAATACAGACATCTAGGAACTGTCCTAGATTAGCGAATCAAAATCACTTTTTAAAAAGTTCACCGTTTTGGTGCCCGACCTCGGGCGGAGCTCTGTAGAGGTGTGCCAAAATAGGTCTTTAGATGTATTCAGTTAAATCATAGGGAAGCAGATTTCAGCTCAAGACGGAAAAGTAACTCTGAAATTGCTTAGACCTACCCAGCAATGGAATGGGCTGTTTTAAGGCAGTGAGCTCTGAGAAGTGTGGGAACAAGCTCCGTGAACCCTCTCCGTAGAGGGGTGTCTTTTTGATTGTTTGTTAATCCTCACCTGAGGATATTCTTCCATTGAATTTTAGAGAGAGTGGAGGGGAGGAAACATCGATGTGAGAGAGAACCCTTGGCAGGAAGTGAATCCAGGACCCTTCAATGGGCGGGCTGTGTATTCACTGAGCCAAACCGGCCAGGGCAAGGGTGTCTGCTTATCTGATGAGGGATTTTGGGAGACTGAACTTAGCACGTGAGGCCCAGTCCCTGGTGGATCGTCAGCCTTGCTCTCTGTTTCAGCTTCAAGGACAATAAAGCTGATATTGTGGTATCTTTCACATCTTATTTCTCAACTTGTTCCAAAGTGGAGAATAACAGTTACCTGTTGATGTCCTTAAATTCCATAAGCATCACAATAGAGCCATAACTTGTAATGGCCCATCTGGTGTTCTGAAAAAGTATTCCATTACTTTATTGGAGTCCATGAACTTTTATATTCCAAAGTACAAAGTACTTCTACAGTGCAAAAAACCCCCCACAAAAACAAAGATTTGGCATAAAAATTTTTGGGAATTCTAACTGCTTAACTGTCTAGGAAACAACAGCATTTTCCAAGTTTCTACTTCATTGAGAAACTTAGTCATGATCTGTAGAAGTCGGTCCTGGGCAATTTGAAGACAGGTCTTCTTTATCTGTAATTTACATGAAGAAAATAGAAGACTTGTGAACTATTCTAGAAAATTATTTCAACATAACATGCATTTTGTAGCTTTGTTTGCTCTTGTTAAACCAGGAAAAGATACTAGTAAAAAACAAACAAACCAATAACTGCCAAAACCAGTTTGGCTCACCGGATAGAGCATCGGCCTGCGGACTGAAAGGTCCCAGGTTCGATTCTGGTCAAGGGCATGTACCTTGGTTGTGGGCACATCCCCAGAGGGGTGTGTGTAAGAGGCAGCTGATCGATGTTTCTCTCTCATCGATGTTTCTAACTCTCTATCTCTCTCCCTTCCTCTCTGTGAAAAATCAATAAAATATGTTAAAAAAAATTTTCACTCTCAAGTTCAAAATCTTTAAATAAGATTAATAAGTTAATAAGTCAGCCTGGGCAAATGTATTTGAAGGGAAAGCACTTGGCTCTGTAATACATATGACAAGTTTTAAACCATTTCTTTCTAAAATTAAAAACAAAACAAAAAGTGTCTTTCAACAAGCTGACTTTCATGGCTCAGAGACAAATATTCTATTTATATAATAATGAGTTCTAAAAAGTTAATATATCTTTCAAGTATCTATAACTTAAGAAGGATTAAAAATAAAGCATAAAAAATTATCATCCTTAAGTGAATCAAATTTTTTCTTAAGTAAAAGACTAAAAAACTCCCTTCTGCACTGTTTCCAAAAAGTTAAAAACACCTTTTACAAGGCAATTATTTCTATACTTATTACTTATTTAAGACATTGATTCTACATTACCTTTTGGATAGGATAAGAAATTTCCATTATCTATGGAAAATATGACTTTCATAAAAAAAAAAAAAGAAAGTTGAAAATCAAAGAGCATTTGTATCCAATATTTTTAAAAAGTTTAAAGCATTTTCTTACCTTCATAGGCTGTTCCACACCAAATACAATACAGATGTTCTTCTCTTAAATAACTCGTCAATATCTGTAATTTGTCCAGTACCTACAAACAGGACACAAGCACATTAATGGTTCACATTGACCAGGAACTTGGTTTTCTGGTCTCTTGGATCATGCTGACCTACCCCAAGGCTGTAAATCTTCCACTACACACTCTACCAGTTAGGAGAGGTGTGAAAGGCAGAATATTTTAGAATGTGTCCCAGTTTACCAGCTACCCTGATTATTTTCACAAGTTTTCAGACTGAATTGAGACTCATTGTTAACATTCAGAAATAGAATTTGGCTGGCCCTGTTAGGATAAGGGTCGTTTAAAGACCACTTCTACTTTCAAAGAATCTACCTTCCCCTGTGGGGTGAGGGAGAACATTGTCTGCCTGTGCCATTCAAGTTCTCATCAGTGGTCTCCCATTTAAGTGGTACATAGGTTTTTCAAATTTTGAATGTTTCCTACAAAAGTCTTACGGACATGTAACCATGTGGTTATTTCTGGAATAATCTCCTCTTCCTTTGAATTGAGTTTTGCTTGTCTTGTGTGTGGGTGGGGAAGAAGAATCGCTTCCACAAGTTTAACAGGAAACAAGGTAAAAATGGAAATAATTTACATTTGCAGCTAATCCATCTACCACACTAGAGCAGAGGTGAGAGGGTGAACTGAAGCTAAAGGGAAAAATGATAAAGTTTTGATCTGGAGTTAATAAACCTATAAGGCAGTAGTTCTCAACTACGGGTGATTTCCCCTCAGAGGACATGTCACAAGGGGGAAGTGCAACAGGCATCTTGCAATACACAGAACAACACCCCAGAACACACCACTGCCTGGCTCAAAATGTCAACAGTGCCAATGCTGAGACAGCCTGCTCAGGAAAATGGTCCCAAAACATACACTTAAATCTTCACTCTCATATTCATCTTCATCTTGTTTGTTTTCTTCCTCTTCCTCTTCTTCAGTCTCCTCTTCAAGCTTCAGCCAGTACCAGGCCTCTCTGGGAACCTGTATATTCTGAAAATGTAGAATCGTTCCCAATTAAACATAGCTAAACATGAGCCTATCACCAGTATCTTTGTGTCAACATGAACTCATCCTTTTTTTAAAAAATATATATATTTTATTGATTGTTTACAGAGAGGAAGAGAGAGGGATAGAGTTAGAAACATCAATGATAGAGAATCATCGATCAGCTACCTCTTGCACACCCCACACTGGGGATGTGCCCGCAACCAAGGCACATGCCCTTGACCGGAACCAAACCTGGGATCCTTCAGTCTGCAGGCCAACACTCCATCCACTGAGCTAAACCAGTTTCAGCGAATTCATCCTTTTGATTAAAAATTTACTGGATGCTGCTTCAAGCGTAAAGCACTGCACTGTAAATTCTGAGGATGCAAAACCCAATTTAAAAAATATATGTATATACACATGTATTTAAACCCTTATCCCAGGACATGCTTATTGAATTTTAGAGAGAGGGGGTGGGAGAGAGAGACAGAGGGGAAAACATCAATGTGAGAGAGAAACATCAATTGGTAGCCTTCCTGTACATGCCCTACATGCCCCAAATGGGAATTGAACCTGAAATCTCAGTATGTGCCCTGACCAGAAATCAAATCTGCTGCCTTTTGTGTATGAGACAAACCTCTAACCAACTGAGCTACCCAGCCAGGGCCCAATTAGAATACTGTATTGTCTCCAAGTTCAATCTACCGGTACTAGGGAAAATAAGCTATGGGCATCAATAGCTTAATGGATATAAAATAATACATATAAGGATACCTATGTAATACCTTAATCAATAAAGAAAAATAAAAAAATAATAAATTAATAATAATAAATACCGTACATATAAGCTAGAAAATCTTAAGAGTCAAGACATACATTCAAAATAAAGTGCTAGGAAAATATATAAAAATGAGATTGCTCCTAGCAATATATTTAAAGATAATTTTGAGACTTTAAAAACTACATTTTTAAAATTGATTTTGAGAGAGAGAGAGGGAGTTTTGTTGTTTCACTTATTTATGTACTCATAGGTTGATTCTTGTATGTGCCTTGACTGGGGATCGAACCCATAACTTTGGTGTATGGGGACAATGCTCTAAGCAACAGTTATTTGGCCAAGGCACAATTTTGAGACTTTTGTACCATCAAAATAAAATAAAAAGGCAAAATAAAATCAAAGATAGAAATCATTTAAATCTGAAATAGATAGTATTCTACCATGATATTAATAGTTAGAGACACATGAGGTACACAAGGTAGACTGAAAATAGGCTATTCTGGTTAGTCAGATATTCTGGTGAATAGAATTTCCATACATAGTGGCTCTGAGTAACCAATATTAACATAAGCAGAGAACAACTATTGTAAATGTGAAAATGATATTTAACCCTTACTGGATAATTCAGACTACTCAGGTTCCTGACGTGAAAAGTCAGTATTTTGAATAGTACATGTTAAATGAAAACTTTAATCCAGTGAGTTTTAACTGGTGTGCCACAAGAATTTTTAAAAGATACAATTCTCGACTATTCAGTCAGGAACACCAAACTCTTTTTTCTTAGATTGTCAAATAAAAAAATGACAGCCATCTGATGTCCATAAATACATAAGTCATATAATAGAGTTGCATCTTATTGGTCATGTCGCATAATAAGGCTGATTGGTTAATTCTTGGTACCAGAAATTCTTATATACACGTATAGGCACTGGATTTTTTAAAAAGTCATTTAGGAACAAAATGGGTAGGTATTATTATTATTATTTATTTGGTAAATCATTCAAAATTATATCTATTTTTTTTGTCAGATGGGTAAAACATATTTCTTGGTGAGTCACAGTTATAGTAATTAGCTTATTAGATGTGCCATTAGGTGAAAAAGGTTGAAAATTGATGCTTTGCTTCGTAGAAGATGAGCTATACCAGAATTGGAATGTTTGGTTTGGTTTGTTGTTTTTAAATATAAATTCATGGCAAATCACACTGGGGGCCAAAACACTTCACTACCGAACTGAAAGCAGGTAAAAGGCTTGCCTTCTGAGTATCCAATTGTTGACAGGCTCTTTGGCTTCTTCTAAGATCTCCTTCCAGCTTCATTTCATCTTGCTTGCTTTTAAGTCGCATTCTAATTAAAGAAAAAAAAAAATAGCACATTACAGGTCTGTACTTGCTTTATCCATTTTCTATGCCCAAGTACTAAAAACTGCCTGGTTAATGGGCTCCGTGGTTGAGTGTCAACCTACGAACCAGGAGGTCACAGTTCGATTCCCAGTCACACATGCCTACATTGAGGGCTCTATCCCCAGAGTGGGGTGTGAGGGGGCAGCTGATCAAAGATTCTCTCTCATCACTAATGTTTCTATCCCTCTTCCTTCTTCTCTGAAATCTATTAAAAACTAGAACACGTTGAGGCAAGATGAAACAAAAAACAGCTCAAATACAAAGTTTTACCGGAACTGTTCTGCAGCATTTTCTTCAGCTTTGTTTTTCATGTGAATCTTTCTTCTGTAGCTTTCTAATTTTTCCTCTGCTTTCCGTTTTAATAAAGTCTCATGGCCAATGCCACTTTTCCCTGTTCAAACAGACAACTCTGTGAGAAATTACATTTAAATTTATATTTCAAAACGTGACAATTTATATATTGTTATAACAAATTAAATGGAGTTGTAACTTGATTACAATCACTCAAAATCATTTGATAAGAATGGCAGGAGAAAATAGAGATTAAAAAAACACCCTAAGCACACAATTTGATTTTTTGCAAAATCAATATTAATTTGATCTAATATGACAGTAATACTATACAATTTTTTAAAATTGGAGAACTCCAACTTTCATCTAAATATTATGAAAAAATAAAACATATTTTTCAAATATAATACGTTCAAAGTATTAAGAAAAACATTCATTTATTTGTTTTTAAATTTTATTTTGCAAATACAGTTTACATTCAATATTATTTTGTATTAGTTTTAGGTGATCTGATATTTAAGGAAAACTTTTATTATTATTATTTAAAATATATTTTATTGATTTTTCACAGAGAGGAAGGGAGAGGGATAGAGAGTTAGAAACATCGATGAGAGAGAATCATCGATCAGCTGCCTCTTGCACACCCCCCACTGGGGATGCGCCCGCAACCAAGGTACATGCCCTTGACCGAAATCGAACCCGGGACCTTTCAGTCCAAAGGCCAACACTCTATCCACTGAGCCAAACCGGTCCCAGCTTAAGGAAAACTTTTAATGGATATATCTGTTTCAGAATACTTTCTGAACATTTTTTTTTTATAAAAAATATATTTTATTGATTTTGTACAGAGAGGAAGGGAGAGAGATACAGAGTTAGAAACATCGATGAGAGAGAGTCATCGATCAGCTGCCTCTTGCACACCCCCTACTGGGGATATGCCCGCAACCAAGGTACATGCCCTTGACCGGAATCGAACCCGGGACCTTTCAGTCCCCAAGCCGACGCTCTATCCATTGAGCCAAACCGGTTTCGGCTACTGTCTGAACATTTTTAATGGTTACAACAATTTCCCCCCAGATTTTTTATTATTTAAAATTTTATACTCACTAAAAATTATTTTTATTTTAAAAGGTTTAGAAATTGAACTAAGAAACATTTTACTGAGGGCTTATGATAAAAATTGAAACAGATCCATCATAAAAAATACTTATTAAGCAAATATATGTGCTAGATATAAGCGTAAGTTATTATTACTGGTAAATATCTCTAAAAATAATTACATACATACCTGTTTTGACATTGAGAGGAATTGGTTCAACAATACCATCTCCTAAAAAAAAAAAAAAAAGAGAGAGAACAAAACACAAACTACTTTAGAAATTCTTCCTCAAACTATCAACAAGCAGTTTGCAACTTTACATTGTCCCACAGAAATCCCCTCCTGTTTCAATGATATTCAAACTGCAATCTGAACATCAATACTGTAAACCAATTACCTCATTTTAAATACAGAGTTCTCAATAAGGGTGACCCACAGCCTCCTGAGTCACTTAAAGGTAGTGTTTTATGAAGTAAAAGACTTATATTAAACATCCAAGAGGGTGACAGTCTTTTTAGATAAGATCAAAGCAATTACATAAAGGAGAGAAGAAAACAGCTTTCAGAAGCTACTTTAAATATATGGCCTTTATATCTTTAAAAAAATATATATTTTATTGATTTTTTACAGAGAGGAAGGGAGAGATATAATTAGAAACATCGATGAAAGAGAAACATTGATCAGCTGCCTTCTGCACACCCCCTACTGGGGATGTGCCTGTAACCAAGGTACACGCCCCTGTCTGAAATCGAACCTGGGACCCTTGAGTCCGTAGACCTATGCTCTATCCATTGAGCCAAACCGGTGAGAGCTGCCCTCAAACCGGTGAGAGCTATTTTGGAAATGGATTCTCCAGTGCCATTCCAGCCTTCCAAATGCGCTAGTATCAAATCTTAATAAAGTCTCACTTCCTAAAAAGAGAAGTGAGAATGGAGTCTCGACTTCGGCAGCTGCTCTACAGGTACAGGGCAAACAGGGCAGAGTCCTGGCAGAGTCCCCAATGTCGTTTCCCTTCCCTTTGGCCATGGTTAGCTGTTGTCTCCATTCTAATCTTTGCCCGTCCCCATCGTTAGTGGCTTCGAGGCTGAGCTGGGCTGACCAGCAGCTCTTAGTGGCCCCTGGTCGTGTGAAGTGGATGTGGGAAGGTGAAAGTTCTCCATAACACTTGTTAGCAAACAAGAGGCTAAGAAGCTTAAGTTGTTTGGATTTCTGTGTAGATGAGTAAGATTCAACAGCCATCTCTGGCCCTCATGGGTGAACCACCATTGGGTGGTTAGGAACACTTTTTTTTATTTCTGGATGTGACTTACCACTCTTGCCAAGGGCCTGACCACTTTTATATCCCATCTTCTGGAGCAAAGCAAACCCTTTGTTGTCACAGCCTAGTGCATTCTTCAACCCAATGTCCCGTCTTTCTCGTTCTTCTTCCTTTACACTCTTCTGCCTGTTTTTCAAATTAGCTTCTTGTTGCTTTTCTTCTTTTCGACGGGCTTCTCGAACTTGCCTTAGCATTGGCAATCCTGGTCTGATATCTTCTCTGAAGAAAAAAGGGAAAAGGCCGTTTTAGATGAGTACGTGAAGCTGTCTCATGACTTTGATACTCACTCACCTGACACTACTTCATATTTCGGTGCTACCTCTCTGACCATCTGTGTTATCACAAATATTAGAATGCAATCAGTGACCTCTGAGAATGGCTATTTTAATAAAAATGATGATGGTTGGTGCCAGATTATGGGAAACTAAAGAAAGTATACAGTTCAAAAAGTAAGTTTGGGTTAATTTTTCTAAGTCGTTGGCAATAATAACGAGCCAAGTAGCTAGGAGAGACAGTAAGATGAAATAAAGGAAAGGAGCAAATTTCCTAGGAAGAGGGGAATAAAAAGAGTCAAAGGCAGAGTAAAATGGGTAGCACTCAGAGACTCCTTGAAGCACTGTATGGATATGTAGATGGTGTTCCAATAAAGCAATTAGTAACTTTCCAACCTCACATTTGAAGTTAATGTCATTGCTTGAGAGTTTACATCAATGCCTTATACACAGCATTCTATGAAGTGTACACATTGACTTACTGGACATTAATGAAGGAATCAGACATATAGTCCTCTTCTTCCTCCATGTTCAACTTCATATAACAGGAGTATCTGCAAATCAAATAGGACAGGGTAACAGTTACTAATTTTTAAGAGTCTGATTCTGAGCTGCAGCCTGAGACTATGCATTTCTAACAGGTTCCCAGGCGACGTTCATGCTTTCCTTTGGCCTCCATGTGGTTCTAGAGCAGTGGTTCTCAGCCTTTCTAAGGCTGCGACCCTTTAATACAGTTATTAATGTTTTGGTCGCCTAAGACCATCAGAAAACACAGATATTTACATTATGATTCATAACAGTAGCAAAATTACAGTAATGAAGTAGCCACGAAAATAATTTTATGGTTTGGGGGTCACCACAACATGAGGAACTGTATGAAAGGGTTGCGGCATCAGAAAGGTTGAGAACCACTGTTCTAGAGGAAGGTGACAATTTCTATACTCTCTTAGGCACAAGATGGCCAACTGTAGTGCTTTACGTCCCTGCAACAGGAGAAGGGATGACTTAAACCAGGGCCAAGACGCCCCTCTTTCCTTACATGGTATGAATATGTGGATTGTGGGGAAAGAAACTCTTCATTAGGGTTTCTGAACTGCAAATATGTGAAGTTGGGCTGCTGAGGGCCATCTTCTTGGCCATATTAAGAGATCCTGTTCTGCAGAGTGAACCCAGACAGAGAGAACAGACAAAGATAGGCCTAAAAGCAACGAGGGTCCAACCCTAGTTTCCAAGACCCTGATTTCTTTGACTCTGTGACCTAGCATTCTTCCCAGCTACATAGGCTTATAAATTTCCTCATTGCTTAAACTTGTTTGAGTAGGAATTCTGTCAACTGCAACCAAGAGTCTGGTCACTGGATGAAAAAACATATTACTATACTAGTTTTTAATATTTTTAATGTCTATCTTGCCAATTAAGCTATAAACCACAAGGACAAGTCCCCTATATGCCAATGCCTACACCATTGTGTCCCAAGTATCATAAATTCTTAATGTTCAACAATGATGAGAAAAAGGGTCTTTAATAATATTAGTAATTTTGTGGTAATAAATGCATTTTCCCTACAGTGTCATGTCTTATTTAAAAAAAAAAAAAAACCAAAAAACTTGCCGAAACCCGTTTGGCTCAGTGGTAGAGCGTCGGTCTGCGGACTGAAAGGTCCCAGGTTCGATTCCAGTCAGGAGCATGCACGTTGGTTGCGGGCACATCCCGGGTAGGGGGTGTGCAGGAGGCAACTGGTTGATGTTTCTCTCTCATCAACGTTTCTAGCTCTCTCTCTCTCCCTTCCTCTCTGTAAAAAAAAAAATCAATAAAATATATTTAAAAAAAAAACTTGATGTAAATATAGGATCAATACAGAAAGCCGCATTATGTACAGGCTAATGAATTATCATGTACAAATTACAGAGATTTAATGATGATTAAATGCGCTAAAAAAATGTGTGATATACTGGGTGTTAAAACATCATGTGTAAGGATACTATTATTACACATAAAGTATCCTTACATGATAATTCATTAGGCTGTACAGACAAATGAACAGCCTAATGAATTATCATGAGGCAAACACTCTTATAACCAGGTAGTAGCCTCCAAGATGGCCGCCAATTATATTTGCTTCTTGGTTTTCAACATCTTTGATTGACGCGTGTCACCACACAGATATTATGGAAGTGAAGGAGTATGGCGGCTTGGTCATAAATGACACTACAGCTCTTAGTTAGGTCACTCAAACTCTTAAGTTAGATTACTCACTCAGAAGGAAGTCGGCTGTCCTGCAGTGAGGACACTCACACAGCTCTATGAAAAAGGTCCACACGGGAGGAACAGAGACTTCCTGTGGACAACAAATTTGAAAGCTACATGAGTGAGCCACCTTGGAAATGGATTCTCCAGTGCCATTCCAGCCTTCCAATGACTCAGCCTGGGCTGGCATCTCCACTGTAACTTCTTAAGGAAGTCCATGCTAAGCTAAACCAGTAAGAAATTCCAGATCCACAGAAACTGTGATATAAAAAATGATTATAGTTATTCAAGCTGATAAATGTTGGGATAATGTTTACAGTAAAAGATAATGCAAACCATCACTCATATCAGAAGCTAGAATCTCGCTGGCCACCTCAGGAGCCCTCTTTGTCCTCTAGTCACTCACACTCCTTCTAATCACCTCCTTTTCTTTATAGTCGCATCACCCACGTGTGCATCCTTAAACGTTACAGTTTAGTTTTTTCTATTTTTCTTTTTTTAAAAAAATATATATTTTATTGATTTTTTACATAGAAGAAGGGAGAGGGATAGAGATAGAGAGAGAGCTAGAAACATTGATGAGAGAGAAACACCGATCAGCTGCCTTTTGCACACCTCCTACTGGGGATGTGCCCGCAACCAAGGTACATGCCCTTGACCGGAATCAAACCTGGGACCTTTCAGTCTGCAGGCCGACATTCTATCCACTGAGCCAAACCGGTTTCGGTTGTCTATTTTTCTTTTATTATAATAAGTTTGACATGTGGAAGATTATATTCAGCATTTGTGGTAATTCACCCACCAGATTCTTCTTTTGTAATAATAGCATTATTACACATAATGGTTTAACACTTACCCTGTATATCCCCCCCCTTTTTTTTTAGCCCACTTAATTATCATTAAATCTCTACAAGCTAAGTCCTGCTTACTAGTTAGTCCTGCTTACTAGTTAGTCCTGCTTACTAGTTAGAGAAATTAAGGCTCCGTAAGGCTAAATGTCTTGTCATCACCACAAAAAAAAACTAGGTCTCAGGGCTCCTGTTACTGCACATGAGTATTAGGTTATTTTTAAAGTGCTAGGCAGATCTGAGTGGGTTACAGGTACTTTTTAAAGGGATACACTATACTTTAGCTCCTCCATTCCCATGGAGCATAAAAATACACTCCACAAGGCGATAATCCAGACAGAGATGGGGGTGGCGTGGACCACAGGGACAGCAGTGGAAGTGGGTGTATTTTGGAGGTAGCGCTAACAGGATTTTGCCAAGGGACTGGAAATGATGTCAAGGATTACCTCAAGGCTTTTGGGCTGAATACCTGGAGGAACGGGGTTCCTAGTTTTTTAAAGTAGTTCCACTGTAGCACACTGTTTTGTTTTGCAGAGAGGGGGCAGGGAGGTGGCTGCAAGAGAGCTGCTTCAGACACACCGAGAGCCCCACTCCACATCCTAGCGGGGAGATGGGACAAGTGGCTGGACTTAACCACAAACGGTGTCCAGGCGATCATCCAGACAGAGATGGGGGGTGGCTTGGACCACAGTGACAGCGGTGGCAGTGGGTGCATTTTGAAGGCGGAGCTAACAGGATTTTGCCAAGGGATTGGAAATGATGCCAGGGATGACCTCCAAAGAACGCCTCGGTCTCAAACACCCCCTTCCGCGACCGCTGATTCCCTACCCCCTCCGATCCCTCCCGGCTGCAAGCGGCCCACACAGGACGCGACCAGCGACCACAGGGGGTGGGAGCGTGCGTGGCGGTGCGATGGGCTAGTCACCACCAGCACACAGCTCACTGCCCTTGCCCACCCCATCCGGGGCCTCCAGCGGGCTCCCTACCTGGCAGCGCCCCTCGCCCGGGGCCTGCTCACATCATCGCCGGCGGCGCACACCCATCCGCCTGCGGGAGGAGCTCGGGGCCCTGAGCGCGCACCTGCGTTTCCGGGTGCGGAGCCCGTGGGAAAGCTGCGGTGGGCGGGGTCACGCGGGCGCGGGTGAGTGCGCACGCGCAAGGCCAACCTTCTGCGCACGCGCTCTCTCCTCGCTTCCTGCTGGGAGGACCGCGGGGGGCGGGGCATCCGGGTCCCTCGGCGGCTGCCTCTAACCCCGGAGCCCAGCCGACCGGCCCGGCTTAGCCTAGGAGGTGAGGCCGCCCCGTCCGCCGCTAAAGCAAGCACGTTGACGCGCACACACGCCCCCGGCCCCCGAGCAAACCCAGAGGGGTGGGTGGGGGGCAGTTCGAGGCCGGCACGTCCGCGCCGCCCGGGGTGGACAGCCCGAGTGGCCCCCTCGGCCCGCGGCGGCCTCTGCCCGGGGATCGCACTGCAGCTTCGGCCTCGGGGACCTGGCCTCCCGCCCCGTTCCCGGAGGAAGACGCAGGGAGGGAAGGGACCCTCTTGCTGGGGCGATTGGATCGGCTCCTGGACCAGGTGCAGCGGGGAGCGGGGAGGGTGCGGTGCAGCCAGCGGTGGACAAGCAACACCGAGGCTGTCAGCCTGGCAGGTGCTTTTCCGTTTCCCAGTTCATGGAATGGGTTAATGACCTGGTTTTGTTGGTTTGTTTGTTTTAATGTTGTCTTTATATTTTTTCCCTTTTTTGAATATGTTTTATTGATTTTAAAATATATATATTTTATTGATTTTGTACAGAGAGGAAGGGAGAGAGAGAGAGAGTTAGAAACATCGATGAGAGAGAGACATCGATCAGTGCCTCCTGCACACTCCCTACCGGGGATGTGCCCCTCAACCAAGGCACATGGCCTTGACCGGAATTGAACCCGGAACCCTTCAGTCCACAGGCCCATGCTCTATCCACTGAGCCAAACCGGTTTCGGCTGAACTGTGGTTTTTTTGTAGGCATTTATTTTTTTTCTGGAAAAATGCCTCCTTTGCAACTATTTCAGTTATTTTACCCAATTTATCCTCTCCCTCTCCCCCCCAGTAATGATTACTTTTTTTTGTGCCCTTGTCCTTTAAAATTTAGTTCTCAGGTTTTGCCTCGAAAACGTTATGTAAGTTTCCTTGAAAAGAAATGAGACGGAAAGTCCAACTTGTCATGTCTTAGCGGCCACAATCACAAAGCTGGGCTTCTAACAAGTCCTTTTTAATTTGTTACCTTCAGGTGTGAATTGGAAACTTCAGTTATGGAGTTAGCCCACAGTTTACTGCTAAACGAGGAAGCTTTGGCTCAAATCACGGAAGCAAAGAGGCCAGTTTTTATCTTCGAATGGTTGCGATTTCTTGATAAAGTCTTGGTTGCTGCCAACAAGGTATGATATTGCTTCTCCCCCTCCCCCCCTCCCAGTTGGGTTAACATAATTGAGAATGTTATGTGTTCATGATCTGTGAGAAGACATGTTTTACAAGGTTGTAGGTCTCATGGGACTTGAGACTGTGAACCCTGTCACAGAGATTTAGCCTCTGTGCTTTTTTCTATTCTGTGGCAAACCCCACACCTCCTTTAGACCCACCTTCTTGCCCATGTCATGTCTCCACCTGGACAGCTGAACGGGACTGGAGAAGCACACGCCAGTATGACTGGTGTCACTCTGACGCCATTGTCTCTAACGTCAGGGGGTTCCTCCGAGCTGTCCAGCAATCCCAGTATCTTCATTTATATCTCTGAGGCGTTCACAATAGACTTTCCCGCTGTGTCCTTCGTCCTGCACAGTCTGTTTCATTCTCTGCGCGCTGCTTTTCTGGCTTGAAAATTAGACGCTTTGCTTGACTTCCGATGATCTTTGGATGCCTGCTCAAATTTGAGAGGGAGTCGTGAAAAGTTTTCTGGGCAGGGGGACGTTTGTTCATTGTATGTCACCTGTGGACTAGTCCAGTTCTTTGAGAAACGCTTGATGTTAGTAGCATAGGTTGCTCTTGGCTAGTCCTTCCCCAGAAGAGACGTTCCTACTCTCATGTTACAGGGTGTATGTAAATTCTTGAGTTCACTTTTGCCTAGAATATTCATGCTTAAAATAGCACATGGCATATAATAAGCACACAATACATATTGAATGAATGAATGAATGAATGAATGAATGCATGGATTTTTAGTATTGAGTATGGGTAGATCTGAATGTTTTTTCTGTTGCTTAAGGCTCCTTCAACGTAACTAGTTTCTTTTGATTTCCTCCACACACCTATAACTTTTTGGACTACTGAGTTTACTTTAAAAAGGAGCTTATCTGGGTTCTAAAACATCAGTTGTCCGTATACCCAATATTATACATCCTGGGACTAGTGGGTTATTTCTTAGTAAGTTGGCATGGAAACTTTTGGAGGGGAATGAAGGAAACTGTTTAATCTAGTAAAGAATGATTAATTTCCCACTGAACGCCTTATCTTGACAATTCCATCCATTTTTTTATGCCTAATGTAATATATCTTTTAATTATTAGAATGCCCTAACTCTTAAGTATTTTTTTTTTTACTCAAAGACAACAAAAGTACATAGTAAAAAAACTGCTGATGTTTGTTTGTTTATTTATTTATTTATTTATTTATTTTTTATAACAGACTGATGTTAAGGAAAAACAGAAAAAACTTGTTGAACAGTTAACTGGATTGATCAGTAGCTCACCGGGACCACCTACACGAAAATTGTTAGCTAAAAATCTCGCAGCCCTCTATAGCATTGGGGACACTTTCACTGTTTTCCAAACACTTGAAAAATGTAACGAAATTATCAGAAGTAAAGATGACACTGCAGCCTATTTACCAACAAAATTGTAAGTATTTACTTTGAGAATGGCCCTTGCATGTTTTTAGGGTGTTTTTTCCCCCCCAGAGTTACTTGTCTTAATAAAGGGCCGCTGATTACAAAGACCTCCAGATAGATGGAGCCGAGGCATGCTGCTGACATAAAAGCTCCCTCAGTAGGTCCGGGAAAGGGGTTCTATTCCAACGTTTTCCCATTGCCACATAGACTTTCAGCAAACGACAGAGGATTGATGTAATGTCAGCAGTTTGCAGAGGGGTCTTTTGGTAAGTTTGGATGGAGATAATATTCTTGGCTGGGATGGAAAGAAACATAAAGAATTTCTAGGTGAAGGGATTGAGGCAGGAATCGGCAAACTGTAGCCCACAGGCCAACTCCAGCCTGATGCCCGTTTCGTTGGGATGCAGACATGTCTATGCGTTGAGGAGTAGCTGCTTTCATGCTGTTAACGACAGAGTTGAGTCCCTGTGACAAGAGACCATTTTGCTTGCAAGCTTTCTGACCCCTAGATTAAGAATTTAATCCAACTCCTAGCCCGTACTGCTGTTTGGATCCAGCGCAGGTATTTTTGGAGCAGGTCTTGAAGATAATGAGTATAGGGACCCATGCTGTGGAAGTTAAATTAGAAGCATAGCAGTTACGGTACCATGAGGAGTGCTGTGGGGAGGGAAATTACACCTAAATAAGCTTAGCTGTGGTGTGCAGGAGGGCAGTGTCAAAGAAGGCTTCTCAAAGAGGCATCAGCTCAAGAGCAATCATCAAGGAAGGAACATGGAAATTAGTCAAGTAAGAGGTTAAGATGAGAAGAAGAAAAGATGGATGTGATTGGCCAGGGGTAGGCAAATTTTATGAAAAGGGCCAGATAATAAATATTTTTGTCTCTGTGGACAAGGACTCACCTCTGCCACAGACAGTATATAAATAAATTAGTGTGGCTGTGTTCTTATAAAACTATTAGAGGCCTGGTGCACACAATTCTTGCACTGTGGGAGGTGTCCCTCAGCCTGGCCTGTGCCCTCTCACAGTCAGGAACCCGTTGGGGGATGTCCGGGACCCCTCGCTCCTTATTGCCTGACTGCTCCCCCACCGCCACTGCACTCGCCAGCTGTGAGCCTGGCTTCTGGCTGAGCAGTGGGAGTGCACTGACCAAGGGGGGCAGCTCCTGCGTAGAGCATCTGCCCCCTGGTGGTCATTGCGCATCATAGTGACCAGTCGTTCCACAATTTGGTAAATTTGCATATTACGGCTTTTACATATAGGAGGATTTAAAAAGCAAATGGCAAGCTGGTTGATGGGTAAGATTTGGCCTGCAGGCTGTAGTTTGTCAACCTGTTTTCTAGGCAAAGGAAACTTCTAACTGGAAACAGAAATGGCTTATTTATACCTTATTTACAGTGCTTTTTCAGAAAGATACAAACTAATAGAGGAAACAGGTTGTGAGGGGAAGATGATGTATGCTGATTTTGAAGTATAAATGGGACTAGCCAATTGGCAGTGTATAATTGGCAGGTGGAAATCCTGGTCTGGACTGTAGAGGTCTGAGTTGAGAATGTATTATAGTTTTGGTGAGTGGAGAATGGAGTTTTATGAGTAGGTGGAACCCTTTGGTAGGGATAAAGTTACCTAGGAAGAGTGAGGAGAGAAGGTGCCAAGGATACAACTCTAGAACACCAACGTTCAGGATGACAGAGCCAGCATAATGGCTTACAGAGGAAATTAATCTGAACACTGATTCTTTGGTCTGCTTTCAACTGCATAGATAAGTTGTGATTAAATTTTGTGTTGGGACAGGTATAGATCTCAAAAGCTTTAGAAGAGATTAGGGAGTGTTAGTACTTTCCACTTTATTTTGGAGTTTGAAGCTATGTTAATGATTTTGAAGATTTAGTTCTCCACCACACATGATTTTATAGTTCAGCTTAAGTAGAATTTATTACATATTACGTATTATTTATGTGTAATTCCAGTGGACTCATGGTTTCTGTTTAGGAATTTCCTAGTATATTCTGGTATGTGACCTCAGTCATCTTTAACGTTTTCAGCCTGGAGAGTATTGAAAAAAGCATGGGATTTGGAGTCAAAGAGGTGAAGGTCGATTCCCTGATTTTACTGTTTACTACACATGTGACAGTGAGCTAAATTTATTAGCTCTTTCTCAGAGTCAGAGTAACTTGCTCAGGACACAGAGTTATTAGGTGGCAGGTTCTAGGATTTAGGCACACATTTGCCAGACTCCCACATATATGCTCTTCATTTCTCCTCTGGTCTCTAAGCTAAACTCATAGTTATTCATTTATTTACTGTTTATATGAGTGACGGTTCAGTGGTTTCCTCCCTCCTGAAGAGATAGGCTGCTGTTAATTTCTGTAGCCAAATGTTCCATTAAAGCCATTTAGATTAAATTTTGCAAGTAATTGTTTACTATTATTTGTAATAGAGGTTTCCTGTTTCCAGAGTTTACATTTTCTTTGGAAGGATAAGATCTAACCGAATAAAATGGTCAAGTCACAATACAGTTATCAATATAATTTTGTCAAAATGAGTGGTTGACGGTATTATGTATGAGAGAAGAGAGGGATCTTTGTGGATTGACATAATTTGAGAAGTCTTCATGAAAGGAAAGTTTGAGTTTCTTTCCAAAGGATGGGTATGATTTGTTACGTAAATATGTATTTATTCTCTTGTTTTCCTAACAAGAATGAAAGTTGATAAACCATAGTATTTCTTATAATTATAAAGAATAAACAAGGAGTTGTTTTGAAGTTGAAAATTAAGGATTTGTACTCAAAAGTGCCCTGCCCAAATATAAATTGTTTTCTGAAAATGAGAAAAGTTTGATAAAATTAAGTTATTAACCTGAACAATGACTAATGAAAATACCACCTCTTACAGGGCTGCAGTGACTTGTGTTGGAGCATTTTATGAAAAAATGGGGAGAATGCTAGGTAGTGCATTTCCAGAAACAGTCAATAATCTCTTGAAATCTCTGAAAAGTGCAGAGGTAAGTTTTACAACAAATATTATTTAAATGTTTTGCTAGTGGCAGGAGTTAATGTCATTTAAAAATAGATGTTTTCCTCTTTTCTCTCACTATGGTATTCATACGGTTTAGCAGGAAGGTAATTTAAAGTATGACTTGCAAAAAAATTACTTGCTCTTTTTTAATGTACAGTACCTCATGTTTCAGGGAGAAGGGAAAGAATGCTTTTCTTTGACAAAGAAAAGGTTTATGTATCTTCTTTTTTTTTTTTTTTTTTTTTTTTTTTTACAGAAAGGAAGAGAGAGGGAAAGAGAGTTAGAAACATCGATGAGAGAGAATCATCGATCAGCTGCCTCTTGCACACCCCCTACCGGAGATGTGCCTGCAACCAAGGTACATGCCCTTGACCGGAATCGAACCCGGGACTTTTCAGTCCGCAGGTCGACGCTCTATCCACTGAGCCAAACCGGTTTCAGCTACGTATCATTTTTTACTTAGCCTTATTGATATCTTTGCATCACCATTTTATTTTTTGTACCATTACAGAAAGTTCTAAATGGAGCAGGTGGGGCAGTAATAAGTTAGCACAGAATGGATAGCTTAGAACAACGGAAATGTGTTGTGTCACAGTTCTGGAGGCTGGAAGCCTGGCATCAGGGTGTTAGCAGGACCATGCTTCCTCTGAAGCCTCCGGGGAAGAAGCCTTCCTTGTCTTCTAGCTTCTAGGAGGTTCCTGGCCACCCTTGGCATTCCTTCGTATTCCTTGCTTTGTGGATGCCTCTCTCCCAAACTTTGCCTCCTTGTCACATGGGGTTCGCCCTATTCATCTGTGATCTGTGTCTAAAGCCTTCTCTTGTAAGGGAACCAGTCATGGGATTAGGGCCCACCTCCCAGGCCAGTATATGACCTCTTTACTTGCTTTCACCTGCAAAGACCTTTTTTCCAAATAAAGTTATGTCAACAGCTAATAGCACTTAGGATGTGAACTAATCTTTTGGGTAGGGGGACACTGTTCTATCCACAGTAGCTATTGTCAAGTAAAAATAGTTCTGTTTTGTCATGTCAATTTGATAATGCTTTTGAGAATTCTTTGTCAACTTGAAGTTAACTAAAAATAGCCTAGACCCTGGACTCTCATAGTCTGATTCCCTTATCTAGGAAAGCTAAAGATTTGGACAGTGACTTCTGGGAACTATTTGTCTATTTACTAAGTAAGAATTGAGGACATATTGTCAGGTACTGGGCATATAAAGGTGAATATGACAAACATAAAAAAGCTTATAGTCTGGTGAGTGATATTGTGTTTGAACAAATATACTATTAGTAACATGAATAAAGCACTATAAGTGTATGAAAACAAGCTTTTGAATTCATTACAAGAAAAGGAGTGTTTAGCATAACTGTGACAAGTTTTTAAAATGTGTTGGATGTCTTCTTTCTCTTAGGTGGCTTATATTGCTTTTTAACTACTTTTTACTTAACCTTTCACATTTTGAAAGTGTGGGTCCTTAAGATACAATACTAAAGCTTTTGAATTTGTCTTCATAGTTTCATTATATTGCACTTCAACAGGTCATGGAAACATGGGAATGTGTTTACCTGCTGTAACCTAATTTCTCAGGAACAATTTAATTGAAGTTAGTAAATCAATTAAAATTAATAATTATTTTTACCTTTCATGTACTTTCTAGAATACTTAATTTTATTTTTTTATTACTTACTATTTATAATTTAGAGGTAAGGTCATTAGGGCCACAGAATTTTTGTGTTTTGGTATGTTCTTGTTTAAATGTGGAATTTGCTTTACAACCTAATGTTTAACGTTTCTTTATGTTTGAGTGTAGTCTCAAGGGCGAAGTGAAATCTTGATGAGTCTTCAGAAAGTTCTGAATGGGCTGGGCGGTGCAGCAGCCTCTTCTCATCGCGATATTTACAAGAATGCCAGGTCCCTCTTGACTGACAGGTCCATGGCTGTGCGATGTGCAGTTGCCAAGGTTAGTGCTACACCAATTTATAATGCTGTAGGGTTCACCTGGCTTGTTTTCCATTTCTTAACGATCACTCTCCTTTATCTCCTAATGTCCAGTGTCTTGAAAACTGTTGGTTCATATCTTTTTGTCCAACATTTTGGTTATTTTTGGAGAGTAAATCTGGTTCTTATTATGCCATCTCTGGAAGTGTAAGTTTTAGGATGTGATTTAATAATTCTTCTTCTTCTTCTTCTTCTTCTTCTTCTTCTTCTTCTTCTTCTTCTTCTTCTTCTTCTTCTCCTCCTCCTCCTCCTCCTCCTCCTCCTCCTCCTCCTCCTCCTCCTCCTCTTCCTCCTCCTCCTCCTCCTCCTTCTCCTCCTCCTCCTCCTCCTTCTTCTTCTTCTTTAAATATGACAGTGTCTACTAGAACTACAGAATGAAGCTGTGTTCATGTGGACTGCTGAACTGGAAAATATAGCCACTCTCTGCTTTAAGGCTTTAGAAAACTCAAATTATGGAGTGCGAGTGGCAGTGTCTAAACTCTTAGGAACAGTCATGGCGACAGCACTAATGCCAAAGCAAGCAACAGGTAACATTCTTTGCCAGCCCCTGACCTAGACTGTAGCAGACACTTAAAGGTACATGGAATGCTTCTTTCTAAATGAGTTATTACTCATAGGCAAGTCACTTTAAATGATTTCAATCATTAGGTATTTCTCTACTTTTCGTAATGTTAAAGTACCCAAAATGGCGTTTTTTCTTGGTATAGTTAAGACATTTTTTATGATGATAATGTACAAGATAATATTACAGCAAGTATGTTGGACACATAAGTGGGAAGATTTATGCAATGATTTTTTATGATGCTCAAGAGCTTTAAATTGGGCACTTGATACCCTTTTTTACTTTAAATCTCTGATGACTAGATCACCATTTGTGACATAGTATTATTTTTCATTTTTTGTTGGCCATCATTGTGAACAGAATCGGAAGCAGCATTGACTTCTCATGTGACATCTCCTATGGCTCCCAATTTCATGGAGATGCTTCAGGGACAGTGGTGTGTAGATCTGAGCAGACCCGCTGTGCTGTGTTCTCACTCCTACTCTGTATCTATAGAGAAGGAGAGTCAGATGTTAGAGAGTCAAGTCGTAGCTCCTATGTTTATTAGTTGTGAAACCCATTGTTCTCTTCACCTTTGATAAAATTATTTCAGTCTGTGAATTAGATGATGATGATGACAGGTAACATTTTTTAAGTGCTCTGTGCCAAACATTGAATTAAGCATATAACAGAATTGTTTATTTAATCCTCACAAAAGACCTGTGAATTGTAAGTACCATTGTATTGCCATTTTATAAATAAGAAATTTGGAGTTTAGAGAGATCACACAATTTGTGTTTGACTAAGTATTGTTTTAAGTGTCAGAGCTGAAATTAAAATTCAGCCGGTTATAATACATTCTAAAGCCTACATATTTAATCATGAGCTCTATGTTTCTTTCTAAAGAATTTTTGTGAGGGTTATATTTGCTACTATATGTGAAAAGGCTTCATAAAATATGAACCTGTATACCAAAGATGGCAAGACAGCTGTAATCCAGTGACATTTCTTTTTTAATCCTCACCCGAGATATATTTTTCCATTGATTTTTCAGACAGAGTGGAGGGGAAGGAAGAGGGGAGTGGAGAGAGAGAGAAACATTAATGTGAGAGAGACACTTCAATTGCTTGCCCCCGCACAAGCCTGACTGAGGCTGGGATCAAACCTGCAACCAATGTACGAGACTTGTCCAGGAATTGAACCAGAGACCCTTCGGTCCACAGGCTATTGCTCTAACCACTGAGAAAACTGGCTAAGGCTCCAGTGACATTGGTAACTGTTTGACGAAGTTTCTTTGTGTCCGCCTTAGTTTTGGGAAGGAAGCTGTCCATGAACAGTTAGCAGTATCTGCTGTGGGTATACTTTGTCCTTCTTGTGTTACACATACTGAGGTTACATCATTATTAGATGATTCTGTCATAGATTTATTGAATTGATTTTGATTTTTAGTTTTTTCTACTCTTAGCATTTTTGCTTCAAATTGAATTTATTTTTACAAGGTTTTTGTCAACTTTAAGAAAATAGGAAAACTCAATGGCTTTATCTCCTTTGTGGGAACTTGGGTATGTTTAAAAATAATTACTTGAATTTAGAAATTAGAAAGTTTTATTTAACTGATAGCAAAATGTATTTATTTATAATTTTACTTTTCACCCTGAAAGTAATGCGCCAGAATGTGAAGCGAGCAACATTTGAAGAAGTCTTAGAACTCATGGCCACAGGATTTCTGCGCGGAGGGTCGGGTTTTTTGAAGAGTGGTGGAGAAATGTTAAAAGTTGGAGGGTCTGTTAATCGTGAAGTGAGAGTCGGAGTCACACAGGTTTGTAATACGCGTATAAAAGAGTTCTGTTCATGTCCTTGTTAAAATTCATGGAAGACTCTTGCTGAGTACAGTACACACACAGATTTTTTAATATTGTCTGGTTTCTTTCAAAACATTCTTTTTACCAAATGAATGAATTACATTTAAACTCCAAATTGCATGCTTCTATGGAAAGGTAGATAATTAATGATGTGTAAATAAGCCTATGTCTTCTTTATTTATATAAATATCTAAGAAAATTTTACTTTTTAGAAAATCAGCTGTGAAATAATTCTGTTGTAATTAAAATATTATTTATGTAGCCTGAGACATTTATTTTATTTTATTTTTAAATATATTTTATTGATTTTGTACAGAGAGGAAGGGAGAGAGATAGAGAGTTAGAAACATCGATGAGAGAGAGTCATTGATCAGCTGCCTCTTGCACACCCCCCACTGGGGATGTGCCCGCAACCAAGGTACATGCCCTTGACCGGAATCGAACCCGGGACCCTCCAGTCTCCAAGCTGACGCTCTATCCACTGAGCCAAACCGGTTCCGGCAGCTTGAGACATTTAGATTTTAATTTTGATCACCCATCCTGTAGCTAAAAATATTGCTTAATACTTTGGGTTTTCATAAATTGTTAATTACCAATAACATTCTGAAATTAAACCTGACTTAGAATTACAATTTTAAAATAATAACACCAAGTAAGATGTTATGATTAATGTTCTAATAATAATTAATGTCTAATAAGATGAAATATTTCATTGTGATTTTAGTCAAAATCACTTCAACTGTCTTTTTCCTGAAACAAGTGTAAATAGAAGTAACCATTTTTTATCTTAAAGTCAAAAGCAAGTGATTTGTAGCTGTAGGTCTGTATTTATTTAGTGTACCCTTTTTTACTTTAAATCTCTGATGACTAGATCACCATTTGTGACATAGTATTATTTTTCATTTTTTCTTATTCCTGTAACCTATTACCTTCTTCATAACCAGGATAAATTCAGCTTTCCTTTCATCCTTTACTCACTGCGTTCTTCATGAAGCTATTGTCTTAACTATGTTAGTCAAAGATAATTCCTATGCTAGAAGTACTAAAAATGTCTCATGTTTTAAATTCTCTGTATTTTAATCTCAAATATTATTTATTTGCATGCTGTTGTCAGTTATTTCTGTGGTTGCTTTGTCTGTAATTTCAGTTCATTTATAAACATTTATTTGAAGTCGTATCTCAATCTGTTTATAGGCGTATGTTGTTTTTGTCACAACATTGGGTGGACAGTGGTTGGAGCGTAGCTTTGCTCCATTCTTGTCCCACGTACTCGATCTGGTCTCCCATCCTCGGGCAACGCAAACACATGTAGAGGCTGTGTACTCCAGGCGATGTGTCTCCTTTATCCTGAGAGCTACCGTGGGCAGCTTGCTGGGTGAAAAAGCCCAGATTGCAGCTGCCAAAGAAATATGCCAAGCTATTGGAAAACAGATGAAAGTAGTAGGTAAGGATTGATGTAATAATGTTATTGATTGCCTTAGTCATTTAGTTATTTTTATTATTAATAAACTGGAGGCCCGGTGTATGAGTTTGTGTACATTGAAAGGAAATTAGAAGAAATATTTTAGAGGCTGGGGAGGGTCCTTGGGAGGTTGGCTCCAGGAGGTGTCCGGCCCATCTCACCCAGTCCCTATTGGGGCTGGTTGGGGTTGGCCGGCTGGGGAGAGACTGCAGGAGGGGTCCAGGGGGTGTCCAGCCCCTCTCACCAGTCCCCGTCAGGGCCTATTGGTACTGATCAGCTGTGGAGGGACCATGGGAGGTAGACCGGCTAGGGAGGGACTGCATGAGGGCTCCAGGGCAATTCAGGCCCCTCTTGTCCAGTTGCAATTGGCTGGACCCCAGCAGCAAGCTAACCTACCAGTCGGAGCATCTGCCTCCTGGTGGTCAGTGCACATCAGTTAGACACTTAGCATGTTAGATTTTTATATATTTAGATGCCAACATCTGATTAATTTATACATTTTTCTGGCCTGTTTTTTAACAGTCATTTTATTGAGTACTCTTATTTGATATTAAAGCAACACATAATTTTAGTGAAATAGTTTTTAAAGACTTTGGTAGCATGTTTATAAAATTAGGGTTTTTGTCTTATTTCAAGTACTTATACTGATTTTATAGCTCTCCTGGTACACAACAGTATTGCTTTGCTCTCTTTAAGGAATAATCAATGTGATTTATGCTTGGAGCCTTTTATTTTGTATACACATCTTTTATATATATCTCCCTTACTAGACTTAATATGAAGACTTGAGAAGAATCGCACATTTTAGGATATATTGTGAAACCCCAGTAATTCATAATTAAAAGAAATCCTTTTCTAAGCTGTATCAATTTTATAATTTTTTTAATTTAACAAATAGTCTGAAATTCCAAAGCAGTACTTTAAGGTTTGAATAATCTATAATAATAAAAGCATAATATGCTAATGAGACTGGGCAACCTTCTAGATGAAGCTGTGGTGTTGGGGGCCGAGGCAGAGGTGGCCCCTGCTGTGGTTGGGATCGAGCCCCTTGCAGGAATTTCGTGCATCAGGCCTCTAGTGAGTGCGATAAAGTTCCTGCCTTTAAGGAGCTGACAATTCAATTAGGAAATCCAAGCAAGGTAAATGTAAATTCTGTAAGAAAGTTTAGTTTTATCACTCTTGGTAATATACATTAACATTAATCAGGCACATTATATTGCCTCATAGGGCTTCTTAGAAATAAGAATTTAATGAATAGATAACAATCAGTAATTTATATTTAGAGAAAATAATTTTATAAGTTTTACAAGTACACACAATTTAGTTATAGTTTTTGTTGTTTATATCTTCGTAAGCCATTTTTTAAATGTACAGAGCTAACTGAAAATTATAAAATATGAATTAAAGGTTGCTTAAGTTAAGGAGGTAGACTAGTATGTCTTGAGATATGTTAAAATAGCTATATATTCTAGGTGTACAACTTGAAAAATCTTTGCACATTGATTCATTGAAGATATGTTTGAGTGCCAGAAACACTTCCCAATCGTGGGAGAAAAATAGTGAACCAGAGACAGAGAACTGCCTACCTGCTCAGGCAGCTTCTATTTTAGTAATCAAAGAAAGAATTCATGCATTTTTAAGCCAAAAAATTACTAAAAAGAAGAGTTTTTAATTAGAGTACATATGTTAATTTATTATATTCTATTATTCTATAGTCTATATTTTATAGTCTACTAATTCATAGTGAATGCAAAAAGGGTAAGAAAGTTTTACTGTCATTTATGAATTATTAATCTTAAGGCCATAGAGTAGTCATTTGATTTAAAAATCCTAAAAACTTAATTAAATAAAATGCTATATATCTGGGATTTATGGGCCAGAATGTATTCTCAATTAGTAAATTGACAAGGGATTTACAGCTCTTCTATGTTAAATGCATCCCAAGTCTGGTGGACATTAAAAGGTGATGGGAGGGGACAGCAAAGTGAATGGGGACTTTGCGGAACATTCCAGTTAGAAGATCTAAAGCCTCTTTCCTTACGTATCCACTTTCTGGTCAGTAATTTGATGATACTACCAATATCTAGCAGCACTTGAAAATAGCAGTAATAATAGTAAGTAACAATAATAGCCACTAACATTTATTCCGTGTGTATTGAGGACAGCGCTGTGTTAAATTCTTTATATGCATTGATAAAGTGTAACAGTACTCTTCAAGATAGGCACTTAACCCTTTCAGCAGAGGAGGAACTTGAGGCCCAGGCAGGCTGAGTGTCTTGCTCAGTGCCAGATAGCTAATATGACTGGGCAAACTGGGGTTTGAACCCAAGTCTTCTTTCTCTAGATAGAGCCTGTGCTTTTATACTCTGTAGTTTGCTGCTGCTTACTGAAATTAGGTCTTATCCTAGAGGCAGACAAAATTTCTCAGTATAAATGTATTAAAGCATTACCATGAAGTCATTAAATGATATTTTTAGGCTACTTCACTATTATTTACACAAGTTTTCTGCTGAGAAATAACAACATACAGAATTCTAACACTCAGGCATAATTAAATGTCATTATTGTAGATCAGGAAAATTGTATTTTAATTCCCGCTCATTGAGGACATGCCGCTGTGTTTCCAGAAGCAGTAGTGAACGACACGAGCAGTGAAAACAAGTCCGGAGCAGCAGACATCGCGGCCAGCCAGCACGTGATGGTCTGCGCCCTCCAGGAGCTGGGGAGCCTGGTGCAGAGCCTCAACGCCACCGCCTCCCCTCTCATTCAGGAGGCGTCTATAGGTATGATGTCCACGTACTTGCAGGAATATTCCTTTGCCATTTAAAAAAAATCATAGGTATAATTGATATTTAGCTCCTAATTAGCTGCTTGTCATCAAATTAGCAGTTTAGATCTTTTGGTAAAAGTAGAGTTTTATTTAACTTAAAATTCACTGTGATAGTATTGAATTAAATGGTGAAATAAAGTTTGGGGAAACAAATAAAAAAAAGTCATGGTAGTTTCTGACCAAAATTTGTTGAATACTTTCATTTATATTACACCCACATTTATATTATATTGAATGTGATTACACTATGTTCTTTGTAGAAAATGTTCCTTTAAAGTACTCTGCTATTTATGAGGTAATGTATGTGTTTTTTTGGCAAAGTTTTGAAAGTATGTTTGAAGCCATAATAATTATGATTTTAGTTATTGTACAAAGTCTTTTGTTCATGAAGTTGTTTGACTTCATAAAAGAGTAATTTTTTGAGTATTTTCTTTGTTAGGACTTTTGGAGACTGTGACTTCTGTGCTGCTTCATCCAAGTATGGCCGCTCGGCTCGCCGCTGCCTGGTGCCTGCGCTGCGTGGCCGTGGCATTACCTTTCCAGCTGACACCATTTCTAGACAGGTGTGCAGAGCGGCTCAACAACCTGAAAACATCACCGGAAGCCGTCAGTGGGTACAGTTTTGCAATGGCTGCCCTGCTAGGCGGAGTTCATCAGTGTCCACTGGGCATTCCTCACGCCAAGGGAAAGGTAGGACAGGTCCTAGACTTGCAAGTGCTGTCATGTGGGCTTCAGTCTGTTGGAACACCTTCTGTGTTTACTGTTGAACGAGGTTCATCTCTTTAAAACTATTCAGTCTTTCATAGCTTTTCTGCCCACTACCACCTTTGTACTATTTGTCATTTAATTATGTGCTACTTGTTACTTCCCATTTTTCCTTTGTCTTCTCTCTTTAACACTCTAAGTATTGTAAGGTTAGTTTAATGGCATTTGCATAATAGGATTTTCAAAAAACCTTTGAATATAGGATAATAGTACCAATAATAATAGTTATATGGTCACATGGACCAGCACTGTTCTGAGTGCTTTGCTTTATGAACTTACTTAACCCTTAAAAGAGTGAGTAGGCACTTCTCTTACTCTTGTTTTGCCAACGAGGGACCTGAGAGAGAGAGGTTAATTTGTCCCAGGTCAGAAAAAAAGCTAGGACAAGAACCAGGCAGACTGGCTCCACAGCTCACTCTTAACCACTACGCTGTTCTGGGTCTCCTCAGTCAGCAGTGCAGTCGGGTTTGAGTAGGTCTCAAAACATGTTAGCAGCAACAGCAAAAAGGGACAACTTCTGTCTTAATAAAGTATATTAGCTATGTATTTTCTTATTTGATTTCTTTAACTTTTTTTGCAGATGGTAGTTAGTATTGCTGAAGATCTCCTACGAACTGCTACCCAGAACAGCAGGCTGTCTTTACAGCGCACCCAAGCTGGATGGCTTTTACTTGGAGCACTTATGACTTTGGGTATAATGATATTTAAGTAGGGTTTTTGTCTTATTCTATAACTGTCAGTAGACAATAAGGAAAATTTAATTTAAGGTATTAAATTTCACATACTAGGCTTTGAATGAGATTATAAAATGGTAAAGATGTTTTTCCCATCACTTGGTAGTATATTTCTTTTTTTTTTTTTTTTTTTTTTTTGCAATTTCTGCTGAGGACACTGAAGGAGAAAGTTATTAACAAAGTTTCACCTTTACCATCAGAATAGCCAAGGTCTGACTGACTAGCTTACTGTTATCAAGAGAGATGAAAGTGTGGGGGGCACATTTTATCCCCAACTAAAGGCCAGTGATGTAATTTTAGTAGGGTGATAACGTCCCGTTTAACAGTATTGTTGGTTCTGCTTCCTTGGATTATCTTTATGTGCTTCATTCTCTAAGTGCTGGGATAAATCTGAGGTGCAGGCAAAGTGCAGCATTGACATAGGACAGAAAGATGTTATTGTGATAGGGGTGTCCACCTTTTATTTCATCATTATCTTCTACAATGTGTGTGTGTGTGTGTGTGTGTGTGTGTGTACAGAGTTACTCACCACTTTAAACATCTGCCTTTTGGAAATTATGCTCTGACCTAGTTTTCTAAAGAAAATAAAAAGTAGTAACTTTTTTCTAGAAATTTTGTTAAGTATATTAAGTGATATGTTAAGTGAATTCCTTGGCAATGTAAATATAATTTCCTAGTTCTAAATATACTGCTCCTCTATACTAGTAAAACTAAATTAACCATATAAATTGCCCCCTCCACGTAGAGTAATATATATATGTATGTGTATAGGAGATAAGTTTATGTACATATATTTATAGAATGGACATCATAAAATATTTTCTAAATATATTTTATCATCAATAATATGTAATTCACCATTCTGAATATATTTGAGTAATTTATTAGATTAGGTTACTTTTTAAGAATTTGTTTTATGTTTATGTACTAAAAATATTCTTTTTAGGTAAAAATTTTTATGCTTTCATAGATATATATTTTACCTACTGAATAAGAAACATTTTGAAAAATGTTCATGTCAGAGATAAAGATAGAGTGAAATGCTAGCTGCTATTAAAGCTTGTGTGGGGCATTAAATTTTTTTATTTTTTTATTGTAAAGTCTGTCATATGTGTATATATATGTATGATTTTGGATTCTCCTTTTCTCGGTTAGGACCATCTGTCGTTCGTTATCATCTACCGAAGATGCTGTTGCTATGGCGCAATGTTTTCCCTCGTTCTTTAAAGGAACTGGAGGCTGAGAAGGCCCGAGGTGATTCTTTTACCTGGCAGGTAACGTTGGAAGGCCGCGCTGGAGCTTTATGTGGTAAGAACTGGAAAGGATGCACTTTCAGAGTATTTTTTTATTACTAAAATATTTGTGAAGTGAAGGGAAAGAACTACTTCAAATTTTTATTTTAATATGTAGTAAATTTGTAATATAAACTTGTATGTAAATTTAATATATAATCTAAAGTTTGTAGACCTTTAGATTTAGAAACAAATTGTAAATAATCTACACCAGTTTGCTAAACATGAAATAACTAGGGCCCCAGTGCACAAACTTGTGCACCTTGAAAGGAACTGTGGGCCATGAGGCTGAGGTGAGCACAAGGGGCAGGCCTCAGCCCATCCTCCGCACCCCCACTCAGCCCTTCCCACTGCGGCACCAGCACCGGCACCCGAGCTCCTCTCTGCGGGCAGCCCTGCTCCTGCCGCCCCCGCTCCCACGTGCTGACGGCACCAGCAGTAGCCGCACGGTGCAAGCAGGGTCAGCGCTGGCAGCAAGTACAAGTAGAGCTGTCACTGCAGATGGTGCGAGAGGCAGCTGCCAGCCCGTCACCCCTCAGGAGCAGGGAGAGGTGGAAATCTCCCTGACAGTTACCTCCCCTCACTTTGTTTCTGCTGCCCACCCTTCTAGCCTTTTTCTAACAATTTCTCTCTATAGTTGGAGCTGGTTCTTCTTTCGGTTTTACCTGGTTTTAGAACTTTATATTTTATAATAAGAATCGTAGGTACCTTTATATAATTTTACAAATTTATTTATCCTCACAAAAACTGCTCCAAATCTGTCCTTTTGAAAATTTTTATCTAGCAATGAGGAGTTTTGTTGCACATTGTCCTGAACTCCTAACTGAAGATGTGATTAGAAAATTGATGACCCCTATTGAATGTGCCATGACTATGATGTCGCAGTAAGTAAACAATCATGACAATTTCCAGTTTCACATATTGATACATGGTCATGTTTTGTCCCTCTACTATCATATAGGAAACATATAAAACTTTATTTTTATAAAATGACTTTTAAAATTGCAGTAATGATCTGAATTGAAATAGAATTGTACTTTATAATGTTTCTGTTACTAACAGTAAAGGTGACAAGATAAACTTAATGAAAACCTAATGCTTACTGAAATACTGTAAATTTGTCAGTACACTGATACATTGCTGAAAAAAATGGTTATAAGTAATACTTATTCTATAAGATGATACTAACCATACTTTTGATATTTTAGTATTCCATCTGTAATTAAAGCTCATGGAGCTCATCTGAAAGCTAGTGCTGCAATGGTCCGTTTAAGACTGTATGACATCTTGGCTTTATTACCTCCAAAAACTTATGAAGGTAAATATGATTTGTGGTAGGTAATAAAAGTTTTCCTTTCTTCTTTTTAATTTTTTATTTATTTATTTATTTATTTATTTATTTATTTATTTATTTATTTTACTTCAGAGAGGAAGGTAGAAGGATAGATAGAAACATCAGTGATGAGAGGGAATCACTGATCAGCTGCCTCCTGCACGCTCCCTGCAGGGGACCAAGCCTGCAACTCAGGCATGTGTCCTAACTGGGAGTCAAACCCCGAACCTCCTGGTTCATAGGTCGCTGCTCAACCACTTAGCCACACTGGCTGGGCTAATAAAAGTGTTTTAATGTCCCTTTCCGGGTTTTAGAGTTCCGACCATGGCTCTCCCATGACTTACTCGCAGAGGCAGACAGCCATTTTCCTTTTCTTCATCTAGACCAGTGGTCGGCAAACTGTGGCTTGTGAGCCACATGTGGCTCTTTGACCCCTTGAGTGTGGCTCTTCCACAAAATACCATGGCCTGGGCGAGTCTGTTTTGAAGAAGTGGCGTTAGAAGAAGTTTAAGTTTAAAAAATTTGGCTCTCAAAAGAAATTCAATCGTTGTCCTGTTGATATTTGGCTCTGTTGACTAATAAGTTTGCCGACCACTGGCCTAGACCTTGAATACAGCATTTACTGTGCTCCTGGCCCCTTTCTGAGTCCTTTATATCGATAGATATAAACATCTTTGACTCTAACCTCAACCTTCTGAGGTGATTAACTTATTTTATAAAATGAAGAATCTTGGGTAAATATGGGTAATAAAACTTGCCCAAATCTGAGAAGTAGTAAGTGGCAGAGGTTGGATTCAAACCCAGCTGGTTCATCTTTAAAGGCTATGCTTTTAATAACTATCCTATTCTACCTCACATATATTATCATATAGCCAATAATGTAGGAATCTGGAGGTAAACTAGTAGTGAATTTTACAGAAATTAAATATTATATAAAACGTTAATGCTAAAATAAGTCAGATTTGTTTCTAGTTCAACCATGCCCAAGAATTTTGACATGCTCTGATTTAGTGTTTGTATATCATTGGGTAATTAATAAAATAATAATCATATCATATTTGATACATTTAAAATGAATAGTCTTTTCTCTATTTGAGTTTTTTTAGTTACTTTAAATAATTAGGGCTAAAAGACAATACAATAGTAAAAAAAAGGAAATACCATTATTGTATATTAAAAACAGCATTAAAATAGTTAATGCATATTTTTTAATAGGAAATAGGAACTTAATTATTTCATGCTGCTACTCTGTGAGCAATAATTGTGATTTTCTTCCAAATTCTTCTTCTTAATCTGATCTCAAGTTCTATGTTTTAGGGTCTTTCAACGCACTTCTTAGAGAACTGGTGGCAGAATTCACTTTGACTGACAATTCAGCCAACACAACTACTTCACTCCTCAGATCCCTCTGTCACTACGATGACAGTGTTCTTCTTGGCTCCTGGCTGCAGGAGACGGACCACAAGTCCATCGAAGACCAGGTGGTGAACCATATAGGGAACCGAAACACGTGCTTCATTGAACATGGTGCTTTCCAATTACACCATTTTATTGTTACACATGGTCACTTAAAAAGAAAATATTATAGACTAAGGTTTAATTTTCATTGAGCTTTCTTAGATATTTAAAGATGGTTTCTTGGTGGTGAACAAGTACGTAGTGAAAACAGGTAAACAGCAATAGTTAGAATTTGGTGAATTCTCTTTATTCAATATTCTTTATATTTAAATACCCTTTGGTGTCTATGGCCAAGACCAGTTTTGGCTGAATTTTTATTATTGGTGTTTTGTTTTGTTTTGTTTTAGTTTGTTTTCTGACAGGTTGGAGAGAAATGGGAGTTAGTAAGTTGAGCATTTAGGACTGTTTTGCCCATTGAATACATTACCTCTTATGTAATTTAAAAAAGAGATACTAAAGCCTCTTTAAATAAATTTTTGTGGGTTTAAGTGTTTCCTTTGTTGTGCTTTGCACATTTTAAGGTGGGTAGCATAAACATGTTTTAGAATGAACAATATTTTTCTTAAATTTATAAAAGGTGTTACTGATGGCTTTTTTAAAAGGCCAAATTATATTTTTACCTATTTAAAATTTTTCAAATTCAGTCATTCTGTTATTTTTTGTTTTAGTATGTTTTCTCCTTCCTCACCTGTTCTATTCTTCATGCCCAGCTCTTTGTAAGTGAATTTCCTAAAGTAGATTTTGAATTATTTTCATGTCATTCTTTTGCAGCTCCAGCCAAACAGTGCATCCGGAAGTGGGGCCCTGGAGCATGATCCGTCCTCTATTTATTTACGAATTCCTGCTGGAGAAGCTGTGCCTGGTCCTCTTCCTCTTGGAGTTTCAGTCATTGATGCTTCCGTGGCTCTTTTTGGTGTAGTGTTTCCTCATGTTTCTTATAAACACCGGTTAGTATAAAGTCACTCAGGTCATTTTATGTAAATTATATCCAAACTGTAGATTTTCCTATCCCAGTTAACTCTGCAGTTAAACACTAATCTTATACATTTAATAACATAAGGAATACATACATGATTTTAAAAATTACATGCAAAAAATTCCACATAATTTGAAAATTTTTAAGATTTGGCCGTGTATGTACTAGCATCTGGTATCCATTAAAATAGTTTGTTCACCATTTGATAAGTAGGTTTTGATTATATCTGTAATTAAGGACATCAATTTAGTAAGTCTTTTGTTTTTGTTACTAAAGAAATACTCCCAAATAACATTTGTCTATTTGATGATCCAAATCTAGAACTTGGGAAACTAAGCTAACTGGTTCTTTTTCTAATAGGACATTTTGGTTTGCTATAGTCTATGTCCTCATTCACCATCCCTAAATTTAGTAGGCTTGCCTTGTTAAATAAATAAATAAAACATATATATAATATATATAGTCATTTTCCCAAAAGGGAGACAGAAAGTGAATTAATGCAAGACTTTCACAGTTCACTTGTTTTCAAAAATATGCCTTAAAATATTATTATATATGTTTATGTAAAAGGTAACCCAAATGTTATCTTTTTAAAAGTGTTGGCTACTTAGTTAATTGCTTTTTAAAATGAGTGGAAATTTTTAAATATGAAATTTTACTTTACCCAGATATCTTTAAGAACAATTGGTTGCCATACAAATGTTAAAGAACGTTAAATGTAAAGGAATTTTATAAAGTGTCCTTGTTTTAATCTAAGGACACATAAAACTCTTAAGACTTTATGATTTCTCCAAAGTAATCCAACTAGTTATGGGAGCTAGAACCCAGAAATATTTTAATTATAGCCAATCACTTTTGTGGAATAAGATTATATATAAATAGATAAATTCTTTTAAAGTATAATAAATAAATATTCAGTGATTGAGGAATGAATTGAGGCTGGAATATTTTTTATAGATATCAGAAAATACTCATGCAATGTTAAATGAAAAAAAAAAGCAAAATGAAGGGTAACAAGTAATCTCAGTTGGCCATTTTAAAATACATTTTAAAAATGTACATGTGTATACATAAGAAAAAGACTTAAAAGAAAAAGAATTTATACAGGGGTGACTGGTTATTTCTGGGTAATTAGTTTTTGTTAATAGTATTCAAATTAAATTAATATTTTATAAGGAAAGATTTTTTAAAATGCGCTTTTTTAAAAAGTTAAGCATTTGCCGAAACCGGTTTGGCTCAGTGGATAGAGCGTCGGCCTGCGGACTGAAAGGTCCCGGGTTCGATTCTGGTCAAGGGCATGTACCTTGGTTGCGGGCACATCCCGGGTAGGGGGCGTGCAAGAGGCAGCTGATCGATGACTCTCTCTCATCGATGTTTCTAGCTCTCTATCCCTCTCTCTTCCTCTCTGTAATAAATCAATAAAATATATTTAAAAAAAAATAAAAAGTTAAGCATTTGAGGTCAGGGACAGGTAAATGATGCGTAATAGTAGTGTTGGAGACCATGTGTGTCCTCTTATGTGTGACCTTGAAGCACCATGAGCAATGCCCTGCCTTTTCACCCATGGAGAGAATGTGTCAGAGCAAGTGTGTCAGAGCAGGCGTAGAAGTAGTCAGCATTAGTGCCCAATAGTTCTAACTGGAGTTCCTACCGGAGACAGGAGCCATGTGATTTTTGAAGGGAGCTTTGACCCAAGACCCATGTCCTATTGTAAATTGAGCTTAAATCCTTATAATGTCCTTAGGGAGATTTTGATTTCCTTCTTTAGGTCATAGTTACCTTTGAATTAAATCAATTTTCTCCATATTTCTTTGCCCAACTCCATTTCTTTTTAGAAGAATCTGAAATAATCTCATTCTCTTTTATTAGAATAGTCTCAAATGACTGTGATTGCTTTGTTTTTGTTACCTGTCTCATTTAAAAATGTTGGGAATAATAAAAATCTAATTCACTTCTGATTTTTTTTTTTTACATTAAAAAAATTGACCAGAGCTAAATCTTTTTTTTTTTAAAGATATATTTTTATTGATTTTTTACAGAAAGGAAGAGAGAGAGATAGAGAGTTAGAAACATCGATGAGAGAGAGACATCGACCAGCTGCCTCTTGCACCCCCCCCACTGGAGATGTGCCCGCAACCAAGGTACACACCCTTGACTGGAATCGAACCTGGGACCTTTCAGTCCGCAGGCCAACATTCTATCCACTGAGCCAAACTGGTCTTGCAAAGCTAAATCTTTGTTAAAAAATCTTCCTATTAGTTTCTAAGGATAGGGCATGAGGTACTATTTTCTTCTGAGAGTATTTTAAAAAATTATGCCACAGTTCTTTATTTCCAGCTTAAAAATCTTCCACACAGATGCATAATTAATTATTGTTATTCTAGTCAAGAAAACCTGAGGACCTACTGTTAATATATGATATATACTTTTTTTTTTTTTTTTTTTGGCTGGTCTCTATGTTAAAAGCCACGGAAATTATTACCTTTTTTTTATGGTTGATACTTAATATTCAGTATCTTTTCTTGTTTCAATTGATAATCACCTATTCATAGACTGATTCAGAAAGAAGAGAGCTGATTTGGACCAGCTGTGGTAATGAGATAGAAATGAGATAGCTTGAGGCATCATTTGTTAAACAATTAGCTCATACTCTTCTTATCTCTGATTTCTTGAGCCATATTTGAATAAAAAGTTTTGTTAATTTTCTCTTATTCTATTATAGACTGCAGATGTTGGATCACTTTGCTGAGTGTGTTAAACAAGCCAAAGGTGTCCGCCAGCAGGCTGTGCAGCTTAATATTTTTACTGCTGTTCTTAGTGCACTAAAGGTATTTACTTGAAAACATAATAGGTATTCTGAACTACGATTTTAATTAATGCCTTTAACAAGGCAAGCATTTCTAAGATTATTGTGATGTTTAAAAGTATATCCCATGATAACTATGTTTTATTGTATATTAGTTGAGTTAAATCACTAGAAACTTTATATTAGGCTCATTGTAATTAGTGAGTATTTTCTATTTTAGTAACGTTACTCTTTCAACTTGACCACTGAGACTTTCCAAATGCCTGTAGTTCAGCTAGTCAGAATTTTCAGAGATGTCTGGCTAATAAAATCTGACATTCTGCTGAAAGTTAACAAGATAAAACTTAAATTTGATTTGTGGTTTAGACCATAAACCAGGAGAGGTTGTGTTATATAGTTGAAAGAATTCTGCATTTAGAGATTGTGTTCTGGTTTTGCATAATACTTGGTTTATGTCTTTGTGTAATTTATTTAATCTTCTTTTACCATCAGTTTCTACATGTATAAAGTGAAATGACTATTGCTTTGTCTCTCAGAGTTTGTTACTGTACTTTGAAGCCTGCAGTCTCTCATGATGTATTTGAAAACTTTTTATGTTACTTAGCACTGAATTAGTTATAAGGTATTACTGCTTTAAAGTAAAATAGCAGCAAGTACAGCTGTTTAAATAGACATGAAGTAAATCATGTTTCGTAAACATGAGGGAAAGGGGATATAGGCAGTGGTAGTAATATAGGTTTGTGCCATTTACACAACTGTTAGTATATGCCCCTTTTTAAAGATCATCAACTAATACTAACATCTGAGTTTTTTCAAACACGAGTGGGTTGGCCATGGTCTTCCCCAGTGGTTGGGAAGCTAGTGAACCAACTGTAATATTTCTGTACAGTATTCTTTTTTACATAGATATGCTCGCTAAAGCCTCTGCTGTAGAAACATTTTCCCCAGGTACCATCACTTGTATTTTTGGTCTCAATGAATAAATTAAGTTCCAGGACAATAGGTATAGCTAGAACAGAAGTATTAACATAATAATGAACAAGCTATCTCAACATTCAGTTACTGGTTATTACCTAATTTAGCCTTTAGGTATATATTGGAGGCACTCTTTGTGACATAATTATCTTCTCTAGAATTTTTATATATCTGAATCTTAAGTTTCCTACTCATTAAGCCTTCCTTAAAGTTATAATGATAAATTTCAATCAGTTGAATAACAGTTAATTTAATAATACAGTGTGTTTTTTATATATATATAAAAACAACTCCCAGGGATTGTTGGTTTTAGGGCCCATGAACTATAACTATGTTGTGTATCTGTAAACACAATTGTTTAGAAAAGCAATTACCACTAATTTAACAGGTATTGACTCTAGACATGTTATATGCACAGGAAATATGACTGAAGAAAATAATGTCTGAAGATACATGTGTATTTCCAAAGATTGTGCACGTTTAAAATTTTTATTTAATGTGAATTATGACTTGCCTTTAAAAATAAAATTAACCCTAGGGCCTGGCTGAGAATAAAAGTACGTTAGGACCCGAGGAAGTACGTAAATCCGCTCTCACACTGGTTATGGGCGCTCTTGACAACCCCAACCCCATCTTACGGTGTGCAGCAGGGGAAGCGCTCGGAAGAATGGCGCAGGTGGTTGGAGAAGCGACTTTTATTGCTAGAATGGCCCAGTATAGCTTTGACAAGTAAGTGAGCCTCTTTTCCAACAAGTAAGTTTCTCATACAGACAAAGATGTCTTTCTAGATGTCTAATAATAAGTAATTGTTAACTGGGCTATATGTTTTCCAAATGGCATAGCATGTGACAATATTTTGTGATTTTTCTCATAATGGCCTTGATTTTTATTTCAATAATTGATTAAAGTCTAGAATCCAGCTAGGTTGTACAATAATATGCTAAGTGCTTTCAATGTGTTGAGGGCTTCAGTTTCATCTTTTGAATGTTGTGTAATGGAATCAAGATGGCTAATAGGATGTCTCTGAGTTATGTCTCCTCTGCTCTGAAGTCCTTTTCACCACGGCTCCCCTGTCTGCCTGTCATTATTTTTTTCTATTAATTACTCACTTTTAAAAACGAGTCATTCTTTTTCTAACTGTTGCTAAGTTTATCTCTGAAATTATCACTGAAACAGAGGATAAAATTACCATTAGGTTTTAAGGATTTCTTTTAATATTAATTAAAAACAATCACCTCAGAGTTCCAAATAAATATGATTAAAATGATAACATGCAGTTATTATTGATTGTTGGTTGTTAATCGAGTATTTAAGTAGGAAAGTTGAAAATCAGTAGTGGTCAATAATCAATATTTGAGTTATATAAATTAACTAGAGGCCCGGTGCATGATGGGGGGTTCCTCAGCCCGGCCTGCCCCCTCTCACAGTGCAGGAGCCCTCAGGCGTGGGAGGTGACCCGGCAGTCAAGGGAAGGCGATGCCCCCGTCAAACCTCTGCTGCTGCCACTGCCAGCAGCCCAAGCCTTGGCCGGCCCTGGTTACCTGAGCCTCGGGCGGGCCTGGGTGGCTGGGTAGCCGCCATCCAGGGCTTGCCTGCACTCGGGCTGGCCCTGAGCAGCTGGGCAGCGGGCAGTCGACATCCGGGGCTTGCCTGCACCTCAGACTGGCCCGGGGCAGCTGGGGTCAGAGGGGACTGGGGGACTCTGGAGGCAGACACAGGAACAGCCGGACCCACCTGGAGGTGGGCCCGTCTGTGCCGCGCACCTGCAGCCCCAACAGGGCGGAGGGTACTGAGTGCCACCATTTTTGAGGGTGTGGTAGTAAATTAGTATATTCCCTCCTTATTGGCTGTGGACACCACCATCTTTGTAAGGGTGTGATGGTCAATTAGCATATTCCCTCTTTATTAGATAGGATCATTCTTAACTATTCTGTACCAGGTATTTTAAGTACTAATTGTACCAGTCTGTCATAATCATAAATGAGAGAGGGAGCTATAGAAGCAGTGGTTGTGGAGCAGTAGTTCTGAGAAGCTGTAGATCCTCTTAACATTTTCTATTCAGTGAAATATATCACTTTAGCCAACTTTTAAGTTTAATAACTCATTTGGGAGTGGAGAGAAAAATCATGATTGTAGTCTTTCGTGATTTCCATAATAAGTCCTTTATATTGTGTGGCTTATAAGCTTGTTATTGCCACAGGGAAATAGAAATCAATCCCTGAAGTATACTTTTTTCCCCAGGTTGAAATCGGCTCGAGATGTTGTATCCAGAACTGGGCATTCATTGGCTCTGGGCTGTTTGCATCGTTATGTTGGTGGTATCGGCTCAGGACAACATCTGAAGACCAGTGTCAGCATTTTATTGGCTCTAGCACAAGATGGAACATCCTCTGAAGTCCAGGTATAGTATAATATTGATTTTGTTCATTAAAAAATGTTTGAATAATATTGTAGGAAAATTATTTGCTGTATAAAATTATAATCATTCTGATAGGGTAAAATATATATACATTATAGTAGAATAAAACTAGTTCACCATTGAAATTTTATTTCTGACATTCAAAGTCATGCTGCAGCCGAAACCGGTTTGGCTCAGTGGATAGAGCGTCGGCCTAAGGACTGAAGGGTCCCAGGTTCGATTCAGGTAAAGGCCATTTACCATGGTTGCGGGCACATCCCCAGTAGGGGGTGTGCAGGAGGCAGCTGATTGATGATTCTCTCTCATCGATGTTTCTAACTCTCTATCCCTCCCTCGTCCTCTCTGTAAAAAATCAATAAAATATATTTAAAACAAAACAAAACAAAAAAACAAAACAAAGTCATGCTGCAGAGAAACTTTAAAGATATCAGTTGCTTTGGTTCTTGGCGATTGATAACTTATGTGTTACCTTTTTTTTCCTTAAGGTATATATTTTTAAGTATTTCTAGATCATTGTTTAAAAATTAAGATGATAGTATTTACTAAAATTTAACATAAAATTAATATGCTCTATTTCTTACAACTAAAATAAAATGGTATTTTATTCCAGACGTGGTCTCTTCACTCACTGGCTTTGATAGTGGATTCCAGTGGCCCAATGTACCGTGGATATGTGGAACCAACATTGTCTCTCGTTCTTACCTTGCTGTTGACAGTTCCACCCTCACATATGGAAGTTCATCAGTGTTTGGGTAGATGCTTGGGTGCTATAATCACTACTGTTGGCCCTGAACTACAAGGTAAGCTCATCTTACATTAGAGGAACTAGGCAGATAATTGCTATCTTTCATCATCACGTTGCTTGAAGAAATTTTGTAATAATAATTACTGTGGATTGAATAATTGCAATTTGCGGGAGGCCTGGAACTCTGCTCTTACATATTATTTTATTTAATCTCTACAACAAACCTGACTCTCAGTGTGTTTTGAAATTTTGAACAGAGAAGACGTTTCTAAGACAAAGAAAAAAGTGGAATTCCTTTGGCCTGGAGAACCATCATTTTTCTACATGGACTTTGGTTCACTATTTTTTTTTTTTTTTAATATATTTTATTGATTTTGTACAGAGAGGAAGGGAGAGATAGAGAGTTAGAAACATCGATGAGAGAGAGTCATCGATCAGCTGCCTCTTGCACACCCCCTACTGGGGATATGCCCGCAACCAAGGTACATGCCCTTGACCGGAATCGAACCCGGGACCCTTCAGTCCCCAAGCCGACGCTCTGTCCATTGAGCCAAACCGGTCTCGGCTGGTTCACTATTTTTTTGACTCTTAAGTGTCAGGAGCATAGTTTTGAAAAACAAAACAAAACACAAACACTGCCATTAGGTAGATAATATTATCTAATTTTTTCCTGAAGAAGCAAGCCTAGAGAAGATAAGTAACTTGCCTAGAGTTACTGAACAGAGTAGCAGATTTATGATTCTAAGGTATATGTTGTTACCACTCAATTTCACTGAAATAATCCACTAATGGTTAAATTAAACACACAAGTCAGCAAATTCCTGTGAATTTATTCTGAATATTTCAGCTTTTATTAAGTGCTTTCTATGGGTCAAACTTTCTAAAACATTCAGCATTTATTAAGTCCTTTCATTGGACTTAATAAACATTATTAATGGACTTTTTATTTTTATATTTTAAATATATTTTTATTGATTTCAGAGAGAAAGGGAAAGGGAAAGAGAGATTGAAACATCCGTGATGAGAGAGAATCATTGATTGGCTTCCTCCTGCACGCCCCCTACTGGGGATCGAGCCCACAACCCCAGCATGTGCCCTTTACTGGAATCAAACCTATGACCCTTTAGTCCACAGGCTGTACAGTGAGCCAAACCGGCTAGGGCATTAATAGAATTTTTAAACATTTAATTACATTTAATTCTGACAACAATCCTGACATAGATATAATCTCTCCATTTTACTGATGAAATACTCAGGCTGAAAGAGATTAAAAGCTTTTCCAAGTATACGGTGAGTAGTTGGAGTCAGAGACAAAGTCCAGATTAGTTTCCTCTGCTTGCATTTTTAACTATGGACAGATGTTTTTAAAAAGAAAGAAGTGGAAATAGGACCTTAAGAAAAATGCTAGGAATTAAAAAAAAAAAAAGTGTGATTTAGACATGTCTCTTTTTTGGATTTAGTGTCCCCTTTGAGAAAGTTGGTAGTTCTATCTTCAGTGAATATCAGAGGGATATGGAGAGAATCATTATGTGCCTTTGATTATGTATTTACCACGTGCTTTCGAACATGATGGCGATGAGACAATGCATGTTGCAAATTAGAATGTGACTCTTATGTGTCTCTGATTTCCTTGCTTAGTCCTTCTGTGTATATAAAATTATTTTACATTGGTAAAATTTTTAAATCATTTATATTTGGCAATTAAGACATTTGTATACACAGCGTATAATACGACAATTTATTTTTCCTAACTATCACTGTAAAAGTTGCTCTTACCTTATTTGGAAAATGGAATTTCAAGTTATTATATGTTATTATAATAGAGGTGATAATGTTAGTTGAACAGAGAACAAGACGTGAATCTTTTTTTTAAAAAATAATAAATTTCATCTTTTTTTAAAAATTTTTTTAATTTATTTTTTTATTGATTTTGTACAGAGAGGAAGGGAGAGAGATAGAGAGTTAGAAACATCGATGAGAGAGAGTCATGGATCAGCTGCCTCTTGCACACCGCCTACTGGGGATATGCCCGCAACCAAGGTACATGCCCTTGACCAGAATCGAACCCGGGACCCTTCAGTCCCCAAGCCAACGCTCTATCCATTGAGCCAAACCGGTCTCGCCAAGACATGAATCTTTTACATAAAACTGACAGGTTTAAAAGACAATATCGTTTTTCAGGAAATAAATACAGACCTAGCTAAATCTAACAGAGTTGCATCATTATCATATATAATATACCATTGTGTTTTGAAGTGTTTTCCATGGACTTTGTGGACCTTTTGTTTAGAAACAATCTGAATAGTAATTGGAAGGAGGGTTATTTAGAAGATAATTGTTTTCTAGCAGCCTTTTTGGTGATAATAATACAGTAGTTTTTTTTGTACATTTTCTTTTCTTTTACTACTAGGAAATGGAGCAACCATTTCCACAATTCGTTCTTCTTGTTTGGTGGGCTGTGCAATTACCCAGGACCATTCAGATTCTCTCGTTCAGGCAGCTGCCATATCTTGCCTTCAGCAGCTTCACATGTTTGCACCGCGACATGTCAACCTATCTAGTCTCGTTCCTAGCCTTTGTGTGAGTATAAAGCTCTTTCATTCACTGATTTGTTGTTTTTTTTTAGAGAGCTCCTAATTTGTTGCCCAAAAGTTCAAACTAGACCAAAATAAACAAAAAAGTAGGTTTCCTAGATAATGGATTATATGCTTCAGTAATCACTTTGTGACTGTTCATTTTATTTACTGATTTCCCCCCCACATCTTAAGATGTGTTTTAGTGAACTGTTAATTTCTTAGTTAAGAGTGCTTCATATTTTTAGAGTTTTCCACTCAGAATTTTATTTCTTAAAGTTTGATAACTTCTGAGAATCTGTTGCTATCCTCACAGTCATTAGTTTATTCACTCAACAAATAATTAGGGGGAGCCTGCTAAATGCCAGATACCACGCAGAGTCCGGGGATACATTTGTGGATGAGATAAGATGATGCCTGTCATGATGAAAATTGTGGTTTTGAAGGGAACATGGTTACTAGTGATTATTTACAAATGAAATAGGTGCTAGAAAAGGATACAGGAGAACATTTGACAGGGAAATTATCATAATCCAGGCATTCAGAAAAGATTCCCCTGAAAAAAATGCTTTTTAAGGTGTGACTTTCAGGATAAATAGTAGTTAGTTTGAGGAAGAGCACATTATTGGCGTGGACAGCATTTATTTTTAGGCGGAGAGAAATAAGAAAAAAAGCCCCAAGACAGGAAAGAGTGTGATGCATTTGAGGAACTGTTTAGTCACCTCGTAGAGTAGCACAAATAGAAGCCAAATGCATTGTGTTAAAGATGGACAGTAAGCAGAAACTGCTTTCCAGAAGTTTGACTGTAAGGAGAAGGGGGTGATGGAGTCAGGAGAGATTCTTTTTCTCTTACAGGAGAGAGAAGTGAGCATGTTTAAATGCTGATGAGATGGAGCTTACAGGGTGGGTGAATTAGTGGCATAAGGCATAGAGGGAATATTTAATACTAGGGGCCCAGTGCACCAATTCATGGACCGTGAAAGGAACTATGGGCCCCTCCCGCTGTGCCCCCAGTCCCCGGCCCCTGCCACCGTTCCCACGCACCTGCTGAAGGCACAGAGTGATTGGGGCTGGTGCCAGCAGTGGGTGCGAGCAGGGCTGTCACTGGCAGCCGATGCGAGAGGCCACTGCCAGCCCTAGTCCCTCCTCAGGAGCAGGGGGAGGTGGAGAAGCCCCGAGGGGCCATCAGGGCCAGGGCTGGGCGCTGGTAGCAGGTGAAGTGGTGGCTTTTGGTTGTTGTTGTTTTAGAATTTTCATTAATACCCTCCTTTGCTTTCAGTTTTTACTCTGCACTCTGCCCCCTAAATTTTCATTCACTATATTTAATCTCTATGCACTTAAAAAGTTGAGAAGATAAAGTTTAGTAAGACCAGATATGCAGAAGATCCTTCTAGAATTTCATTAGGTGTATTGTATGATATTTAGTGCCCAGGTCTTGGGACAGTTACTTTAGCTACTGATGTGTTCTTTATCTATCTTATTGGTATTATTATTTTTCTAAAAGGCCATTATTTGACTGTTATTTAAACAGCCGAGGTTGTTAAACGGAGAGGATCTTCACAAGGTAAGTGTTTATATACCTTCATGAGGCAAATACAGTTATTTTTTAAAAAAATATCTACAATTATTATGGCTTCCAGGTTCACTTATGTAGCTCCCATTTGTTACTTCGACGAGCAGCAGTGGCTTGTCTGCGGCAGCTTGCACAGAGAGAGGCAGCTGAAGTCTGTGAATATGCCATGAGCCTCGCCAAAAGCGCAGGGGACAAAGAGAGCAGCGGCACCAGTAAGTTATTTTACCAGTCAGTATGCTTTTCCTTTAAATCCTTGAACATTTCAAATGAGTATTACTTATTAAGTAACATTTTTGTTAAAATATGATCTATTTCCTTATACTTATAAATAAAATAAAATCATTATCACCTTAAAAATTCCCATGTAGTTTACCTGGTAATTTTGCATTTTTATCTTTTAAAAGATTTTATAGCTTAAAAAAATATCATTTACTCTTTGAATATTTCTGCCATCCTTTGAGAATGATTTCACTGTATAAAGGGTGACTAACTATGGGGATATTGCTTTGTGTCACTAATAGACTTCTGAAAAGAGGTATCTATTTTGAAAGGCTCCAGTCTTTGACAATAGTTAACTTTTTGTGATCTAGCTTTTCCTTTGAGAGATAAGGCCAAAGTAATCAATTATCTTTCCCACTCTTGTTAGAATAAAATATTTTTATTGAGCATTTTGTGAGATTTGTTTAAAATAGCTCAGAATATCAGTCTTAGAGATTAGGGTTTTACCTTGAATTGTCAGATTAAATTCTGATCCTGAAGATATATAAACTGGAGACCACAGATAAATTGTATATATAGCTGGTTTTGTTGCTATTGTGAATTTACATTTAAGCCTTACTTATAATTATTACCTACAATATACAGCAAAATCTTACATAAGTTCATCTGTCAAACTTGCTTTTCAGATGTCAGTTCTTTTGCACCTAGCGTAAGTTCTCAGAGTGACATTCACTGCCGGCACCAAGGTGTTAACATAACGGAGACGGGGCTGGAGGGACTTCTTTTTGGAATGCTAGACCGGGAGACAGACAGAAAATTGTGTTCTGATATTCACGACACTTTGGGACATATGCTTTCATCACTGGCTGTAGAAAAACTTTCCCACTGGCTAATGCTTTGTAAAGATGTCCTGGCAGCTTCTAGTGGTACGTATGTAATACATAAAATATATTACCAAAACAATGAAAATTATCTTACTTCTGGCATGTACGTTTTAAAATACCTCAGAATACCAGTCTTAAAGATTAGGGTTTTATTATACCTTGAGCTTACATTTTTTTTTTTTAATATTTTATTGATTTTTTACAGAGAGGAAGGGAGAGGGATAGAGAGAAACATCGATGAGAGAGAAACATCGATCAGCTGACTCCTATATACCCCCTTCTGGGGATGTGCCCATAATCAAGGTACATGCCCTTGACCAGAATCGAACCTGGGACCCTTGAATCCGCAGACCGGTTGAGCTTACATTTTAAAGTACTTATAATTTTAATCTAAATAACTATAAAAATGTTGAAGATTATGTTACATACTAGCCAAGTTTTTTATTTCTTAAAAAATGACTATATTCAAACTAAATCTTCATATGTAAACATCCCAGGTTATTCTGTAGATAGCTCAGTATGCTAAGCTAGTGGGATATGTGAGATAATTTTATATTACCCTTTCCTTGATGTTTGCTTATTTGTTTAAAAAAAAGAAAGCTTGCCAATTCTACTGTTTTCAAAGGATTGAGCACTTAGTATTTAAAAAAAAAAAATTTAGAAATCTTCTAACAATGTTTTTTGTAAAGCATCATTTTTGCCCTATCTAAGGTGGTTGTAATATACTTTCATTTTTGTTACAGATATGAGCACAGCAACTCCATTAGGAAGTGGAAAAGATGAAGAGTCTGAAAAGAAAGATGAGATGGACGATGATATCATGTTTACCACACTGGGCGAGGAAGATAAATCCAAGCCCTTTGTGGCACCTCGGTGGGCCACTCGGGTGTTTGCTGCTGATTGCCTGTGTCGAATCATCCATCTGTGTGAAAACGCAGACCAGGCTCACTTTGATCTTGCCATGGCACGTTCTGCTAAACTACGAAACCCTACAAGTAAACTTAACATCAGTACTTCTTTTCCTAAAATATTTTTATAGGTTTACCATATTTTACTGCTTAGGACTGTAGCTTTCTTTTTTATTTTCTCCTCCTTTCTTTTCCTGTCTTCTCTCTTTCTCTCTCAATTTGTCCTAAGGATAATGATGGCAGTAACTTACGTTTCCCTAGTACATTGCCCTAGTTTTAACACTTCAATGTTAAAATTCTCAGATTAGCACTGTATTTTACAGAAATGACAAATCTTTAAGGTGCATAACCTGAGTACTGCTTTTCTCAGCATGAAGAATGTCAGACTTTACGACGGTCTTGGTGGATTTCAAACTCTTAGATTTCAGAAATGCTATCAGGTTTTTTTGAAAAAGTGAAAATTGTTTATTACTGAAACCCCTCATTTTAATGTTTTGTAAGCTTTTTGTACTGTATATCTCCTGGATCAGATATTAATGAGGGCTTTACAAAGAGATTATGAGATCCAATATCTTCATTTTACAAATTTGGAGACCCAGACAAGTTGAGAGCTGTGCAGGTATACCGGTTAGTAATTCAAATTTTGTAATCAAAGAAAACACTATAATTTCAAGAGAAATATCAAAAGTGCTTTATTCAAAGTAATGTCTATCGCTAGCTACACATTTCCCCCATCTTTCAGATAATTTGTGGATACCATCCCAATAGATCTTTTGTTGTTTTGAGGCAAACCTTTCAGAGCCCCAATTTTCCACTTCTTCGTATGTTTTGAAGTGCTGCTTAGAAAGTACATGTTCCATCTATCAGAACAAGTGGTTATCTGAAGGAGCAAGGTCTGGTGAATACAGTGGGTGGGTTAATACTTTCCAGGCAAGATTTTTTAATGTGTCTTTAACTGGTTTTGAAGTGTGTGATGGTGCATCATCATGAAGCAAAATTACTTTGCTGTGTCTTCTGGCACATTCTGGTCATTTCACGATCAAAGCGTGGTTCAAATTGATTATTTGTTATCAGTAGTGATCAGTATTAATGGTTTCACCTGGTTTTAGAAGCTCATAATACACCACACCTTCCTGGTCCTACCAAACGCAGACCATTGTCGTCTTCTGGCTATTTGGCCTTGCTGTGTGGAGGGTGAGGGTGGCTGAATTGCCCATGTTTTCTTTGCTTCCTGGGCACTTCACATTGGTAGCTGGATAAGAAGCTGGTATATCGGCTCCACAACCTAGATTTCAGTATCCAATGTGCTTTGTTCTGCTTGACTGAAACAGGATCCTTTCCAGCACCCACTGCGCCATTCTGAACAGTCGTGGCAGCGTGTGAAAAACTATAGACCCAATGGGAGTCCTATCTAGAATCTTCCTGTATTATCCCTATCTCCCTTTTCATCTCCTGTGTTTTAGTTGTAGGGAATTACTACTCCAGATGTAATAAAATTCTCCAGATGTGATAATGTTTGCCAATCCCTAACAACCTGCTAGTTCTCTTCCCATTTGGGAGTTTGTGCCCAGTCCCCATTCCTACTATGCCCCTTTAGGAGTTCATTTCCTTGGATTTGGAAAAAAGATAAAGGTACTGATTTGACAAAGGTTGGAGGTATAGATTATGTAGAGAAACAACAGCATTTTAATTCCAAGAAAAATTGCATAATTTTGGTTGGTAGATTGCTATAGTTCTGGACCTTATAAATTAAGTGACAGAGCGTGCATGAGGAATAATGGTCCTTTTATTTAATATGCCCATTTTAAATCAGTTTCTTCTGCCTTGGAAGTTTTCTCTCAAGTTCTGAAAATAGTTTATTATAACTAGTTTTTATTGATAGTGTTTTTGCCTTTTTTAGATGAGAAAGCATTTGTGATCTCCTAGCCAAATGTTTTTCCTCCCTCAATTCTTTTTGCTTCCCTCCCCGAAACCAGTTTTTGGTTTTTTTTTTAATTTAAGATTCTAAAATTGGCATTTTGGGTAGACACATGAAAAAACTAAAAGATGCTTATCTTAAAAACTTCACAAGAACAATAACAACAAAAACCTGTTTAAATAGTAGTTGAATAGGGATCAGGCTGAGTCACACAGAATTGCCACCACTTCAAAAAGACTATGTAACTCCTGAAGCCTCCTGAAGAACTTTATAAAGTACCTGAGCTCAATAGATTTTTTATGTAATTTCTGTTGCCTTTAAGTTCATTGACATTTTCTTCTTCAGCATCTAATCACTATTAATCTTATCCAGAATATTTTTCATTTCAGATATTTTCTTTATCTCTAGAAGTCCCATTGGTGCTTTTTTCTGTTTTTATTTATCTCTTTATCATATTTATGCTTTTCTCTTCCTTCTTGAATATAGGCAACATATTTATAATAGAGGTGTTAAGGTTTTCACCTGCTAATTTGTCATCTCTCTCAATTCTGGTCCTGTTTCTATTCATTGGTGTGTTTTTTTCTTTCCTTGTTATGAGATATCTGTTTATTTGCACCCCTGATAATTTTTTATTAGATGCTACACATTGAAAATTTTGTGCAATTAGTACTAGATTTTGTTGTATTTTTTTAAATAGTGTTGGACTTCATTTGAGGTTGTAGTTAAGTTACTTGGTATTTTTGAATTCTCTTGAGACCTGATTTTCAGCTTTTTTTTTTTTTTAGAACACATTTAGGGGCAGCCTTTACTTTAAGGCTAAAAGGAAAAATATACATCTCATTCTTATAAAAGTCTTCTAGAAAAAGGTTGGCAAACTACTAGATTTGTCTGCAGTCCAAATCTAGCCCACAGCCCATTTTTGTAAATAGAGTTTTGTTGTAGCGCCACATACCCATCTCTATCCGGACTGTGAGTTCCGTACTACCACAGCAGAGCTGAGCAGTTGCTATAGAAATTATATGGTTGGCCAAGCCAAAATATTAACTATCTGGTTCTTTACAGAAAACGTTTGCCGATCCCTATTCTCAGAGAATTGCAAATTCCTTTCGGGATAGTAATGGTAATTAGATTACCAGTGTTGTTGAGCTATTATGATGTGGAAGCTTTCTTGAAAGTGTTTCTGTGTTGTTTTTAAACACACTGAAATATGTAGATCAGAAATGCTTTATAAAAGAAATTTATTTCATTTCATATTTTTACGTTATTACACTTATTTTGGGGAAAGTTTTCCTTTTGCCTTCTATTTTTATTTTTAGATGACCTCTTGGTACTTCATCTTTCTGACCTGATTCGTATGGCATTCATGGCTGCAACTGATCACAGTAACCAGCTGCGGATGGCTGGGCTCCAAGCACTTGAAGACATTATCAAGAAGTTTGCATCTGTGCCGGAGCCAGAATTTCCAGGTCATGTGATTCTGGAGCAGTATCAAGCTAATGTGAGATATTCTATTTATTTAAAAATTTAAGATTGATCTTTTGAGTGATCATTAAAGGAGTGGACATTCCCTGGAAAAATGTATTTGGAACTGCACCCTATTTATTCACGTAGAAAGCATATCTCTACTACCATTATCTGTTGCATAGTTTGAATTAACCCACAGTTGCAGTAACAATCGTATAAAACTTGTCACTATTTTTAAGTCATGATAGCATGTTAGTGATAAAACTAGAATAGAAATTCCAGCTTGGCTTTCCTGTCTTGTGTTTACATACTTAACATACCACTTAAAAGATAAAAAGAGCATTCAAAGAGTATTGTGGATTTCTTGCCATTATTTTTATATGTCAAGACTTTATAAGATTTTTAAAAATGAACAGCAATTATGCCATGTATGCTTAAGGATAAATTAACTTTTCGTAACAGCGGATAAAATGTTATTGAAAGAATTAGATACTTGCAAAAGATTTTTTTATTTCATTCTAAAAAGGACAAATTTGCCGAAACCGGTTTGGCTCAGTGGTAGAGCGTCCGTCTGCAGACTGAAAGGTCCCGGGTTCGATTCCGGTCAAGGGCATGTACCTTGGTTGCAGGCATATCCCCAGTAGGGGTGTGCAAGAGGCAGCTGATGACTCTCTCATCGATGTTTCTAACTCTCTCTATACCTCTGCCTTCCTCTCTGTAAAAAATCAATAAAATATATTAATAAATAAATAAATAAATAAATAAATAAAAATAAAAAGGACAAATTTCTCCTAAGATTTATCTCTTTATTTAGTTATTCAGATGAGGCATAATAAATGTATTCCTAATAATAGTGGGTTATGTAAAAGCAAAAAACTTATGTTAGCAAGGAAAGAATAAACTTTTTCTTTTTAATGTGGTTATACCAAAATCTTGGTTCTTCCTATACTATATCTTATCTAAAAGTTATGCTTAAATCTAAACAAAATAAAGTGGGAATATGTATAATCCATTGTTTTCCCATCATAAGTACAGGTAAGGAAGTTACAGACTTGACTCCAGCTGGCTACAAAAATCTGTATACAATTGTTTACTCCCAAATACTCAGCCTATTAGAAGAAAGTCCTTTTGTGTGTTTTTTAAACTTTATCTATAATGATAAAAGCATAATATGCTAATTAGACCAGGTGTCCTTCCAGATGACCTTCTGGATGAAGCCCAGGTCCCAGATGCCTGCCAGCAGCCCAGGGAAGGAAGGCCTACTCTTGCATGAATTTTGTGCATGGGGCCTCTAGTTTATAAGTAATTTTAAACAGAAAAGTTGCAAAAATAGTAAAAAAAAAAAAAAAAAAAAAAAAAAGCAACTGTCATATCTTTTACTTATAACTGCCAATTGTTAATTTTGCCTCATTTGCTGTAACATTGATAGTGTCTATCCTCTCTCTCTCTCCACTGACACACACACACACACACACACACACACACTTATTTCTGAATCATTTAAAAATAAATGATTTAAATCATGTACCTTTACCTTGAACACTTCAGTCTATATTTCCAGTAGGTCAGAACATTATCTTACATAATCACAGGATAGTTAAATCAATTTCAGCAAATTTAAATTGCTATACTATTTTTATATAATCTATCATATCCCACTTTTATTAGTTGACCCAATAGTTTCTTTTATAGTATTCTTCTCCTTCAGTACAGGACCCAGTTACCAGCTCTGCCATTAGTTGATTATTGCAATGCTAAGACTGCAGTTCATTGCCATGTGTCTTTAGTCACAGAGAGGGGCTCTTTATTAATTTCCAAAGTGCTGTTGATATGTTTAGCAAGTGAATCTCTAGTGAAAGGGAAGAAATCTCAAACTAGGGGTTGACTACATTTAATTATTTGTTCAGTTCATATGTATTAAATTTAATGTAGCTAAGAATCTGTAATTGATGTTGGCTTATTAAAACTAAAGCTCAAATTCTTTCACTTATTCCTATTACAAGAGTATATAAAGTAATATTTCTTGAACAACCTTCTTTTTAAATCATCTATCCTTAAAAAAAAAGAACAGTTTATTGATTTTTAGAGACAGAGGAAGGGAGAGAAAAACATCAGTGCAAGAGTGCAATATGCCTCCTGCATGCCCCCCACCTGGGGATTAAGCCTGCAACCGAGGGTACGTGCTCTTTCCCAGAATGACCTGCCAATGCATGGGAGGACGGCCACCCAACTGAGTCACACCAGCCAGGGTAAAGCATCTCTTCCTTCCTTCCTTCCTTCCTTCCTTCCTTCCTTCCTTCCTTCCTTCCTTCCTTCCTTCCTTCCTTCCTCCTTTTCTTCCTTCTTTTTTTTCTTCCTTCCCTTCTTTCTTCTTTTCTCCTTTTTAAAATATATTTATGTTGATTTCAGAAAGAGGGAGAGACAGAGAGAAGCATCAATGGAGAGAATTATGGATCAGCTGCCTCCTACAAGCCCTCTACTAGGGATTGAGCCTACAACCTGGGCATGTACCCTGACCTGGAATCCAACCGTGACTTCCTGGTTCATAGGTCAATGCTCAACCTTTGAGCAACATTGGTCAGACTGCTAGGCATCTCTCTCTTTTTAAAAAAATATATTTTATTGATTTTTTACAGAGAGGAAGGGAGAGGGATAGAGAGTTAGAAACATCGATGAGAGAGAAACATCCATCAGCTGCCTCCTACACACCCCCTACCTGAGATGTGCCTGAAACCAAGGTACATGTCCCTGACCAGAATTGAACCTGGGACCCTTTAGTCCGCAGGCTGACTCTCTATCCACTGAGCCACACAGATTTTGGCAAAGCATCTCTTTTTGAGGTGAAATAATCTCTTAAATTATTTTTAGTGACTATGAATGTTTAGTAATTATTTAAAGGAATTGACCAGTTATATAAAATTCACCTATGAGGTAAATATTGTTAGAAATATGTTTAGGAAAATATAAGCAAAAAAAGGATAGCAATTTTTTGTTATCTCTGGGAACATCAGACTTTGTCAGAAAATCCTATTTATACTTAAACAAAAACAAAGGAAAATAAACAAAATTCATTGCCTATTTGGTATAGTATTCATATAGATTTAATAATGACAGCCTCTTGGAAAGCAAAAGAAAGTGGTAGGGTTGAGTTTATGGTAACTGGAAAGAAAGGTAAGTGAGATAATAGGCCTGGCGGGGTGGCTCAGTTGTTTGGAGTGTTGTCTTATGCATCAAAAGGATATGAGTTCGCCAAAACCGGTGTGGCTCAGTGGGTAGAGCGTCAGCCTGCGGACTGAAGGGTCTCGGGTTCGATTCCAGTCAAGGGCATGTACCTTGGTTGTGGGCACATCCCCAGATGGGGGTGTGCAAGAGGCAGCTGATCGATGTTTCTCTCTCATCGATGTTTCTAACTCTATCCCTCTCTCTTCCTCTCTGTAAAAAAATTCAATAAAATATATATTTTTAAAAAACAAACAAAACAAAACAAAAAAACATATCCTTAGGTGAGGATTAAAAAATAAATAAAATAGGGAGAGAGATGTAATAAAAAGGAAGGAACAAAATTGTGTTTTGTGTGTTTTCATCTCCAAAGACTAAAGAGGCTTTTGCTTTACTACTTAACTTTAAAAATAAATTCTCTTTATTTTTCTAGGTGGGAGCTGCTCTAAGACCAGCCTTTTCACAAGATACCCCATCAGACATAATAGCAAAAGCTTGCCAGGTAAGTAGAAAAATAGGATTTTCTATTGCTTTGGTCTATAGATTCGTAGATATCTTAGAATTTCACTTCCAAAAAGGAAGATAGAAAAATTAAATAACATTTATTTTTATCTTGGAAATATAGCAGTGACAGTTTCCTTTTTTATTTTGTATCAAATGATGAAATAAAAACTGTTAATCACATCCCCCCCCCCTTTTTTTTTTATCATAGCTGAGGACATGACTTTAGGATACATAGCTTTTATGTAACCCAGAAGTAAGCAGAAATATAACAGTCATAAGAGGGACTAAAATAAATGTGAGATCTCAAAATCTAGAATAATTAAAGAATGCATAATATAATTAGGTAACAAAAGATTTCTTTGACTATAGGCTGCAAAAATTCTACAAATTTCTAGGTATTAAATTATCCAAAAGAGGATTTCACAATATTGGATATTTCATTGAAAAATTAATCTTGGGGGATTTTTCTTACATTATTGTATCTGAAGATATATATATACCTTTAGTAAGTTCCTCTTTTTTATTATGCCTCATCCTAAAAAAGGATTCATGCATTAAGCTCTAATCTTTTAGAAAAATCAGATTCTTGGACTATTTAAGGATAAAATAGAAACAACTCTCCCCAAATTTTCAGGAGTACAAAACTATGGTCTGTAATTGTTTAAAATCCACAATCAAGCTACATGTAGCCTCTCGGGAGAGAATGTTCTCTTTGCAATGATGATTAGAAATTCTGACTTTGTTCTCTCAGTGGCTGAATGAATTTGCCTCTTCCTTCCATTGTTAAGACTTATTTTTCTGAAGCCAGCTGTCTGATTGGTGGCCTTCAGGGAAATGAATTCCTCCCACCAATAGCAGACCAGAGAGAGGAGAGGGAGCCTTGTTTAAGAAAGAGATCATGGTACAAACTCTGGAGCCAGAGTAGGTCGTTTGCTTTGGAATACAGAAATCACAGTCACGTATAAATAAATGTACCATAGTGCTGTTTCAGAGCAGAGTATTTAATCAGAGAAAACCTGCTACAAAGCTCGTGGTCATTAGGAAAGCGAAAGCTATTAGAATTTAATTTGTGAGTGAGTAGTATGAATATTTCCTGTTAGTCAATTTGCCTTAAGCATCTTATTTCTTTAAAAAAAAAATATATATATATATATATATTATTGATTTTCCAAAGAGAGGAAGGGAGAGGGATAGAGAGCTAGAAACACTGATGAGAGAGAAACATCGACCAGCTGCCTCCTGCACACCCCCTATCTGGGATGTGCCTGCAACCAATGTACATGCCCTTGACTGGAATCAAACCTGGGACCTTTCAGTCTGCAGACCGATGCTCTATCCACTGAGCCAAACCGGTTTCGGCAAGCAACTTATTTCTTATGTGACGCTTGCTGCTTTTCCAGTAGGCAATTTCTTTTTTTCTAGTGTCAGGCATACATTTTTTACCTCCTATCCTTCTGCTTCTGGAAGAAACCTTGATTTTGAAATATGTGGAGTGTGTTTCCTTAAGGGAAAATAGAGACTTGGCTTCAGGCAGATCATGAAACATGGCAGCCCAGCTCGTTTACTAGGTAAATGTAACATTAACCCTGGAAATCAGGGCAATTCTTCAATATTACAGGAAGACCTTCAGATGCAAAGCAATTGGGGACAGTAATCAGTGGGTTAATCAAACATTACTTCAAGCAGGGTAGAAATAATAAACATCTTACATACTTTAACATTGACTTCAGCTTAAAACTTATAAATGTGCATTCATTCACCACTCTTTTGCTGCAAGTCCAAGATCTTTTCTCTGATTATGATATTGCTGATTCAGTCTTTCTGGGTAAACCAAGCCCTATTGCAGTATCTGCAATTTCTAATTTCATGTTCTTTAAAGGGGAAAAGGTACTTAGGTTTTTGCTAAGTAAACTTAGTGCCAAGTCTCAATCTTTACAATTTTCCCCAACTTTTAGTTATATTTCTACCAAATTTTGCAGAAATATTTATCAAATCTCTCCAAAATGTTTTGTTTCCTTAGGAATAACAACTCTTTATTCTCAGATTTATAGTTAATCTTTTTCACTTTAAATGTCATATTTTCAAAATTGTTTTGACTGGCATTTTATTTTGCCATCAGTATGTATATGATTGATAATATTAAATTTTTATTCAATTTAGTTTGAATCCTTTGAGAATAAGATTATAAGAATATAATAGTTACATAAATATTTATTCTCAACTTCTAAAAAGTTTTAAATGTAGGAACACAATCCATTAACCATGATTCAATATCCAAATCCTCTGAAAGCCAAAGCTTTTGCATAATTTATTTTGTAGCAAAACCTGAGCTTACTGTACTCATTTGGCCCTGACGTGAAGCTGAGTGAGACTAAAGTATTGGTTAATCTCTTTCAGTGTGACTCGCACTACCTTTCACTCGAGAAGGATCCATGTTAATTATGAAGTATCTTGCTTATTGTCTTCCTTAATGAGGTTCATGTCCCTTACCTTTTATCAAAATGTTGTGAACTGTGAAACATGTCTTGGCCCAAGGGTTTCAGATAAGGAAGTGAGGACTTGTAATTGTTGAATAGAGCTGGCACTACCAGACCACCCTTCCTCTTTGGCTCCAGTTATCAGCACACTTACCTGGTTTTCCTTTTGCATTTCTGGCCTTTCAATTTCTTTCATTGTTTATTCTTATTCCATTTGTCTCTTAAGTATAACTATTTTCCCTGTGTCTGCCCTTAGACTTTTTTTTTTTTTAAATATATTTTTTATTGATTTTTTTTTACAGAGAGGAAGGGAGAGGGATAGTTAGAAACATGGATGAAAGAGAAACATCGACCAGCTGCCTCCCGCACAGCCCCCACTGGGGATGTGTCCGCAACCAAGGTACATGCCCTTGACCAGAATTGATCTTTCAGTCCACAGGCCAAAGCTCTATCCACTGAGCAAAACCAGTTAGGGCCTTAGACTTTTTTTTTAAATCCTCACCAGATGATTAATTTTTGAGAGAGAGAGAGAGAGAGAGAGAGGTCAGTATGAGAGAGATACATAGATCGGTTGCCTCCCCCATATGTGCCCTGACCAGGAATTGAACCTGAAACCTAGATATGTGCCCTGGCCGGGAATCAAACCTGCAACCTTTTGGTACATGGAATGACGCTCCAATCAACTGAGCTACCCGGCCAGGGCAAGGCCTTTTTTTAAGTGCATCAGCTCTTGAACAAATTCACCCAGTAACATTGCTTTAGTTATAGCCTTTGTGTGGAGCATTCCTGGGTCTACAGAGTTACCTTTGTCCTTGCTCCTGAAATCCAGACCCAGTTTCCAGTCACCTGCTCAATGTATTTCCCGGGTCTCTAACCGGTACTTAGAACTCAGCATGTCAAAATGTTCACCAAGATCGTGCTCTCTACCTTCTCATCTCCACCAGACTTTTCTATTTTCTTGTGTTTTCTCTGGTATCACCTTCCTTCCATTAACAGCTTTGGCAAACAAAATTTGCAATTTTTGTTTCCTTGCCCATTTTGCGTGGCTTTGTGCCCCACTCCCTAAAAATATTTAATGGGTTTCCAAACCCTGTGATTCCTACTTCCAAGTCTCTCCTTGATGCCTCTCCCTTTTTGTTCCATTCCCAGTTTGATCCCTGTCATCTCTGTTTCATAGTATTGTAATAGTCACTTAACTGAACACATTGCTTACTATCTTACACATTCCTTCCTATGCATCAATACTGGAGCAGGCTTTCCACTGAACACAGTTCTAATGTTATCCCCTGCTCAGAAGCCCTGGAAACTCATGATTGCCTACAGAACAAGGCTGCGTTCAGTTCTAATGGAATTTAAACTGTGCTACAGTCTGATCTCAGTTAACTTTCCTACTCTCAGTTCTTTCCCCATGTCATAACTCCCCTATATCTACCCACACAAACCTTCCTGATATCTAAACATTCCCATTTTTCCTACCAGAATTAACCTCATCTTTTGTAAGTATAGTATTGTAGTCGTAAATGTTTTTATGGGTTTATTCCATCTGTTTTTTTTCTTGAGGATAGGGGCTAGATTTTTTCCCCTTTACATAAATTATATATATATATATCATAGTACCCAGAATAACCCTTTGCTTATAATGAACAGAAATGTTTTTGAATTGAACAATTGTTCACAACTTACCTGATTTAGATGGAAAATGGTAAAATTTTTGTCCAATTAAACAATGGAAACATGACAAGTAAATATTGTGTTGTTTTCCACATCATTGTACAATAAATTCCATACTTGCTGTTGGGTTATTAAAACTAATACTAAAGCATTTATTGGTTTTGTTTTGTGTTTCTTCCCTCAAGGAAAAAAATATCTTTACTTATATATTAAACGTTAGTATTTTTATACAAAAATTTAAAAAAAAATATTTTTTTTTGACTAGGTGTGTAGTACATGGATTGGAAGTGGAGTTGTCAGTGACCTCAATGATCTTCGTCGAGTACACAATCTGCTTGTTTCTTCTCTGGACAAAGTTCAGGCTGGAAAAGGATCTTCCAGCCAGCTGTACCGAGAAAGTGCCACAACCATGGAGAAACTGGCTGTTCTCAAAGCTTGGGCAGAGGTAACTGTGCCTGTTGTTTTGAACTGTTTCTTCATGTATGAGAAAATGTGTCTGGTTTCTTATAGGTAAAAAAATATACATATTTTTTTATTTTTTAAATATATTTTTACTGATTTCAGAAAGGAAGGGTGAGAGAGATATAGAAACATCAGTGAGAGAGAATCGTTGATTAGCTACCTCCTGCACAGCCCACACTGGGGATTGAGCAACCTGGACATGTGCCCTGACCAGGAATCAAACCATGGCTTCCTGGTTCATAGGTTGATACTCAACCACTGAGCCACACAGGCCCGGCTGATTTTTTATTTTTTAAAACTGACCTTTATATAAAATATATTTGTTCTTTCTCGCTAAGATACATAAACATTTATATCTCAAAAAAACTCATAAATCTTTGAAAGTTATATTTTTAATGAGTTTTGTATATAAACTTCTATATTGAAGAAGGGCTCTCCATACTTACTATGGGGGCATGAGGCAGGGAAAACATACAAATAATAGAAAATAATTTAGGCCAAAAGTTTTTTGTTTGATTAAATTTCAGGAGACTTGCCACCAGTCATTGATACCCAGGCTGCAGGTTGCAGGGGATATTTGTGTGTTTTTCTTTTGTTTCTTTATAAATCTTTAATGTTGAAAGTATTACATATGTCCCCTTTATTCCCCCATTGCTCTCCCTTCCCCTCCCCCCCCATTTTGTTTTTTAATAGCTGGTTGTCTCTGTGAACATGTGACCTGAGATGATGGTATTAAGTAAATAGAAACACATTTTGGGGGGCTTATTTTTCTAATTAGATATTACACAAGGAAAATGCAAAAATTAGAAGTATAAGTAAAATAAAAAAGCAGACTCAATTCTGTACCTGAATTTTATTCATTCATTACACAAATCACTTAGTGTTTGTTAGATGCCAGGCACTGTGCCTAGGCACTGAGTGTAGTAAAGTGGGGAAGATAGATAATTAAAAACAAGTTTTAAAAACATTCCTGCCGAAACCGGTTTGGCTCTGGCAGAGCATCTGTCTGCGGACTGAAAGGTCCCAGGTTCGATTCCGGTCAAGGGCATGTACATTGGTTGCGGGCACATCCCCAGTAGGGGGTGTGCAAGAGGCAGCTGGTTGATGTTTCTCTCTCATCGACATTTCTAGCTCTCTATCTCTCTCCCTTCCTCTTTGTAAAAAATCAATAAAATAAAATAAAAAATTTAAAAAAACATTCCTTCTTTTAGCACTTTTTTTCACTCCCCTATCGTTATATTAGTCTGCAACATCATGGAAGGCTAAAACCATGTACTACTATTTGTCTTTGTTGCTGCAGGTCCTACCACAATAGCAAATGCAAGGCAAGAATAAGTACCTAGTAAGAATTTGATAAGTGAATGGTTAAGTATATTGCAGTGCTTATGAGAAGTTTTCGTAAAATGTCTATATAATAATAAATATGGGGTAAGCAACTTAAAACCACTAGAAAATATGAATGTGATAACATTTATAACGAGATCCAAAGTCCTTACATCAAAAATTAATTGGCTTCTGTTTCTAAATATTCAGGGTTAGTATTTCTGACTAACTATTATAGATCATTTCAGTGTTAAAGAATGCTTTTTCTCAAAAATGAAGCTTCATTGTTTCCTGTAATTATTGTCTAGAACTTAGAATGACTGCACCATAGCTGTGTGTTCATTGTAGGACTAGAGATAAGACCCTGCCATCCATCAAGAAGCTTACAGTGAATATGCACATACATAGACTTCCTCATTGAGTACAACAAAGATAACACCATGTAGGGGAAATCAGTTTTCTCAAGATTTTTACCTGGTTCAGTTTTCTTCTTTCTTACTCTCTACTCTTGCTCTCCCCTCCCCTCCACTTTTTTTTTCTTTTTTCGTTGATATGTAATTCAGCTTTGTATGTGCCAGTTGCCAAAGCCTAAATGAATGTACAAAGACAAAGAAAGCAAACAAAAGTAACTTCAACAAAGGGGAATCTTTAAAGTTATGTTTTAGGAAGTTGCAAGTATACATCTTTTTGGTTTTAAAAAGTAGAGAGAAAGGATACAGATAATATATGTGACTAGTAAATTATATTCTTGGTTTAGCTATCTGTTGTAAAGACTGGATTGCTAAATATCACTTAAGGATATGTAAGAAGGGGTTAGAAGGATATTTATGGAAATCCCTTTTCTGACCTCTTCCTCCCTGAGCCATCTTCTTTGAATGCTGGATTGTATCTAATAAGTCTGTGAAAGAGGAGGCAGTAAACAGGAAATTGTGCTGTATGGTAGAAAAAAAACACACATAAAAGGGGGCTTTGTAAAGTAGAACAAGAGAAGCCAGAAGAAATTCAGAGGATTCTACTAAGGAATATGCTGTGAGTGGAATACTATTCAGAAGTCAGATCAATGAAAAAGATTGCATCCAAAGCAGCTAGAATTATTCTTTTAAGGTTACCAGGAAATTAGATTGTAGTATTTATATCCATTTTTAAATGATTTAACTGTGTAATCATTACAACTTCAAAAGTTCTTAAAAATTATGCTTTGTTTCTCCTCCTGATACAATCTTACTAGGTATATGTGGTCGCTATGAATATTAAAAAGGAAGCAGAGTCAAAACCAAAAAGAGCAATTAAAAATACTGATGATGATGATGATGATTATGGTACCATAGATGAACTACCACCAGACAGTTTAATAACACTTGTACAACCTGAACTGCCCACACTCAGCCGCCTGTGGTTAGCAGCATTAAAAGACTATGCACTTTTGACTTTACCAGCTGAATTTGCCAGCCAGCTCCCTCCAGATGGTAAGTACTGCATTCAGAGTTGTGCTTTTATGGAGACCCAAGTAGCAATTAAACAAAATGGAATTGGTGGAGGCTAAACAACAGTTACAATAACATCTTAAATTTCTGTGAACTTCAACTTGGCATTCTCTCACTTAGAGCATATTCTCCATATTGAATTTGTGAATTCATATAGAGCATTAAACTTATTTGTTAGCCAAAGCAAAAATGTTCTCGCTATTATAGTGCTAACTATATAACTAAATAACTGTGCATAACAAGTAATTATGCAAAAGCACAATGAAGTATACCGCTGAGCTGGTCAGTGTGCCTGTGCCAGGCCAGGCCAGGAAATCCTCCGTTTGGTACTGAAAACAGCTGCAGGGAAGAATGGCAGAAGAAAGAAGCAATACAGTTCCCTGGATGTGAGAAAAAGAGAAGGTGATAAGAGTTTTATGTGGCTCTTTTGTATGTGCTGTGGTCTGAATGTTTATGCCTCCTCAGAATGCCTTGTAAAACCTAACCTCCATTGTAACGGTATTAGGGGGCAGTGCTTATGTCGTGAGAGTGGAGCCCTCATCAATAGGGTTAGTGTCCATATAAAGAGGCCCCCCTCAAAGGAATAGACCCTCCACAATGCTCCTCAGCCCCTGCCAGCATGTGAGAACGCAGCAAAAAGATGAATCAGGAAGAGGGCCCTGGTGAACCATGCTGGCACGCTGGCCTCGGACTTCCAGGCTCCAGAACTATGAGAAATAAGCATTGACTATACACCACCCAATCTGTGGTATTTTGTTACAGTAGTCTCAGTGGACTAACACAGTACGTAGTGACTATTTTTAGTTGGTTGTACATAAATGAGTGAACAATTAGAATACAAGTAATGTTTTTGATTGATTTGATTGTTTCATAGGTGGAGCATTTTATACTCCTGAGACCATTGATACAGCTAGACTTCACTACCGGAATTCCTGGGCTCCAATTCTCCATGCAGTGGCCCTTTGGTTAAACAGCACAGGATTTACATGTTCAGAGTCAGCAGAAGCAGCTGCCATATCTGGTTTACAAAAACGTCCTGCGTCCGTCAATTTAAACCAAGCATCAGGAGCCACGCCTAGTGCTAAGTCTTTACCAGAAATTAACAAAGATAGGATGCATCTGATTTTAGGTAGGTGAACCATGTTAATGTACTTCAAGATGTATCACTCTGAAAATTCATCTGTAGGGGGAAAAACTTCCTTCTTCACTCTTAGGTTCTGTGGCTGGTCCAAGAATGAAACCCACAATAAAACAGGTTAATAGGAGAAAAGTTATATGGTATTTTCACGTGTACACAGAAGTCTTTAGAATGAAAATGAAGAACTGAAGTAGCTGTTAGGCCCAAAATCTTGTCTACCATTTTACACAAAGAACAATAAATTGTGGAGCTGTGACAAATCAAAGGGGTTTGGGCAGTAAATTGTGGGACAGTGACAGGAAATATATGGGAGAAACTAATGGAATATAATATAAGGGTTGTTTTAGTAGGTTTGCTTACACAGGTCTATTCTGACATAGACTCTCATCTCTGGTGATAAGAATGTTCTTCTTTTCCTGTTACAAGGAGGACACCTTTATCATTAGACTTTCTATCACCTGCGTGGATTACAGGAGGTCCGAGAGCTCTTTCTACACCTGCTGTTTCTCAAGTACCTTCAGCTCAAAATAATAAATATGGCGAAGAGGCTTGTTTCATTGGGGGATATTCTGGAGTCCTTCATATCTTTCATTTTAAAGCTATGAAAAGTTTTACATAGCAGTGCAGAGAAGGAAAGGAGGATTTTAAGCACATTTTCTAAGTTGTTAGCTGACTTTTTAATCTAAAAATTTAATTGTTAAAAAGTACTCTAGCCCTAATTGGTTTGGCTCACTGGATAGAGCATTCGCCTGCAGACTGAAAGGTCCTAAGTTCAATTCCAGTCAAGGGCGTGCGCCTTGGTTGTGGGCACATGCCTAATAGGAGGTGTGCAGGAGGCAGCTGATCGATGTTTCTAACTTTCTATCTCCCTTCCTCTCTGTAAAAAAAATCAATAAAAAAATATATATATATATATATTTAAAGTATTCTAAAAATGTTAGCCATCTTCTTTAGGGACAGAGCAATATTAAATAATTTTTAAGAAACAAAATAAACTTTTTTTTAATAACATATTTTTTTCACTTGGCCCTTAACAAATTGTTTCTTGAGGACAATAAAATGCAAAGTTAAAGTAAACTGGAATAAATTTTAATTTAGAATTTCTTTGTTGATGTCATACATTCTAATGAAGCTCTTAGCCGTCTTATATTTTTCTGGGATGAAAAAGGAACACAATTGGTAATGTGAAATTATAGAATTTGTCAGTAGGTCTCATAAATGAAAATATGACAGTCTTCCAAAACAGTGACCTTGTCCTTATGCAAATTAAGAGCAGTTATTCATGATATCCATTGTACCTCTTAAAAACTTTGTAGGTATAAAATTTTTTTGGAAACCATTTAATAAAAAGTAATTGTATAGTTTTTATAGTTATTTTTTAAAATATATTTTATTGATTTTTTTATAAAGAGGAAGAGAGTTAGAAACATCGATCAGCTGCCTCCTGCACACCCCCCAAGTGGGGATGTGCCCGCAACAAAGGTACATGCCCTTGACTGGAATCGAACCTGGGACCCTTGAGTCTGCAGGCTGATGCTCTATCCACTAAGCCAAACCGGTTAGGGCTGAAATTATTTTTTTTTCTTTCTTTTTTTTAATTTTTTAATTATCCATCATTTTTTAAAAATATATTTTATTGATTTTCCACAGAGAAGAAGGAAGAGGGATAGAGCTAGAAACGTCGATAAGAGACAAGCATCGACCACTGTACATGCCCTTGATTAGAATTGAACCTGGGACCTTTCAGTCCTCAGACCGATGCTCTATCCACTGAGCCAAACTGGTTTCGGCTAAAGTTATCCTTAATGTACTATTTTTTAATGCTCTAGAAACAAAAAAAAAACATTGAATATTTTTAAAATCAATTTGACGACCTTAGAATTTCCCCCTCCAATTTGATTATTAACCTAATTTGGGCAAAGCTACAATTTGTGTTAGTTTGGTTGCATATTTTGGAAACCATTTTGAACTCTAAGTCATTAATAAGTATATATTAAAAAGTAATTTGTAAGCCCACCAGTGTTGCTCAGTGGATGAGCATAGACCTACGAACCAGGAGGTCATGGTTTGATTCCCAGTCAGGGCATATGCCCAGCTTGTAGGCTCAGTCCCCAGTGTGGGGTATGCAGGAGGTAGCTGACCAACAATTCTCTCTCATCATTGATGTTTCTAGCTCTCACTCCCTCTCCCTCCCTCTCGGAAATAAAATATATTTATATACTAGTGACCCAGCGCGCGAAATTGTGCATGACCCAGACCCCCAGATCCTGCTGCACCGTGGGACTTGTCTCTGGGGTCCGCCAGTGCCACGGGACTCCCCCAAGTCCCACTGGCGCCACGGGACTCCCCCAAGTCCCTCCGCGCCAAGGGACCCAGAGTCAAGTCCCCACCCACCCCCTGGCGCCTCGCTGCACACACAGCCCTGCCCACCCACACGTCTCACTGGTGACCGGTCTTCGGTTGTTACGACATTAAGGTTGCTGGGTTCTTATAATATAGATATTAAAGTAATTTTTAAAAATAATAGATATAGAGAGAAAAAATGGTGTCAAAGTAATTGTGTTTTATAGAGACAAATGCTTTCATTTTGTACATTGCAGGTGTGAGTATACAGTTCCTTTGTTCCCCTAGGCCTGAGGAGCCTACTGAGCATGTTACAGCATGTCTACAGGCCTTACATACCTTGCTAGATTCTCCTTATGCCCGGACCCATATTGCAGAAGATCAGGTACAGCCTGTTTTTATAGTAGATCATTAATTATATGCTTTGTTTTCACCATATTTATCTTAAGATAATTTTCTTACATATGAAATATTATATAGTAACTAGGGGCCCGTTGCACGGATTCATGCACATTGAAAGGAAATTAATTAGAAGAAATATTTTAATATCACTATTCACCCTTTCTCTATAATAGAAGTGTCAGAGATGTAAGAAAATTAGTCAAATGTATATGAAAATAATATATAAATTGATAAATAAATAAGAACAACATGATATAACAACAAAGACATGATATAAAAACAATAAAAACATGATATAAAAACAATATCGATAAAAACAATGACTGATAAATTGATTGAACTTATTCTAATATCTCCCTATATACCACATTAAGAGTAAAAACACTTTCAGAGTGCTTGAGTAATTTTCCTTGTGATAAAGTATTTACAACTTTAACGTTACAGGCTCTTCAAACTCAGTAGAAAGCAACATATAGCTGCCCATGTCTGAAAACAGGTTCAGGTAGGAATATTCCTACTCTGTCTAGACTGGCGCCACGGAGAGCGTTATATGTATTGCGCGTGTGCAAGTCAAAGTTCATTTTTAAACTAGCAGCCTGGTGCACGGGCAGCGTCCCTAGGCCTGGCCGGCAATCAGGGCCAATCGGGACCTTCCTTCCCCTGGCTGCCAGCTGCCGGCTGGTGCCTGCCTTCCCCCCGCTGCCAGCTGGGGCCTGCCTTCATTCCACGCCTACCCCTGCTCCTTCATTCCATGCCGCCCCCTGGTGGTCAGGACACATCATAGCTAGTGGTCAAACATCCAGTCAGTCAAACTCCTGAGGAGACAATTTGCATATTAGCCTTTTATTATATTGGATTGCCAGTGCACGTCATATGTACCAGTCAGACAGTTGGATGGACAGATGGTTGGTCATTTAGTCATATATATATATATATATATATATATATTATATATATATATAGATTACTCAGGGTTTTGGCTTTATCTAAGAACCCATACTAACTGTGAGGTGACCAGGCACAACTAGACTAGAGACAGTTACTATACCTTCTTTAATTTATTCATCAACAGACAAAACTAAAAATTTAAGGGATAACCTTATTACCAATTTATGATTCTACTCATAAAGGGCTGAAGTAATTTATAAGACTGTTAAATGAATTATGCTACTTTTAAATGCTTGAGGAAGTTTTATCTCTCACTTAATGCAAATTTTTTTTTTTTTTTTTTTTTTTGCTCTGGTTCAAGTACTTACCTCAACAGTTTAATAATTGACTTTCTCTAATTTCTTTATGAAATATTTAGAGGACTTTATCCATGCTATGGGATGGGTTTGATGTGGAAGGTGGAAGGGGCTTAAAGTGAGTGGTGATTATTTGTAGTAGCTGCTGAGGTGAAATGCACAGGGTCTACCTGAAGTGCCTCGAATCTCTGGTAGACACCTCTTGGGGGCTCAGTTTAGATTGAAAATCATAAACTGTAGTGTTACTGGACTCAGGCATACTGCTTCATTCAAGCAAAAGAAAGAAATGGGAGAGTGACCATTTTTTAATATAAAAATTATTTAAACATAAATAACAAAGTAGTTTGTTGACTGAAAATATGTCGGCATAAAATATGACCATTTCTCAGAATTGTGATAATGTTTTTATTTTACAGAGTCCTATATGTTCATTTTAACTATTATATTTCTTTATTTTTTACATGTATGTTTTCTTAGATTGCAATAATATACATTTATCCTTTGAAATTAAAATTAATTAAATTTATCTGTATTAATTTAAAACAGCTGATTGGTGTTGAGTTGCTGAGTGTTTTGCACCGCCTCTTACTGACCTGCAATCCACCATCAGTCCAGCTGCTGGTTACTGGAGTTGTACAACAGATAGTAAGAGCTGCTCAGGATTACTTGCAAGAAAAAAGAAACACTCTAAGTAAGCACTAGGAATTACAATAATTTTGACATAAATTGCAGTCTAATTTTTAAAACATTTAAAAGTTTTGTGGGGTTTTGTTCTTTTTTTTATCCTCACCCGAGGATGTGTATTTTTATTGATTTTTGAAATAGAAAGAGAGAAAGAAACTTCTCTACGAGAGAAAAAACATCCTTCATTTGCCTCATGTATGCCCCCTGACCAGGGATTAAACCCACAACCTGGATATATGCCCTGATTAGGAATCGAACCCACAACCTTTTGGTATATGGAACAGTGCTCCAACCAACTGGCCAGGGCACCAGGAAGATTTTTTAATAAAAAAAGTTCATCATACGTTGAGAAGCTTTGCAATTGACTTTGCTTTCATTATAAAGAACCAAATGAAATTTCTGATAGTCAATTATTTTTCACCTCCAAAATTGTCAGCTTCATAGGGTTGAATTTAATATATGTGTTACTCGTATTATGAAATATATTTCTAGTAAAAGTATCTAATAAAATTTTTCTAAGTAAAAATGGAGTGTCCTTTACTTAAAAGGAAATTCAATGAATAGAATTCCAATAAGAATTATTCTTGCTGAAACCGGTTTGGCTCAGTGGATAAAGCGTCAGCCTGCAGACTCAAAGGTCCCGGTTCGATTCCGGTCAAGGGCATGTATCTTGGTTGCAGGCACATCCCTGGTGGGGGGTGTGCAGGAGGCAGCTGATCGATGTTTCTCTCTCATTGATGTTTCTAACTCTCTATCCCTTACCCTTCCTCTCTATAAAAAAAAAAAAAATCAATAAAAAAAATTTTTTTTAAAGAATTATTCTAAGAAAGGCCTGAAATATCAGTTAGACATTCAGTGATAAATTCGTTTGAAATAATTTCTCAAGTATATTACTGCATTGCCTCATCTACTATTTGTTGTGTGTGGGGTTGTTTGTTGGAAATTTCACCAAAGGTTCTTTTACCCAAGATGAAGATGACGTAGAGAGAGAGTCCTGTCCGGTGCTGGGAGAAGGAGGTGACAGCGGTGGTCTGGTTCCTGGAAAATCTCTTGTGTTTGCCACAATGGAGCTGCTGATGTTCATTTTAGTACGGCACATGCCACATCTCAGCACCAAGATGTCAGACTCCCCAAGCCACACGGCCTCGAAGACTCGACTGTCAGAAGAAAGCGCGCGTTTGGTGGCAGCCATAGTCACCATTCTCTCTGACTTACCATCCCTTTGTTCACCTGCCGGTACAGTACTGATCACCATTTGAAAATGCGCTCTATTACAGTAGACAGAGATGAGCTTGCTTTTGGTTTTAAGCGCTGTTATTTTCCTCTTAAATCTCAAGTGTAAAAGGAGAAGGTTTTTTTTTTTTTAAGGGTTTGTTTATCTTTAGGAGCCTGTAAGGATTTAAAAAAACTTAAAACCCAAGATGCTCTTTTCAGATATGTTTCAGACAAACTTCAACAAAGAGAGAGAACCACACCTTGAGGGAAGACATTGAATATTAGCAGGTAGACTGAAGTTGAAATTACTGACCTTTTTAGTTTCTGATCTGGTTGCCACTCTTGAGCAACACTGACAGAGAGTGACAACCAAGTGTGAGAAGTACCGTATTTTTCGGACCATAAGACGCACTTTTTTCCCCCAGAAGTGGGGGGGAAAAGTCCCTGCGTCTTATGCTCCAAATATAGCCTACACATATACTTTAAAAAAAAAGTTTTTTTACTTGCCCGGCTCTGTGTGGTCTCTGTGTGCTTGCCCGGCTCTAAAATGGTTCTAAATGCTGCTGTTTACTTTACAGGGTTGATTACATGTGTTTATGACTGTGATGTTGGGTTTTAATGCACATAAAATATTTCAAGACACTATTTGTTTCAGAATCTTTTTTTCTTCATTTCCCTTCTCTAAAAACTGGCACGTCTTATGGTCCGGAGCGTCTTATGGTCCGAAAAATACGGTAACTAAAGAAACTGTAGCTGGAAAGTGAGTCGCTACCTGCAGATACCTAGAGAACTGCGGAGTGAGAAAGCAGACTTCCCTCTGCTTAGAAAATAGAAATCATATCAGGAGACACAAAGGTGAACTCCAGCTTAACATAAGCCCACAGGTGTGAAAGGAAGGGCTTCTCCATCATTAGACAGAATGGGAGAGAGGTGACGAGAATTTTCCACTAAGTGGGAGGTTGAATTCATGACCTTGAAGCTCTTTTAGCTGCAAATTCCAGGATTCTGTCATTTCTTTTTTGCTTATCCATATGGTCTATTTATCATCTACCTGGCTTGGTTAGGTTGACTTTAGTACACTGAAGATTGATTACACCTCTTAGAATTGCTACAAGATTCAACAAGTTTCTCAAATATTTCTGAAAGTATGTATATGTTAGTGTTTTTCTCTCTTCCTTTCTCATTTTTGTTATGAAGGGCATGGCATACTAAATAGATAAAATACTCGAAGTAATAAAAAACTAGGCTAGTTGGAAAATATAATTCTGTCTTCTTTGGAATAATTTGGCCCTCTCCTTCTTTCTTCCCTCACTTCCTCCTTTCTTCCCTCCCTCTCCCCTTCTCTCCTTTCCTTTCCTTTCTTCCTTCCTTTAGTAAGATCAGAGAACATTTATTGGGTAAATCACAGAGGTAGAGGAAGTAATTCCTAGAAGAAATGGGCTTGAGAAACAAGATAGAGAGGTGAAGGAAGGGCCCTTGGAGCTTGGGAGTGAGGAAGCTGATGGTAAGGTGCCTGGGAGGTGAGGGCGGAGGGCGGAGGGAAAGGCACGGAGGTGCTTTCTGAGGGAGAGCACCTGCTTCTACTGTTTTCTTTTGAAACACTGAACTACAGTAATAGTAATGCAATACATTTTGAATAAGAACAAGGAAAAGAAGTAATATTGAACCACAATCAATTGTAAAAAGTATAAAAAATTCAATCAACTGTCATATGGGAACTGAAATAGTGATAAAGTAACCTGATTTTTTTTTTTTATTTCAGGATGTATGACAATCCTGCCCACAATTCTGTTTTTAATTGCAAGAATATTGAAAGACACAGCAATAAAGTCTGCAGATAATCAGGTTCCTCCACCAGTTAGCGCAGCTCTTCAAGGGATTAAAAATATCGTGACACTTTCAATGGCCAAAACTGAGGATACTCAGAAACAGTGGACAGCGCTCATTCGGAGCACTCTTGCCTGCATCCTGGAATATTCACAACCAGGTAACCTAATCAGACTTTAAAAAATTTTAATCTATAGTCTATCTGTTTCCTTATAATTAATTAATTGAATGCGCTTGTGAGAAAAGTGCTGTATAAAACTGAATCAGCTCAGAGAGGTGTTTTAGTCACATCTTTCAGATATGAACTTTCATACCCTTTTCTAGATATTGACTCTAAATGTCCTTGTCTTGGAACTTAAATCCGTATTGGGAGGTTTGACATGACCTTATTATTTCCTAAGCACTTCCTTACTTTCTGGGTCAAAGATGTAGCAGGCTCATCTTGTATTGTCCCCGTTACTGTAGTCACAATTTAAATATAAAATGATACCTTGCTGATAAAAAAAAATTGCTTGCAGTATTCTAAACTCTGACTTATATATTTTTCTCATTTCATCTAGAGTAATATTCATCTGTAGAGTTCTCAGGTTCTTAACATGTATTGCTAAGGTTATTGTATATTGGCTGAATCCTTTGAATTTTACATCCCTTTTTTTCTTTATATTAAGTTAGTGAACTATTGTATTGTACACTCATTATGAGATAATGTTAGCATATCAAATGTATATGTTTATAATTCTGATAAAGTACAGATTATGGTTGCATATTAGCAGTTGCCCAATTAAACCAAATTCACATATATAGAATGTTGAAAAGTTCAGCTGTGGAAGAAATGGTGATCACAAAATAGTTTAAGCTTCTTATTTTATGTTTAATAGTATTGTTCTTTAGAATAACTGGATATATTTCCTGTATTTTTATTTATTTTTATTTTTTAATATATTTTATTGATTTTTTACAGAGAGGAAGAGAGAGGGATAGAGAGTTAGAAACATCGATAAGAGAGAATCATCGACCAGCTGCCTCTTGCACACTTCCTGCTGGGGATGTGCCCGCAACCAAGGTACATACTCTTGACCGGAATCAAACCTGGGACCTTTCAGTCCACAGGCCGATGCTCTATCCACTAAGCCAAACCGGTTTTGGCTTCCTGTATTTTTAATTACTTACTATATTTTTATTAAGTTATATTTGTTACTGAATAAATTATTGAAATAGCAAGAAATTCTTTAAAATTCTAAGAGTACTGTCTTTAGGAAATTGTGCAAGATTTTTTTGTTTATGGTTGTGTCGAATTTATAGGAACGTAATACCACTACAAACAGTCAACTCTGGATTTTTAAATTACTCAGAATATCTTACCAGAATCATTTACTTTGTTGGAAGGGGAGAGGTTTGGGAATGTTTGATTAACCTAAACTCAAAAAAAGTTAAATGACTTTTAAATAACTTTATATTTTCATGCTATCTTTCATATTTAAATAAGCTTTTCCTAGTAGAGTTCTTCTTAGGATTTATGCCTGAATTTTTTTCATTCATTATTGTATCATCCAGAAAAACAAGGGAAAAGGACTTAAATATAGAACTTCTATTAAATATCCACTATTTCCTCGATAGTAGATGAGTTGTACTCACAGTTATTTCTGAACTGTATTAGAATTAAGGCACACACTGACATAAACGTTGTTGGGGGGAAAGAGGTTATTGTTCAAGATGGGAATTCCGAAGCATTTGAGGAACAGCACGTTGCTTTCTTTTCATATTTCTCTGTATTCATTGTCCATCTGTTTCAGAGGATCCCAGGCCTGTGCCTGATGAAGTGAGCATGCTCACGGCAATAGTGCTCTTCCTGTGGTCTGCCAGTAGTGAGATAATCGGAGTCCAGTCATTACAGAATGGCTGCATGAACAGGTTCAAAAACGCATTGAACTCATGTGACCCATGGGTAAGTTGTACTTAAAACAAGCGCAGAGGGGTGGAGGGGTCAATGGGAATAAAAAACAACAAAAAAGGAGACATCTGTAATACTTTCAACAATAAAGATAAATTTAAGAAAGACACAAGCATAGCGGTAAATTTTCCTCTTCGTCAGGAAAAGTTCAGATTGATTCATTAAAATGTATGATCTAGCAAATGAAAACCTAAGTATTTGCTCTATCACTTTTAAATAGAAAAACTCAAAAAGATCAGTAGGTTCAGACACTAGGAAAGACTTACATATATATTTATTTACATATGCAAAAACTCTCCAATATTTAAAATATTTGGTTAACCCTGGCTTATATTGGTAGAAACTTTACATGAATCTATGATTATATTTTTCACTGTTTACTTAATGATACCAAGGGCATTAAAAGATAAATTTATGCCAAAACCGGGTTGGCTCAGTGGATAGAGCGTTGGCCTGCGGACTGCAAGGTCCCGGGTTCGATTCCTGCAGGGGCATGTGCCTTGGTTGCAAGCGCATCCCTGGTGGGGGTGTGCAGAAAGCAGCTGGTCGATGTTTCTCTCTCGTGATTTCTGGCTCTCTATCCCTCTCCCTTCCTCTCTGTAAAAAATCAATAAAATATATATATCTTTTTAAAGATAAATTTATTTTATTATATGTTTTAATGAACCAATTGAAAACTTTAGTTTTTCCAGAAAATAAATTTTATTGTTTCACAATGTCAAACTCTAAACGAATGTTCCTCAAACTTGCTACGCATCCAAAAAAATCAGTTTAGTAACATGATCCTAGCCTTAGTGTTGTGTTCCTGAATCAGAGATCTGTATTTTTAAAACATCCCCGGGGTATTTATTTCCAGCGAGGTTTGGCAACTTCTCATCTAGCAAAGTGCTGAAATGGTTTGATTCCACTGTTTGTCCCAGATGTTAATGGATCTTCCTTTCTTCCTTTTTCTTTTTTTTTTTTTAATTAATCTAAAGTCTTTCTAATCTAAAATGGAGCCGTTGAGACCTTACTTCCCAGGCCTAGAAACTTAAATTGGCATAAGCAGCCATTTCCAGGGAATTCAAATGGATGTGAGGTGTCTGAGCAATATATTTTTATAGCTTTGTTTGACGTCATTCAGTTATTAGCCTTCCTGTTAAATAGGTTAATGTAGGAGGGATGGTAAATTAAAGAAGAAATAAAGGCAGAAATTAAAATGTCTGGTTTCTAGCCTTTTCCAAACTATGGAAATATACAAATTATATAAGCATGGTAATTTGGCAGTTAGACTATAAGTAATATTTATTTGATTAATTTCTTTTCAGTTACTTTTATTTAGTTAGCATACTAGCAGTTTCATTATTCTACTTCATTTCTAATAGTAGAAAATGGCATTAATTTGTCCTGCATTTCTATTTTCATTCTGCAGTGTCACATCTTTTCAGTATATGTTAAGATGCGATGTGTCCTAGCCAGGTGGCCCAGTTGGTTGGGGTATTCATCCCATAAATCATAGGTTGTGGGTTTGATTCCCTGTCAGGGCAAGTACGAGAGGCAACCAGTTGATGTTTCTCTCTCTTTCTCTCTTCTTCTTCTTCTCTCTCTCTCTCTCTTTCTCTTAAAAAAAAAGGGGGGGGGCTTGGGTGAGGATTACAAAAAAAAAATGCAGTGCGATTGTACAGTAAATAAGAACTATCACACATGTTAAGTAATACAATGATTTTCTTATATAGGTTCAAGCCAAATGTTACCAGCTTCTCCTGTCAGTTTTCCAACATTCCAACCGTGCCCTTTCAACTCCCTACATCCATTCATTAGCTCCAATAGTAGTAGAAAAGCTAAAAGCTGTTGAAAGAAACAGACCAGCCAGTAACACAGAACTTTTAGCTGTTCAAGAAGGAATCAAAGTTCTTGAAACATTGGTTGCTCTTGGGGAAGAACAGAACAGTAAGTATTTTCTTAGAAAAGCCACTAGTCTAAAATTAAGATCATCTGTGTGTGTGTGTGTGTGTGTGTGTGTGTGTGTGTGTGTGTGTATATATCTTATTTGATATTAGACACAGACCATTGCAACAGTAAAACTAAATCTAAGGCTAATGCTATGCAAAACCCAACGATAAATGGTAAAAATTTACTAAAGATAAACTAAAGGTGAAAGGTAGCTATATATGTAAAATGTACAGTCTTAACAGGCCTGGTTTCCAGGTTTGGCATAACTTGGGCATTTGGTAAATATTAATATTAAGTATGAGTTATTATTGAGGTCTAAAGTAGGTTTTGCATGTTTACTTCTATTTTATTATGATTCAGACTACAATGCCTAGTTTTGAAAATGAAGCTTACTGTAATTTTCAGATTCGTGATGATCTTCAGACTAACTTTATTCTTTGCAGGAGTCCAGTTACTTGCTCTTTTAGTTCCCACCTTGATTTCTTACCTGCTTGATGAAAATGCTTTTGCTTCAGCAAACACAGCCTCCAAAGACCTGCATGAGTTTGCACTCCAGAATTTAATGCATATTGGACCTTTGTATCCACATGCTTTCAAGACAGTCATGGGAGCGGCTCCCGAGTTGAAAGTACGTTTGGAAACTGCTGTTCGAGCCAGCCAAGCCAGCAAAGCGAAAGCAGCTGCCAGGCAGCCAGTGCCTGCCGTACATTCTGCACCAACAATTAAGCTAAAAACAAGTTTTTTTTAATTTTCTATTTCATTCATCTTTATTTATATTATCAACTAGGAGCTAATTAGTAATAGCCACTGTATCATTCCAGGTTATAGGTTTTACTTTATTTGTACATTTGTTTGGTTTTACATGCTTCTTGCTAAGTTAAGTGAATTAATGCTCAGGTTGTTTTCATGTTCTGAGGGAGTGATTTTTTATTTTATTTTATGTGGTGAATGTACTTTCATTCTTCTCCTAATAGTGTTTCTCTTTTATTAATTAATTTATTATTTAAACACTGAGTCAGTCTTTTAAATTTAAATGCTAAAAACAATTGTGTCATGTAGCTGGGCTACCTATTGATATTGTCAGCATTCAGCATCTGTCATGAAAAATTTAATTGTCAAACAGCAGAATGTAAATTTTGAAGTTAGCAAAATAATGTAAAATGTCTGTTTTATGATATACATGTTATGAATAAAGTCACATTTTCTTAGCATTTCTCAAAATGTTTTTACCTTTCTGATATGTCTCTTTATTTTCATATTAGATTATGGAATGATGCTTGTGTGTGTGTGTGTGTGTGTGTGTGTATGTATTTTTATAATTTTTAATTATAAATATTTATTGTTCAAATTATTACAATTGTTCCTCTTTTTTCCCCCCATAGCTTCCCTCCACCCAGTTCCCACCCCACCCTCTGCCCTTACCCCTGCCCCCACTGTCCTCATCCATAGGTGTACGATTTTTGTCCAGTCTTTTCCCGTACCCCTCACACCCTTTTCCCCCTGAGAATTGTCAGTCCACTCCCTTTCTATGCCCCTGATTCTATTATATTCACCAGTTTATTCTGTTCATCAAATTTTTTATTCACTTGATTTTTATATTCACTTGTTGATAGATTTGTATTTGTTGTTCATAATTTTTATCTTTACCTTTTTCATCTTCTTCCTCTTCTTAAAGAATACTTTTCAGCATTTCATATAATACTGGTTTGGTATTGATGAACTCCTTTAGCTTTTTCTTATCTCTGAAGCTCTTCATCTGCCCTTCAATTCTGAATGATAGTTTTGCTGGGTAGAGTACACTTGGTTGTAGGTTCTTAATATTCATCACTTTGAATATTTCTTGCCACTCCCGTCTGGCCTGCATAGTTTATGTTGAGAAATCAGCTGACAATCGTAGGTAATTGTTTTTCTCTTTGCTGCTTTTAATATTCTCTTTGTCTTTTGCTCTTGGCATTTTAATTATGATGTATGTTGGTGTGGTCCTCTTTGGACTCCTTTTGTTTGGGGTTCTCTTTGCTTCCTAGACTTGTAAGTCTATTTCTTTCACCAGGTGGTGGAAGTTTTCTGTCATTATTTCTTCAAATAGGTTTTCAGTATCTTGCTCTCTCTCTTCTTCTGGCACCCCCATAATTCGGATGTTGGTATGCTTGAAGTTGCCCCAGAGTCTCCTTACATGATCTTCATATTTTTGGATTCTTTTTGCTTTTTGCTTTTCTGGTTAGGTGTTTTTTGCTTCTTTGTATTTCAAATCTTTGACTTGATTCTTGCAATCTCCTAGTCTGCTGTTGGATCTCTGTATATTATTTTTATTTCAGTCAGTGTATACTTAATTTCTAGTTGGTCCTTTTTAATATCCTCTAGAGTAGGGGTGTCGAACTCAAATCAGAGAAGGGGCCAAAATCTAAAATGCAGCCTAAATCGCAGGCCGAATGGTTTACTGAACAGTCATAAACTGTCATTGTGATGGAAACGCAGCGGAGTGCAGTGATGACAGCGCGGTGCGGGCCACATTGCAAGGCCTGGCGGGACGGATTTGGCCCGCGGGCCTTGTGTTTGACACATGTGCTCTAGAGTCTCACTAAAATTTATCAGCCTTTTCTAGAAAATTCTTGAAAAACTTTATAACCGCTGAGACTGGTTTGGCTCAGTGGATAGAGCATCAGCCTGCAGACTGAAAGGTCCCAGGATCGATTCCGGTCAAGGGCATGTACCTTGGTTGTGGGCACATCCCCAGTGGGGGGTGTGCAAGAGGCAGCTGATCGATGATTCTCTCTCATCGATGTTTCTAACTCTCTATCCCTCTCTCTTCCTCTCTGTAAAAAATCAATAAAATATATTTTTAAAAATAATAATTTAAAAAAAAAGAAAAACCTTATAACGGTGGTTTTGAACTCTATATCCATTTGCTTTCCTCCGTTTCTTTAATTTGTGCCCTGTTTCTTTGTTTCTGCATTTTTGGCTGCTTCCCTGAGTTGATGGAGTGGCTTTGTGTGCTAGGTGTCCTATAGGGCTCAGTGGCTCAGTCTTCCCAGTTACCTGAGGTGGACACTCTTGGTGTATCCTTTTGTCGGCTGTGTGCACAGTCTTGTTGTAGTTAAGCTTTGATTGTTGTTGGTATCACTGGGAGGAATTGACCTCCAGGCCAATTGACTGTGAGGATCAGCTGTGTCTATGATGGGAGAACTTCTGTGCTGGAGACACCCTTATGAGGCAAGACTTGCTTCAGTGGGGCTTTGGTGCTCACTGAGTCTGCCCCCTGAGTGTGTCCCTTATGGATCTGAGGAGTTGTAATCTGGATGGTCCCACTCTGACCCCTCGGTACACTGGCTCTTGGATCTCCAAGGAGGTGCTAATTTAGCTTCTGCCTGAGGCCGCCCAGCAGGAGCTACAGAGAGATCTGCAGATTCCTCTTCTTTGTTTGGGGTTTGGAGGTGCCAAAATGAGACCCAGCTGTGAACCAATGCGAGCTGCTGTGGGGCCTTAGGCCTTCTTTTGGATGTTCTGGGTCTCACTGACTCAACTAACGTTTGTTAGGTAAGTTTAGAATTCAAAGGACGAGGCCATTCATATGCACATGCCTCTGCACTCAGCTTGGATGGGGTGGAGTCTCAGGGCGGAGCAAACAGCAATGGCTTCCCATCAGCCCTGCCCTAAGAGGCCCCTGGGTCTCAGTGTCCCATGGTAATCACTGCAAGCGCCTCTGAGAAAAAAGCCGCCCTCCAGTTCCAACTGCTGCCAGACAGTCTAGTTTCTCCCCGTATGAGTCTGGGTCTCCAGAATCTCACCTGGAACTCAGATTCAGAGCAGTCAGGAGCTTTTGTCTCCTAATTGAGAAAGGCAGCCGTGCACTCAGTTGCCAGCCTTCTCTGTGCGCGCGCGCCTCCATACCTCTGCCTTTACTTCCCCACTCCTGTGAGTCTCGTGTGCTTTTTTTCTTTCCTTCTAGCTGTAGAATTTCCACTTAGCCAGTCTTCCTGTGGTTCTGGATGATGTCCGTTTTATCTTTTAGTTGTAGTTTTGAGATTGTGCGAGGCAGTAGTTCAGGTGTTTACCTACACTGCCATCTTGGTTTCTCCCTGCTCGTATATATTTTAGTTGTTAACTAAATTAAAACATCCACTTAAGATCCATTAAAGTATTTAAGATGTGGAATAATATCCTGCCTTTTGATAATGGCTAAAATTTGGCCTCGGTTATGTTACATAAGTATAGAGCCTCGAGTTCTGGCTATGATGGCTAGTTCATTCATCAAATATTTACTGAGTGCCTATTGTGTATAAGGCATCAAGCTAAGAGCCACAGGACATACAAAAATGAATTAGTCATAACTATAATTATGCCAGTTTCCAATGCAATGGGAATTTTACCGCATCAAACATATAATTGAAGAAATCAGTGTTTGCCACAATGTTTAGCAAATTTTAAACATCAATTTTACCAGTGTTACATTCCTTGAGCAATTTCCTCACAATCTTTACATTTCTCCTTTACCTTACATTAAAATCTGTCTATCAATTCTCCTATTATGAACATTTTATATAAATGAAATCATATAATATATGGTCTTTTGTGATTGGCTTCTTGACCTAACATAATTTTTAAGGTACACCCATGTGATAGCATACATTAATACTTCATCCCTTTTTATGGCTGGATAACATTCCATTGTATGAATGCCACAGTTTGTTTTCGAAAGAAGACATAAGGAAGGCCAAGTGAGAGACATTGAAAACATGCTCAAAGTCACTAATCATCCAAGAATGCAAATCAAAACAATAATGCCATATCTCACATCTGTCAGAATGGCTATTATCAACAAATAAGTGCTGGTGAGGATGCGGAGAAAAAGGAACCGTCTTGCACTGCTGGTGGGACTGCAGACTGGTGTAGCCACTGTGGAGAACAGTATGGAATTTCCTCTAAAAACCAAAAATGTAACTCCCATTTGACCCAGTGACCCCACTTCTAGGAATATATCCCAAAAAACTAAAAACACCAATCAGAAAGGATAAATGTACCCCTATGTTCATTGTGGTACAATTCACCATAGCTAAGATTTGGAAACAGACTGAGTGTCCAAAAGCAGATGAGTGGGTTAAAAAATGGTGGTACATCTACACAGTGGAATACTATGCTGCGGTAAAAAAGAAGGAATTCTTACCATTTGCAGTAGACTGCATTATGTATTAGCAATGATGATTTCATTTTTCTTCCCCTCTCCCTCTTTCTCTTCCTCTCTTCCCCCTTTACTGTACATCTTTATACTTTCTCTAAACTCTTCTGCACCATTTATAACTTCTGATTTCCTCAGATTATATCCATAAAAGATTTGTTTGAAGAATTACATTTTAAAATTGTTTCATTGCTCAACTGGGAGATTTTCTCGAGTCATTTATTTGAATAGGAATATCCAATATCAAGAAGCTAAGAGTAGAAGCATCATGTTAGCCAACAGATTCTTTCAGAAGATTAATCTGAGCAGTTTTAACATTATAAGAAATAAAGTACCCTCTATTTGCTTTTCAAATTCTTGTTAACCAATATAGTACATTTGAATTCTCAATGTAATTAGAAGGAATCTAAAATCAAGTGTCCCTGTTCTAATAGGTCTGCCATCAGCCTGGGATAGAACGTTGAACAACCTAACCCTTTAGGGGCTTTAAAGGGTTTCCCCATCTATAAAATGAGGAACATTTACTACCGGTAGGTATTCTTTCTATGAGCTTTCATACATCTGAAAAGTTCATATGGCTACTTATCCTGACTTTTTAAAATATATATATATATTATTGATTTTTTACAGAGAGGAAGGGAGAGGGAGACTTAGAAACATCGATGAGAGAGAAACATCGATCAGCTGACTCCTGTACACCCCCCAACCGGGGATGCGCCCGCAATCTGCCCTTGACTGGAATCGAACCTGGGACCCTTGAGTTTACAGGCCAACGCTCCATCCACTGAGCCAAATCCGTTTCGGCTATCCTGACATTTTTTTTTCTTTTTAAGTTATGAGAATGACTCTTAGAATTAGCCCGGTTTTCAAAACGCATTTAATCATATGGATCACTATGCCTCACATTTCCTTCACTCTTAATTGGAATTTCCAGGTTGGAGCCAGAAATGGCTGGCGTACAGCTATAAATAAATGTCTTGTCTTAATGCTCTTCATCAAATGGATTCTTTTTTAAATCCAATCCAATCATTTCAAACCCACTTATAATTCTAAGGGCTTATGGAATTATTATTTATGGAGTTCACAAAATTTTACTTAACTTAAATGGGAGCTGTGTCTTAATCATAATTTAGAAAAATTATCCTGAGCTAAGTTTTTGGTGCTACCAGTAAACTAAGGTGAGACCCATGCATGACGAGTGACCGGCCCAACTCTTGTTTCTCTTCCCCCAGGAGACCATATTCACAGCCTGGGTGTCCACATTATTTGTCTCTTTTTGCTCTTAGAACTCAGGGTTTTCCTTTCAGGCACTGTTTTCCTCATGCACACACACTTCTGTTTGCCTCTTTCCCCTCTGACTTTTAAAGTGAGTCAAAAGAATCCATGAAAATTTAAGTGAGCCGGGATCGGTTTGGCTCAGTGGATAGAGCGTCGGCCTGCGGACTGAAAGGTCCTGGGTTCGATTCCGGTTGTGGGCACATCCCCAGTAGGGGGTGTGCAAGAGGCAGCTGATTGATGTTTCTATAATAACTCTCTATCCCTCTCTCTTCCTCTCTGTGAAAAGTCAATAAAATATATTTAAAAAAAAAAAAAAAGAAAGAAAATTTTAGTGAGTTTAATTTTTCCAACTTAAAAAAAATTTTTTTAATTGATTTCAGAAAGTAAGGAAGAGGGAGAGAGAGAATATCCATGATGAGAGAGAATAATTGACTGGCTGTGTCCTGCCTGCCCCCTACTAGGAATCATGCCCTACTGGAAACTGGCACATGTGCCCTGACTGGGAATTGAACCATGACCTCCTGGTTCATAGGTCCATGCTCAACCATTGAGCCACACCAACCAGACTAAGTTTTCCAACTTTTAACTTTGATTATCCTCTCTTTAAATCTCATCCTTTCGTTGTTTTTCTGTGTGTGTGTGTGTGTGTGTGTGTGTGTGTGTGTGTGTGATAACTATGAAGGAATAGTATGAAACATGGTATGATAGAAAGTAATAAGCTAGGATTCCTTCCTTCCTTAGAGTTGTCTGGAGTCCTAGAGTCTCTCCTCTTCAGACTTACATATGTGACTACCCACCACTTGTTGTCTCAGAAGCTCCACAGACTCAATAATTAATTTACGCTGGAAGTCTTCATCTCCTCATCTAACACCTTCTAAGCTCATGATCTCCCAGTACTCAGTGCAACTCTTTTATTCTTTTGGGTAGCCATACATATGTAAGCCCTAGTTTCACCCATGACCCTTCCAACTTATTCTTTCACTATCCTACTGCATCACCATGTTTCCTAAATGTCTGACCAAACCCCTCCATGTGTTGTCATTGCCATTTTTACCATCCTAATCCAAATCAACCCATTTGGTTGCGGTATAACTAAGTGCCCGGTGTGGGCGGTAGGGTCAGTTTGCCTGGCTGGGAATCTGGCTCTGTCACTTCCAAGTTGCGTAACTTTGGGCAAGTCTCTTGTCCTTTTGTGCCTGTTTCTGCATCTGTAAAATGGGAGCAATGATAATACCTCGCTTACAGAGTGGCTGTGGATTAAATGAGTTAATATTTGCAAAGGACCTTAACATAGCGCCTGACCTTTAGAAAACAATTCAGAAGTGTTAATGATAACTGTACATTCCCCCTTCCCCCACCCCCACCCCCCGCACAGAAATGGAAATGATCTTTATAAATTCAAATCTGATCCCTCACTGAGAACTTTCGTTCTGGCAAGGTACCTTACCGTAAAGACTGATTCCTAAGGTGACCCTCAAGTCCCTGCATCATCTGGCACCTGCCTACTCCATTCACCTCCTCATTTGATTTCATTGGGACCAGTAGCCATTTGTCCTGTCCCTATATGTCAAATGAAGGTAATATTAGCACTTATCTTGTGGGGTGTGGTAAGAGCACAAATGCATTATTAAAATGCATTTTTTAAATTGAGTAAATGTCCAGGAAGCACTGGCTATTACAATAATAATTGTTATTACTTTCCTCTTGTTCTTTATTGTTCGCTCTATTGGACTTCTTTCAAGATACCAGATGCATGGTGTACTTTTCTTCTTAAGGTGTTTGAATTTTGCTTAAAAAAAACTCCATTCCACCTTCTGGCTAATTTATACTCTTGCTTCCCATTTAATCTGATTACATTCTCATAAAAATCACTAATTTGATCATTGCCATCTATTAAAAACTGTATTGTTTAAATTACCGTATTTTTCCAAAAATGAGAATGTATGTATTGGCTTCCTACCTTTGAATACCCATTGGTTATGATGTTACACATTATGAGTTCATGGGAAAGTGTCTATGAGCTGGTTCAAACCACTCCGTCTCGTTACTTCACGTCCTGCAGCTGGGGGGAAATCTGGGAAAGGAGATAACATGGATAATGGTAGAATTTTCCATTACAGAGAACAACGGCATGGGCTAAAATTAACACGGATTGGACAACAAACAGTAGGATATCGAGGGCCCGCGGAGCAGAGGGAGGGAAATGTAGCACATGCAAACGAAGTTAAATGTTGTTTGAAAAAGTTAAGAAAACACAGGACTTCAAGAATTAAAACAAAAAATGTGCCGGGCATCCTTAACCTGAATCATTTTTCTTGCTTTTCTGGCACAAAACTCAGATTCCAACTCTGCTTCTTACCACCACCACCACCACGTTTATTAAAAAAGTACCACATTTGAATTATTTTGAGAACTGACTTATTTATGTTAAAGAACTATCAGACAGGAGTTGTGGGTTGCTATTCTGGGCAGTTTAAGCCTAAAAGAAGATTGGGTGTTTTCTGCTGAGAAAAGGTTCCACATGGAAACCAATGTGTCTCTGCTGCATAGTTGGCAGGAATAGCCAGCTCATACAAATGTTCCCCCTCGCTCTCCACCCCACAGTTATTTTTATGCAGTGGCGACTACATAATTGTTTGAAATTTAGTTCCTGCCTCAGAAATGGGAGCAACCATGGTTATTTTAAGAAAAAAGAATAAGAAATCTGTTGAGTAGAGTTTTCATTCACTTGAAATTTTGAAAGAGAAAGTTAAGAAGCAGGGAGTGGAGTTGATGGGGAGAAAGGAAGACTGTGTTCAAAACCAGTTTATCTTGGCTTACAGAAGAAATAGAATCTTCAGTTGCTTACCATCAATATTCCCAGAGAAGTCTTGCTAAGCTTTAGAGCTCTGTTATCATTTTAGTGTCCCCCTGTGTTAGAGATTTAGATTTATTAAAGCTATCCTGATTTTTTTTTTTTGCGCAGCCAGCTTGGCTCAGTGGTTGAGTGTCAACCCAGGAACCAAGAGGTGACTGGTTCCATTCCCAGTCAGGGCACATGCCTGGGTTTTGGGCTCAATCCCCAGTAGGGGAATGCAGGAAGCAGCCAATTGATGTTTTTCTTTCACTGATGTTTCTATCTCTCTAACCCTTTCCTTTATTCTCTCTCTAAAATCAATAAAAACATCTAAAACGTTTTAAAAGCTATCCTGAAATAGTAGCCACTAGATTCTAAAATTAAAACCAGGCAACTCTAGTTTCAAAAGGAAATATTAGTAATAATAATAATAATAAATGATAGAGGCTATTTTCCCATCCTCTCACAAGACTGTTAATGTGGATTTAATTCTTGAATTCCAAGAAAAAAATCAGAAATACAATTCCTTCACTTCCCAACTTGTGTTTGGCTGTTTCCCAAAGCCAGTCATTACTTGACTTCATATCTAGGGAGTAAGTTCGGAGGCTGAGGAACCTAAAAGCAGAGACTGGCCCCAGGCAGCTGCACAGGCAGAAAGGGGTGAAATTAGGAAGTGGGTAGATGGTAGAGGAGGATGATAAACAGTGGGCTATTGCACATTCCTCTTCCCCAAAGTCCCATTCATCCTAGCTTCTCACCAAATTGTCTGCTTTCTTTGTTTTTTCTGGGCAGAATGCTAAAAGAGCTATCCAATTCACTTTGCATCCTTTTCATTGAGCAGTTAAAAAGTCAGAGACCCAAATAACAGGTCATCTGGAATCTTTTCCTTTTTAAATAGCCGCTCATTTTAATGAAAATACAAAGAGAGAGAACACAGATGAATTATTTGTCCTTTTGTAGAACTATAGTCCCAGAAAAAACACACATATGAATGGAAAAAAAAAAAAATAGCAAACAGTCCTAACCAGTGTCGCTCAGTAGATAGAGCATAAGCCTGTGGACTGAAGGGTCCCGGGTTCGATTCCGGTCAAGGGCATGTACTTGGTTAGGGGCACATCCCCAGTAAGGGGCATGCAGGAGGCAGCTGGTGGATCTTTCTCTCTCATCGATATTTCTAGCTCTCTACCCCTCAACCTTCCTCTCTGTAAAAAAAAATCAATAAAATCTGTTTTTTTAAAAAAAAATAACAAACACTCCAATTATCAAAATAACATATTAGCATTTCACAATGTTTCACTTTCAACCGGGTACACTGATACATAAATCAACATTTTGATAGCTGCTCTCTGCGCTTGGAAAAGAAACACTATTTTTGTGTCACAGGCTTAAGTAATTATAAAATGAAACAATCAGGAAATCAGCAATACCTTGAGTTCTGAGGTTGAATGGATGGGCATAGACATTAATTTTAAAAAAGACTATTTTAGCTCTGCTGAATTAAAGTTCTGAATAGGGAATGAGAAAACAAACAAACAAACAAACAAACAAAAAACTATGGAGCCCCTAGTATTTAAATTTTACATGTGTCATTTTAGCTAGTCATATGAGTAACTCTGTCACATTAAAAGCTACCATTCAGCATATACTGTATGTCAGGCACTGTGCTAGGGGATTCACACTTCGTCTCTCATGTAATCTTCACCGTGACTTTATGAGGTAAATATCATTCCCATATTAAAAATAGAGGAATTGTAGCAGAAAGAGTTAAAACCCCTTGTCCAAGATTTCCAGATTTGGAAAACTGTGGAATGGGGAATAAAATCTAGGCTTAGCTAGTTATACAGTAAATGTCATGCCCTTTCTAGTTATTAATTTTTTAAGAGAATGTTTTTTCAAAATAAAAGCCATTTTTGCCGTAGAGTCAGAATACACATAGAGAGGACTGGGGGTCCCTGCAATGCTCTGCTTTATGATCTGGGTGGTGGTTACACTGAATGTTTCAGCGAGGTGTTCTCCCACCATTTGTGTGCTTTTCTGTGTAGGTTGTATGCTGTGAAGTGTTTACTTTAAAAAGTGTAGTTCATGCAGAACACAGCGAATGTGACAGACTGATAAGCACGGAGAGGAAATACATTCAAGTGTCTTTTGTGGCCACACAAATGTTAGGATTGTTTGTTTTATTGCTGTGAAAAATGTCACTGGGGTTTTGACAGAGATTGCGCTGAATCCGTGGATTGCTTTGGGTAGTGTGGACAATTTCATAATATTAATTCTTCCATTCCATGAGCACAGAATATTTTTCCATTTATTTGTGTCTTCTTCAATTCTTTCCTTAATATCTTGTAGTTTTTAGTATGTATATGTCTCGCCTTGGTTACATTTATCCCTGGGTATTTTATTTATTTATTTATTTTTTGGTTCAATTGAAAATGGATAGTTCTCTAAATTTCTCTTTTTTATAGAGAGTTCATTATTAGTGTACAGAAATGTAATAGATTTTTTTAAAAATATATTTTTATTGATTTTTTTATAGAGAGGAAGACAGAGGGATAGAGAGTTAGAAACATCGATGAGAGAGAATCATCGATCAGGCGGCCTCTTGCACACCCCCCACTGGGGATGTGCCCGCAACCAAGGTACATGCCCTTGACCAGAATTGAACCTGGGACCCTTCAGTCCACAGGCCGACGCTCTATCCACTGAGCCAAACTGGTTTTGGCAAATGTAATAGATTTTTGTTATTGATTTTGTATCCAGTAATATTCCTTAATTCATTTATTAGTTCTGTCTTTTGATGGAGCGTTCAGGGTTTTATATGTATACTATCATGTCGTCTGTAAACAGTGAGTTTCACTTCTTCCTTTCCAATTTGAATGCCTTTTCTTTCTTTTTCTTGCCTAATTGCTCTGGCTAGGACTTCCAATACTAGATTGAATAAATATAGCAACAATGGGCACCCTTATCTTGTTTCTGATCTCCACCATTCAGTAGAATGTTATTTTGGGGCTTGTCATATATATTCTTTATTATGTTGAGGTCTGTTCTCTTTATACCTGCTTTGCTATCATAAATGGATGTTGAATTTTGTCAAACAGATGATTATGATTTTTATCCTTCACTAGAGGCCTGGTGCACAAAAATTCATGCACTGGGGTGGGTGGGGCGGGGCATCCCCTCAGCCGGGTCTGTACCTTCTTGCAGTCTGGGAGCCCTTGGGGGATGTCTGACTGACAGCTTAGGCCCACCAGGAGTGGGCCTAACCCGCAGTCTGGCCTCCCTCTGTGGGAAGCGACTGGGGGGCCAATCAGGAGATGGGGCTGGCAAGTGGCAAGCTCCAACCCCCAGTGCCCCTCTGCCACTGCCCCGATTGCCATCCCCTCCCTCTGCCCACTGGCACCTGCCTTGGCTGGCCCTACCCCTCTCCCCTCACCCCCCATTCTGCTGTTTGGTCATTTTGCATATTAGGCTTTTATTATATAGTATTCTTAATGGGGTATATCACATTGGTTGCTTTGTGGATGTAGAACTGCCTTGCCTCCACGAATAAAACCCACTTGCTCAGTGTTTAATCTTTTTAATGTATTGTTTAATTTTACCTGTTAATATTTTGTTGAGGGTTTTTGCATCTATTTTCGTCAGGGATATTGGCCTCTCATGCTCTTTTCCTGTGGTGTCCTTGCCTAGTGTTGTCAGGGTGATGCTGACCTCCTAAAATGAGTTTGGAAGCGTTTCCTCCTTTTCTATGTTTTGGAAGAGTTTAAGGATTATTAATTTTTTGTTGAATGTTTGTTCAAATTCACCAGCAAAGCCATCTGGGCCTAGCCTTTCCTTTGTTTGAGAGGTTTCTGATTACTGATTCAATCTCCTTATGGTACTCTGCTCAGATTCTCTATTTCTTCATGATTCAGTCTTGGTAGGTTGCATGATTCTATAAATTTATCCATTTCTTCTAGGCTGTCCAATTTGACCTATAATTGTTCATAGTTTCTTACGACCTTTCGAATTTATGTGGTAATATCTCTTCTTTCATTTCTGATTTTTTTCTTTTTTCCTTTGTGAATCTAGATAAATGATTTATGGGTTCCTCAAAAGCTACCGTTTAGTTTAATTATATTTAATAGTGTGTTATGAATTTATTTAAATGAATTGTCAGATGTCTTTTATTAGAGAAAAATAGCTTTTAATGTTAAAAATCTCTAAAATAGCCCTAACACCTCTGGTTAATCAGGAGCCACAGATTCCAATCCCAAGAAAGAAGGGTAGGGCAGAGCTAGGACAGGGGACAGAGGTGCCTAACCAGTGGAGCTCAGTGGATAGAGTGTTGGCCTGTGGACTGAAGGGTCCCTGGATTTGATGCCGGTCAATGGCATGTACTTTGGTTGCAGGCACATCCCCAGTAGGGTGTGTGCAAGAGGCAGCTGATCAATGCCTCTCTCTCATCGATATTTCTAACTCTCTATCCCTCTCTGTAAAAAATTCAATAAAAATACATTTAAAAAAAATCCCTAAGATTACCTAAATCCTTCAAATAAAAAAAGATGCCATTGTTGCACTATTGGCCCCTTGGAACTGATGTTGGTCTGATAAGAGAAGAGGCCACGTTAGTGAAAAGGCCAGTGAAGGAGCAGTCAGGAATACTGGTTTCCAGTTTTGCCTGTGCCACTGAATAAAAACCTCATTGTAGACCAGTCTCAAACTTCTTTGAACTTCAGTTTCTTGAGCTGTAAAATGAGAGGCTTGGGCAGTATCTCAAAGGACACTTACAGCCAAAATAATTATGACACAGGGGATTTGGCCATGCACCACCCTTTTATTATCATAAAGAATGAATCAATGAAACAGAAACATTCAATACCGTAGGAGAACAGGGCTTGCCATTTTCATTTGCAGACACAATGTGTTTCCTGCCCTTTCCACAAGCAGCCATGGGAAGAGAAGCGAAAGGGGAGAGGGACAGGATGTCCTTCCTTGACATGTCACTCATCAGCCTATATCTTTACATATTTTTTTTCATGGCCATCGGATCTGGTATCTCAGAAGTCCACCCCACAAATCAGAAGAACTGCAAATAACTTGTTGTGAAGACTAAATAAGTGCTTAATTTTATTTGCACTTGTTATATACTTTAAAATTTTTATTAAATTATTATCTGTGAACATATCTTACCATTGTCCCCTCCACTCCCATACATGCCCTCCCTCCCCAGAGTTTTGTGTCCATTGGTTGTACTTAAGAGTCCTTCCATTGATCTATTATCTCCCCCAGATCTCCCCTCCCCTCCCCGCTGTCATTTGACAGTCTGCTTGTTGCTTTACTGTCTCTATATCTATCTTTTGGTTCATCAGTTTATTATCCATAAATGAGGTCATGTGGTGTTTCTTTCATTGACTGGCTCATTTCACTCAGCATGATGTTATATACTTTTTCAAACGTGTTCCTTTCAATATTGTGGTAGCCTGAGCTTACAGTGACAATTTCAGGGACTTCGGAGAAGGGTGACACTTGCACAGAAACAGCTGAAGGAACTCGGGTGTCCCCTCGGGAGAGGTGCCCGGGAACCGAGACAGGTCTAGGGAGCAGAAAGGGGCTTTGTTTTTTTCTCAGCTCGTGTCGCTTTAAGGCACCGGGAGACGGGTTATTTACTTGCCAACTTCCCTTTGATGGCAGGAAGTGTCACTTATCTTCCTATCCCCAGCCACAGATGTAACTGTGACAACCAAGCAGTGGTGGAATCGAATACAAACTGTGCGGGAATAAGGCGGGGAAAAGGAGACCGGAATACCATGGCCTCGGATATCTGAAACGCTTTAGAGATTTGACTGTAAGATTAACCACAAAGGGGAGGCGACTTCAGCGGAGCACCTTTTTCAGATGAGGTGTCAACAAAGCAACATAGGAGTACATAGGAGACGCGATCGATCAGAGCTCCCCCCCCATATATTTTATTGATTCCTTACCGAGAAGAGGGGAGAGAGAGACAGAGAGCTAGAAACATTGATGAGAGAGTCATCAATCAGCTGCCTCTTGCACACCCCCTACTGGGAATGTGCCCGCAGCCAACGTACTTGCCCTTGACCGGAATCGAACCCAGGACCTTCCAGTCCGCAGGCCGACGCTCTACCCACTGAGCCACACGGGTCAGGGCCAGAGCTCCTTTTCAGTGAAAACAGACCCCGCAACAGGCCTGAACCCCTGAGTGAAAAAGGGAGAAGCGACAGCGATGGGCAGATGGCAGGAGTGTCATCTAGGTCAGAGCAACACGAAGTCGAGGAAGCTCGCTTGGAGCTCGTTTCTTAGCGGAACTACCAGGAAGCCCCGAAAGAAGTGCCGCTCGGGCGGCTAGTTGGGCCTGATAACTTCCGTGTGCGCGTGTGGGTGTGGGTGTGGGTGTGGGTGTGCAACAGGGAGCGCCGCCGCGAACTTCCGCGTGCGAGGGAACCCCGCAGCGCCGCCGGGCTGCGCCCGCCCCGCCCACAGGAAACCCGTGCGCCCCGAGGGGAGCTGCCCTACCGCCGCCCCGGGCCGGAAGGGGGCGGGGCCGCGCAGGAAAGGGGCGGGGCCCCGCGCGCGCACGCACGCGCGCACGCACGCACTCCGCAGCCCTACAGGCCGCCTCCGCCGCCGAGCCACGCCCCCGCCGCCGGACTACATTTCCCAGCGTGCCGCGCGCCGCCCGCGCGCCGCCGTTGACCCATTTCCCGGCCCGTCCCGGCTCGGCCGGCCCCCGCGCCGAGGCGGCTGCTCCCTGCTGACTGGGGTGTGGGCGGGGAGCGGCGGAGGGGAGGAGGAGGCGCTGCTGCTGCCGCCGCCGCCGCCGCCGTTGCCTCCGCTGCTGGGCGCTGGGCAGCTAGCTCCCCGCTGGGCTTCTGCGGCTGCCATGGACGAGCAGGCGGGTCCCGGCGTTTTCTTCGGCAACAACCACCCGGGCGCCGGCGGCGGCGGGGCCAAGGGTCTCGGGCCTCTGGCCGAGGCGGCCGGCGACGGGGCGGCCGCGGCGGGGGCGGCCCGAGCCCAGTACAGCCTGCCGGGGATCCTGCACTTCCTGCAGCACGAGTGGGCCCGCTTCGAGGTGGAGAGAGCCCAGTGGGAGGTGGAGCGGGCGGAGCTGCAGGTAAAGACCCTCCCGGCCTGGCCCTCTTCATCCCGCCTCTCGGCTCCCCGTCGCCCCGCCCCGGACCCTTCCCCCTCCCCCTCCCCCTCCCTCTCTCCCTTCCTCCCTCCCTCCCTCCTGTGCCCTCTGGGTCCCCTCCTCCTCGCTCCCACCCTGCCACCAGAACGGCCCCCTTCCTCCCCCTTCCCCTTCGCCTTTGGCTGACCCCACTTCCGTGCCCCGGGTTCCCCCTGCCGCCCCGGTGCGTTGTTTACCCGCCCGCTGCCCTGCGCTCGCTCCTTCCTTCTCTCAACTCCGGCTCGTTCCAACTCCCTGGCCGGCCATCGCCCGTTCTTAGGGCTCCCCTTTCGGTCTCCTAAAATGGGGCTGCCAGTGGCTTTGAAGACGTCGAGCAAACGGTCCATCCTCTGTCCTGGGTCCGAGAGGCGTCCCCGCCGTGGGTACGGGCAGGAGGCTTCTCTCTGGGAGGTGAAGGGGAGCGGGGAAGACCGCACAAGTTCCCTCTGCGAGGCCTGGACTTTGGAGAGAAGCTGATGGAGGGGGAGGAGGGAGAAAGTGTTACTAGGAATACCCAGCTCTGTCTTTCCATATGTAAATGCTGCTGCTCCTCTCCTGCCCACTCCCTCCCCCCCTCCCGCGTCTCCTTTAGGGATTTCAGATGCATGGATTTTAAAGGAAGGAGGAGGACCTGGAGGGGGAGGATCGCAAGTCAGAGGGTGTGTAGTTCAGAGGTGGTTTCCTGGCCCCAGAATCTAAAACTTTCCCCAGGGTTCATGTGATGGCCCGTGTCCTGGGAGAGGTGACTTTTGGTTTAAAAAGGGACTACTAAAAGGGGGCTTTAAGGTTGGTTACGTTTCCTGCAGAATCTGCCAAATAAGAGTGTGTCTATCCAGGGAGGAGCAGCGTGTGGCCTCTCAGAAGCATGATACTTTGCAGGCCATTCTGAGTCCGTAAGTGGCTCTTAAAAACTTGCAAGCCAGACACCCAATTTCACAAGGAACGTAAAGAACGGCGCTCTACTGGCCGGCCCTGTGTGTTTATGACATTTGAGTAGAGTTTTGGTCGGTGAGACACTTGACGGTAAAATGCTACCCAGTGTGTCACTTTTTTTTTTTTTTTTGGTAACATGTATTTTTTTTTTTTTTATATTTAAAAAAGAAAAAGAAAAGAAGTCTGTTTAATAGGGTCTGTGCAGGAACAGGCTGCTCTGGCGTCCTGCAAGCGGAATGAAAGGAGCGAGTAGCCGAGTAGCCGGGTACAGCATGGGCTGGGCTTGCTGCTCGCTCTGTGACCTTTAGGAAATCCTTTAACCTCTCTGAACTCCCGCCTCATCACTTATTTATCCGGCACATTTATTGAGTGCCAGCTGTGTGCCTCTGGGGTTAACGAAACTGGCACGGCCTCTGCCCGCAGGGAGCTTACATTTTAGGCGGGAGGCGGTGAGGAAGGGCCTCTGGGACACTCTGACCCACAGTAGCAGCTGCCATGGGGAGGATAACCCGGGAGCAGGGAGAGGGGATGGGGCCGCTGTGGTAGGGGGAGCGGTTAGGGAGGCTCCCGGAGGAGCTGAGTGGAGGGAGGAAGCGACCCAGAGTTTCTAGGATTCCTTCTGGTTCTTGTATGTTTAAGCTCTTTGGTGGCTTTTTCATCCCGACTGGTAATGCTGCTTTCGTATCTGGCCTTTGGACATTTGTAAGTTTTCTTATCACGAATCTGACCTTGTCTGTACAGTAAACAGCAGACTTAGATGCTTCACTCAAATTTACTGGTCATTCACCTTTATTAGCAGTGAATCCCATAAATGAGCTTATGGGTTTCAGACTTCAGGGAAGTGTTAGGGGCAGGCTTTAGCTTTGACGTTGTGCTGTTGTGGAGATGGATGTTTATATGGGGCCGCTTAAATTTTAATTTCTTTTCCAGGGTAGGGAATGCAAGATACGTCACACTGATTGGGTAAAAGACAAGAAAACAATTCTTACTGCTTGTGGAACTTTGGGAATTTTCCACCCACTGCACCCCCTGTGCCTCCCCGCACCTCACTGTGTTTAAACTTTTTAATTTTACCTGTAACTGTAGCCACTCTTCAGTTTTATACCCACAAACACAACTTCCTGGGTTATTAATGGCAAATGTTAAACTTAAGGTAGGTTTCCCATTGGCGCTCATTTTATTAAGGACACTGCATTTTTACAGTACCTTTTGGTTTGTTCTCAAATTAAGCATCCACAGAGAAACTTAAAAAAAAATTGTATTTTCCAAACAGAGCATACAAGTATTTTGTATTTTTTTGGGATAGAGTTTGCAGGAACCTGTGGTCTTTGGCCCCTTTATTAGCATTACTGAAAAAATACTTTTTAAGTCATTTATTTTTTATTATTGAAAGTATTAGAGATGGCTGAAACCGGTTTGGCTCAATGGATAGAGCGTGGGTCTGCGGACTGAAAGGTTCCAGGTTCCATTCTGGTCAAGGGCATGTACATTGGTTGCGGGCACATCCCCAGGAGGGGGTGTGCAGGAGGCAGCTGGTCGATGTTTCTCTCTCATTGATGTTTCTACTGTAGCTCTCTATCCCTCTCTCTTCCTCTCTGTAAAAAATCAATAAAATATATTTTTAAAAAAAGTATTACAGTTGTTTCCCATTCCCCCCATTTGCCAAATCATTTCTTTACAACATCAACATCATTAAATTTGAATGTATCCCTTCATTTTTCTGTTGCCATTGGAATTTTCCTAGAAAAACAGTAGGAAGTAAGAATTGAATGATGATGAAATTTGGATTACTTGATGTCTTCCTTTTAATTTTTAAATCTTTTCTCAAGTCTTTAACACCAGTCAACAAAATACCTTTAAGGTGAACTTCAGGAACCTGTTAGTCCTGCTCTTTTAAATTGCCAGGGCGGAATTGTGAAAGGCAATCCGAGCTCCCACCTCTCTACCTGGCCTGCCTCCGTCACTTCCTCCTCCCTCAGATCTGCAGAGTGAGGAACTGACCACATTGTACCAAGAGCGTATTGTCATTGTGTCCCCCTTGCCCATGTTAATGTATGATTCTCTTTTACTTTGGTAATGCCGCTCACCGCACCATGTAGAGGAGAATAGGTAATTCTTGGAAAAGAATGGCCAAAATTATTACTGAGCTTTAATATTTGTGAAAGGAATTGAAAATGGGGTACATAACATTTGAAAGAATTTTCTGGGTGAGACAGATTGAACCAGATTGATTACCTCAAAGAAACTTGCAGTCTGGTTGGAGTGATAGAACAATCAGTGTTGATCACTTGAGGGATTTACATTTTCTTAGAGTAGCTCAGAAGAGCCTAGCAGTGAGCGGAGTGAATAGCAGGAAAAAGAACTTTATGAGGTAATGAGAACCTAAGGCTCAGTTTCGAAAATTACTGACTTATGGGAAGACAAATGTAAATGAAAAATAAAAGTTATTGCCTTTGTTGTGTGTGTGTAGTTAGGAGGCCGTGCTGTTAACCTGGAAATGCCAGAACTGAGAAAAGGCCAAGCTACCACTAGTTCTATGGTTGCTGATACTAGAGTGTTTATGAATTCAAGTTTTGGCATTGATGATTCATATTTTCACTCAGTAGATGTTTTTCAAGTGCCTACTTCCTGCCAGGTCCTGTTCTAGGCACTGGAGAAACAACAACGATGAAAACAGATCCTACTCACATAAAGCGTAAATTGTGCGGGAAGACCGAGTATTAAAGAAAGGCACCCTGAGAACATTGAGTGGTAATGAGAGCTGTGAGGAACTGTGAAGTGGGATGTGGAGTGCTTGGAGGGTGGAATGGGGAAGAGAGGCTGTCCTGATAAGGAGCCGTTTGGACAGAGACCTGAAAAGGTGAAATCCTAGGAGAGTGTTCCCGGCAGAGGGAGCAGGAGGGGGAAGGACACCGTTGGGATGTTTGAGGAATAATGAGGCAGGTGCGGGTGGATACTGGAGGAGCCGAGAAGAAATGATGTCAGTAGTACTGAGTCTTGCCTATGGTAAGGACTTTAGATTTTTACCCCTACAAGGTGGGGAACTGTTGGAATGTATTGAACAAAAGAGTGATGGTGTCTTTAACCAGAACCCTTTGCCAAGGATTCAGAATGGCCTGGAGGGGAGATGAGGATAGAAAAACCAGAGTCTAGTTAGGAGGCTCTTTGAAAAATCCAGGCTGCAGATGAACGACGAAAGTGGAGTAATGAGATCTGGATTATATATTTTGAAACATGTTCAAAAAATATAATGGATTTTGAATATATTTTTGGAGGTACAATCAGCAAGATGTGATAGAGATTGGAGACAAAGGGGAGTGGAAGATGGAGAGAAAGGCAGAGAAATGCTGATGTGAGAGAAACACGTAGGTTGGTTGCCTCCTGCACACTCCCGACCAGGGCCTGGCTTGAGGAGGAGCCTACAACCAACATGCCGCCCTGGATCTGAATGGACGGGGCGCTTTGGTCCGCATGCCAACACTCTGTCCCATGAGCCAGTCCGCGAGGGCTGCCTTGTGAGAGTTAAATGAGATGCTAAGGCATCTAGCAGAGGCCTGGTACGTAAGGCAAAGTAACTGCCCAGTGTGAAAGTCGTGCATCTCCTAGTTCCCACAGAAAAGCAGAATCTTCAGTTACGAACTCTTCTAAGGCTGTAAGTGCCATTCCGGAACCACGCAGTTTAATATGCTGGGTCTGGTAGTGGCACTAAGGGACAGTCAGTAGGAATCAGCCTCAACGTTTTGATAATAGGACTTCTTTCCCAGGCCAGGGCCTCCCAGGCCAGGTCCGCCGGCCCATCCTCTTAAACCCCTCCGCCCCCAACATCGGCAATATCCTTCGCGTGTACTTTACTTGGTAACACACTGTGTGTCTTCTACCTTGAATTTTCTATAAACATTTCAGAATGTGTTTACCTTAATCATGCATGGCTTCTTAGGTAACAAATTGCATATATTTACCAACCACTTCATAAAACTAATTTCTTTATTTTATTTGGACCTTTAAACTTGGAACTGGTGAGCCCCATTGTGGTATGGTGAAATTTTGTAAACAGGTTTATTTTTTAATTCTAGTCATCCTTGATAATTTTTAAATCTTATATTTTAGAAAGGTTCTAGAGGTTTTAGTCTTTTTAAAAATATATCCTAATATTTGTTACTTTAGTATTTCTCGACTTTCGCTGAAATCTTAGAATAATTTGGGTAAGCTTTTAAATGTATCAATTCCCTAAACTCTCCAGCAGGCTACTTAAATCAGAAATTAGGAATTAGGGCCCCTGGCATTAGAATGAGCTTTGGAATTAATCAGCTACAGCCTTTTTTTTACAAGTAAAGTGAGGCCCAGAGAGAGATTAAATGACCAAGAATGAAAACAGAATTCTCTGTCACTTAAATCTCCATATAGCTTTGCAGTTTTTTTAAAAAAACTTTTTTTTAAGTACTTAAAACCTATTGAGATAACCAGTCACTAATGCTTATTTAATCACTTTGATTATTTTTAAAAAATATATATTTCATTGAATTTTTATAGAGAGGAAGAGAGAGATAGAGAGTCAGAAACATCTATGAGAGGCAATCATCGATCAGCTGCCTCCTGCACACCTCCTACTGGGGATGTGCCCGCAACCAAGATACATGCCCTTGACCGGAATTGAACCTGGGACCTTTTCAGTCCACAGGCTCTATCCACTGAGCCAAACCGGTTTCGGCACTTTGATTATTGATTGATTGACTTCAGAGATAGGAAGTGGAGGGGGGGGAAGAGAGAGGAAAAGGAAAAGAAAGAGGGAGAGGGGGTGAGAAGAGGAAAGGGGGAGAGAGAGAGAGAGAGAGAGAGAGAGAGAGAGAGAGAGAGAGAGATATCAATCAGCTGTCTCCTGCCTGTGCCCAGACCTGGCATTGAACCTGCAACCTGGGTATGTGTCCTGACCTGACTGAGAATCTAACCCACCACCTTTTGGTGTAATGGATAATGTTCCAACAAACTGAGCCACACTGGCCAAGGCTCACTTTTCTTTTTATTTAAAGCAACAGACATGGAGATTTTAGAGTGTCCTACTGTTTTCTAGCTTATTTTATTAGCTACATTTATGATTTTCTTTTGACTTTGGTGTTTCTGTAGTTTTATTATGATGTGTAAGGGTTTAGATTTCTTTTCTTATTTTATTAAATTTGGGACTTTGTTAGGCTCCTTGAATCTGTGGGTTAACATCTCATTAGTTCTGTAAAATAATCATTCATTATCTCTTTGAATTTCTCTTCTATCTTGTTCTCTTTTGTTTCCCCTTGGGTCTCTGATTATATGTACCTTAGGCCTTATCTGTGCTGAATTTTGCATTTTTAAAAATTTCTACATGCTTTATTCTGGATAATTCTGATTTATTTTCTAGTTTATTAATTCTTTTCAGTTGAATCTGATCTTTTAAAGCTATTCTGTGATTTTGATTATTGTTGAAGTTCACTTCGGTTCCTCTTAAAATCTGCTCTATCTTTTCTTAATAGTTTCCTATTCCCTGTAAATATTCTCAGAGTTGTCTTCAGAGTTCTCTTTTATTTTTTAAACCTAGTAAGTATAGTTATTTTATAGTTGGTGTCTCTGTTCTTATATGTGAGAAGTCTTGGAGGTCCCTTTCTGTTGTCTATTGTTTTAGCCGATTCTTTGATGACTTTTTGTTTGTTTGTTTGTTTGTTTATTTGCATAGTTAATATGTGCTGCTCACTTCCTTGAAAAAGTGTAAGATTAATCTGAGGTCTCAAAGAAAGATAGCTTGTTCAGATAGCTTACTTCAGAAAGTTTTTGCATTTGCTTCTGGTAGGTATCTGGAGACATTACCTGGACTGAAACACTTTAAAGCAAATTTATTGATCAGTGGTCCCCAGACCGCAGCCCTTTGGCCCCTTGAGTGTGACTCTTCCACAAAATACCACGTACTCTAATTAAGTTAATAACAACGTACCTACCTATATAGTTTAAGTTTAAAAAATTTGTCAAAAGAAATTTCAGTTGTATTGTTGATATTTGGCTCTGTTGACTAATGTGTTTGCTGGCCACTGACCCAGGTGATGAATATTTTGGTTGTGAATATATATGCAGGCCAATTTGTCTGTTTTCCCTTTGCTTTGAGGGTATAATAAGCCCTTTAGGGTCTTAGAAAAATGTTGATTATATTTCCTACTATGGTCCTGATGTTTGATTTTTGCCTTTTGGGTTCTATAAGGCTGTTCAAACTAAAGTTCAAATTTGTTCTGATTGGCCAGCATTCGAAGGATAACAGTGGCTTTTGTTCCTTTAGCTGACTAGGCCCCCAATTTCTTCTTAGTTTTGACTGAATAATTCCTTACTATCTCATTTCTTTTTAAGATAATTGTAAAAATATTTTATCCAGAATTTTAAAATCTGTTTTTAGTAGGGGAGTTATTTCATGGCACCATTGCTGGGAACAGATTTCTCTTACTTTCAAAAACTGACATATATGAATGGCCCTAGTAATTACCTGGGGAGAAATATTGCTAGTAGAAATTCTTTATCAAAGGATTTACTCTATTTAGCACTAAACGTTATGTACTACCTAAGTTGACTTTTTTTTTTTTTAATTTCAATGGTAGAGGCAGACTTACAACTTTTCTTCAAAATCTTGGTAATTAAAGAGTAATTTAAACAAACATAACCCCTTTTACTGATCTGTCTTTGATTAGAAATGTGTTTGAAAGTCCAAATAATCTGGATTGGTTTCCCTTTTTTCAGCCTACTGTCTGCTTGATGTTGGGTACATTTTCTGATTTATGAATGTTACTAGTATTATTTTGGTTTCAATTCTAGGCCATTAGGAAGAAAATTGCCCCTGGGATATTTGGAATTTCTTGCTTTGGTGGCTATTTGGACAAAACAATCTATTGATTGTCATAATTTGCCTGTGGAAGTGTGGGTTATCAGTGGGGTGTTCTCCATGTCCCCACTTGTTCTGGTGAAAGGGAGCTTCTTGGGCTGCCCTGGGAATAAGAATCTCCTGAGGCCCCCCTGGGAGGATGAGGTATAGTGGAAAGCTTTATTGATGATGTCCTGACATGGAAAAAGTACTATTTCATCGTCAACGGAGCCAGAATGAAAGCCACTATGCAGTCTTTGCTTCATATTTAAGACCAGTCCAGCATCTGGCTAGGTTAGGTTATGCTTAATTGTGTGTGGGGTCCTCATGGCCCAGGGTCACATGGCAGGCAGTGTAAGAAAGCAGGAGTGAAGCGAGAGGAACAAGAGAAAGTTCTCTGTTCGGGGATTATTAAATAGGAGCATAACCAATGAATCCTTCAGGATTTCATGTGCTTGCAAGGAATGGTTCTAACCCCTCTAGCCAATCCATGGTTCCGCAGGCTAGACTGACAGGCAAGCACCTTCCCTCTCACTCTGACTTCACTGCACATGCACCCATCTTCCCCTTTCTTGGACCCTTTCCCCCAGTGATCTGCAGGGAATGGACTGTGACTGCCTGGGGAGTGTTCAGTTGCAGCTTCTTGGTGAACTGTCCAGATGACCATGGTTATAACGTCTGGCCTCCCCTTTGCACCTTTCCTGTTAGGATGATAACAATAGAGTCATACAGCTTCATCACTTTCAATTTAAAATTTTTCTAGGCTTTATTTTTACTTGTAAGTTGTAGAAGATAATATACCCACTAAGCATAGTAGTTGTAAGATTTAAAAAAAGATGAAATATGTAAAGTTTATTTCCCATAATAGGTGTCCAGCAACTTGTTTGTTCTTGTTGGTTGAAATTCCTATGGACAGAATGCATTTGATTGTATTATTTATTTAAGTCAAATTTTAGAAGAATTGGTTTCAGTGATCCACTTCATGTAATAGCTATTTACATTCTCTTTGCCATATTAGTAATAGTTTAAGGACATAAACTGACTGTATTGGGAGGCAGGGGCAGGCCAGAGGTGGTAGTAGTAGGTGGTAATAGTTTGTAAGCGTTGAAGCCTACAAGTAATAATAGAGGAAAATTTGGAGTTCGGGAGAGAATCCTGAGGCAACAGAGAGAAGTTAGAAAAGGGTTAGAAGAAAAGAAGAGACAGAGGAGCAGAGAGGTGGGAGAAGCAGAGACTGGGAGAAACTGCACTGAACATATTAACATCCTTAATTTCTAAAGGATGTATATTAACTGTAGTCTTCATTCTAGCACTTGTAATTGTATAATTCTAGGGCTGACTGGGATAGCAGCTCCCTCTCTCCCTCCCTCCCTCCTCAATTTTCTATCCCCCACTTTGAACTAAGAATATTTTACCTCCTGAGGGACTTTAGAATTTGGATAATTCCATCCTTTGTTTTAGCACTTAGGGCCACCAAGATAAAGTGCTTTGTCTTCGATCGCTTGTGAGTTGGCATTGATTTAGTTTAGAATCCAGGTGTGGTAGTGCCCTGGCCAGGGCGTTGTTCATTACATTGCATCATCTGCTTTAATTGGTCTTGTGAAGCTGCTTCTGATCGGAAGTAGCCAAATGAATGATAACATGTAGATGCTTAAGTATGTTTTGTATAGCTGTAAGTTCTTATCACTTATTTCAAGTTTTCAAGTAGAATAATTTTCTTCAAGTAGAGTAATTCTTTAAGGGGCTCAGGAAAGTCTTTAACAACTTGAGTTCCTCAAAGTTGTTAAACAGTATCACTCTATCTTAATAATTTTATTTACTTTTGTGTAAAGAATACTGAAATAAAATGTCTATTTCTTTTTTAAAACATCTGCAAATTTGGATCTCTTTCAGCTTGTTTGAGAGTAGTCAGTTAAGTTCTGTGTGTGTGTGTGTGTGTGTGTGTGTGTGTGTGTGTGTAATATAGTTTTCGTTTATTGATCATCTATGAATTTGTGCAGTATTTTAGTTATTAGGTTATTCTTAGCCCATCTCTTATACTGGTACATATGCTATATTTGAACAAAATAATATGTTAACCATATCTTTGCTCTAATGCAGTAAGCTATTTGAGGGGGGAAAATCACTTTTTTTGGGACAGATTAAAGGCTGCTAACCTTTATTGTAAAAGTACTTTATCTGAATAGTGGAATATTAGAAAATGGAATGGAATGATGGAATATTAGAAAATATTGATATGTAAGAAGGAAAAGTTATCGTAGACTTGGCTAGAAGCAGTATGACACAAGGAAAAATGAGTATTTTGTAAAGGAGACAGCATGGGGAGAAGAATAAGGGAGTTGGAGCCCTGGGATTAAGGCGATCTTGGGGAAGCATTGCATAAGGTTGGGTTGAATAGGTATTTTGGGTGTGGCAAATAGGTTCCTGGCATTACTGTGCTATAGAGATCCAAGGAAAGGGCCGGGGGAGTGTTTCATTACTCTACACACAGGTTCCATCAGCACTCATTTACATGAGACAGAAATTGGATCCAGTACCAGCATATCTAGTTAGTAGAAATAAACACGACGTCTGATTCCACAAGGGCGATACCAACTTCACCTGGTGGAAAATTACAGCCCAGACTTGTTCTCAGTTTTTTGTTTATACTTCCTACATGAGAAGTTAAGTAGTCAGCAAAGGATTTTAAATTATAGGCACAACTCAAACCTGCTCCCGAGGAATGTGGATTCATATAAAGCTAAAAGGAGGGAATAGGAGGAGCCAGTAGATCTGGGTCAGCATATTTCAAGAACTTGAAAAAGTAGTCAGTCGCATAGGATGGTCCCAGTAATTGACCATAAAACAATAATAGCTTCACTAATATATATAATAAAATACATAGTACAATTGTTTATGATTTCTGGTTTTGGTCTTCCTTGAGTAAAACACACTGAGTGCAAAATCCTAGATTTTTATGATATTTTTCCAATCTTTACAGTTATTTCACTCACATTTAATTTGACAGTGATATTTTTAGTACATCTTCTTTATTGTCTTTTCAAAGCATTCAACCTAGTTTTTTTCTTCATACCCATGTTTTATTGGTTTATGTAATGTTTAATTGAATTATCTAATCAGAGTAATAAGTGCTACTGACATAAATAGATATGGGAGGAAACCAGTTGACTTTTAGTGTTCTTATACGGCACTTTAGTGGGAACTCAAGTGTATGGGTGAATTATAAAGAATACTGTACTCTAGGCGTGAATATTCAGTGTGTCCTGGGCTTTGAGCCGTGCTTTATAAAGGGACTAGAGAATACTGGTTAATCCATAAGGTTGGTTAAGAGAGGAGTGGTGAGAACTTCTACTGTATCTCAATTATACCACCTATCACATACTTATTATAGTATGGCTATTTCCTCACTAGACTGTGAGTCACTTAAGGGCGTTTTTATTTTCCTAAAGTCCAGCAGCGTGACTGACACATTGTAGCTACTTAATAAATGGTTCTTGAATGAATCATATATTAGGATATGTTGTTACTATTAAATATACACCTGTATATGTATGTATGTTCTGTCTCCCAGCTAAATTGTGTCCTTAGGGGCACGTCTTATGTCCCAGACATCTTTGGTATTTAAAATGTTTGTTGTAAATGTAGTAAATGTACAATGTACGTTGCTACATGGAGAACAGTCTGTCTATCCTCTTGCTTCTAGCTAGTCTGCTGTCTGGCTTCCATTGGAAAGAACCTTTTAGAGTAGGGGTGTCGAACTCAATCAGAGAAGGGGCCAAAATCTAAAATCCAGCCTAAATCGCGGGCCGAATGGTTTACTGAACAGTCATAAACTGTCATTGTGATGGAAACGCAGCGGAGTGCAGTGATGACAGCGCAGTGCGGGCCACATTGCAAGGCCTGGCGGGACGGATTTGGCCCGCGGGCCTTGTGTTTGACACATGTGTTTTAGAGCAAGTAATGTCTGTGTTCTGTTGGAGCATTGCCTGGCCCTGCCAAGTCATTCTGACAGCTCATTTCAGGGATCCCCTGGCTTCATAATTGTAGCTTGATGTTAGTTGCAGCAAATGGTGCTTGGGTTTTGGTAGTTGTGTGTGTAGGTGTGTTATCTTTTCCCTTTGTGTGTTAAATATGGACTGCCAGGAAATATCTTTGGCATTACCGGTATGTCCTAAAACCCTTTATAATCAGCAGGGATATGTAACTTTTTTTTTCTTTTCTAAAGCCCATATCTTCAAATTTTATACACATTTCCTATTACTTCTAAATAGAAAGCAAATGGAATATTTTTCTATGAAGACAAATCTCATTTTAAATAAAATATTTTACATTCTGTATTTCTGATAGTTTATAGATGCACTACCAATATATTGTGATTTTAAAGCTTTTTAAAATTCTGCTTCTTTAAATAATAACATGAAAATGTCTCTGTTATTCAGAATTTAAAATGAAAATTCTGATTTCCTTATCACTAAACTTGCTTCTTTTCATAAAAAATTAAAGTTTAGCATTTTAGATCCTTGTGAGAAGCACAAAAACACTAAAATATGGAAATGTAAAAGTTGCCAAAATCTCATAGAAATTTTATCATTGAGAATTTTTTTTTAGTTATGTTTATGTTTGCAAGGCTTTTGGTTGTGACATTAGGTGCTTACTGAGTATCTGGCGTTCTCTTAGGCACTGGAGATACAGTGAAAAACAGGCAGGTGTGGTTTTACCTCACATGTAGCTTGTAATCAAGCAATGATTCTTAACTTCAGGTGGAGCTGAGTCCATTATGCCAATGGTAATATGCACTTTGGCAATGCCATTTTAGTTTTCCCCCTTTAAAAACCAACCAACCATCCCTTTTGACACTGAGCAACACCGTGTGGGCGGGCAAGAACAAGCAGCTTATGAAAGATGGCCAAAGGGAGCCAAGAAGAAAGTGGTTGATCATTTTTTGAGAAAGATTGGTATGATGTGAAAGCACCAGCTGTGTTCAACATAGGAGATATTGGAAAACACTAATCACGAGAATTCAAGCAACCAAAATCGCATCTGATGGTTTCACGGGTCCTGTTTTTGAAGTGAGCCCAGCTGATCTGTATAATGATCAAGGTGCATTTAGAAAATTCAAGCTAATTACAGAGAATGTTTAGGGCAAAAACTACCTGACTAATTTCCAATGGCATGGATCAAAAAATGGCAGATCATGGTTGAAACTCATGTTGATGTCAAGACTACCAATGGTTATTTGCTTCATTGATCCTGTGTTGGTTTTACTGAAATATGCAACAAGCAGATTTGGAAGACTTCTATGCTCAGCATCAACAGGTCCTCCAAATCTGGAGAAGGTGATGGAAGTCATGACCCGAGAGGTGCAGACAAATGACTTGAAAGAAATGGTCAGTAAACTGATTATTGCATATAGCATTGGAATAGACATAGAATATGCTTGTCAATCTATTTATCTGCTTTGTTAGAAAAATAAAAATGCTGAAGATACTCAAGTTTGAATCAGAAAACTCATGGAGCTTCATGGTGAAGTTAGCAGTTCTGGCAAAGCTACTGGCGATTAGACGGGGACTAAGGGTGATGGATATGAGTCTCTAGTTCAAGAGTCTGTTTAAAATTCAAACATATAATGGTGACAAATAAAAAATCCAGTTTGTGATTAGAACAACAATAACAAAATATCAACCACATATTAAGTAACAACAAAAGAAACTCCTTTTTCAGCTGTTATCTATTGGTACGTCATCTTGTCCCTTATTCTCTTTTATTTCTCTGTGCAAACCACATTTACTACCTTCAGTTTTTAAAAAATATATTTTTATTGATTTCAAAGAGGAAGGGGGAGGGTAGAAAGAGATAGAAACATCACTGATGAGAGAGAATCATTGATCAGCTTCCTCCTGCATGCTCCCTAATGGTGAGTCCACACACAACCCAGGCATGTGCCCTTGACTGGGATGAACCTGTAACCTTTCAGTCCGGCAGGCTGACACTCCAACCACTGTGCCAAACCATCTAGGGCTACCTTCAGTTTTACTAATCTCATCTTTCTCTCTTTTTTCCTTTGTTCTCTTTCTCTTTTTGAGTTAGTCATTTCTCAGTTTCTTATACTCTTGCTTTCAGTCCTCCATTCAATTATTTACCAGATTATATATACTGTGTGTGTTTTTTCCAATAGCTACTCTTTAAGTCCTTCCCCTCCAGTTGAATCCTTTTTTAGATACCTCATAAAATTACAGGTCTAGCTAGTCTTTAGCTTTTCCACATTATAATTCTATTTGTAGGATTTCTTACTAATGTCTTTACTGGATGACCTACCGCTTGAAACTCAATCATCCTTTCTAAAATTCATCTCCCAAACCAAGTTGATCTCATACCCAGCTCCTCTTATCTTTTCTTGAAACCTAGATCATTTTTCACTGACAATTGCATTCTTTGGTTCTTTCTCTCTCAGCTATATATTTGATTTTGTAAACTCTGTAAAATGTTTTAAATCAAGTTATAATCATTAAATTCCTAATGCTATTGTTACCCTGGTCCAGATTCTCATCACCTCATATCTGGATGACTGCAAGTAGGGGCCTTCCTAAGTCTTTACCTCTGGTTTCTCCCTTGGCCAAGGTATTCTATGCAGTACTTCCTTTAAAGCTTCTAAAAATATTGATTTGTTCAGGCATTCTTTTTTATTTTTGCCTTTAGCAGATTTCACATTTCTCCATTATTAGGTTGTTTATATTTTCTATCTGTTAGGATAGGAAACCAAAATAGTGTAATCTTGCTTTGCACATGAACCATGTCTACTTTTAGCTTAAGTCCCATTTCCACCATGAAGAGTTTTTGGATACCCTTAGTTTTTAATGATTGTTCCTATTTAAATACTTGTTTTATCATTTGGCACTTAGGCTATGCTACCTAATACTGTTTACTTGCTTTTTATGAAACTATTTAGTTAATTTAACAAATATTTATTGGGCATCTGTTACATGCAAGTGACTGTTTTTGTAAGTTTGCTATAACTTTAATATGAGAAGAGATTTAGAACTGAATCACTGACTAGACACCACCAATTTTTCTACAAAAAACAAAACAAACACACCAGTTTTAGTCCTTATTTAGAATTGAGTTAAATTTAGATTTTATTTTTGCTTCCAGGTTCATCGCTGCCTAATTTAAGCAAGAATCTCACTAAGTCGGTCTAGCAAGAACCCGGTCTAGACCGACTTAGTGAGATACTTGCTTAAATTAGGCAGCGATGAACCTGGAAGTTCATAGATTGATTCTTGTTTAGCAGAAGGCTCAGAGGACAATAGTTAACATGTAGCAAAATAGTCAGTAATTATAAAAACATATACATCAAAGCAATGAGGTACCCTTTTGTATTTATGAATTTTTAAAAAACAATAAATAATACCCAAATGGTAGGGGAGATGTATTAAATTTTACTCTCATGCTTTATTAGTGGTATTGGCACTTGGTCAGTATCTATCAGGAACTTTGCATATTAGGCTTTTATAGATAGATAGATTAGAATTATAATCTAAATGTCAAACTGTAGTGAAATGAGTATTACTGGGAATGCTTTGGCTACAAGTAAATCCTCTCAACAGTGACATAAAAAAATAAAGTTAATTTTTCTCACATTCTGTTTGTGGGTAGTGCTTTTCTTTGACATTAGCTATTGCAGTTGCTCAGTGATGACAAAGAATCTAGGTTTTTTTCTATTCTTTCTGCTATCCTTTACCCCCAATGTACCAGCTTATTGTTGCATTATGATTACAAGATTGCTAGACAGTATTGTGTTTCAAGAACCTCCCCCTCCAGTGTATGCCAGAAACTGGATAGTACTGAACTTCATCAATATATATAAAGAACCAGGAACTTTAATGTCCAAAACGACCGAAGGGATGACCAAATACCAGGCTGCATGCGCAGCAGGCTCAGGTGGGCGGGGACTGGTGAGCGGGCTGAACTGCTGACCTTTTGGGGGGGGGGGGGGGAGTCTGATCAGCTCTTGCCTCCCTCTCTCTTTCCGGGCCTCACCAGCAGCTGAGCGAGCCTCTGTCTCCGCAAGGTCAGCAGTTCAGCCTGCTAGCCAACAGCTTGGGCGACTGCTGATCAGCGCCACATCTCTGATCAGGTCTGGAGATAGGCCTTGGAGATGCTAACTGACATAGAAACTGACTAATCAGAACCAAATCTGGGTGAACTGTGAGGAGCCAATGGCTGCCTAGGAGGCAGAGCTTTGTCAATGACTGGCATAAAAACTGAGCAGTCACAACCTAGTCTGGGTGAACTGTGAAGGCAGAACCTAAGGTGGAGGGGGGGGGGGGAAGGAGTGGTTTTAAGGGCAACAGCTGTTTGGTGTAAGGTGTAAGAAAGCGGTTCAATTTTTTAATGACCAGTTTGGCAGTATAGTGCATATGGCTGGCTATCAGTCCAGGTATAGGGATTATGTATTTTTGTCTGCCAAGTCATCTCCTCCTGCTGAAAAATTCTCTCCCCTTCCCCCCATTTAAGCAATAAAATGGTAATATGCTAATTAGACCAGGTCGACGGGCCATCTTCTGGATGTCCGATTTCCTTCCGGACAAAGCCATGGTGGTGGGCACTGAGGCAGGGGCAGTTAGGGGTGATTAGGCCAGCAGGGGAGGGCAGTTAGAGGCCATCAGGCTGGCAGGCAGAGGCAGTTAGAGGTTATCAGGCAGGCAGGTAGGTGAGCAGTTAGGAGCCAGTGGTCCCAGATTCCAAGAGGAATGTCCAACTGCCCATTTAGGCCTATTCGTACATCTCCCAAAGGGTCCCCAATTAGAGAGGGTGCAGTCTGGGCTGAGGGAACTCCCGCCCCCTGGGCATGCATTTTATGCACCGGGCCACTAGTATATAATATATATTTTCTCATACATACCTATAATTCATAGCTTCTTTTTGGCATATTGGAATTGCCAGGATCACTAACTACTCTTTGCTTTGGGGCCATTATTAAGTAAAATAAGGGTTATTTGAATACAAGCACTGCGATGCCCCCCAGTTGACCTGATAACCAAGTTGGCTGCTAAATGACTAACATGCAGGAACTTATACAGTAGGAATATAGTAGGCAAAGGGTTTCATGTCTCAGGTGGGACAGTGTGAGGTTTCATCATGTTATTAAGGATGGTCTGCAATTTAAAACTTAAGAATTATTTATTTCTGGAATTTTTCGTTTAATATTTTTGGACCACGGTTGACTTTGGGTAACTGAAACTGTTGAAAGTGAAACCATGGAGAAAGGGAGACTGTTGTAGTTACAGACAGTAAGAACTAAGTAAAAGCAGACGAGCCTTTTTTTATCAGTGAGTGATAAAGTTTCCCAGAAGTATCTTCTCCCACTCACATCAGACATTCATATATATATATATATATATATATCTAGTATACTCTGGTTTCTCTGCAGGGCTCAGTTGTTTATATTTAAAATTGATCATTGGTGTATTGTTTTACTAGTTAGGCTCTCTAGTTTTTCATGTAATGATCTTACATCAACATAGTTTCATGGCTCTTCATTTTAATATGTTGATTAATATTGACTTTTTTTTTTTTTAAAAAAGTAAGCTTTTATTATTTTACTTTTCAGACTGTGTAAATTTTTCACCTTATATTTCATTAGTTACATAGCTATGTGTGGACACACACAACCCAAGACAGCAATCATTTGGCTTTCCAGATTCTATAGTGGGAAGTTACAAGGTGGAAGGGGGTTGGGAATATGTATTTTGAATAGCTAGTACACAGAATCTGCCACAATGATTAAGTAAGAGTTATGGTAAATTTACTTAGAGATCTATAATAAACCCAATGAAAATGATGGTCATAAAAACAGTAATAACACAAAAACTGCATAACAAAATGTAAACTATAAAATTCTGTACCATAATTCTATCTATGTAGAGAAATGGATTGAAAGGAAAATTAGAAGGAAAGAATTCAAAGGATAAAAATAGAAGCAAAAGTAGAGCGTATCTAAAAATCTTTGCACATTACTTTCTTTTGGATGCTGTGGAGGAAGGTGCTGGTGTTTCCATACCAGGTTATAGGGTATGTGTGTAGCATTGTCAGGCCCCTTTTGCCAAAAATAAATTTTGCATTGCTGCCAGCCATATAAATATATATCTGTAATTCAGCTGTCTGTGAACATTGTTTTATCTTTTTAACAGGTATGGTATGTATGATGCATCAGAGCTGCCTTTTTAAGAACTTGGAAAAAATATTCCAATTTACAGGAAAGTTCCAAGAAGAGTATTAAAAAACTTTGCCCAACTTCAGTTGTTAATATTTATTTTATTTTCAGAGAGAAGAAGGGAGGAAGAAAGAGAGAGAGAGGAATATTGATGTGAGAAAGAAACATTGATCAGTTGCCTCCGGCACACACCCCGACTGGGGATCAAACCCACAGCCTGGCTGTGTGCCCTGGCTGGAATCAAACCCTCCATCTTTTCGTGTACAGGATGATCCTCCAACCAACTGGACCACACTGGTCAGGGCTCAGTTGTTTCTGTTTAAAACTGTGATCGTTAGGTATATTTCTAGTTAGGCTCTCTAGCTTTTCATGTAATGATCTTCCATCAATATAGTTTCATGGCTCTTCATTTTGATATTGTGTTGATTAATATTGACCTTTTTTAAAAGGTAAGCTTTTATTATATCTCCTGTTTATATTTTCTATTTTGTTTTCCTTTGGAGCACATCTTATAGTTTATTAAATAAAATGTCATGCATTCGAATACTTTTATTGTAGGAATTTATTTAAGGAAAAGGTTGGAGAATGGAATAACCAAAGGGAAGGGGCTGGACATTGGGTGATGACGGCAGCACTCGGACCTGGAGTTTCAGCCTTGTTTGCAGTCACTGGCAGGCAGCTCTTACAGTCAGTGGGTCTGGGGGCTGGGCTGGTGAGCTTGGAATGCTCATGGAATGCAGTTGTGCAATCAGGTGTCTTTAGGACTGCTTCAGTTCCTTATACGGTCTGATTCCTGGTGTCCAGCAAGTGTTTCCTGGCCTTTCTCCTGTGGGGAGAAGCTACAAATGGCCTTGAATGACTGTATTGCTCTGCAGTCCCAACAATATGTACTTTAGAATCAATATGTCTGATGTTTTAAATATATTTTTATTGATTTCAGAGAGGAAGGGAGAGGGAGGAATAGAAACATCAATGATTAGAGAGAAACATCAATGATTAGAGAGGATTATCTCTGATCATTGATCAGCTGCCTCCTTCACACCACCTACTGGGGATTGAGACCACAACTTGGGCATGTGCCCTTGACCAGAATTGAGCCCAGGACCCTTCAGTCTGCAGGCCATTCAATGCTCTATCCAGTGAACCAAACCAGCTAGGACTATGATGCTTTTTAAAAATACACTGTTGGTATTTTATTTGGGCTTGCATAATTTTTAAAGATTTATTTAGGGTGAAATAAAATCATTGTTCTTTTTAAGAACATGGCTTTGCTTCTCATTTGTTTCAGGCATTTTTTAGTGTACCATTTAAAATATTCTCTCTGCATAGCTCTTAATTTGTTCTAATCATTTTACCATTTTTGTTATTATAAGTGGGATTATTTTCTTTATATCATCTAACTAGTACTTTTTATAGAAGCTCATTGGTTTCAGTTGATTATTTTTTAAATTCCTCTATTTTTATAATTGTTTACAATTAGTTTTCTTGGATTTTCCAGGTATCCACTCATATAATTTGCAAATAATAATAATTTTATTTCCTCTTCTCTATATTTATTTATTTATTTATTTATTTATTTATTTATTTTTAAACTTATTTGTTTCTTAATTAATGACACTGGCTACCACCTCCAGAACAAGGTTAAATATTTGTGATGAAAAAATGAACATCCTTGTTTTGTTTCTGATTATCAATACTTATAGGGTTTCTTCATTATTCATGATGCTGGTATTAAATTGTATTGTTTGTATTTTATCATATTGGCATAGTATTTGTTTCAAAATAAAAGATTTTATCGACAATTTTAATTCTTATATTGACAGAAAAGTTGCAAGGACAATACAAAGAATTATTTTTGTCCTGAACCATGCTAGCCAACCTGATGGCCCATGGCCTTCCACAAAATGCTTTAGGGTTTATTTCCTATAAACAAATACTGCTCTGTGTAACTACATATAGCTGTCAAACCCAGAAAACTAACACTGATATGTTAACTATCTCTAATCCTGAGACCCCATTCATGTTTCGCCAGTTGTCCCAATGACTTCCTTTTATAGCCAAATCTAGTCCAGAATCATACATTCAGCCCCCCCCCTTTTTTTTTTTCATGCAGCCAATGCCTTCCTGTATACTTGCATACTTTGTGACAGATATGTAAAGGAAATGTTTTTTTCATCTAACTGTCCTATCTCCCAAAGGTTCTTTCCTCAACTGAGTTTTTAATAAAAAACTTATTTGCTCTAAACTGAGTTTTATCTTTCTTTTCCCTTCTCAGGCCCAGATTGCATTTCTTCAGGGGGAAAGGAAAGGTCAAGAAAATTTGAAGAAGGATCTTGTGAGGAGGATCAAAATGCTGGAGTATGCTCTCAAACAGGAAAGGTAATTCAATAAAATGCAAGATAGACTTCTCTTAAAGTTTGGAATAGTTTTTCTGCCATTCCTTAAATCTAAATTTTAATACTTTATGCTTCTGAATTCAGGAAATGTCATCTGTAATAAATATTTATAATGGTTGTAATATGTTAATTTTATGTTGTTGTTAACATTTAATAAAGACCAATAAACTGATTTATATGATTTAAAAAATTTAGCAACAATTTTCCCATACCCTCTTCTTTCTTAAGAAACATGTACTTATTGATGCCAAAACCGGTTTGGCTCAGTGGATAGAGCGTCGGCCGGTGGACTGAAAGGTCTCGGGTTCGATTTCGGTCAAGGGCATGTACATTGGTTGCGGGCACATCCCCGGTAGGGGGCGTGCAAGAGACAGCTGATCAAAGTTTCACTCTCATCAATGTTTCTAACTCTCTATCCCTCTCTCTTCCTCTCTAAAAAAATCAATAAAATATATTAAAAACAAAACAAAACAAAAAAAAATGTACTTATTGAATCTTTAATATCCCATTTCTTTATGGAATGAAATAGTTTTTAGTTGTAAAGGAAATTACATAATGCTTATTAACTACTTTCTTATCTAATATTACTTAATTTGATATAGTTTCTTTGAAAAAAAATTGCTCTGGCAGACTATGTTGAGAATCTTTTTATAGACTTTTTTCATATTTTGTGCCTTTTCTATCAGCTATTCATATTTCTCCATAAGCAAACCTTACCTTTCTAGTTTGCTAGTGTCTGAGATACTCAAATAATAAAACTTGGGTCATAAATTAAGGATAATACGTTATAGATGAGAGTTTTGGAAATTTTCTTATAAATTAGGTTTATTTGCTTTAATGGATGATGATCTTTGGGTTTGTGTGTGTGTGTATGCGCCTCAGCAGTGTGAAACCATTCTTGTTTTGAGTATTTGATAGATATGTTGAAATTCTCTATTTTGCTTAAATTTTAGTGATCACATTCTTTCCTCTTTATTTTGAAGTTGCTGTATGGGCTGTTTGCAGCACTACCATAAAATAACATTTAGCAGACAATATTTATGAATATTATGAAATAAAACTTTATTGGAATTTGTGTTCAGTTTTAATAGCATCTTTAAATGAGATTGACAACAAGTTCACTTTTTAGTGAAAAATAGGCAGTTCTTTTCCTTGAGAAGTTAATTGAAAACTGTATTGAGATAGAAAAAAAACCCCAGATTTTTAAAGGTAGTAATTTTGAATATTTGAGACTTTAAGCTATCTAATAATAAAATGGACACTGTTTATTAACTACTTACTATATTACAGGTCCTGAGGCTTAAAAACAAAGTGACTGTATAGAGTTGTGGTCAGGTAGAGCTGTGTTTCAGATTGCTTAGGTCTATCTGATTCTGAAACCTGTACTCTGTACCAGAACATTATAGTATTCGTAAGATGGAAGAATTGAAATACATAGATATTACAGTAACCAAGAATATTGTGTGTGTGTGTGTGTGTGTGTCCCTTCTCATTAAACATATTTAATCTGTGCATCCAGTTTAAGCACTTGTGCTGGACCTGAGTCTGAACATAGGTCATAGTCCTTGTCCTTACTGGCTTACAGTAACTGGAAGCACAGTTGGAAGCCACGAAGTGCAGTGCAGTCTGATCGGTGCTGTGGGAGAAGTCTGTGTGGGATACAGTGGGTCACAAGGAAGGGAGTGGATATTTGTATGGAAGGTGGAAGTAGAAAGAAAGGTATAATTAAAAGAGTTGAGGCTTGAACATCATAAAAAATAATGTGTTTGCCAGATAGACAACGTTCAGGAAGTAGAGAGGATATGTTTTATACAGAATAAAGCAGTTTGGTGTGTTCAGAAATTTATAATTACTGTGTATTGGAAGGAAAGACATTAGTTGTGATTTGATGAGATCATGGAAAGCCTAACTAAGGAATTGAAACTTTTATTTACACATAATAGGGAATATTGAAAATTTTCAAAAACTTTCAAAAATAATCTCAAACTAATAAAAGTTTGGACCCATATGCCATTTACCCAGATTTATCAATTTGACCACTTTTTACTATGTTAACTGTCACCATGCACAATATACCATATTTTTTTCCTGAATAATTTCCTACTTAGTTACAGACATTATATCCCTTTTCCCTATAAATTCCTCCCTATATATTTTCTTTTTTTTTTTTTTTTTAATATATTTTATTGATTTTGTACAGAGAGGAAGGGAGAGAGATAGAGAGTTAGAAACATCGATGAGAGAGAGTCATCGATCAGCTGCCTCTTGCACACCCCCCACTGGGGATATGCCCGCAACCAAGGTACATGCCCTTGACCGGAATCGAACCCAGGACCCTCCAGTCCCCAAGCCGACGCTCTATCCATTGAGCCAAACCGGTCCCGGCCCTCCCTATATATTTTCTAAGAGCAAAGACATTCCATTGCATAATTACAGCTTATTATCAAATTAAGGAAATTTAATGTTGATATAGTTCCATTATCTAACAAAACCCATATTCATATGTTTCAGTGATGATCTTTATAACATTTTTTTAACCAAAAATTCTAATATGATTTTTATAGGTGTTTTTTTTTTTCTGGTCTAGAAATACATATTACATTTGTCATGCAATTGAAAGGTTTTAAGCATGGAATAGTGTGAAGTAGATTTTAGAATGATAATTTTTACTTCATTTTGGGGAATAGACTGGAAAAATCTGTTAATACAGGCAGGAAGATTGTAATAGTCAAGGATGAGACATGATAGCATAGTAGCTGCAGGAATAGAGGACGCATCAGCTGTGAAACATTTTAAATAGGAGTATCTTATATAATTTGGAAGATGATTTGGTATAGGAGATGAGGAAGAAAGTTAACTTAAGAAAGATTCCTAGGGTTCTGGCTTGAAGTATGAGTTTTGGAACTTATCAAATGAATTAAGGATAACAATTAAGAATTTAAAAAAGATAAGAATTAAGGGTTTAAAGCAAATATGAGAGGAACTCATAACTATCGATAGAAATGTATACATCAATATTGTGGGTAAAGTTATAGAAGTAGTTGAGACAAGAAGAACAAATATTTTGGGAAGAAAAGAGAACCTACAGGAGTCACAGAAATGGAAATGTTTGAACAAAGGCAGAGGAAGAGAAACCAACAAAACAGTGGTTGGAGAGGAAGAAGAGAGTAGTATATTACCTGATTCTAGATTCCAATAAATTACAGGCTATTGTTCCTTGTGATTAAGTCCCTATCGGAAGCAAGAAAAGGGGAGTTTGACAATTGCAAGTGCCAAACAGACTCCAAGTAAATTGCATACTGAAAATAGTCGTTTGGACTTGCCAGTTAAGAGCTTGGTGGTATCCTTGCCAGACAGCTTCAGTGAGGTAGCAGGAACATAAACCAGATCATAGGGGATGGAAGGGTGAGTAAGATAGATAAAGTGGAGACAGATACAGTCGCTTATTTTTCAAGTAGTTTGACTTTGGAGAAAGACTGGCCTGGTCCAGGGAAGTGGTGGTGATGTTTTTTTAATGAATGGGATTTTCCTGGAAAAGAGTCCCTGATTTTGTATCTTTTGAAGTTTATGGAATGATCTGAGATTATTCCTGATGTAATGGCACTATTAAAATGTAATAAATTATTTCTTTGTGAAATCAGAGCTCTTAGGTATTTTCATGTTCATTGGACTAATTATTTAAAACACAAATATTAAATCCCTGCTTAAAAGTATCTGGCTAATTTCAAAATTCTTCTTGGTAAAATCTTTTACATCCAGGCCCCTTGCTTGTCCTATACATATACATGCACACATGACACGCATTCACACACATACACACATAGCTGTTTTTTTAATACTTATATCCACTTCACAAACACACATACACATTTTGAGGAACTTTAAGTAATGTTTCTTCTGACAGAAATGCCCTCTATATCAGATCATTTGTCTGGTGGGGAAACTGATGGTATTTTGAACTTTAGCTAAAATCTCATGTGTTACCTCCTATTTGGTAGGTCTCCTTGAAACCATCTTTGACAGAATTAGCTAATTCCTTCTCTGAGTTAATATGACCGTTGATATAATTCTGAGCTCTCACTCACAGTGTGCTGTAGTTATTTATTTACGTTTCTGCCCCTCAGGCATCTTCTTGCCTCTACCCTTATAATTGATTACAAGTTGCAGGTTGTTCCCAGCAGCCAATACAGGGCCTGGTGTGTTATAAGAATTCAGTACATTTATTGGATATTATGAAATTATTTTAAGGGAACCCAGCTTGTAAACACAGCATTTCTTTACTTATTTTGTCTTTGTCTAATTTTTTATGAAGTGTTATTTCATAGTTTTATTATTTTTTGATGTATATGTTGCATATAATATTTTCTGTTTCATTTTTGTAGCTCTGTTGCAGTTTTTCCTAAGAATACTAGAATGCACTGTTTTGTGTTTGAAAATGTTTTTCTTTATATGCAGATAACAAAAATATATAAATTCATTCCATAAAATGTTATCGCTACTTCTCTATCCTCAGCCAGTTGCTTTCAATTAGTGTTGTGACTTCTGGGAGGTATTTTTATTTTGAGACAGTGGCTCTAAATCTTAACCTCTTATAATATCATTAATACGGAGACATTGAGGTAGACTAGGAGAAGTTTAGTAAGGTGAGGAAATCTTTGATTAAGAGAAGCATTGGGGGTAGAGAAAAAATGTTCTAAATTATTTGGGACAAAATATTTGCTAAGAAACTTTAAAAAGTCATATATACATATGGTTAATTTGCCAAATAACACAAAGTAATTTCCCTTCTGCATCAGTTTACTGATTTCCCTTCCCAAAGGAAATAATTTTAACTGATGTTTTATGTGTCATGTATTCAGAAATATTCAATGCATATGAAATATACATAACATACATATAAACCACATATGTACATAGTATTTTATACTTTGCTTTTTTTACTTAAGCTTAGAGATCAATCCATATTAGAAAACAAATATTTTTTCCTTTTTAATGGATACATATTATTACAAAACATTTTATTATCTATGCAGAACATAAAGACTAATATAAAAAAATAATGATATACCCACCACCTACCCTAAGAAATAGAACATCAACTGTGTATAATTTTTATAGGTTTTCTTAAGATTCCCTTCTATATAAAACATTGACTTTTCGTGTGTAACTGCAAAATAATTACTGTAAAATAATATGAGGAATTTCAGTACTTTATATATTTGAGCAAATAATTTTCATTTTCTTTATAATTTACTTAAAAAATTTATAGTAAGTGCTCAATTAGTTTTTTATAAGGATAAAAATAATTAAAAAAAAAAAGCTTTCAGAGTTGGCTACATTATTTTTCCTCTTTTGTTGTTAATTCTCACCCAAAGATATTTTTCCATTGATTTTTATTTTAGAAAGAGTGTAAGGGAGGAAGACAGAAAGAGAGAGAGAAACATCCACATGTGAGAGACACATCAATTGGTTACTTCCTGAATGCAGCCAGGGAGCTTGCAACCAAGGCATATGACCTTGACCAGAATCGAACTTCTGACCCTTTAGTTGGAGAGCCAATGCTATATGTCCATTGAGCCAACTGGCTAGGGCTGGCTATGTTACTCTTTCATTACTTCTTTATTATTTAAGTTTTCAAATGGTTGTTATTATCCCAGTCTCATTATATTGGATATTTTTTATAAATGGCCTCAATAATAGCAAACAAATTAAAATACCCAAATAAATTAAGTGTGTCCATTTTTAGTTAATCTTAAAATTTTTTACCTTATCTAGTTTATTTTTCTGGTCTCAGATGGTTAAATCTGAGATGGTTAAGTCAGACTAACCAGAAATAATAACATTCATATAGCAAGAGAAGACAAGAATTCCTGTTCACAGTTTTTCCTGAGTTCTTCCTGCAAAGAAAGGCAAAGGATACTTTGACTATTAAAAAAAATTATTTATTTCTGCTGGAATATCTTATTCAATATTCATGATTTGAGCTGATTCCCCCTCCATCCTTTGGATTATTCAATACAATGCATACTTGGCAAATTATAATTGCCTGATAAGATAGTATTATAGGTGATTTTTCTTTTTAAAAAACTCAATTTTGAAAAAGGTCTTTTACAAGTTTATTTTACAATCCAAACTTTGCTGCTGCTTTTTAAAAAATATATATTTTATTGATTTTTGTACAGAGAGGAAGGGAGATAGAGAGTTAGAAACATCAATGAGAGAGAGTCATCGATCAGCTGCCTCTTGCACACCCCCTACTGGGAATATGCCCGAAACCAAGGTACATGCCCTCGACCGGAATCGAACCCGGAGCCCTTCAGACCCCAAGCCGATGCTCTATCCATTGAGCCAAACTGGTCCCGGCTGCTGCTGCTTTTGATAGTAAAATATTCTGGCAGTTATCAAGAAAATTTGAATACAACAAAAGCTAGCATGTTAATATGGTTCATTAGTTAGTACAGAAAGAAGATGTATGGTTCCCAGAGTTAGTCCTTTATTTGTTATAATAGCACTTCATGGGCCAACAACAAAACAGTAATGGCAAATGCTTTTGTATTATGACTTTGACATCTTAGAAGGCTATGTGCCTTTGAAAGTTACCTAGGACTACTGCAAACTGATGACTGCTATTGAATATCTAAAAGTTTACTTAAATATGTTTTAAGATGGTTTGTATTTTCTCATTTCTTTGTTAGAGCCAAATACCACAAGTTGAAATATGGGACAGAATTGAATCAGGGAGATATGAAGCCTCCAAGCTATGATTCTGGTAAGCTAATTTTAAAGGAAGTTCAAGTGATTAAAAAGAAGTTAATATTAAGTATTTGTAGCTATGATATTTATAATTGCAAATTGATTTCTAGTTATTTGCATATTAGTTATTTTTTCTGACCTACTTATCTTTTGACACTAATCATGTAGAGTCATTTAGATCATTTTCCACCACCTTCCTTCTTTTATCCTCTTCCCTTTACTTTAGTTTCCTATTTTCTGCTTATGTTCTACACTTACTGAAAGGATCAGAATTTATGGGGAAACATACATCATAACTGATTTTTACTGGATCTTCCCAATATTAATGGGAACTTTGATATGTGCAGTACAAAGTTCAGAATGCTCTTGAAATTCTAAGAGAAAGAGGAGGAACTATGGAGGTAAAAGATTTCTTCTTTAAGTATGGGGGAATACCTTGTCCAATGAGCCTAATCCCTCAGTTTCAGGTACAAAATTGTTTTGGACTTGGTCATCACAGTGTAATTAGATAATCTTTTAACAGCTGAAACATCCTACCTAATAAAAGAGTAATATGCAAATTAACCATCACTCTGCTCAAGCCACACCCATCATCAATGCCCATCAAACCATCAGAGTGGGTATGCAAATTAACCCCAACCAAGATGGCTGCAGCCACAGAAACCCAAGTTGAGATGCTTGGGTTTCCCTGGCAACAGAAGCCAAGCTTTCTGCCTGCCCTAGCCGGCCTAGGTCTCCACTCAAGGATACAAAGTTTCAATTATAAAAGATAAAGCCCAAGAAAAAATGGAGAGCAGGATAGGGTTGGCCCCGGGAACAGAAGCAGCAAAGCTTTCTACCTGCCCTGACTGGCCTAGGCCTTCACTCAAGGCCACAAAGTTTCAATTGTAAAAGGTAAATAAATTCCAGATACCAGGGCCTCTGCTTGGGTCACCCGGGGGCATGGCCGGCCTGCAAACCACCACAGGCCCCTCACCCAGGCCACCCCACACCCCAAGGGAACCCCTACCCTGATCCGGGCAAACCAGCTGGCCCCCACCCATACACCAGGTCTCTATCCTATCTAATAAAAGAGTAATATGCAGATTGACAATCACTCCAACACACAAGATGGCTGCCCCCATATAGTCAAAGATCCTGCCCTTATGTGGACACAAGATGGCCAGAAGGGAAGGGCAGTTGGGAGGGACCAGGCCTGCAAGAAAGGGCAGTTGGAGGTGATCAACCCTGCAGGGGAGGGCAGTTATGGGTAACCAGGCTGGCAGAGGAGGGAAATTGGGGTTAAACAGGCTGGCAGGGGAGCAGCTAGACATCAATCAGGCTGGAATGGGAGTAGTTAGGAGGTGATCAGGTGGCAGGCAGAAGCGGTTAGGGACAATCAGGAAGGCAGGCAGGTGAGCGGTTGGGAGCCAGCAATGGGATCGGGTCTAAATGGACAGTTTAACATCTCTCGAGGGGTTCCTAAATTGGAGAAGGTGCTGGCTGTTCTGAGGGCCCCCCTGCCCCCCGTGCATGAATTTCGTGCACAAGGCATCTAGTTTTATTATAATTTTGCATTATGTCTTCTTTATCCTCCTATCTTCTTCACCTCACCAAACAATACAAAACTATAGTATCTGGAAACAATCAGATATTACTTATTCATAGAAGTAAAGGAAAAGAAAGAAAAGTTATTCAAAGTTATTGCCATGTTTTAAGGTGAGTTTGTTTTTGATGTAATTTCAGATTAAATTTCTAGATCAAATATCTGAAGATACCAACTATTATTTATATCACTTACTGAAATACCTGCCTTGAACTAGGGGCTTTATGTATATTAACTGTAATTCTTAAAATAGTTATTTAATAAAGATAATATTCTCATTTTATTAATTTTTTTTGTTAATCCTTACCTGAGGATATATTTCTTCCTTTTTTTTTTCTCTCCCTTTTTTTTTAAGAGAGAGTGGAAGGGAAGCAGGAAAGTGGAGTTTGGCTGCCACTTGCACGTAAAGTTTCTGAGATAATATGCCACATTTGAGAAATGAAATAACTGGCTAGTATTTGGAGGGAGAAAATTAATGTTTATAGATATAACTAGAGAGTTAGCTGGGGGGAAGAGACAGTAAAATTTGTTACAAGGTCTTGTAAAATATGTTAAGGAGTATACACTTTATCCTAGGAGTTATGAGAAGGCATTTGAAGAACTTAATTAGGATTCTTGTGATCAAATTTTTTCTTCAGCTTAGAAGAGGGGTTAGAGTGTAGCAAAACTGGAATTCGGGAGACTGGTTAGGAGACTGTCACAGCCTCTGGCTCCCTGAGGAAGGTTACCACACAGGGCTTCTAACAGCGGAGTTTAAGAGAAGTGGGTGTATTCAGGAAATATTTAGGACCTAAAATCTGCAGGAATTGGTTCTTGTTTGAATGTAGAGGATGAAAAAATGGGAGAATCAAAGATGACTCCCACACTTCTAGTTTAAAAAACTAGACTATAAACAGGTTTGGAAGATGGCGGGCTCACTTCTAGGTTTATTTGTTAGGCAATCAAGTGAAGGTGGCTAGTAAACAGGTGTGTAGGTTTGGAGTTTAGACCAGTGGTATAGGTTTGATATGCAGATTGAGATGCACCACCGTATAGTACTGATGGCACTGAAGACATCTGAGTGGAAGGCTCACCCAGGGACTTTATGCAGAGTGAGAAGAGAATTTAAAATGGAACTCTGAGGAATGGCAACATTAAAGAAAACTGGTAGAAAAATAGAATCCTGAAAAGGAAACTCAGAACAATTGTCCTAATGGTAGGAGGAAAGCCAATAGAAACAAAGAGGAGAGATGGTTTTCAGGAGTAAGGACCCTTCAGCATTACTGATTAATGTCTAAAGAATTGAAAAATCTAGTGACAAACAGATCACTGAGAATTTATTGCAAGTAATTTCAGAAGAGAGGTGAGGACAGAAACATAGACATGAGTGGAAAATGAAGACTAAGTGTGGTCAACTTTCAGGAAGATTGGGTTGTGAAGGTGAGGAAGAGGGATTGGATTACAGGGTAATAGATGGCAGGACACAAAGGGTGAAGGAAGTGTGTGTGAGAGTTGTATTTTGTAGAGGAGGAGCAAATAAAAAGGAGAAATAGAGACATACAACATAGGAAGGTATCGGAAAACGTGATAGGGATTGGATTCTGAACATAGGTAGAAAATGACAGGGGGAGCATGTCTTTTATTGTTACCAAGAGAGAATATAGGAAGTAGGTGATGGGTTTGTAGGTTAGGGTTTCAGTTTGGTGGTGGTATTTAATATGATAGCTTTATGTTTGAGACAAAATTATCTGGTAAGAAGTGTATGAGAGGTTTACAGAACGTAGGGAAGATTTATAACAAATCAACAGAAAAGCAACTAAGAAATGGTAGGATTAAGAAAAGCTAAGGGTTTGGTTGACATGTGTGAACATGAGTTTATATAGAAGCACTTGTCTATACACTTGCTAAATAGAATGAAAATAGTTAATACTTGAATTCATGGAAAACAAGGGTACAAGAAAATTGAGTACATTGACAAAAGAATGGTTGAAGTGATAGACTTCGAACTAAAACTCCAGAGGAAAGGAAGTGAAGACAAAAGGAGCCTAAGTGAGTAAGACTAAGGAGATAGATTATGATGTAAAGCAGGCCAGCAGAATTTTTCTGAGGCCAGATAGCAATATTTAGGCTTTGTAGGCCATAAGTTTGCTCTTGCAGCGACTCAACTGCTATCTTAGTCTCCTTTTATAAGGGCATCAGTCACATTGGATTAGGGCCCACCCTCAAGACTTCATTTTAACTTAAATTCTCTCTTTGACGACCCACCTTCAAAACAGCACAATCTGAGAGGTACTGGATGTTAGGACTTCTGAGACGACCTCTCTCTCACTTGAGGGGATGGGCTGAGAAAAATTCAAATAGGGTTCCAGTGAATATTCTTTCGTCTTCGCAGTAACACGCACACACTGGGGCCTGTGTGATTAAACATGCATTCAGTTTAACTTTCACACGGACGTCTCTCTCCAGAATCGCGCCAGAACCCTTCGAACCTGCTGGCGGTTTCTTGTCAGCAGGCAGTTTCTGCACTCCGTCGGCTTTTCCCTGTGCTCGTTCTTTCCTTTGTACAATTTTTTCGGTCTTAATTGATGATGGATTTAGGCAAGTAAAAAAGTTTCTTCTCAGCCCTTTGAGAAGTAACTTTGCCCACCTATTTTCACGTTACACCTGCCCACCAGAAGTTTGAGGATTCTGAGATCACGAACAAGTTAATTGTTTAAGATGGGTGGGGAACCTTTTTTCTGCCAAAGGCGATTTGGATATTTATATAACATCGTTCTCAGGTCATACAAAATTATCAACTTAACAATTAGCCTGCTGTATTTGGTCAGACATTTAATTAACTCACCCTGAATGCCTTGGCAGGGCCAGACCAAATGTTTTCACGGCCTTATAAGGCCCACTGGTCAGATGTTTCTCACCCTTGCTTTACACTCTAATCTCCTGGCAACCCTAATCCATTTTCTCCTTCTGTAGTCCTGCCTTTTCCTGAAAGACAATATGTAGCCTTTTAATTCTAGCTCCTCTCACGTGGCACAATGCATTTGAAATTCATATGAGTGTATGTCATCAGTTGGTCCCTTGTTCCTGGTGAGTAGTATTCCATTGAATGGATATACCACACCTTGGTAACATCACTCATTGGCTAGAGTAGGCAAAGGCAGTTGATTATATTTGAGGATGGTATAGAAAGGATTTAGGAAATTAGATGACCTCAAAAGTTCTTTCACATCTGAAATTTTAGTTTTTTGAAATGTTAATGTAAATGGTTTTATATGGTAAGTACAATTTATTCACTTGACTTATTAAGGGGACGTATTGGAACATACTATATTATATCCACAGTTTGTGAATTTGTGGTTTAGTGTCATTTTTCTTTAGTATTGAGACTGTTGCTTTTTTATTTATTTTTTTTTTTAAAGAAAGTATACCCCCTGAAGTTATCCCAAAGTAATTTTTCTTTTTTGGTTAACTTAATCTTCCTGACCACACTTTCTACCCTCCGTCTACTGTACTGATATTTGTAGATGGTGTTTCACAGAGCTTTGCTTCATTATTTTAGGAGAAAAATGATAATGTAAGATCTAATTTTTAAAACTTATGTATTTCTCTAATTTCTTATCGATGTAGTGATAGCATATGGAGGAAAATATATGAGCTCTGGAGTTAGACATATTGGGTATAAATTTGGAATGAGATTATTTCCTATCCACTTCTTTAATCAAACTGACTTTTCTTAAAAGCCATCATTCCCGAGTATTTTTTGTTCCACACTTGACCTGGTGCTTCAGATACTTTTATAGGACTCTTATTGTGTGACTTGATGTGGATAGGTCTTGATCTTAGAGCAAAATTCTGAGGCTGCCTAAAGATTTGGAAAATGTTTTTATTTCAGTTCTACAACTCTGAGGGGAATCCACTAGCAGTAATGAATTCAGAGTTTGTTATGGAAATTTGACTTAAAAACAGAATGTATATGGTCCTGAAACATACCTTACAGTGCAGTTTTACATATTCCTTAATCTTATAAATATTTTTGGATTTTTTTTTATCACTAGAGATACCCTCTAATGTATATGACAAGTTGGTTTTATTATGATTTAATGTTTTCTAGATGAAGGTAATGAAACAGAGGTGCAACCACAACAAAATAGCCAGTTAATGTGGAAACAAGGTCGTCAACTACTCAGACAGTAAGTAACTCCTGGTCAAATTAAAGAGAAGCAGCAGATATTTTCAGGAGATTATTTTTGTTTTGTATTTTCAAATCAGTAGAATAATTTTCCTTATTATTCTGCTGCTGTGAAAAGCTAATTGAATTACTTTTTCTTTTTCATATTAAATACTTTTCCCCTGTACTGGAATTTATAAATTATTAAATATTAATAAGAATTATAAGGCATAAATAATTTTATTATTTTAGATTCATTAAAAAGAGTATAACTTTAAGCTTCTAGATTTTACATACACTTAAATTTATAGTTTAAAGTTTGTATCTTTTATACATGAATATACAAGTTTTAATATAAGTTTAATTAGTATTTATATGTAAATTTGTGATTTTAAGCTTTCTGCTTTTAATTAATTGAAGAATTTTTTTATTTCCCCTTGTTTGCAAATATTGCACTGACATGTACTTTATCCTATGAAAGGGGTAGTTGAGACTATAAGGAGGGAGCAGAGCTGGGTTGAGGTTCAGATGTCAGGTGGTGGGCGAGACCCACTCACCAGCTCAGTACTTGGTCCTTGCATATCACGTTTGAAATTGGTATTCAGGTTTATGCCTTAGTAAAATGAATTTGCTGTTTGTTTTGGACTTTTGAGATCGCTTGTGAATATTCTAAATCTATAATTTCCAAAGTGTATGCCTGCCAGCCATTCCTTTTGGTGATGGGAAGGGAATAATAAAATGTCTCCAAATATCTATTTTTTTTTAATCTACTTGAAGTTAAAAGAAAATGAGATTTCACTAGTATTTAATTATTTTTTAAAAATATTTTTATTGATTTCAGAGAGGAAGGCACTTTACTAAGTGAATCTCTTTTAAGGGAAAGAAAGCTGAGGTCAGCAGAATTAGAGTAACAACGAAAGTAGCAGAAATGGGCTTTACACCCAATTAGGCTAATCCAAAGCCTATTCTCTTTTATCCTGTGCTGCCACCCCTCTCCCCACATTCCACAACTGAATTGTGGTCTACATTTTTCATTTTACACTTGTCCCAGAATAGAAGCATTCCTTCTGGAGAAGTGACTCTTTGGATTATACTTTTTTATTGTATATCATAGAGGAAACTATGTAAGCCAGAAACATTCTCTTTAGATCTTAAACGGTGACACTTTACATCAGAAGTGTAAAAAGATTGCTGAATATAACAACTACTGTCATAAAATAATTTATCTGAGAGTGAGATTGCTCCAACCCTGCCAAGAAGAAAGAATGTGCTATTAGGTATATTAAGAAACAGTTTCTTTTTATGATAATATAATGAATGGAGTATTGTATAGTTGTTTGATTTTTCTTAGTGACGGTAGAGACTGGTACTGCAAGAGACAGCTCCATCTGCAGCTGGAAGATTATTTATTAGCAAGTCGTACTAGCATGTTACTTGTCTGTTAAATCCTATGCAGGCACTGGATTTAAAGAAATACTTTTTTTAATGTATTAAGTTATGGAATGCTGATCCAGTGTGGCTGAATTGTAAGGATCATCTTTATACACAGGTATCTACAGGAGGTGGGTTACACAGATACTATTCTAGATGTGAAGTCCAAACGAGTGCGAGCTTTGTTGGGCTTTTCAAGTGATGTCACGGACAGAGAAGATGACAAAAACCAGGACTCACTCATAAATGGCACAGAAGGTGAAGTTAAAGATACAGCAATGATTGGGTAAGTATTTTGTCTGGAAAGTGTTTTAGCTATAACTTCAGTTTTTATTGAATATATTTGGTTTATGGGTGATATTTATGACACTTGCACTTTTAGACACTGCTACAGAAATAATTATAATAAATTAGACGATAACAGTGATTAGAGTTTGATTTTTTTTTTAGAGTTTATGATATTTTAAGAATATTTTTTATTTAAGATATTAGCTTGAAATTTATGGATTTAATACAGATTTTAATATCCTGAAGCTTAGTGACTTACTATTAGAACTTCATAAAAGATCTTATTTTGGAAATTTAGTTAAACATTTTTAAGAAGTAAACCTTTAGAAGTAAACCTTATCTTAGCCACTTTTGTTTATTTAGTCAGGGGCATTGATGGCTTTTCCCTTAGATTGTCAAATGAAAAAATGATAACAACCAACACAACAATAGCCATGCAGTGTAAATGAATAAAAATTATACCTCCCCCCCTTTTTTTTCCCTGATCAGTAAAATATATATTTTTTGATGTGCCACAGAATTTTAGTAGTTTATGTGTACCATGACATGAAAAAGGATGAAAATCGCTGTTTAGTGAGAACATAGTTTCTGTTCTCTGGACCATAAACTAAAATTATGAGATTTAGGTAAAGGTTTAAAAATATGACTTTTGTAAACAGATGTCATTGGAGTCTTCTTAAATGTATTCATTAATAATTAAAACTACATTAAGTTGTTTTTATAAATGTGAGATGTAGATTGTTTCTTTGTGTAGACATAGACAGTGTCTGCATTATTGCTTATAGTTTGACCTAAAGGGTTAACTCAAGTCAGTATAAAGGCCTTCAGAAAGGACCACTCTAGTTGTCTTGTGTTTTGGTTTGACCTCTCTTTGGAAGCTGACAAAGATATTATTCTGAATGTCTTAATTATGTAGAGGTGAAGAATAAGGTGGAAAAACCTCAAACGTAGCTTCCTGCAGATTTGAAATTTATTATTTGTCTTGAAAATTTTGTCCATAGTTGTGGCTATATTTTTTCACAGACATACCTTTGTTTCTAAAACATTTTTTAATGAACTAGAGATAAATCATTCTTTCTGGTCATTAGGAAATTGTTTACTAGATATATTTTTAGGGAGCTAAATTAAAATCTTACATATTTGAAATCATTTCCAGAAGTTTATGCTCACTAATAAGATGAAGTTTTGTAGAAATGTTGATTTGAGTAATATATTGTATTTAGTAACTTGATGTGCACATTTGCTTTTTTCAGTTCATTAGCTGTTCAGAAATAGAAGATTGCATCAGAGAAAAATGACATATTTTCTAGTTATTTTTTAGTTATGGAAACTTATGTGTAATAGTAAGAGTAGCATAGAGGAAAAGAATAAAGTTTGTCAGAGAGAAAAAATATTTTTAAGAAGAAATACATAAAAGTTAACTTAGGATCAAAATACATCTGAATCAGGAGGGGTTCTTTACATTAGATTACCATTAATCTAAATAGATAGGGTTGCAAAGTAAAAAGTAATCACTTTCTATATTGCTTCCTATATTATAATTATATGGATAAGAATCAATGTCATTCATAATGTTATTTGAGGAAACATGATTACAGTATAAGCAGAAGATAGTGCATCATATTACAGATTAATTCTTATGTTGAGTTTAAAACATGAACTGAGCAAAGTGTACATGTCTTAAACCAGGAAATCAGAGTTAACAGATTCTGCCTCGGTACTGGATAATTTCAAATTCCCTGAAAGTGCAGCTGCAGATTTCAGTGATGAAGACGACGATGATGACATTGATGGACGAGAGAAAAGCGTCATTGATACTTCAACAGTGAGTTGGATAACTCAGATATAATTATTTTTAGGGAATCGTATGTGTAGTGTAAAAATAACACATATCTTTCAACCTAAACCTTATCTTTATTTTTGTTTTTTTTATGAATTTGAAGAAGTATACAAGTTTTTAGTATTTATTGCATAATCAGGAATATTTTTAGTATAGCAGCTTTCTATTAAGGGCCTCATTTTTTGACTTTTTGTTAGTTCATTAAACATTTCAACATTTCTATAGAGCTGGTGAATACGGTAAGCATTGTGTGTTGTAACAATGCAGTGTTATTCGCTGCTATAAGACAATAGAACTGGCAGACCCATTATAGTCCCTAATGGCGACTGGCATCAACTCGAATTGATGCTGTTTTCTTGTCAGGGCTGCTTTGGCAGACAAGTTCTACAGACTTTCAGAACTCTTCCATTAGGTTTCTTCAAGCTTGTTTAGGATTTTTCTGTAATTTTGCTTACATCTTTATAAGTTTATTGACTCTCCCTTGGTAGTTTCTTACACTAAGAGGTGTCTTTAAATTGCTTTTTCTCCCTTCTCTTCCCTTCTCTATTCTATCCCCTCCTACCCTCTTCTCCCCTCCTCTCTTTTCTTTCTCCCTACTTTTTTCCTTTCCAACTCCCTTCTTTCTCTTCTTCTTTCTGCCTCCTTTTCTTTTTCCTATTTTTTTAAAAGTAAGAAATAAGGGCATGCTTTGCTTTGACTAGGAAAATAATCAAATTTCCTCTTCCATTTTTATTTAAGAAGAGGAATGTAAGGTAATAGAAAGCAGACTGAACCTGAAGTCAAAAGCCTTGGGTTTAAGTCCCAGTTCTGTTACTAATTATCTGTGCTTATTAATCCTTTAGGCTTAACTGTTTAGTTTGTAAAATGAGGATTATAATACACATCCATCTTATCCCCAGAGGATTTTGTGAAGAATGTGAGACACTATAATATATATGAAAATGATATATTTGACTATAAGTATTTTCTAAGTGTTACTTCTTTGTTCTTTATGTCCTCTGCTTCCATCAGAGACTGTCAAATTATTATTTCCAGATTATTGTTTCTCTGGGCAGGAATAGGTGGAACCTTAGATATAAGGAAGAAAAGTAATACATGCTTATTACAATAAACTCCATCCATTCCCATTTACTAATCTACTCTCCATTGGTAACCACAGTTTACTTTTTTCCTATGTCTCGCCATTAAAAATACAGGAGTTTTTTAAAAATATATATATTTTATTGATTTTTTACAGAGAGAAAGTGGAAGAGATAGATAGAAACATCAATGAGAAACATCTATCAGCTGCCTCCTGCACACCCCCTACTGGGGATGTGCCCGCAACCAAGGTACATGCCCTTGACCAGAATTGAACCTGGGACCTTTCAGTCTGCAGGCGACGCTCTATCCACTGAGCCAAACCGGTTTTGGCAAAAATACAGGAATTTTTGTTTATTTATTTAAATGGGATACTTGATAGACAGTGGGTTTTCATCTTGCCATTTATTTCCCTTCTTTATTAGGTTATAGAGAGGAGATGAGACTTAGAAACAGTTTTTTCCCCCCAAAGAGTTAGTCTAGTGACTTAATACAATACTTAGTTATAACTAATGTTGAAAATACATTCAGACTCTGAATTTACGATTCCAGATATTTTTATAGCATTTTTTGATTTTAGATTAATATTATAGTATGTCTTGATTTTAGGGAAATATTCTAAATAGTTAAACCAATTATTCTAGCATTATTTAAGAATCCATGATTTCTCCTATTCTGTTTTTATATACACCAGGAAAGGCAGAGTAGGTTTCATCCACTGTGCCAGCTTTCTTCTATTTATAGTAGCTTCCTGGAGTGTGCATTGAGAAGGATTCCTGAGGATGTATCTGGTTTTAGATTAAAAATGCTGTGATTGACAAGTGGTATCAGTCATGAGCATAAGAGCAGGGCCATCCAAGTCAGGTAATTGTTATCTCTTAGAGTCTACTTCTAGAGTCACTAGTCTGTCCCATTGATCTGTATGTTTTACCATTACATGTTTAAACTACTCAAAACAGTCCATTGATAAAGTTTGATTAGATCATGCTATTTCTGTTTTGCATGGAGAGAAGAAGCTGAGGTCTGGAGAAGTGGAGATACTGAGTCCATTTTTTCAAAAGAAGCTGAAAACCTGTTTTCCTTATTTGTTTGGGCTTCTGGTTGTGGAGGTGACCAAAAAGGAGATAATACATAAAAAGTATTGACATATAGATCTAACAGATCATCTTTGGCCCGGCTCGTGTGGCTCAGTGGCTGAGTGTCGACCTCTGAATCAGGAGGTCATGGTTTGATTTCCATTCAGGGCACAGCCCAGGTATATCCCCAGTAGGGGGCATGCAGGAGGCAGCTGATCAAGGATTCTCTCTCATCATTGATGTTTCAATCTCCCTCTCCGTTTCTCTCTGAAATCAATAAAAATGTATTCTTAAAAAAAAAAAAAATCATCTCTGGCCCTAACCGGAGTTTTGCTCAGTGGATAGAGCTTCAACCTGCAGACTGAAAGGTCCCAGGTTCGATTCTGGTCAAGGACATGTACCTTGGTTTCGGGCACATCCCCAATAGGAGATGTGCAGGAGGCAGCTGATCGATGTTTCTCTCTCATTGATGTTTCTAAATTCTCTATCCCTCTCTCTGTAAAAAATCAATAAAATATTTAATAAATAAATAAAAAATTATCTCTGCATGCATTAGGCTAAGTTTTGATCTTCCAACTGGATTTGTGATTCTAGAGATTCATATATATATATATATATATATATATATATATATATATATATGAGATTCCTAAATATATATATATATATATATATATATATATATATATATATATATATATGAGATATTACAGCCCTTACTAGATTTGCTATTAAATCTAAGTCAAGTCTCACTCTGAATCATCCATATTTTAGGAAAAACTTGAATATATAAATTGGAGAAAATTGATGCAAGTTTGAGACAGTAGAAATAATAGTGGGAATTCCTTCCCTACTCCTCCACCCCCCTGCCACAAACAGAATAGCTTCTAAGGCATGCATTACTGAGTTTGTAGTTTTTGTGATTATAAATTTTATAAGGGAATGATGCATTATAGTTAAAATTGATCATGGTTATATTCTGAAAGCTCTTGCAATGTTTTATAAAGGTTTCTTTTTTGGGACAAACTGTATCCAAGAAATATGATTTGGTTGTGTTTCTTTTAATACAGTACGTATTTTATCTATATAATTTAAATAGGTATCTTATGGTCTAGTGTTTTTAATATATGATTCCATTAGTTTATTTACAACAATAAATCATTGAACAAAATTTAAATTACTACTTTAAAATGTATAATATTATAATGTATACACTTTTTAAAGAGACATCTGTTTTCCACTGTTGAATGGGTATTACAAAGATACACTTTCTACAGAAAACAATAATTGGGTTTTGTCAGTCAATGGTAAAGGGGTAGCTTCTCCCTTATTTAAATTACTTCCATAATATATTTTAATTTGGCATGTTTTCTCAATAGATTGTTAGGAAAAAAGCATTGCCTGAGAGCAGTGACGATCGAGATACAGAAGAAGCTCTAAAGCAGTTCGACTTCTTAGTTACATCAGAGGAAGGCGACAGTGAATCTAGAAGTGCCGGTGACGGAACAGATTGGGGTAAGGAAGGATACTGGATCCAACCAGAGACATTATGTAAAGAAAATTAATGAATATTTTTTCCAGGAGGGTAACATCTTAAAGAACACTTTAAATCTCTCATAATGTTGAAATGTTGAGCCAGTGAACTTTTTTATTACTATCACCTTTTGTCTAGTGTGTGTGTGTGTGTGTGTGTGTGTGTGTGTGTGTTGTGTGTGTTAAAGAAGATTGTATAAGATTGCAGTATAAAAATAATTTGAATTCACCTACTTTCAGAATGCTTTTTCTGCCTAGTCAGTAGAACTTGCATATCTACAATAGATTTTGTGGAAATTGAATATGACAATATATTAGAGCAGTGATTTTCAACAAGTATGCTGTAAGGACTTTTAAAACATAAAATGCCTAACTAGTCAGGGGCACTGATCTAAATGATAACAGCCAACACAGCAAAAGCTGTCAGTGTTAATGAATAAAAATTATGCCTATTTTTTTTGTCAGATTGGCAAAAAATATATATTTTGGTGTGCTGCAGTATGTTAGTAATTAGTTTGTGTATGTCGTGAGATGAAAAAGGTTGGACATTGCTGCATTAGAGGATTTAGAGAGCTCATCTCTGGCATCTTTGGTACAAAAAGAAGTAAAGTTTAAAAATCGTAATTTACAATACCATTCCAGTCAGGTTTTGTCAGTTTGCAAAGGCATCAGATTTTGTGTGTAAATTGTTCTAAGCATGTTTAATATTTTAAACGTCTAACAGGAGTTAATAAAACAAGTGTTTTGCAATGAGAGAAAATTTTCTCGAGGTTAAAGAATTTTAGAACACCCTTAGTTTATAGTCTATGTACTTTAAAGACTGATAAAGGTTAGAGAATGAGTAACTATCCTAATATTTTCTTGTCCCTTTTCCTTCAGGGATCTCATAATGTTAATACCACTTCTTTTTCATGGCAAATATTTGAAAAATTATTTGGGATAATCACTTGAAATCATAATTGTGAATATAATGGCTATTTTAGTGATTGACCTTTTCCCCTACCCAGAACAAAGTTTGGAAATCAGAGGAAGTTAAAGTGAAATTAGTCTCTCTTCTGTCTTATTCCATAACTTAAAGGCCGGTGCACAAAGATCTGTGCACTCAGGGGTCCCTCAGCCCAGCCTGCGCCCTCTCACAGTCTGGGCCCATCAGGGAGAGCGGGCCTAAGCCGACAGTCAGACATCCCTCTCGCAGTCCGGGAGCCCTCGCTCCTTATGGCCCACTTGCTTGCTGCTCCATACTGCTCAGCTCACTGCTCTTTAGTGCTGCCGTGGAGGCAGGGGAGGCTCCTGCCACTGCCACTGTGCTCAGCTCTCTTCCGGCTGAGCGGTGCTCCCCGCTATGGGAGGGCACTGACCACCAGGGGGCAGCTCCCGCATTGAGCATCTGCCCCCTGGTGGTGAGTGCTCATTATAGCAACTGGTCGTTCCACCATTTGGTAGATTTGGATATTTGCCTTTTTAAAAAAAATATATTTTATTGAAATTTGTACAGAGAGGAAGGGAGAGATAGAGAGTTAGAAACATCAATGAGAGAGAGTCATCGATCAGCTGCCTCTTGCACACCCCCTACTGGGGATGTGCCCGCAACCAAGGTACATGCCCTTGACCGGAATCGAACCCGGGACCCTTCAGTCCCCAAGCCGACGCTCTATCCATTGAGCCAAACCGGTCCCGGCTGCATATTTGCCTTTTATTGTATAGGATGAGATTATATATCAAGTTATTCAAATATTTCAGGCAACAATTCTATCAATATAGCTAGATCCACTGTGTTACACAAAGGTCTTTCTTTAAGGAGTCATACATCTGAATAATAATAGTTGGCCCTTTTCACTGCCATTCTTATTGCAGTGGTGTTTGGGATTTATTTTCCTCCAAATACAGTTGCACTGTCCCATATGTAACTTCCCTAGCTTTAAGGCGTGAGTCATGGTCTCACATATTATATGATGACCGTGTGTACATTTTAACCTAGCCTGCTACGAATTCAAAGCATTCCACTTTTAAGCAATTAACAGAACTAGATGGCAAATCCTGTGTAGTTGAATGGACATTTAAACCATTTTAAGTGTGTCCTTTATCCCTCCTCACACCCCTATAAAGGTGAATATGCTTAGGTTTAAGAATCTTGTTAGTTTCTGCCACGTAAATTTTTGCCTCACAACTTCTAAGACCTTTCATTGTTATTATAAGTATAGTTAAGATTATAAGGATAATATTTTTATTTTTAAAAAATTAAGACTAATTTAAAATCACACAATTGAAGGCATTTTAGGATCCAGAAGCCACCCATTTTAATTAATGATTAAGACCTGGTTAATGAAAATTAACATTTTTTATTGTGAGCTCTTTCTGGAAAAAGAGACTTTCTACTATTGATAGATTATAGTTATGTTTATAAGAAATTTGAGTTTGTTTTTAGTATATCCACTGGCCTAATAACCATATTTTAAAAACTGTGGATTGGAACTTGTTAAGAATAGACAGATTATTGTTTATTCTGGTTTCTTTTGTTTAGTCCAATCATTTATCAGATATTGATCAAATGCCTTCTGTGTGGCAAGTGTTCTAGATGAGGAGCTCTATTTCTGTCGTCCCTGCAGTCTAGTATGAGGATATAAGCACTAAGCACAGTGCATGAATAGTATGTCAGAAGATGATAAATGCAATGGAAAATAGAAAATGTAGAACAGAATAAGGTAGATAGAGAGTAGTGGGTGTGGGGTCATTATAATTTAAAATAAGGTGTACATGGTAAGCATCATGAGAGGATAACATGTGAGCAAAAGATTTTAAGTTGATGAGGGGAGATAGGCATATGGATCTGGAGAAAGTGTTTGGGGGAAAGAAAGCCAGAGCACACGCCCTAAGATACAGCAGCCGTAGTATGCTTGAAGAATTCAAGAAAACTAGAGTTTCTGGAGCAGAGTTTTTCTAAGGGAAATATATTATAGTAAGAACTGACCAAATCACTTAGGGTTTTGAACACAAGGATGGCAAGATCTGACTTTTATGTTAAAGCATTACTCTGGATTCTAAAGAACCCAGGGCAACCAGTCTTGATAATAGTCTTGGTGGGAAGAGAGGACAACTATTACAGTAATTCTAGCAAGGGAGTGGTTAGGGAAGTAGTATAGATTCGAATAGTAGTCAGATTCTAGATGTGCTTGAAGGTAGGAAAAAAACAGTATTTCCTGAAATAGTTGATGTTGGATTAAAGAAAGAGAGGATTTTTGTCTGAGCAAATGGAATTGTCATCAAATTAAACGGGGAATCCTGTGGATAGAACAGATTGCAGGGGGGAAGATTGGGATTCTGATTTGTATGGTTAGTTTGAGATACTAGTTAGACTTCCAAAGGGAAATGTAGAATGAGCAGTTGGATCTATGGGTCTTGAGTTCAAGCAAGAATTCTGAGCTAACACATGACATTATATAGTAATATAAATTTTTTTATAGTAAGTATAATATATGTAACATTTATTCTCTAAATTTTCTTCTCCTGAAATAGTGAAAGTTAGTAATTGTAATTTCTTTCTTACTAGAAGCTTTGTTTCCTATTTAAGGAGATTATTAGATTGATTAAATTGTTTTAAATTTTAGATGTAGGTTAATTAAGTTTTCAAGTATTCCTTATAAGTCCTATAAAATAAAAATGGTCATTTGTTGATGAACACATGCCAAAAACAAAATTTTTCAAATGAGAAGATCATTGAAGTCTATTTGTATAATCTCTTTTTTTTAAAATTAAATTTGTATAATCTCTTAACAATCTCTCATTATGTAAATTAATAAAAAAATTTTGTGATTCAGTCATAATCTAATTCAGAAAATGATGGGTTCTTGATTATAGTGTTTTGGGGCCTAATTTACTAAAAGTCACTCACATCTTCCAGGTGTGTGTGCTTTCTTTTTTATGTCTCTTTCAAGAGAAATTTAATAATATTACCTAGGAAATTGAATTGGTCACCGTTTCTTAGATACTGTATTTTGTGTGACATATAGCTAATGTTTGTTTTTTTTAATTAATGATACTAAGGAGAAAATAGTTATGTCATTCATAACTATTTACTTACAGTGTTTAATATTTCATTGAAAAAGGCTGTTTCATTTGTTTCACTTTGTTTAGAAAAGGAAGACCAGTGTCTCATGCCTGAAGCTTGGAATGTGGACCAGGGAGTAATTACCAAACTCAAGGAACAATACAAAAAGGAGAGAAAGGGGAAAAAGGGGGTGAAGAGTAAGTGGAAAACATTGTATCTGTAAATCATAAATCTTGCCTCTTTCATATCCCCCAATTTTTTTTTCAATGTTTTCCTAAAACTACTTACTCTTTTTCTTTTCTACTCCTGACCTCTTTCCTTTTCACCTGCTCTCGGGGGTTGAAATTAAATGGTTAGCTATTTAATTATGAACTTCTACAAGAAGAAAGAAAAACTATACATATTATTGTGGAATCATAATATATCCCAATAATAAATCCAGAGCCTTATGAGAATGTGGGACTATATATTCAAACATAGTGATAATTTGTTTTTTAAAAACATTTGTATTTAATTATAATCATGATTTTTCACTGTTGACAATTTTAAATCTCATGTAGTTTGACCCTCTGGCAATCCACCAAAATTATTGCTTATAATTTTAGAATTTAGAGACAGAGCAAGTTAATTTCTACCCCTGAATATTCTATATGTTCATTACACACAGTTCATTTGCTTTCACCATTATATGCTATACAGGGCACAAATACACAATTTCTAAAAGTATTTATTAGTTTAAAACTTTTGGCCAATTCCATTTATAACATTACCAATTAGCTTTTTTCTTTTCAATAAAATGTGTGCCACATGAAAAGAGCTAAAATTAAATTTCTAGCCCTGTGAATCATATATATAATTCACTATGCAAACTATTAAAGTTTAGCAATAGCTCTAGTTAAGCCTGTAAAGTGGAAATACAAAAGCTTTCAAACATCCCTGAAAACATTAAACATCTTTTTAGGAGAACAAGGTGAAACTACCTCCTTGTGCTTCCTCTTATTGACAGTATGAATGTGGGTCTCCCTTTTTGGCAACAGGAATTTTATCCTTTGGGATATTAAAGTAGTATAAAGTGAGATTAAAATCCAGTTTAGTAAAACTGTATTTGAAAGTTGTAGAAGACTGGAAGGATACTATTTTTTCTTTTTGTAATGATGTTAAAGCTTATCAAAGACCAATCACTTCTGTTAGGACATTCTTTTACAACCCAGTAGTTAATAGAAAACATTTAAGTGTTTATTTAAAATATTTTAGAATTTACAAGTAAGCTTGAAGGGATAAAAGTCAGTGACCATTATTGATATTATCATTGTACCAACCATTACATAACTGAGAGATGATGTCATTTGATGTCTTCTCAATCTAAATTAAATCAACATAAATATTAAAACAAGAATATTTGTATTTATCCAAATAGATTGATAACCAACCCCTTTAAACTGAAGTTTCAAGGAAAATTTTTATGTCATATATGAGAAAAAGAAGAATATTTTAATTTTTAGATTGACTTAAAGTTGATATATCTCTTTAAGTCATTATGCTGCAATAATGTCTTGAAATGTAAAAGATCTTTAAATTGGTACGGTTTCAGGACTTATGTAGAACCCATGTATTATTTATTATATTGATTGTTCATTTCTTGTCAAATATCAAGGCATTGCTGTAGTTGAAATTTAGCACTTTAAGATCTAAAACTGCACCATTTGACTGGAACAGTATTCCTATTAATTTGAGTTATTTCCTGAATGTAGGGATTATGATCAGTATTTAGGCATAAAGCATAAAGTTTTTTAGTATGATGAGGAAAAATGACTCTCTATAAGGAAAAATTTTTATGTCTTTTACTGAAGCTGGAGAGGGTATAGACAGGTTCAGCACATTTTGTTTTCATTGTCAGTTCATATTATCTAGATAAATGGTAGTCTGGGAACAAGTTAAGACGATAAAAACAGAACTGAAACAAAGCTTTGAATTGATAAGTGAAGCATTAATTTATAATCTATAAATATTTTATTAATTGAATTATTTACTCATTGAGAAAGATCTAATTTTTAAAATATATCCTAGTAGATATATTTCCAGTCAAATTGTGTACTCCAGTCATGCTGTATTGAAATATATTTCTAGGTATTAGTTAAAATTGCTTATGCTGGTATAGGAAAAAACATAACGGACTATGGGTAAGATTTCCCATTCTTAATTAAACTTATAACAGGAAAAACTACCGAAGATCTGTTTCAGCCTCTCTCCTATATAAAACAGTCAAAACAGGGATGTGGGAGAAGGAAGAATCAAGTTTCAGGTAAGTAATCAGCAGGGCATGAGACTTCACTTTGGGTACCATAGCTTCACGGTGTCAGGCGATAAATGCAACTTAATTTAAGCAAACAAACAAAAAGTGATGTTATTGTTTAATTTGGTATATAGCAGTAGCTTCACAGTCTGTGGTGTCTATCTGAATTTAGACCAATATGCACGAATAATAGAATATTATTTTTAATGGTTGACATTGAACATGAACATTTTTTCCATACACATAGTGATACTTCATTAGCTTAATTTTAAAAATATATGTAAAATATGTCGTTTTAAGAAATAAACTTTTAAAATAATTTGAAAAATAATTGCTTTCTAATATAGAAGGGTAGCTTTAAAGATGAATGTTGGCAGTTGTGAATAAAGTTTATGGCACCATTTTAATGCAGTTGAGTAATTCTATATCCTCTCTCTTGTTCTCTCCCTCCCTTCTTTGGGCTAGGGCCCAATAGGTCAAAACTACAAGATATGCTTGCTAATTTGAGAGATGTTGATGAGCTTCCTTCATTGCAGCCATCTGTGGGTTCACCTTCCAGACCCAGCAGCTCCAGGCTTCCTGAACATGAAATAAATAGAGCAGATGAAGGCGAGTATTTAAGACACTCTAGCACAAAAAGCACTTGGATATATATATATCTAAATTCTTATTAAAAATGGTTTTCTATAAGAAGAATTGTATTCTACCAATACTTGTCATTCCCCAAATGTAGATTATCTTATATTCACTGGGGTTTGATTCTAACTTCAATCTTTAAGACGTAAAAAGGGGTACAGAAACTTAAAACCAACTCTAAATTCTAGTTTAGAACATCTTTGCTATTTCAGATAAAGCTTCCATGGCCTTTGTGTGCTATATACATTTCTTTATTTTTATTTTATTAATTGAGGAGACAGTGCCATACTTAGGAGGCATTATAGTCATAAGTTCTAAAAAATCTTAGCAATCAAATAAGGTTATGCCTATTGTTGCTTTCTCTCTTCAACCCTCAAGGCTCTTAGTTTAGCCACGGTTATGTGTTTTCGGGATTTTCTTGGCCATTTCTCAAGCACTAACTAAATTAGCCCAAACAATATGTGTGGTCAAATTCCACAGATCTGTCTTTTTTTGTAAGAGTAATTTTTGTTTAACACCTGCATTAAGTTATATGAAAATATTAGAAAACAAAACAAAACACCTGGCTGAAGACCTAGTTTCAGTCTTGCATGAATCTTGTGGTTAAAATTTTGGCATGAAAATTGCTTTTCTAATTTAAACAATCCCCTCATTATTAGTAAATGTTTAGGGTTCTTTGAATTTCCTCAGAGGATATAGGGTATGTTTTGGTAAAACCCATTTGTATTATTGCTGCTTTAATAATAACTAAAGCATGGTGAAACACCTTAATTTGTACTCCACTTTGTTCTTACAAGTTTTTCAGTAGAGTTTCTGCTACTACTATTTTTAAAAGCACAAAGTTATTATTTCATTTCATCAGTAAAGTAACCACCTATAGAAAACTAGAGTGACCACCTCTGACAGTTTGTCAGAATAATCTGCATTTATAAAAAATGTCATTTTATTATTGGTCAAATTAAATAAAATCTTCATATAATAAATTTAGCATTTTTCTTTTAACTGGTTCTTCTGTGATGGTGACTAAAGGGATTGGATTGGTATATGTCCAGTGTTATAAAGTAAGGGTATTTATATTTATCACAAAATAAATCTGACATCTTGAAGCACAGTTGGAAACTAAAGAAAAGTGTTCAAATGGGCACTTTAAGAATTTTTGATTAAAATAAGCATTCTTAAATGAAATATAACATACCTGTAGAAAACTGCTGAACTCACCAAAGTGCAGCTCAGTGAATTATTACAGAGTGAACCCAACCATGTCACCACTGCCTCTAGGCCAAGGAGCAGGACATGCCCAGGACCGTAGAAGTCCTGCTAGTAATACTCTGATCACTAGCCCTTCTCTCCTCTCCAGAGGGATCCTGATTTCTTCGCTACATAGTAGTTTTGTCTCATATCAGCATGTTTCAGTTGTACTGTTCTCATTTGAAATTTTCTACATTCCTCCAGGTTATAGAATTAACAGTTTTATTTGAATGAGACAAACAGTGTGCAGATTTATTTGCTATATATTTTTACTAATTGATAGAAATAATTTGGGTAATTAACAAGAACTGTCATGTGAGGAAAACTGACTCCTTTAGATACATAATTTTTCTGTGCAGTGTAAAAGAAAGGACAGTAACTATTGGGTTTGTTTCATGTTTTATTTTTCTAATTAGATGATATCTTTAGCTATGATTATGACATGAAAAAAGCGAACAATTCTTCAGGATTTTCTGCTCACTGAATTTCATTATGTTTAAAAGCATTTTAAAATAATCACATGTAGACGTGCCCTTACTGAGATTAATTACTGACTCTGTAGAGGTGTTTTGTGTTTCTTTTGTCTTCTTCCAGTGGAAGCACTGACGTTTCCTCCTTCCTCTGGGAAGTCATTCATCATGGGAGCAGACGAAGCCCTTGAGAACGAGCTGGGGCTTGGAGAATTGGCAGGCCTTACTGTGGCCAACGAAGCAGATTCGCTGACGTATGACGTGAGTGACCATTTTATTTTTGTTGCTTTTACTTATTTTTGAAAGTAAAAAGTTAATTTTATAGAAAAAGGTGGTAATAAAGGAGAAAAACTTCACAAGTATAGAATTTTATTCATGAATATATTCTAAAGATAAAAATGCTTTCCACATCATATAGGGATTAACAATTATGTGCTTTACTGAAATCTATATGTTAGTTATAGCTAGCTAATTGGTTTTAGATAAAGGGAGGATTTCCCTTTTCCATTACTATGTTTGGGTTTGTTTTATGTTTTAGGGCACATGTGTCAAACACAAGGCCCGCGGGCCAAATCCATCCCGCCAGGCCTTGCAATGTGGCCCGGACCGCGCTGTCATCACTGCACTCCGCTGTGTTTCCATCACAATGACAGTTTATGACTGTTCAGTAAACCTTTCGGCCCGCGATTTAGGCTGGATTTTAGATTTTGGCCCCTTCTCTGATTGAGTTCGATACCCCTATTTTAGGGCATCAGTAATTAATTGAAATTCATGCCTGCCTAAAGGTGTCGTTTGTCTGGCTTTTTTAGTACATCAGTATTCTGCTGAGAAGAGAGAGGGTACTCTGAAGGTTTTAAGGCTGACTCATAGTGATTTGGACCAAAATTGAAATGATCATATCTTGATGCAATCAAAACACAGTTGTTTTATAAATGCATTTGTAATTGTTCATCATAATAAATTGTCAGAAAAACAGTTGCTTATTTCATAAACTATGTACAACCTATTTTATCTCTTCATTAAAATCCTCTGACTCTGCTACTTCATCATCTTTGGAGAACACAGTGTAGTTTCTGATGCGTGAAAGATGTAGGCCAGATGTCTAAGCAAACCATGACTATGATAAGAAAGTATTCCAAAGAGGAACCCTCACCACTCACTCCTCTTCCTGGAAATCCAATACTCACACTCTCTGTGCTAAGTCCATTAGTAGGTGTTTTGGTTTCTATGTCCAAAAACAGCTAAAATCCATGATTCTTTATACCTCCCATCCTAGTCCGTTTTCTTCACCTGGAAAGAATATCCTCAGGTGATGAATAACAAAAATAACAGCAAAACTCACACCCTATACATATGTCATTCTTGTTATATATTACAATAACCCAATATAAACTGACTTCTTGCATTCCATTTTTCCATATGTGATACAGATTGTTATTCAATGTTTTTGTATCCTTGTGTTCTGTATCTGGCTTTTAAACACCATTTAGTTGACTTCTTTTTTTCATCTAATCCTTGACAAACTTTTAAATTGGAGCTTTTAGTCCATTTCTTTTTAAAGTAGTGACTGGTATCTTTGGATTTAAGGATGCCATCTATTTGTGCCACTGATTTGTGTTTGTTTTTTTCTCCTATTTTTGCCTATATAAGGATTGATAATTTTTTATTATTCACCCCTTCCCCCATTATTTGGAGTTTATACACTCACTAGAGGGCCAGTGCACAAAATTGGTGCACAGTTAGGGTCCCTAGGTCTGGTTGGCGAACAGGACCGATCAGGGCCTTCTGGCTACCAGCCTGGGCATCCCTTCCTTGGCTGCCAGCTGCTGGCTGGGGCCTTCTTTCATTCCACGTTGCCCCATGGGGGTCAGTGCATGTCATAGCAATGGATCAGTCTCCTGGTTGAACTCCCCTGGGGACAATTTGCATATTAGGCTGGTGTGTGTGTGTGTGTGTGTGTGTGTGTGTGTGTGTGTATTACTCCTTTATTATTACAATTAAAATATCACAGCCCTGGCTAGTTTGGCTCAGTAGATAGAATATCGGCCTGCAGAATCGGCCTGCAGAAGGAATGGTCTCGAGTTTGATTCTAGTCAAGGGAACATGCCCAGATTGTGAGCTTGATCCCCAGTGGGGGGTGTGGGCAAGAGGCAGCCAGTCAATGATTCTCTCTCATCATCATTGCTTCTCTCTCTCTCTCCCTTTCACTTCCTCTCTGAAATCAATAAAAATATATTTAAAAAATATTACATGCACATCCCTTTTGAACACTTAACTCTATTTTAGAACTACCCTCACCCTGACCAGTGTTTTCTTTTTCTTTCGTTTTTTTTTTTTTTTTTTTTTCCTGGTCAGTATTTTCAGTGGTTAGAGCGTTGACCTGCATATCAAAGGGTTGCAAGTTCTTGTCGAGGGCTCAATTCCTGGTCAAAGAGGCACATACCTGGGTTGCAGGTTTGATCACCAGCTCCGGTCAGGGCGCATGTAGGAGGCAAATGTCTCTGACATTGATATTTCTTTCTCTCCCTTTTCCACTCCCTTCCACTCTCTTCAAAAAAATCAATGGAAATATACTCTCAGGTGAGGATTAAAAAAACGACAAAACTCACACCCTGTGTATATGTCATTCTTGTTATATATTTTATTTCTCTATATATTTATCTCCAACAAGGTACTGCTTTGTACACTTGATATTAAATTAGTATTATCCGTTTACACTATCCATTTTTCCTTTTTCCATTTTCCCTGTGTGTCTGACTGTTCATCTGGGATCACTTTCCCTTTATTTTCTCTTTAGTGAAAATCTACTGGTGGCCAGTAATCTGTTTCTGGTTTTCTTAAATTTTCTTTATTTCACCCAAATGGGTTAACTTATCTTTAGTACTGAATTCCAATTAGCAAGAGTTGTTTTTTTTAAGCACTCTAGATATATTATTTCATTGTCCTTTTTTGTTGTTTTCTGCTAAAATTAATTGTCATTTCTATTGGTCATACAATGGTGGTCTGATCCCCCTCCAGCCCCCCGGAACTGATATTTCCCTATGTCCTGATTGTCAGCCAAGGTTTAGTTTTCTTTTTATTAAACTTCTTAGATCATCAGCTTTGTAAGTTCTCAGCCATTTATCTTTACACTACTCTATCACTATCCCCCATAATAAAACTCTAGTTATAGTGTTAGATCTTCTTTTTATAGCCTCTGTCTCCTATTTCCTTTTTCTGTATTTTTCATCTTTTATTTTTTCATACTTCAATCTAGATTATTTTATGGCCCATCTTCCAGTTCACTACTTTTCAGTTATGTGTAATTTGTAATTAAACTAGTTGATTGCGGTCTTATATTTTTGCTTCTAGAATTCCTCATTGTTTATAGATTTCTTCCAAAATTGTAAATTTTGCGTTTTTATCTTCTTGAACATAGTAAGCATGATTATTTTAAAATTTGAATCAGAAACTCTAGTTCTTTTAATATTATGTGTTGTTTCTGCTCCCCCCCATTTATATTTTATTATCTCATATGGGCACAGTTATCTTTTATTATGTCCAAATAACTATATTTGAAAAATTATCTGTAGAATAACTTTGGGCCTAGGATGGTATCTTCCCCCAGAGAGTATATTTTAATTTGCTTTTGTCGCTTGCCTGCAGCCATTAGAAATCTATATCACCTCACCCCATTTTCAGGTTTGGATATGATCTGTGTATAGCTAATCTGCAGTCCCTACAAGGGCTTATGTACTTCCAGTTTACTCTCATATCTAAGATGCAGCCCTTTAAAAACAAAACCCAAAGCAGGGTAGTTCACCAATCCCTGTTTTTTGGACAGTCCCTGGACACCAGTTTGCATCCCCCTGTACTGCAGAGGAGTCAGAAGCACAGCTCCACCTCTCAGCCATCACTGGTATCAGTAAACACTGTCTGGGAAAAACTCCAAATATCAGACTCTCCTTAGACCTCTGGCCACGCCTGGAGTGTGAGAGTTCACACATGGTGCTAGTGCAAAGTCATAGACCAGCCTCGTTAGCTTTCCTGTCACTTGGAATGAAAACATTGTGCTTTTATTTTTTAGTTGTTGAGATGGAGTCTGTGGAGAAAAACAACACAGTGATGTGTGTGTTTTATCAGTGAAATCTATTTTTGTAACATTTGATTGTCTCTTCTAATTTTAACATTTTATGTTTCCAGTTCATAAACTTTGTTACCAATTTGATGAAAAAGTTTAGTTTTTAGAGAGTATTGAAAAGCTCAAAAGTATAATATTTTATAATGTTAACATGTTTAAAGATAACTTGGTTTTTTAACTTTTACCCAAAATTAGTTTCTGTACTAGGATGAATAATTTAGGTTGAAATTACTTGTTTTTAATCATCCTAGTGAAGATTGATTTTACTCTTTTAAATTATTTCATCCTTTTTTGGTATTGGATTGTTGCCTATTTTCTTATTATAGTACTTATATTTCTTCAAAGAAAACCACTGTTGATATATTGCTCATTTTGTTTACTGATTTGATTATTTACATTTAAAAATCATATTGTTTGAAAGCTGTAGAATGTGATGGTTTCATAAATCAGCAAGAATTAATGTTGAAATACAGCTCCCCCCCCATCCTGATCTAAATGTATAAGCATTTTTCTTTTGTTTCTTTAATAGATAGCAAATAATAAAGATGCACTGAGGAAGACATGGAACCCTAAATTCACGTTAAGAAGTCACTTTGATGGCATTCGAGCCCTTGCTTTCCACCCTACTGAGCCCGTTTTGATGACAGCATCAGAAGATCACACGTTGAAAATGTGGAATTTACAGAAAACAGCGCCAGCCAAAAAGTGAGAATATTCTACTTTAACTTTATTTGAATATTTTAATTAACAGGTTTTCAGCAGAAAAATACTGACTTTATTATTTACTATTAAATTCTCATATATCTCTTCTTTCTTCACCATGTCATATAATTTAGAGTGTTTTCCCCTTCATACTCACAGTCTAATACTAGGTTAGAAAACTGACACTTAGGGAGGAATGGTGTGATCTGGTTTCCCAGAAATCCTGATTGCAGTCCTTATACAATATTTTAAATGTTTGTCATGTTTGGGAGCCCTTTAAATGTACTGGAAGTTCTATTGCTGTAAATAGGTATAGGCTGTATGATCATCACACTTGGACCTCAATCTGTTCCGTTGTTCACAAGCTTTGGACTTTTGGAGTGGAAGGGAGGGGAGGAGGGATCCTCTTTGGCCTTGTCTTTATGTTTAGATACTTTCCACATTTTCAGTATGTCTGCCAAGACGTCTAGACTGAAAGGCAGTGTTGTTGCCATCGAATACCTGCTAGCCTTGGCCCCCTTGGTTTTTCTCTAGACCTGGACAGACACGAGTTGGTGCAGACCCTTTTATCAGTCACAAAGCTAGTCCTAATCTCACTTATTGGGGTCCTTATTGGAGCTCCTTTCTTCCTTGGTTCACATGGTCCAGAACCCAGCATCTGCCAGCAGTGACCCTTCTATAGTGTCAGGCATTTCTGTTATTGGAAGAGTGGAAATGAATTCAATGGAGGAGATGACAGAAGTTTTATTATTGGTAGAGGATATCTATTGCCCATTTAAAAGAGATCAGTGACATTCCTGCTGTGAGTCATATATAATATATAGACTAGATAAATACTTGATTTATCAGTATTTATCAACTACACCATATCTTGCTAAAACCAAGTGAATTCTCACTTGGATCATGTATCTTCAGCATAAAAAAAATACTTCTGTTTAGTTCTGGTTCTTTGGTCACAGTGGGCATCACATTAGACAAGAGCAGTGTTTCCCAAAGTGTGGTACGCATACCCCCAGGGGTAGGGGAAGAGTTTGGTGGGGGTACGCGTTGCACCAGAGTTTGGTGGGGATATGCACTGCACCGTGCTTAGCTGCGCCTAATTCTACGTTCTCATGAGTACGAGGGGTACTCAGCATTTCGAAAATTATAGAAGGGGTACACATATGTCAAAAGTTTGGGAAACATTGGACTAGAGAATATGAATGTTTCATCATATATTCTTGACTAAATTTTAAGAAAAATATTGAAACACATTTCTTATTGATGATAGCTTAGTAATAATACCTTCATTTATAAATAACAGTGTCCTGTTCATCTTTGAACTTGAAACTTTGGAAATGACTCGAGGAGAGAGCCATATACCTCTAAAAACTTGCATACAATGTAGAATATGGACTTTAAACCCATCAAAAGTCATGGCTAGTTTAGGCACTGTAGAGCACTCATACACTCAGTATTCTGAGTAATGAATGAACTGATGACTTGGACAGTATCTACAAGTATTAAGGACAAACATAGTAACCCGCATGGAAATACCAGGAAGTTAAAGTGCATGGTCCTGTCCTAAACGGTTTTTCTTGCAGAATCACATTTGGTGTTATCACTATTTTTGTTTGTTTTATTTTAAACATAAAGGAATCTGAAATTCCAGAAGATTAAATAATTTGCCTAACAACGCTGGAAGTTGAATCCAGAATTTATGATGTAATTCAGTAATAATGTTTACTGCTGAGACTTAGAGAGGTAAACGCCGTCTTTTCTCTCTGATTTAGGAGCACATCTCTTGATGTGGAGCCAATCTACACATTCAGGGCTCATAAGTAAGTATGTGCTTTTTAAAAAAATAAACATCATTATTAATCAGCTGGATTGGGATATTTTTTATTTTCTTTCACTATGTATTTGTGTTATGTATTTTTGAATGTAGTAGCTTTTTTTGTAATTGTAAAAGAAATGGGCAGATAATGTTAAAAATAATTTATCACTACCAAATAGGAATTCTTGCTGAAATTATATTTTATTTGCATGATGTTTAAATAATGCTTATATCTTTCTTAAAAGAAAGTTGAGGCAATTAGGTTGAAATATTAGAAATCTTGCCCTTTTTTTTCACTTAAAGATAACCTACATAAAAATATCCAAGAATATTTTTCTTGTGATCACAGACTGCTTTTTTTGTTAAGCTTTGTAACACAGAGATTATAATACTTTTAAAAAAATATATATTTTTATTAATTTCAGAGAGGAAGGGGGAGGGAAAGACTGATAGAAACATCAATAATGAGAGAGAATCATTGATCAGCCGCCTCCCGCACATCCCCTGCTGAGGATCGAGCCCGCAACCTGGGCATGTGCCCTTGACTGGAATCAAACCCAGGACCCTTCAGTCTGCACGCAGACGCTCTATTTATTGAGACAAACTGTCTAGGGCCACAATACTTTAAGGTTAGATAGTAAATATTTGTAGGCTTTGCAAGATATATATCTATATCTATATATTTATTTTATTTTATTGTTTTAGTTTAGTTTGGATCTATAACCCTTTTTAAAATGTAAGATGCAGTATTAGTTTGAAGACTGTTCCAAAGCAGACCATTGGCTGGTTTGGGCCCACAGGGCATAGTCTACCAACCTTTGGTTTAGCAAAGGAAGAAAAATCAACTATGCTTTGATAGTATCATTCACTGTACAGAGCTGAAAAATAGAAAGCCATTTGAAAAATTAAGTATTCTTAATTTTCGTGAGTCTTATTACCAGATTCTTTTTAAGACTAGAAATTGATTGTTGTCTCCCAGAGGTCCAGTGCTCTGTGTGGTGATGAGCAGCAACGGTGAGCAGTGTTACAGTGGTGGCACGGATGGGCTGATCCAGGGCTGGAACACGACCAACCCCAACATCGACCCCTATGACTCCTATGGTATGTGAGTCTCCAAAGATAGGAAAGAATAAAATGTTTTCTTTTTACACATTTTACATAGCATTAAAGGAGAAAGTGAGATATTTTAAAAAATAAATTGATAAAAGAGAACTATATCTTTGTTCAAAAGAACTCCTGTATTTAAGAACCAATTTGATATATAATGTAAAAAAAAAAAAAGTATTCTTCCTGAGAAAATAGTTCCCAACACCCAAAATCTTATTGATGGGCGATGCTGGGTTGGTTGACAGTTGTTTTTGTCATTTTAGGCATCTAAGCAGTACTTGACACATTATTACTAATCTGTAATCATATTTCATCTCTATTCTGATAAAGAACTTTGAAGGAAAATGCATTTAGCATCATCTTCTTGATCAATTATGGAAGGGCATAGAGGCTAATGACTTGTGGCACCAAAATATTTGAAAGGAATTATAAGTTCGGAAGTGCCAGGAGGCACAAATCCTTATTATAATCTGTTACTAGCTATTACCTTAAAATTCCTTGTAAAAACTGGTTTAGGAATTGACTGTTTTGGTTTTTTTTTCTATTCTAGAATGGTGTCATATTTACCATTAAACCATATTTTATTTTCATTATTACTTTAGATTAATGTTATCACCAAACCAAAGATAAGAAATTCAATAAATAAAAAAATTTCCAACACTTATTTAATAAGCATGTAACGTATATTTTGTGAGAGGTGAACCTCCTCTCTCTCCCTGATTCTCTTGCTTATTTATGTGTTTCATGCTTTTCCTTACTTGCTTTATCTAATAGGGGATCGATCAGTTGTCCTCATTCTGTCCCAAGCCAACCCTTCTGCTTTTGCTCTTGACCCCATTGTCTCTTGTTTCTTTTGAAACATGCTACCCTCCTCCCACTCTCCACCCCAAGTCTCTCTGGCTCTCATCTTAAGCCTCTTTGTTCTCTTCTCATCCCCTGACCATATAAATAAATTTAGGTATCCCCCCATCCTGAGCAAGGGGAAGCCTTTTCTGGCTTTGTTTCCCTCCCTGGCTTCTGTTTAGACAGAATCTGTGTGTCTGTGATGGTGGAAAACACACTCACTAGGTACTAATTCCATGTCCTTTCCCGGGGCACCACCTCCCTTTGTATTCCATCTTCTGCTCACACCACTTAAGAGAACAAGATTTTCATTCTGATCCCAAGGGTATTTTCAGTCCTTGTTTTACTAGATGCATTGGCTCTCTGAAACTGTGGACCATTCCATCCTCTTTTAAATTTGTCCACTATTGGTATTTTTTTAAAATTATTATTGGCATTTTTGACATGTAACTCTGTGACAATTTCTCTTCCCTATCCTTCATAAACTTCTTTTCTTTTTTTATCTTAAATATTGGCCTTCATCAAGGTCCAGGCCCTAGCTCATTCTTTACATTGTTCACATATTCTTTTTTAGATTGAATCCACTGCCATGATTTTATATGCTGTTGACTCATAAGTCTTCTCTTTAAGCGTCAGACTGCCTTTAGAAGATGTTAAAGTGTCTGTCTCATTGTCCATAAGTCCTCTTCAGTGCTGTATTTCTTCTCCCATATACTACTTACTAGTTGGTGGCTCTACAGCACATGTGTCAAACACAAGGCCTGCGGGCCAAATCCGTCCCGCCAGGCCTTGCAATGTGGCCCGCACCGCGCTGTCATCACTGCACTCCGCTGCGTTTCCATCACAATGACAGTTTATGACTGTTCAGTAAACCATTCGGCCCGCGATTTAGGCTGGATTTTAGATTTTGGCCCCTTCTCTGATTGAGTTCGACACCCCTACACAGGATTACCCCAATTAGAAGCTTGCAGATTATCCTTGATTCCTGTTTTACTATTCACATCTTAACATTACTTAGTCTTTTTTTATGTCATTCCTAAATATTTTTTAAAAAATTTACTCCTGCTCTTTCCTTTTTGCCACTGCCCTTGCTTGGGTCTTCATCATCACTCTCAGTCTAATGAGACAGTCCCCTTGCTTCATCTGGATTTTGTTTAGACTGTTTTCTTTACAGAGTTACCGTATTAAGTAGGTACTTCACCCTGCTGACCCTGGGAAACCCTTCCCTACTGCTTTTAGGGTAATTCTCAAGCGCCTTAATGTGTCATAGAAGTCTCACTATAAACTAGCCACTCTTCATCTGATCTACTTCCTGCCTCAAACTTCATACTCCGGTAATTCTAAGTTGATTATTTCCTCACATATTACATTATTGTTCCTTCTGTGGTTTTGTAGGCGCTGCCTCTTTTACCAGGAACGACGACTCTATTCTTTGCCTGCTGACGTCTGTTCACTCTAGGTGTCATTCTCCCAGTTACTGTCCCTGTAACTGGTTTCTGTCACTATTACTGTACTTGTCACACTGTCTTTTGAGGACAAGGATGGTATTATGTCTTAATCATCTGTGTGGCCCTGGCATATAGCATAGTACCTAACACATAGTATGTCTTTAATAAGTACTTTAGGATGTGACAGAGAGGATATAGGACAGATAACAACAGTAACATTTTACACTTAACCTCTGTGAGTCATCTTGAAGGTGAGGATTAATAATTTCCAATTTGACTTTTATCATGAAACAGTGCTAAGTAACCATCTCCCTGCCTGCTCCCTCCCTCTCCCCCCTGCATATCATTCATATGTCAGTTACTGCTGTTTGAGAATTTGGAGGTCTCAGTTCATGTCCTTTATGTCAGAGGCCCGTTGCTCCAGGAATAACGGCCGTTTGTGGCGCTGTGGGATAGTGGCTGAGGAGTACATCCACAGTGCTCCAGGAGGAGGAGGAGGGGGATCTCTCCACTTCCTCAGGGAGTGTGAGTGTGCTTTCTCTGAAGTAGTTAAATTCAGATGATTTATGTGTGTTAACATGCTCTTTAAGTAAAATATCTAGACAAATGGAAGAAAAAAGGGAGGGAGGATGAAATGCCTAATTTTTTAAAATAGAAAAATGTGTACTTTGTCATTTTAATTTCTAAATTTTAAACCCTAAATTTGCATATTTTCAAGCCTATTATTAATTGTAGCATTTCAGAAAAAATTAGACAGTAGGAAGCATATTTTATGCTGTTATCATGTCCTTTTGTTTTCTCCGGATTCTAAGAGTCTTTTTAAGTTGCTTTTCTCCTGACTTTGCCTTCTTGCTGTTTCCTGTAGACCCTTCTGTCTTAAGGGGCCCTCTGCTCGGCCACACGGACGCAGTCTGGGGTCTGGCTTACAGTGCAGCGCACCAGCGTTTGCTGTCCTGCTCAGCAGATGGCACTCTTCGTCTATGGAACACAACTGAGGTTGCTCCGGCCTTAAGTGTGTTTAATGATAATCAAGGTACATACTTTTAAAATCATTTCACTGACTCTTCTATAAAATTCTAAATTATCTATGTCTTATTATAAAAACAAACATGCAAATAAATAAATGATTCCATACATTTTTACTGTTTAAATTTAATTTGAAAGGTTTCTGAAGTTGTGAAAATACATATATTTGAATTTTCAACTTATTATGTATAAGTTTTAAAAACATAGTATTTGGTGAAAGAACACATCTTTAAAATTTTTTTGGTTGAGATATAATCTGATTTTTACTGTATATAAATTATAAGGATACATTTTAATGAGTTTGACAAATGCATAACTCTTACTTCAAGATATAAACATTTACTTTCCTCCATAAACTTTTTTTATGATCTTCCCAGTCCATCCCCTTCCCCCATGCCCACACACAGGTACCCACTGTTGTGATTTCTTTCATCATAGATTAGTTTTGTCTATTCTAAAAGTTCATATAAGTGAAATCATAAAATGTGTATTCTTTTTATGTCTGGTCTTTTACTCTCACAACAATATTTTTATGATTCATCCATGTTGTAGTAAGTATCAATAATTTATTTATATTGTTTAGTAGTATTTTATTAAACCACATTGTGTTTACTCATTTACTTCTTAATGGACATTTGGATTGTTTTCAGTTTTTGACTGTTTTGAACAAGCTGCTGTGAACATTCCTATGTTTTTATTATAGGCGGGTAAAGACCTACAAGTAGAATTGTGTGTTTGACCTTATGTGAAATTGCCAGACTTTTCCCCAGAGTGGTTATGCCATGTTACACCACTGACAGCAATGTATGAGGATTCCTGTTGTTCTACATCCTTAGTTACTAACATTTGGTGTTGTCAGACTATTTAATTTTAGTCATTCTGATATGTAGCAGTGTTTCATTGTGACTTAATTTGCATTTCTTTGGTGGCTAATTCTTTTGAGCACTTTATTTGTGTGCTTATTGGCCATTAATATATCTTCGGTAATATACACATTTTTAAACTATTTGTTTTATTTTGAATCAAATGGAAAAATCAGATTATATTCATATATACATATTCTATTTTTTATGTTTATAAATAAGCTTCAAATTTTAACCAAGTTTTACCAGTTATAGATGATAAATAAAAATACCTTCTTTATTCTTGAGCTGTGATAATGTGTCTAGGTTTTGATAAGTTGCCTGCATTTAATATTTGCATGATTATCAGTAACAGTTTGGAGCTGTACATCTTAAATTCTTAAATTTTTGATGAGTTAGAATTCCTACTAAGAGATGGGCTTTTAAAATGAAGAATGTCCAATGATGCCGCTCTAAGCTGCAGGTTGAGGTAGAAGCAGCAAAACTTGTAGTCCATACATGTTTTTCATTTATTTTTTGAGTACAGGCTTGCATTCCATTTATGTATTAGCTGAGTAACAGGTAGAAGATGTGCTGAACAGGTAAGAGTAACGAAATCAGCTAGGGCTAAAAGAAAAAAAAGAAATAATCTCCATTGAATGGCAATGAGCACATTTTTATCCTAATGTTGAGCCTTACTCCTCAGAGAAATCATGCTATTATTTGTTTTACTATATTTTAAGAATATTGCTAAGTAGACCCTCTAATTATGTTCTTTTTTAGAATATGGAATCCCTGCCTCTGTGGATCTAGTAAGCAGTGACCCGAGCCTTATGGTAGCATCATTCAGCAAAGGATATACAAGCATCTTTAACATGGAAACACAACAACGCATTCTCACTTTAGAATCCAATCTAGATACGAGTATGTATAATAGTCTTTAAATAGTCTTCATCATAATGAAAGAATTGACTATGAAAAATGCTTGTCATTCTAAAGTCTTCAGCCTGCTAAATCACAGAACATAGTTGCTTAGTTAGAAGGATATAATAACTTACGATTGATTTTAAATCTTTGGGTTAAGTTTATGCACATTTATAACTATCAATATAATAGAGGCCCGTTGCATGAAGATTGATGCAATAGGCCTTCCTTCCCATGGCTTCCAGCACCCAGGAGCCAGGCCTTTGCTCTGGCTACTGCCTTCAGTCTTTGCTTCTATAGCTCCCTCCGCCACCTGCTTTCCCCCTCATATCAGGCATCCCACCCTGCCCGGCCACTACCCAGAGGCCTAGAGCAGCTGGGGGGCAGGGCTTGCCACTATCTTTGTTGGGGTAATTTGCATATTCACTCCTGATTGGCTGGTGGTCATTGTGAAGTGATGGTCAATTTGCATATTTCTTTTATTAGTGTAGACTATTTGAAATAGCATTTGATCTATTTATTCCAAAGAGGAGTCAAGTTGATTTTATGCCTAATGATTAGTTTTCTATTTTGTTTGAAGAAAATATTTATTTGGAATAAAAAATATTTTTCATTTCTCATAGTATATATATATATATATATATATTTTAAAATATATTTTATGATTTTTTGCAGAGAGGGAGGGAGAGAGCTAGAGAGCTAGAAACGTCGATGAGAGAGAAACATCAACCAGCTGCCTCTTGCACACCCCCAACCGGGGATGTGCCCGCAACCAAGGTACATGCCCTTGACCAGAATCGAACCTGGGACCTTTCAGTCCGCAGGCCAACGCTCTACCACTGAGCCAAACCGGTTTCGGCATTTCTCATAATATTTTTTAAACCAACTTAACTTTATGTTAATGATAGAATTTGGCACTGCTCCTTACTGGTTAGACTATAGATTAAGCTGTACCTCTCAAAATCCCAAATCTGAAGCTTCTTATTGGATACAGGAAGCCAGGAGATAATTTCTCAGGTTGTAAAGAAGTTATCACAGAATTATTTTGTTTGGGTTTTTTTTTTAATCCATTGCTTCTTTATTCTTAATCCAGGCAATTACATTTTAGGCTGCAGTTGCTAAATGTAGATAGCAGGTGGTACCTCTAGGTTTTTCAGGATAGTATTGCTCTGGCAGCTCTCATTTCCTAACATTAAAATTTTGAACACAATTTCAGAATAAACTAAAAACAAACTAAAGTGACATAATTTACTTTTTCAGTCTCTTAGAGTATTCAGTTCTCTTCTGTGTGAAGAAATAGTAGCTTTGACTAATTTGTGTTGTTTTTAATTTTTTCTTTTTAGCAGCCAACTCTTCCTGCCAAATAAATAGAGTCATTAGTCACCCCACTCTTCCCATCAGCATCACTGCTCATGAGGACAGGCACATCAAATTCTATGATAACAATACAGGTAAGAATGTATTTAAAATTGATTATTATTAAAGCAAAAAGAAAGTCTTCACTCGATGTAGGCCGATTTTGGTATCTGTCCATGGCTTTGTCATCAGGGAACAGGCATTGAAATGTGCGTACCCTCCCAGCTCAATTTCTGTTCATTTCATTCAGGTCTGCTGAGAACTACTCGTTGTGATAGCATATAGAATTATCTTAGTTTATTTAATATTAAGTACATGCTATATTTTTGCTCCAGAGTCAAGGTTATCAGTAGGAACATAATGAAAATTTTATTCAAATACCAATAAAAATGATCTCTTACTGTGAATATACTGGTAGAAAGTATGAGTAGAGGCATATATGATGATTATATTTTGTTTGAAATTATTCGGTTTTTGAATAGCCTTAGTGTTCAGATGGAAAATCCCCAAGTCATTGGTTATATTTTATTTGTTTTTACATGGACTAATCTTTTTCACATTATAATACTGACTATTTGGTCCTGATTTATTTGAATTGGGGCTTTTCCACTTTTTATTGGATTACATTTCACTAGTCTAAAGGAGATTCATGAAGAGCTCTGCCGGGCGAAAACACTGTATTACCAGCCGTATTTACCTGAGTGCCCACTGTTGGCCTTGTAAATATGTTGACTTTTGCTGACTTTACTTAGCTGTGAGTGACTTAATGTTATCAAACTCTGGAATATATTGTCTCCACCAAAATTGTGGCCAGTTTTCTCTCTGTTCCTTTATCTTTGTATCAGTCTCTTCTTCTGTTCCCACAATCCATATAATTTGCTTGTAGCTAAAGGATGCAAAGTAGGTGGTTAATGTCTGAGTTCTAGTTGATGCACATGGCTTAAAGGAATATCTGTGTACAAATTACTGACTTTTATATTGTGATTTGAAAGACAAAAACATAATCTGGAATTTGAGCTTTTGTTTCTCATCAGTAGCATGGCCAGAGTAGAGAGGGCGATCTGTTTTAAGTAATGAAAAAAGCTATTGATGCAGTAAGCACACAGAGAGGGTACTTACGTTGCTGGAAAACCTGTATATAACGTAGTAACTGGCGTATATTTGTAGAAAGATATTCATAAAGAATAACAATCTCTTTTTCCAAAGGCAAACTGATCCACTCAATGGTAGCCCACCTAGAAGCCGTTACAAGTTTAGCAGTTGATCCTAATGGCCTGTACTTGATGTCTGGCAGTAAGTACATCAGCTATGGATAATTTATTTATTTTTGTCATTTTCATGTTAATGTAGTTTACCTTTCAATTTATTTATTTATTTATATTATTTATTTTTACATAGGTCATGACTGTTCAATACGTTTATGGAACCTAGAAAGTAAGACATGTATCCAGGAGTTCACAGCTCATCGGAAAAAGTTTGAAGAATCTATTCATGATGTAGCTTTCCACCCATCCAAATGCTATATAGCCAGTGCCGGGGCTGATGCACTGGCTAAAGTCTTTGTATGACAGAATGCATCTTCTTCATCTTCTATCTCTTTATAAATAACCAACTGCACAAAAGAGATACAGAAGACCAGGGAAAGAATCAACCCATTCTGTCCTTTTGTTCTGCTGAAGGAGCACAGAGAACATTTGTAAAGTATAGTTTTGCAATTCGTATATACTGTTTTCTAAAACTAAGGTTTGTTCAGGTTGCTGCAAGCTCAGCTGAATCTGGAGCCTGAAAACTGTTTGTTTCAGATTTCCCCAAAATAGGAACTTTTATTTCTGGAGTAGTTCTAATTCGCTAGGCAGGCCTGAGCGAACATAGGTTTAGCTTGTCCCCTGTTGAGTAAATAGGGCACATTATAAGGGATAACAAAAAGCTCCATAGCTGGGAATGAGTAGAGGAAGAGCAAAAATTTAGACCTACTTGTCCCCTGAGAAATCTTATTAAACACATTAGCTAGTCAAAACAGTAATCAATACCATACCTGCTGTACTAATCCCTATGAGCATAATGACCAGGCAGTGTTAAGTGAGTTTTTAATCTAGCTCTCCTTTTAGCTGTTCACATACAGCACCTGGCAAAGCATTTTACCTATTAGGGGGGAAAAAATAAATGCAATAATATGTCAAATATATTATTATGCAGAAATGCTAGACAAATACTCAGTTTGTAAGCACATTTCTGTATTGTATTACATTTTTGAAAGTGGATTTGATAACATTCTAAAATTTAGTTGTCAAAAATACCATTGTGAAGAGTAGTTCATAGAGTCTGCTTTTACTAAAGGATTTAACTTAATTCTGCTTATTTTTAAGGGCAAGCAGGGCATATCTTTATAATTTCTATTAATTTTAAAACTTTATTCACATGGTATTTACAGTATCAGAGTGATTATTTCATATAGGTAAAATCTTAACTTTTCAGTGGTTGGAAAGATGGTGGTTATTTGCAAGTACTCATTTATCGAAACCCACATAACCATGCTTCAGATGATCTTTGCTCTTTCTTCTTTGTCTCTCATATTCAAATTATCTGACACCAAAAAAATATTTCATAATTATGTTTTAACAGTCCAAAGGGTATGGTTAATCTCAGCTGCTTTTGCAGACATACTAAATAAAGCCAATGTTTTTTTTACCTCAGAAGTTCTCCATTAGCATCTCCAATAAGAACCTCTTGAAAATCTGCATGGAAGGGTTCAGTGTAAAATGTTGGGTAAATAGTTCTCTCTTTTCCTCTCCCTACCCTTCCTCCATTGTTTAACTTAAAACACAACATGTTTAATGGCAAATCAATATTGTTTCTGTGGAAAACCATATATTAAAGGACCAGAGGCCCCTGAGCTCCTTGCCTTTGACCAACATGTCGTCAGCTCTTGGGAGTCCCATGACCCACTCTCTGAACATGGTACTCAGACCTCATCCCTGCAACTCTTGCCTCTCCTCACTCACTCTTGATCATTCATAATGTTAGAGACCAACCTAGAAATTAGAAATAAATTACTAAAGTGCACCTTTTCAGGAAAACGTATATATAGTAGGCTCTCAGACTTTACAAAACCCATATCCCTAAACATCTTAACCTTTTAATACAATCCCTACATTCCTGTCCTCACACATTCCATCGTCATAACATTTGCGCTTGTACTGATATTTCTCCTTGAAGAAGTATCCTGGTGTTAATGTGGATAATTAACTTTTTTTCTTTAAAATTACTGCTTGTCTGCTTCTAGAAATCTGTAATATACAGGCAAATTTTCTTTAAAGTTCAGGGCCTGTGCTAAATGCTTGGTTGATATACAATGTGCTTTAATATTTTGACACAGCTACCTTGTCATGTCATCTGAGCTTTTGTTAACAGTGGGCTCAAGGGACTCTTGTATAATCAAATGAATTGACCTGGACATGAGCTACCATATCATAGCTGAACTGTATACCAGGTGAATGTTTATATTCCCATGCAGATATGGAATTCCACATTGTGTTTGTGGAATTCCTCTTTTGGTTCTTCACAAAGTAAAGTAATGCTGTTGCTAACATTTGTAGAAAGATACTGGAAAATTCTAGCCAGGTGCCCACCCTTCTTTTATTTATGATGGACAACTACAAAGCTATTGTTCTGCCAGTTATTGCTTTAATTACCTTCCATGGTCTTCATTACCTTCGCCTGCCACTGAAATTCTCAAAACCAAGACTTCTCTCTTCACCTGCATTTTATACCTCACCGCTGATTTTTTTCTGATAGCGAGTGGAAAATAACCACGAGATAATGTAGATAGTAGTGCAAGTGTTGGAACTGTTGAAAGTTCCTTAGGAAGCCAATGCTGTGCCACTGGAGAGTGTACAAAGAAACAGATTCCTCTCGACTAGCGCTGTGTGATGTCAGCCTAGAAATGAGCCAAAGTGTCTTCCAGCCAGTTAGAAGTATATTCATGTGTCTGATTTTCCCCTCAGCCCACCAGAAAGGTGAACAAAATGAAAAAAAAAAAATTAAAAGTCATTGACATACTCTCATAGGGCTTAGTTTGTAAATATTTTGGATGAAATGTATTGGAATAGTATGAAAGGCATCAGAAGATGTGGGTTCCTGCCTTATTTTCCTATGCTGTAGGTACACCTGTGGGAGCTTGCAGCACCCTTCTCAAAACTCAGCTGTCATTTGGAGCTCATTTGCTACTGGAACCATAGATATTTAACATGAGTGATATAATGACCTTCAGTATTTTTCTATTGAACAAGTTTATCAATTTTTGTCATTAAACAGATAATTAGTTATGCAAAGTATTTAGCTTTTATAATCATTTTAGTTATGACTAAAGGGGGAGAAATTGAGCTGCATCATTGATAATGAACTTTGTGAGAAATTTTTTGTTTATTTGACTTTCATTCCTTCAGTATTCTTGCTACAGATTTTTTTTTTGGAGATGATTTATTTGAAAATGTCTAAAATGTATGTATATTTTATAAATATATATTATATATATTGTGAGAATATATATAATATATATAGAGACTATATATATACATATATATATATATAAAACCATAGGTGCATTTTACTGTTTTGTATTTTCATTTTTGGAGGTAGTGTACACAGCAGGTAATGATGAGTATGATGAGTGTTGTGCTGTTTGCTTTTGCAGTATAATATATATAGTTCTAAATGTTTAAATTACTGTAAATATTATATTCATTATAGGCTAGCATGCTTGTTTTAAAGATTGTCGTTCTAGTTTATTAAAATCTGAATGTAAGAAAACTTGGCTATTTAAATGTGAATTGAAAAATATTTCATTCTCAGTACTGAACTATTTCCATTGAACATTCAGGATTTTTAACAAAACAGATATCATCAAGAAGGCAATAGCTAGAGAATGAGAGGTGCCTTTAAAAAAAAATACAAATGCAGCCTTACAGTAAAGATGAGGATTGAGTTTTGGAGGGAGTGGGGAGAGTAAGAGAGAATGAGTGTGTGTGTGTGTGTGTGTGTGTGTGTGTGTGTGTGTGTATGTGTGCATGTGTGTGTGTGTGTGTGTGTGTGTGTGTGTATGAGCGCACATGCTCTCATGTGTGTGAGCCAATCTGTGAAGTTCCTGATTTGTGACCATCAATGTCTTTTTAATGTATCTGCTCAACTTCTAGGACTTCAGGGGACATTTCATGTGAATTCCTAAAAATTTCAGAAGAGAAGAAAATAACTATTTAATTATAGTCAAGTTCAGGTAAAAGGATAAGTTACTGATTCACCAAAATTATGGGATCTCATTAATGTTGGCTAAGTAAATGTAATTTTTAAAAGGTCACCTTTTTTAGTACTTCATGTATTTCCCCTTACACAAGAGCATGTCATGAAATTCTTATGTAATGAAGAGATTCAACTAGTAAAAATTATTTTTAGATTAAACACCTTGAACTAGTTAAAATTCCACCTAAGAATAGTATTTAAATGGCATCTGTCATATCTACCTCTTTGTCATTGCTGCCATTTTAACTAAAGCAAATCTTTATAACATACGAAATGATGTCTGGGTACAACTGAAAAAGCTGTGTTGGTGCTTTTCTCAGGCTTGGTCATTTAAGTTATATTGAACTAAGATGTCACAAATCAGATTGAAAGACTTAGTTTTAATTTTGGTTTTCTTTTGAAAGAACTTAAATTTTATCATTAATGTTGATAGTAAGTCTAGACAGTTGATCTCTGATTAGTGTGTATGTCTGTGTGATGTTTTCAACCAAGAGCCAAACTGTTACTGAATTTATATATATATATAGAGAGAGAGAGAGGGAGAGAGGGAGAGGGAGAGGGAGAGGGAGAGGGAGAGGGAGGGAGGGAGAGAGAGAGAGAGAGAGAGAGAGAGAGAGAGAGAGAGAGAGAGAGAACTCTGAGTATAATTTTCTTCAGCTTCCTTTGTTCTTTGAAAACTATTTCAAAGCTATTAAGTACATGATCATTAATTTTATTTACTTAGCAGTTGCCTCCGTTACTGTGTTACTCATTTAATTATTTATATCATTGCAGATCTTTAGTGTTTGACACTGGGATTCAAGTTGTACAAAAGTAGTTGCTGACAGAAATGATATGTATATTTTGTGAAATATATCAATTCCCAAAGTTGGTTTTAGGGGAAGGTCCCAAAGAACTAACAGCTGTGTTTAAAACCAGAGGACAGGTCATTAGTAAATGACTGTAGTAATGTTTACTTCTATCACTGAAGGCTTTTTAATTGGCCATATTCATTATCCAGCTGAGTCTCCATGTCAGTGAGAGGGATAGAAGGTTGACAAAGTATTTAACAAATTACATCATTTTTTTTAATGTTTAAAAATGCAAATAGTAGACCAAACATAGATCCCTAGTCCCCATTTGCTTACTCTAGCAGTGTTACTGAAGTAGTGCTCGGGGGCCAGCATTTTCTGGACCTTTGCTAATCAAGCTTTGACTTGATTTAATTTGACCACTTGCTTGTCATCCCTCTGATGCAAATTAGAAAGTTGACTTTAACTTAGATTAACTGTAATGTCTGCCTGGGTTTTTAACAGGCTGTGAACCAGTGAGTGCCTTGTTAATGTAGAATGTTTTTTTCCTGGTTTTATGTTAGCTCCTCTCTGAAAATGTCTCAGAGAATGGTATTTTAGTTGACTTGTAGAGAGCTGCTAAATTTGGTGTTATCAGCGATCAGAAAGTCTTCAATGTATCAAATACCTCTCTTCCTACTTTCTTCTCATTGTTTGGCTGAAGCTTGCCTCTTGTGAAAAACTAATACATTCTCCCCCCCTTCCCCCCCTTCCCCCCCACACATATACCTTCTCCACACACTTTTTTCCAAACCAGATTAAGAGTTATCCCCTACACCTGTCCCGACTATGATCTAATATCTGTTTTTAGGAGGAACCACTTCTTTAGGAACCACTTCTTTGTAATCTTGAAATTTATTGGTTATTTTATGTTTCCTCAACTACCGTTTACTAGAGCTGACCTCGGGGCATCATTAGTTCAGATTCCTAAATTACTCCTTTTCTCCACACCCTACACCCCTCAACTGGTGAGCCCTGGGACAAATTGTTTGATCTTCAGGCATTTTAAAAATTAGTTATAATATCAATTAATGTAAATTAATCCAAATGCTAATTTTTGTGGTGCAAGAAGTTTCTTTTGTAAATTCAGGGTATAGATAAACTAATTGAGATATCCTTTTCTGGTGGCTCTAAGTGTATTATTGTTTTAAAATAAAGTGTGCAAATATAGATAATGTGCTATAGGTGTCATGAATTGAAATATTTGTCAGATTTGAAATATAGTGGATTTGCAGTTAAAATACTTTAATCCAACCTGATGTTGTTATTTTGGAATGGTAAATGAGGGGTACAGAGAAATAAAAGGGTATTGGACAAAGTAGACGTGAATCCAAAATAATGAACCAGTCTTAATTATTAATTGTGAATACGGTGGAGAAGTTTATTATTATAGAGTTTGGACCTTAGGAAAACCAGAAAAATTAAAATACCCCGTAAGATTGGATCATTGGTACTTTCTAGGGCCACATGTTTATTTTTTTCAAGTGTTGAGTTATGTAATTTTTTAAAATTATACATATAAATATATATAAATTTCATGTGTTTTTATTTTTTCCTTGTTTGGCTACTTAACACATAAGCATTATCCTTGACCTTTCTCTTGCTCCTTCATATCAACATTATTTTTCAAGTGCTTTGCCTGCTCAGAACTCACAATCTCTTTGTTCCAATCTGAGTCACAATACTATATGGAAGAGATACTATATCCTTCTGATGTCCTTGAAACTATCCACTGTCTTTGATGTTTTCTATGCAGCTGTAGTAATGAGTATTGAATCCTTTTGTATGTACACATTTTTCAGTAGTGTCAGAAATGTCCCTCCCTCTCCCCGTCCCCCCTTTTGTTCCTTTTAATGAACATTATTTGCTTAGAGTTATTTTAGAGTGATCTAATTCAGAAGGTCACGTTTTTCACCAACTGATGGGCCCCTGGGGTCAGCCCAGGTTCAGAGTGGTATTCTGACTTGCAGTGGGTTTCCCAAGACCAGCACTGAGGTTTTGTGGGGCCCCAGAGTTGTCATGGCCCTTGGGGTATCCCCTAGAAATACCTGAAAGCCTGAAGGCACCCTTTACACCATCACCATCATAAAGCATCCTCCGCTTGTTTTTCCTCAGTTACACTTTGTTTACATTGGTTGGGATACTCCAGTTCTGTGGAGGAGCACTGACACACAACTCTGAACATTTGAATCAGTATTTTCTGGAACACAAAATACTTAGTATATTTTGTATACTTTCAAAATCAGACAGAATTTAAAGCCCATCAAATGAAAGAATGACTCACTTTGAATTTCACTTAGATCCTGCAAAATCCTAACCCTTATCTTATCCCTAGTTGTTACTAGACTTGAAGATGAATCTTACTATTTGGGTGAACAAAATCTGCCATATTCTTGCTAATAAGAAGGGGCTATTTCATAGAAAATTCTCTTGTCCTTGGTGTCTTAGCCACTCACCTTACATGAAGACTGTCCAGATGCTAACACCACATTTACTTTTCCTGTGTGCCTCTTTAAAGAGACAATTAATCCAGTGATGTGAAGGAGAGCCCACGGTAAAACATCTGTTAAATAATGCTTGGAGTCCTAGAGTTAGTTTTTATTAATTCATGTGCCAAAGTTCTTCATGCCCTCGTAAGATCCAATGCATGTACCAGGTTTCCAATCTATGACCTCAAAACCAAAGAATTTTAATTACCTCATATAATAGCAACATCATATTAAGGGTAATGGTAAGGAAACCCATCACCCATAAATGAGAATTCCCAAACTGAAAAACTTCCTTTAACTAAAAACTGCACAGAAAGCAAAATGTAATGCTGAACATGAACTGTAAAAATACTTGTGGTTTATATAGGACTAGAGGACTGGTGCACGAATTTGTGCACAGGTGGGGTCCCTCAGCCTGGCTAGCTATCGGGGTTCATCTCGCACAGTCCTGATTGGGCTATTGGGGCTGGGGGTTTGGCCAGCCCTGACTGAGCAAGGCTGATCAGGCCCCCGCTGGCTGAGGGGAGAGACCACTGGAGGTTGGCTGTGGAAGCACACTGACCACCTGCATTAAGCATCTGCCCCATAGTCATCAGTGTGTTGTCATAGCAACCAGTCATTTGGCCAACTGGTTCTAATGGTCACTTGGGCTTTTATATATATAGATGTGCTGCAAGGTTGAAGTATGCTAACATTCGATTATTTATGGGAATGGCACCAAGGCAGAAATTTTTCATTAAAAAGGTGAATTTATCTTAGGGCAAAAGAAATGTCATAGAAACAGTTTACTTGGGCAATGGGTAAGTTGGGTGAGGGTGTAGGGAAAGAAGTACCACACCAAAAAGGAAGAGTCCACTCCTCACTGTCTCCCTTTCTCTTTACATGGCCTGGAAAGTTGACCTCTGAGGTCCTTTGACCTCTAAAAGTGAATGGGTCCATGCTGGCTTGTCATTGGACCTTATAATACAAAAGTTTTTAGGAAATGTGTCAGAGCCCTTTCTCCCCCTTGGTAAAGTGTCAGACAACATAGCTTTTATTCTATTTTTAGGAAGCTATATTAACAGGCCCAAGTATGCTGTGCCATCTGCATGTCTGAATAAGGATTAGACCTGTGATAAATGTTCTCATGTGGCAAATTGATAATGTCATGAAAAGACAGGAGAACTAATGCTGGTTTTCTTGGTCCAGCATCTAGAAGGGTTCAGAAATCTGGAGAAGGTGCTGTGTGTAAATTAATCAAGAGTCCAGAGACAAAACAATTTTGGAAGGCATTTGGGGGGCCAGAGGAGTTGGCCAAGTTCTCCCCTGTCTCAGGACCCCTTGCTTTTTATTAACACAAATTGTCCTAAGGCAAGGTACATCTACACATCAAAGGTCAGGGTTTAGTACACAGAGTCCATTGTCAGATTATCAGGTTTGGGAAAAACTGCCTTAGGCTGTTCAGGTATTTGGTCAGCAGGAGGAAATAACTTGTAGATTGAAATGCCCTCAGCCATTTCCAGATGATTCAGCCCTGCTGACATGCTGGAGTTGGCTTCTGGCAGAGATCCATTTGCATTGGATCAGTTCTGTTTTTAATGATCTTGACTGTTTTTGAAAGTATTTAAATTATATATTTACATCTTTTTCTACAGACTTTTGAGCCTGGGTATTTTAGAATAGCCTTTTAATGGCATAATTTCACTCAAGGTATGTTTTAGAAACAGACCTCAATGGTCTAACACAGTGGTCGGCAATCTGTGGCTTGCGCAAGCTGCGGTTTGCCAACCACTGGTCTAACATATCTTTTGACAGTCATTGATGAATAACATTCCTGATGCCCTTCACTCTTTGCTTCCAATACTCAACTGCACTGTAGGAATGCTTTTATACGTTGTAAATGTCTCAGCATTTTGCTGACAGGGAAAGCAATAGTACTGTACATAGCTTGCAGATAAACATGGAGCCTTATGCTTTTAATACATGTTAAAATGAATGGAATGTTTAGATACAGCATATATGTGATGTAAATAATGTTAATAGTAGTCTCTCCCTTAGAGCTATAGGCTGGTAGGTAACAATCAGTTTGCCATTAATAAGTTTTAAAAGTATGCCTGTTCAACCAAAATGCCATTTAACATTCAATTCACTTAAATGAAAGCTTTGGTTTTCATTAAAATAATACTTGTTCAGTTTCCTTGTCTATCTCAGAGTCAGAGAAATCAGGCTTTCTCCCAACTATAAAACATTCAGACGTTCACTTTTTCCTTTCACCTGCCTTTTGAACAAGCAAGACAATAAGCTCCTATTTCTCATTGCTGTAGGATACTTAGGAATTCATATCTAATTCTAATTTAAAAAAAAAAATGAAGCTTGCAAGCAAGCAGACTTTTTTCTCTTTAGAAATATCATTGCTTTCTGGAGGCAGCAATAATTTTATTTTTGAACATGGGAGATGATAGATCTAGGCAGATCTGTGCCCTGGATGTAAGTTATATACAGCTTGCCTCTGCACAACACAAGTTGTATTTTAGAAATTATTTGGGGAGTACAAAATTGGCAAGGAAGATATGTTTATTTTACATATTTAAAATCTTGTGGGTTTTGAGGCATGGGTAACCCATAGTGTGATGAGTTTTATTCTGAATGCCTTGAATCTACCCCATCCTCAACTCAGATTTTACATACTAAGTATTGTTGGTTGCCTAACAACAACAACAAAAGCAGTTAATGATTATTTGTTTGCTTCTGTCTCTATAAGCTCCTTGAGGCAGGGACCGTGTTTATTTTTCTTATATTACCCTTAGCACCTCTCCTGATGCCTTACTATATAGAAGGTACTCAAATAGTGATTGATTGAGTTATCGGCACATTTCTAAAGCTCTATAGAGGTCATCAAAGACAAAAGCATCATGGCTTCCAGTCCGTGGGTTATATTAGATCTGTGGAGCTGGTTCTAAGATTGATGTCTGGCTGCATATTTTAAAGTGAAGAGGGGCTTGGACCTCACCTGGAAGGTGGCAACAGTGCCCAGGCAGCACCCTCTCTGTTTGCACTGGAACAGAGCAAAGCCTGGGGGGACCAGGAGGTGTCTCCAAGGCTTGTTATGGTGCCCCTTCTTTTTCTAACCTTCCCAACACCCAACCTGCTGGCCTTGAGCTCCTCTAGCCTGGAATGTAAGCCTACCTTGACTGTTGGGCCCAGACCAGACCCACCACTCTTTCCCTGGGGCCCTCAGGTGGCCCTGCTATTCCTGACTGGCTTTTTTTCCCCTCCTTCCAAGGCGGGAGAAAGCTCCTCCAGTGAAGCTTGTTTAGAAAGGCATTCCTCTGGGGAGCTTGCTTTGGAGTTGAAGAATCTGGGACCAAATCCCTCAGGATGTTCTCGGGGCTGCTTATTGTCTGGAAGTTTCTATGGTAATTGTCTCAAAGTCCATGAACCCTCCTAGGAATAGGTCTGTGGCGTCTTGGTTTGCTGCTGCATGCCAGCAGGGTCCATGGGGCTTGTGGCCTGGAGCTGAACAGCTTAATAGCTTCAGGAACAAAATCATCAGGTGTGAGTAGGTATTTCTATGTAACAATCAAATGGCAAATTCTTAATAGAATCATCAATAGAAGAGTGAATTCTAAGTATGAAATATTCAACTAAATAAATCTCAGAATAATGTAAAACCTATATAGTATGCAAAATTATTTTCTCTTTTTAAATTGTTAAAATACGATTCCTGTAAGATCAACACAACACAGAGGAAAGAACAGGATTTGGGCCTGGGCAGAGGACATTAATTGTCTGTAAGATTGTAGACAAACTGACTCTTCCAAGTTGGTTCTCATCCATGTAATGGGGATTACAGAGCCACCTCGTTAGATTGCTTTGAGATGATAGGCATAAAACATCTGATAAAATGTGTGGCAGTCATAAGCATCCAATAATTATTCATTCCCTGAATTCACATTCTTGACATGTGATTCTGTTACACTTTTGATAGCTTCTAGAATATCAGGTTTTTCAATAAGGTTTAAATGAACATCAAGAGTAGCCCTAAAAAAAAAAAAAAAAAAAAAGTTACACGTAAAACACTGTTTTCATCAATATTTGAGTGCCTGTGAGTGCCAGACAGTTATGGTGCTCAGCAGTGAACATAATTCTTTTTTTTAATCTTTATTGTTCAGATTATTACAATTGTTTCTCCTTTTCCCCCCAATAGTTTCCTTCCACCCGGTTCCCACCCCACCCTCTGACCTTACCTCCCCTCCCTCCCCCCCAACATAATTCTTTACCTGATCCAGTTTACATTCCAGCGGGAGAAGCAACAAATAATGCAAGATAAATAGGATATTAGTGGTAAGTGCTGAGGAAAAACAAAGCAGGAAAGGGTGATGATTCATGTTTCTCAGATTATAAGAATTATGCAAATTAAAAGAACTATAGTACAATTAAAAGAGCAATAAATGAACTAAGGTGCATAATGCAAAGCTAATACCCCACCACACCAGTTCACCCCCACTTCTCAATGGCCTGAATTGTGTATTTTTCTTCATCATACAAATATGTATACACATATTACATATGGGGTTTTGTCTTCTGCAACAAAATTTTTATGTGTATTGTGAGCATTTTACAAGTGTGTATATATATATATATATATATATATATATATAGTTTTTAAATTTAATATACATATATAATCTTATGCATAAAGTGAAGTTTTTCTAGTGGGTCAGTTGGTTTTAGATAATTGGGATATATATATATATATAGCATCTTTTCTCATCCAACAATATATGGTGAAAATCCCTCCAAGTTACCTTTAGCTCTTATTTCATTCTTTTTTAATGCCATGTAGTATTTTATGACGATGACTTATTAAGCCTCTTCCATAATCAATGGGTATTTACTTTGTTACCAGATTTTTATGACTATGGTAATTTTGCCTGAGCACATATTTACAATCCTGATTCTCTGGAGTAAAATTGCTGGGTTGAGAGATATATACATTAAAACATTAAAACATTTTTAATACCCATTGTCAGATTGGTTCACAAAATGGCTGGAACAATTTATATATGTATAAAAATAATATTAACCTTTATACCCACTAGCAATAGCTATTGCATCATTAAAAACAACAATAAAGACACCTGGCAGTGAGTATTTCTCAGTGTTATTTTGTTTGCATTTTCCTAACAAGTAGAAAGCAGGACAAGTTTTCATTTGTTCTTTGGTCATTTGGATTTCACCTAAATTAAATTACCTAATGCATTAGTGCTCTATTGCTGCATAACAAATTTCCATAACTTAGCAGCTAAAAACAGGACCCATGTATTATAGTTCTATCTAGGGGTTAGAACGTCCAGCACACTTGATTGGGCTCTCTGGTGTCCAAATAAATCTGAAACAAAGGTGTGTGCCAGGCGGGGCTCTTCACTGAAGGCTGGGGAAGAATTCACTCCGAGCTGACTCATTTTGTTGGCGGAATTCATTTCCTTGCCATTGCTGGACGCAGGGTGGCAGTAGGATGGAGGTCTCTGTTTCCTTGCTGCCTTTCGCCAGGCATTGTTCTCCGTGCCTAGAGGTTGCTCTGCAGTGCTTGCCATGGTCACCTCCATCTTCAAAGCAATCAAGGATTCATTAGACCCTTTTTATGCTTAACTCCCTCTGTAATCTCTTATGCTAGCAGCCAGAGAAAATCCTCTGCTTCCTTTTAAAGGGCTCATGTGACTAGGTTAGACCCATGCAGATAATTCCAGTATCTTAAGGTGACCTGGTTAGTGACCTTGATGACATCTGCAGAATCTTTTTATTCTGTAACTATAACCATCATGGGAGTAACACCAGGGGCAAAAAATGTTGGGGGCCATTCTTTAGAATTCCTCCTATCATGAATATTTATATTTTTACTTCTTCCTTTACATTTATTTTATTTATATTTTGTTGCCCATGTTTCTTTTGTGTTTGGCTTTTTATTTAACTAGTTTGTAGGAGCTTTTTGTACATTATATATATTAAGAGTTTCTACTCTTGGTTGCAAATATTTTTTCCAACTATTATAAGTTCCCTATTGATCACATTAATAAATACCTTTTCCCTAGAAAACTTGGCCATTTAGATTTTACTCTTAAGGTGAATTACATATTTATATTTTTATTACCACTTAAATTTTTTAAAAAAAATAATATATTTTTATTGATTTCAGAGAGGAAGGGAGAGGGAGAGAGAGAGAAACATCAATTATGAGAGGGAATCATTGATCGGCTGCCTCCTGCGCACCTCACACTGGGGATCCAGCCCACAACCCAGCCATGTCCCCCTGATCGGGAATCGAATTGTGACTTCCTGGTTCATAGATTGATGTTCAACCAGTAAGTCATGCCGGCCAGGCCACACTTAAAATTTTTATTTTTATTTTTTCCATTCATTTCATTTTATTAATATTTTGTCCATATTTGCACTTTTTAAAAAAATTGTAAGTGCTCTTTGTATATTGTATATAAACTCATTTGCAAGTTTTCTCCAAAATCTATAATTTGTCTGTTAATTATAATTTCTTTTTCCATTCAAAACTTTATTGTAGTATGTATTAAAGTACATTATTTTACAAAATATATACATTTATGAATATATAAAAATTTCAAAGTATTCTATTGATTTAAGTTCTTGACTCCTGGGTGGCATGTATAGTCTGGAATGGCTCCTGCATTTTACTGTTGGTTTTTGTTGTTAGTGGTTTTACATTTGTCTTTACTCGATTTGGAATTTGTTTTTATATTGAATACAAGCTACGGATCCCACTGTACTTCCTCCTAATGGTTTGCCAGTTGTTTCAGCACCCTTTAGTAAATAAATTGTCTTTTCCCAATGAATTAAAATGTCGTCTTTGTCATATATTAAATTTTCACGTACAATGAGATTTCTCAGTGTATGATTCTGTAGCACTTATAGTTCTCTTTACATATGGCAATATCATATGGATTCAATTACAGTGACTAATAACGTGTTTGTATTCAGTGACTTAATAAAATGGCCAGGCAGAGCTTTTTCCCACCCTGCACTCCTGCCTGCTGTTTTTTTTTCATTTGTTTGTTTGTTTGTTTTTAATTTAAAAAAAAGTTTACTCCCTTTCTTTGCTATTCTCAGGTATTTAAACTTTGTGATTATTTTATCCAATTAAGGGTTGAAATTGCATGAAATTTACAGGTTAATTTTGGGAAATTGGACATTGTCTTCTAAGAACTAAGAAAATCATATTTTCCATTTGCTCAGATCTTGTCTATATTTTCAGTAAGTTTTGAGAGGTTTTCTCATTTAAATCCTGAGACTTTTTTTATTAGATGTATTCTTGTTTCTTAGTCTTTTGGTTATTACTGTGAATGGATTTTTAAAGTCCATTTCCATTTCTAAAAGCTTATAAATGAAAAGCCTATTTTTATGTGTACTTTCCTTTAATACAACAAATTTATTATATATACTTACTAAGTTTTATCATTAATTCCAGAAATTTTCCCTAGAAATATAATGATGACTCTCACAGAAATAATTTCCCCCCAATGTTTGACAGATCCTTTTCTTTTCTAGAATCTTCGTTGTATAAAACACTATTATAGTATTGAGTGATAATGGTGATAGTAGGCATTTCTGTTAATGATTTTAGTTGAAAGAGTTTGAATAGTTATTTAGAATATTTGTGTTGCTCTGGTGAAGACTCTTATTTTATTTAAATAAGTTATTTCCCGTTTTAACGAGATTTCAGTAGGAATAACTGCTGAATTTTATCAAACATTTTCAGCATCTCTTGGCATGGTCATGTGTTACGTGTTACTCTCTAATCTGTTGACTGACTGGATTGTATGTAGAGTTGCTGACCTTAAATCACTCTTGTGTGTCCTTGGAATAAAGCCTACTTGGTCATAATGTGTTATTCTTCTCTTATAATCAGTATTTCAGTTGCTAATCATTTAGAATTTTAACATGCATATTCATAACAGATTATAACTTTCCTTAGTGGACAATTTTACTAAATGTAAGAAATGATGAAGTTCAGCAAAATGTGGAAGTAGTCAAGTCTCACTCACTCTTGGTGAGAATGTAAATTTTTTCAAACATGGAGAACCATTTGGCAAGATCTGCAAGAGTGAAATATTCATAACATTTAGTCACTGTACTTCTAAGCATATATCCAACAAAATGCATACATATGTTCATCAAAGGTATGTCTTAGAATATGTATAACAACACTATTAGTAATAGCCTCAAACCAGAAACTACCTAAGTATCCCCCAACTATTGAATGGATAAATATGTTTTTATGTATTCATATAATGAACTATTGTAAGTACATGCAACATATGAATGAATCTCAGATATTATGTTGAGCCTTAAAAAGCCAGATATAAAAGAATACTGTATGCTTTCCTTTAAATAAAAGATAAAACAGATAAAACTAAAATAACTCTATCCTATGCTCTATGATCATAAATGGTGAACAGTTCAAACAAAAGAAATACTCATTTTTCACATATAATTCATGGCATGCTGAAGGATGAGAAAATCAAGGTGGATCAAGAATTTGCTCAGAATCCCTTATAAAGGTTCCTGGATCAGTAACTGAGGTGGTATATTGCTCAGCCTCTCCATTTCCCTTACCATTGGAAAGTAAGGATACCAATTATTTTCTCCTCTTTCCTCAGATCTAATTGCTTTACCCAAACTTACCTCTTTTTCATGTCACTTGGAATGTTTTTAAATTAGCTTGATTTCTGATATAGTTAGTAGACAGTTTCCCACCAATTGAAAAACTCTTCCAATAAAAAAGCACAAGAAATTGTAATAAATTGAAAATGACCCAAAATTAACACATATGATGAATTTAGTAAACAATGACATTTAAGTGTTTTATAACTATACTGGAGGCCCAGTGCATGAATTTGTGCATGAGTAAGGTCCCTGGCAGCTGCTGGCTGGGGCCTCCCTTCCTGAGGTTGGCTGGCAAAACTCCCAGTCCAGGGGCAATTTGCATATTAGGCCTTTATTATATAGGACTGATATCCCAGAAAATAATGGAATACTATCTTTACTGAAAAGAAAAAAAATCCCCATCAACTTGCAATTCTATACCCAACAGAAATATCTTTCAAAAAACAAAGGCAAAGACAAAGAGTCAAAAGTATTCATGACTACTAGATATATTAAAGCAAGTCTTCTAGGCGTAAGAAATTGATACCAGATGGAATCAATATCAGCTAATAACAAAAAAAATGACTTTTAAAATCACCTTAAGTAAAATTGACAATTTAAAACTGTCAATAATATACGAGGGTTATAAAACAAATGTATAAGTAAAATAAATGACAATAACACAAAAGTCTAGAAGAGGTAAATAGAAGTATACTGATAAGTTTTTATACTATATATGAAGTAGTATAATATTAAAGATAGACTGTGATAAGTTGTATACTATTAAACTTAAGCCACTTTTAAAAAAGTGTAGCTAATAAGCCAACAAAAAATACAAAATAGAGCAATAATAAAATAGCCAATTAATCCAAAAGAAAACAAAAGGGAAAGGGGACAAGTAACAGATGTGGCAAATAAAAAACCTACCAACATGGTATATTTAATGCCAACCATATAAGTAATCACATTAAGTGTAAATGGTCATAATTAAAATGCCAGATTTACAGGTTGGGGTACAAAAAATGGGACCTTATTTACATGAAATACTGCATACAAAAATAACCATTTTAAACAAAGACAGTGCTTACTCTGGTCTGAGATGTTGACAGTGGGGGAGTCTGGGGGCTGGCCAGGGGGTATATGGGAAATTTCTTATTCCTTCTGCTCAGTTTTGTTGTAAATGTAAAACTCCAAGTCTTTTGAAAAAATATTGTTGGGAAAGTATTTTGAATAAGCTCCTGCCTGGATGGATCAAGGACTTACCACACCTTCTCACACTCAGGAAAAATGACAAATTAGAACAGACTTGCTGAATCTCAGGGGGAATGCAGGGGAGGGTGGGTGAGTGGGAAGAGATCCACCAAAGAACTTGTATGCATATTATATGCATATCCCATGGACACAGACAATAGAGTGGTGAAGGCCTGAGGTGGGCGTGGGGGGTGGTGGGAAGGGTTAGAAGGGTCAAAGGGGGAAATGGGAGACATATGTAATACTTTCAACGGTAAATAGTTTGTGTAAAAAATGAAAATAGGTCTCTGGTAACAAGAAATACTTCTTTTCTACGTGCTGGTGGCTGATCGAATTCCAAAAATCAAGGAAGACTTAATGTGCTTACCTGTGAGGAAAAGGCACGGGATTTCTTTGTTCTAGGGAAGTTGTTCTTACCTAGTGTTTGGGGAGTTTCTATATATACTTGAAACATCTCCAACAGTGTTGTTTCCATACTTCTTCATGTTTTAGAGATCTTTCTTTCATCTTTACTCCATATGATTTAGAATTTATAAAGTTGAACCTTCTTTGTAGCTTCATTTAATGTTTGATGGCCTTTTAGCTGATTGCCTTTCTGTTCTATGAGGACAAACCTTAAATAACTGTTGTCTCCCCAAAAATATTGGTGCATAGTGTTGTTGCATTTACTTGAATTATATTGTATTTAAGTGTTTTTTGTTTGTTTGCTTTTTGGTTTTTCTGAGACAGACTTGGGTTTAAACCTGCCTGTATATCAGATGTTTGACCCTGGGACAAATTACTTAACCTCTCTGAGTCTCTATTTTTCCCCTCTAAAAATTGTGTCTTCACATCTGTGATCCCAAGTAAGTCCCCCAAAGATAGTGGCAGATGCAAAACAGCCCCTCAGAAAGGCCAGTTTCTCCACTCCCTTTTTCCTCCTTCCCGCCCCTGCACACCCAGGGCAGCTGCTAACAGTGCCTACCCCACACTGACAGACTCCACTGGAGAGCTCTGGACCCAGCAATCAAAAGCAGCACACTAACTACAAAGACCTCTTGGTTTAGAAGCACGCATGGCCTGAATGTTTCCAGGTGATTTATTTAGAAACCTCCTTGAGTCAAATGAAAGCAAAACTAATTTTCTCCAGACCTATTTCCCCCCCCCTTAGAACATAGATTTATTTAAGTAAACTTACAGGCGATGCCATATTCATGAAGAAAGGCTAAGAATCATTTTGATTCCCCAACTGTGCTTTTCAAGATGCAGCGTTGCTCCTTAAATCAGAGAGGAGGGTAAATACCAACTAGGACAGCGGTCGGCAAACTCCTTAGTCAACAGAGCCAAATATCAACAGCACAACGATTGAAATTTCTTTGGAGAGCCACATTTTTTAAACTTAAACTTCTTCTAACGCCACTTCTTCAAAATAGACTTGCCAAGGCCGTGGTGTTTTGTGGAAGAGCCACACTCAAGGGGCCAAAGAGCCGCATGTGGCTCGCGAGCCGCAGTTTGCTGAGCACGGAACTAGGAGAACTGACACGGCCCCTCCCTCGCCTTGCCAGACATCACGAGTTGATTTTAGCATCTCTCTCTTTGAGGGCCTCCTAACGTTCATATGCTTCTGCAGGCCGTCACTCCCAGCTGATCTGCCCAGGCAACACCTACCCCCCCATCCCAGGCCAGAAGCTCTCTGGGCGGCCCTGGGGTGAAGGCAGTGTAATTCATTGTCAACATTCACAGATCCGAAAAGAAAATTCTTTTTTTTTTCTTCTTCTTTTTCTGCACTTTGCGAAGGAGGCTCCTTCATATGAAAAAGTTCCCCAATCGCTGGCAGGTCCCCTGCAGCTGTGGTGAATGTGCAGGATCAGGAGCCTTCGGAAACCTCCTCTGGCGGTAGGAGGGCCTGGCACCTGGAACAAACAGCTGCTGTCGGGGAGCCAGTCTCTACGCCGTCGGCATTACTGTCATGGCTGGGTGGCTGTCACTGAGCAGCAGGCTTGGCAGGTAAGGACTCAGCAGACCTGAGTGGCTGAAGACAGCTTACTGCATAGTCCGCTCTCTTGCCAAACGAAAGAGGCCAGACGTCAGGCAGAGTGAGTGATGGGGCAACCATTCCAAAGGGCCGTGGATTCACTCCATAGGCGGCAGCTGGGCCCTAAGGCAGGCCCAGGTGGAAATTCCTGGGCATCTCTGAAGCCATGGAGGCTAAAATGAATGTTTATAAAAAATATATTTTACTGATTTTTTTTACAGAGAGAAAGGGAGAGGGACAGAGCCTTAGAAACGTTGATCATCTGCCTCTTGCACACCCCCTACTGCAGAGGTGCCCTTGAGAATGGAATCGAACCTGGGACCTCTCGGTCCGCAGGCGGATACGTTATCCACTGAGCCAAACAGGTTGGGGCTAACATGAATGTTTTGTGGACCCTCGTAGGAGACGGAGAGGGGAATGAAAGTGGCCTTGGGACAGCCTCTCCGAAGCTGCCTAGGTATCTCGCTTTGTTCTTTGGATCATCTTCAGACATTCCAACAAGACTCTGGTCATACTGTGGCTGAGCCTTGCCCACTCGGCTGTGTGAAGGTGGCAAGGTTGCCAGAGTGCCACGGTGTAACTCCAGAAGGAATATAGCTAACAAGGTGCACGGACACCTGAGCACAGATTCACACTCAGGCCCAGCAGCCATTGCTGACAGAGGCCTCTCACACGCCCTGCACTTCGGGGCGAAGCCACAGACTGAGCTCTCAGCCTGGGGCACTGTGCTCCCGCTTCTGAGTCAGCCCTTCTAAGGGAGCTCAGCCCCTGGTGTCCTCCTTCCCCAATGGGCTTCTAATCAGAACCGCTCAGCTGCAGTCTCCTTTGCATCAGGCCCATCAGAGCAGCCTGATGATAAGGACCAATCAGAATGCACGGCTCTGACCAGTCAGGCCTTGTGCTATTTGGACCAATCAGAACTGCGTGATTCGGAGTCCTCATTTACATAAAAACGGACCAATCGGGAACCAGGGCGGGGGTGGGGCTTTATAAAAGAGGAGCCCACTTCCAGTTTCCACCTGGCGCCGTGTTCTCCGGTTTGCGAGCTTCACCTGCACGGAGGCCTTCCTCTTCCCGCCTCCGTTCGAGGACTTCTGTGGGGCCACCCCGTCTGGAAGCAAGCTTCCCCCTGGGAGTCTGGAGCGGAGCGTGCATGGCACACACCTGAGACGGCTTTTCCTCAAGGTAAGTATCCAGAGCTACAAGCAGGGTGTTGGTCAAAGACAGTTTTGTAGAGCAGCTTGTTTCTAAGAACGCTCAGTGGCAAATGTTCAGAGCCCCTCGAACATGCTGCTGAAAGCCAAAACCGTTCGTTCATTCCCTTCTCTGTAAACGGGAAGAAGGTCCGCGCTGGGACTCCCCCGGGCTCACCCCTGGGCTGCCCAGCGAGGTCCAGAGGCACCTGAGCACGTACTTTCCGAGATCCTGGGTCCCGTGCTGCAGAGGAGATGGAGAAAAACATAGAGGCACAGTGTGCGGAGCTGAAAACATGGGCCTAGGAGGGCGGAGGAGGGGAACAGCTGAGGGGGGAAGGGGGCACTCACAGGTGAAGCGAGAGGAGAAGCCAGGCCAGGCGGCTGTTCTGTGCTTAAGAGGGCGGGAAGGCTGGAGTCAGCAGACGCAGGTGCCTGCGGCCTTGGCCAAAGCCTTAACCTCTCTGAGTCCCATCATCCTCATTTGGAAAACGGAATACTAATGGAAGGTGTAATCAACCATGAAGATATACATACACACACACACACACACACACACACACACACCGGTATATATATTCATCCTGATAGATCCTCCCTTCCTCTTACCTGGTGTGTCGGGAAGGAGCGAGGGCGGGCCCCACCCTGAGAAGAGCATGGATGGCAGATATCACAGTGTTTCCCCGAAAATAAGACATCCTCCGAAAATAAGACCTAGCGCAACTTTGGGAGAAAAAATTAATATAAGACCCTGTCTTGTTTTCGGGGAAACAGGGTAGTTAGCTCCTGTGTGAAGGAGGATAAAGACGGGAAGGACTGAAAGCTGGTGGTGTATAGCAGAAGGCACACCGGGTAAAGAGAGGGAGCATCTGTCACATCCCATAGCCAACTCCCAGCGATGACTGTCATTCAAGGCCAAGGCCCCCCAAATGGAGCGTGGGAGAAGGGCTTCGAAGCGCACATTCGTTTGGCAACGTCCATTTTGTGTGTCTTGCATGGCATGGCCCAGTGGTGCGGGGCACGTTGGGACTCCATCGCTGATGTCTGATTGGTTTTTATTCTTGTGATTAGAATGTCCCGCCCCAGCAGGGGGTGCAAACCAAGTCCTACGACCACGAACTGATGACTCAGTGGTGTTGGGCTGCCCTCGCTGGCAGGGACCCGGTGTTCTGGCAGCAGAGGCATTTCTGAGAGACGTCCCAGATCTGCCCGTGAACAAGCCTGCAGTCCTGCTGGGACAGTCTGGCTGCCCATGTGGCCACCCCTCCCGGAGGCTGCCCTGGCTGCCCCGGTATTATGTTTCCAGAGATCTTTGCTCACTGTCCAGGATCAGAAGGGCGCCAGCAGGAGTGGTTTCTCCACTCCAGGAGAAGGCCCCCTGTCTGTAGGGAGAGACAGGCATGTGGGTGTTCCAGGCCTTTCATTGAGGTCACAGGAGCTGGATAGATCCCCCGAGTTTCCACACTGCAGTAGGAGGGCCCCGGTTCAAAGAGTCTCTTCTCCGGAGAAATCCAAATGACACTGCTGCTTTGCCCTTCAGAAAACTTCATCTGCTCATTTATTTTGCTTGGTGTGTGTGTGTCATGACCACAGTGGTTTGTAACCTTCGACTTGTCCCTGTTCCGTCTTTGGCTTTAAAATGCCACACAACCTCCTCCTGTTGAGATTGGAAAGAAACTCCCTTTCACTCCGAATGCAGGGAGAAACTGGTGGAGGATTAAGATGATTGGGGGTGGGGGAGAATCGATATCATAATTAAACAATTAAAATGATTTCGGGTCTTGTTTTGGTGTTGATACAGTTCCCATGGCTTCCAGACCCTCCCGGAGTCTGGGCCCTGGGCAGTCATGTAAAGGCTCTTTGTTGAGAACCCAGATTCCAATTTGCCATTAACCTGAATACACCCTGCTCACCTCAAGGAACTGTGAAAACAGAGGAGTCACAGAAAGGAGCTATTCAGCTGGAATTGTGTGTGTGTTTTTTTATAAGAAAGTCTCAGTTGCCAAGCCCAGGATAGCATTTGCTTACTTGGGCAGCTTGTTTGCTACAGGCTCCGTTTGTATAAGAGGGATGGCAGGGATAAAGCTAAGCTCAGTATTTTTCAATTACGGGACAAGTTTCTGTTACTTGCAACCAATGGGGGTGCGGGGCGGGGGGAGGAGAGAAAGAGGGGGAGGGGGAAGGAGAGGAAAAGAGGGGGGGAAAAACGAGCAAAGCCTGCACTGAAATCGTGGTGTTTTAACCTCATTTGTTTTCAACGCGGATGTTATCAAAATAGACATTTATCCTCAGCCAGACCTTTGTGCTAAAGACAGAAAATGGCCCAAACCGCTTTGGCTCAGTGGTAGAGCGTCGGTTTGTGGACTGAAAGGTCCCAGGTTCGATTCCGGTCAAGGGCATGTGCATTGGTTGCGGGCACATCCCCGGTAGGGGGTATGCAAGAGGCAGCTGGTTGATGTTTCTCTCTCATTGACGTTTCTAGCTCTCTATCCCTCTCTCCTCCTCTCTGTAAAAAATCAATAAAATATATTTCAAAAAATAAAATAAAGACAGAAAATGGACCCCAGAATGAGCACCTAAAGCCTCCTTCACAGTTTTCAACCACTCATGTCCTATAAATGAGTGACATCTTGTAGCCATTGAGGCAAGAGAAGGAAAGGCGAGTCTGAGAGAGTGATTTGTTTTCTTGGGTAAAAGCTTCTAAGCAAAACAGAGGAAGACTGTTAGCCAGCCTGCATCTGGTTTTCCAAGCTCAGGTACCAGTGGACATATATCTGTCAGCATTTAAGACCACTTGGCGCTTCAAGGAATTTCCAAAGGCTATTCTTTGCAAGGTGATCAGACAGAACTCTGTGGTTTGCTGGTGGCCGTGTGGAAGGAGGCTGGGTCGTGGGGTCGGTCTTTACTGGGTGGGAAGTCCTGCTTGGTTCCCTCTGCTGGGATGTTCTGTTCAACAATTCCCAGAGGAAGATCCTTCTGGAGGAAAGGAGTGTGAGAGGGTCAGGTCTCCCTGACCTTGGAGTTCATGAGTTACTCCAGTTTCTGTTCAGAAATTCCCCTTTTGCTTGAGCTAATGCGAATTGAGTTTCTGTTAACTTGCAACCGAGAGAACTTGAGCCAACACCACCTTCCATGGCCTGGCCCCTGCTCCTCCTCCGGCCTCATTTCCTGACAAGCCTGCCTCCAGCTTTACGCTGTCCTTCTGTCTGTCACCCTGTTCCGTGCTCCCATTCTTTGCTCTGTTGGGACACCTTGTCACCCATCGCCACTAGGACCTTTATCTCTAAACTGCTCTGTGCAAACTCAGGCCTGACCCAGCCCCACTCCCACCTCAGCCTCCCCACCACGTGGTGAGGGGCTGCTCTCTGTTGTCGGTGAGCTCCCAGAAGCCTCCACCCTTTCTCGCCTCCACTTACCTGGAACCTGGGTGTCTTCTGCTACTTTCCTAGTGGAGCCTGTGCTCTCTCACCCCTTGGACTTCAGGTCTGGAAGGGATGGGTCTGCTCTTTGCCTCCATTGCTCTTCCAAGCTTCTTGTTTTCTTCCCTCAAAGCACCCTGCTCTCTGGAGATCTAGCGTCAGCTCTCCACTCCTGTCACTGCTGCCTTCTCCCACCCTCCCAGTCACCTTCTTTCACTTGCTGAACCTACCAGAGCTGGGTTCCCTCTTTCCTTTTCCATCCTGACTCCTCTCACCGTCTTTGGTGACTTGAACATCCACATAGACAATTCTATGTGATGATACCATAGCCATAAGCACCTCATTTCTGGTGATGCCTTCCTCCACACTCAAGCATTTATTGACGACAAGCATAGAGACAATGGGCCCAACGGAGGAGGTTCTATGATATTTATCTTCAAAATTATAATTTCTGTAACTGGGGTGACTTTATTTATTTCTCAAACTGGGACAATTTTGTGAATGAGAGAGGATACCAAAGTAATTAAATTATATTATTTTGGGAAATATTTACTTATTGATGACAAATGGCTTTTGTACTAAGACCCCTATAAGATAATTATACTCAAACTATTTTCCGAAAGAACATTTTTCTTTTTTTAAAGAACATTTTTCTTAAAATAATAAATTACTTGTGTGTGTACATTGAAAAACAAACAAACTCCTTTATATCGATTATATAGATGTTTAAAAATATAGGCAGAGTAACTGTTCGTAGTACTTACTGACGTTCTTTGATTAGTTTCTGAGCAGAATCTGTCACTAATCGTGTATCACTGGTATCTTTACAAAGAATTTCATTTTTTTGAAAAATAGTTTTCGTATTTTGAAGTTTTTGAACGTATTTGTGTGCAATTGCCTTTAAACTTAAATTTATGGTTAATAAATTTGAAATTGCTGTCACTTTCATTGACTCTTCTTTGTAGCCCACATTTTAAATTGTTATACTCTCTCTCCAGGTACTGAGAGATTTGGTAAGCTTTATGCAAATTCTGCTAAATGGATGATGACTTCGATTCAAAATGTTTTATGTAAATCTTTTGTGCCAGGTATTTACACAGGTGTTAACCTTTTTGCCTCCTGTCAGAGTAGCATGCTTCAACACACATTTCTACAAAACATAACTTGTCGAATGTCATCTCTATTTGTGATTCTTCTGAGCGTTTCCCGGTTGCACATGAGTTTACAACCTAACACACCAGTCCTTCGCAGAAGCTGGGCGCAGAAAGTGGAGGTCAGCCAAACCCATCCCATCGTAATGCTGCCATGAATGATAACATCCGGTTAACAAACAAAAGCATCCGGGACAGATGCCACACTGGGTGGGACCCAAACAGGCCTCCTGCAGGAAACAGCTGTGACACTGCCTGCTCAGAGGGAGCTCAGAGGTTCTCAATTCCGATGACATCTCAGCCCCACAGAGAGCTCCATTCCCAGACCCCGACTTCACTGGACTGGGGTGGGGACTGGGAAGCAGCGTTGTAGTCTTCACATGATTCTAACCTGCAGCCTGGGCTGAGAGCCTCTGCACCAGCTCAGTGCACCACTGGTAAGCCGGATGGCCGTGGCTCTCTATGGCCCTAACACCAGCGGGTGCCAGCACAGTGTCTGCACCCGTGGGTGTGCGTCACCCCGAGCTGGGAGCGAGGGCACGGCAGGAGGTCTGGGGAAGGAGAAGAGCAGGGGTGGCCCTGCCACACACACTGTACCCCTGCCCGTGACGCAGAACGATCACATGTATCCTTTTCAACATTTAATTAAGCCACTCCTACACGGTCACAACAAAACGAAACCCGTTGACGGTTACAGAGTTCTAATGACAGGCCAAAACAAAACAAAAAACAACAAAAGCTTTGGTTAGGCCTGTCTCAAGTGCTGTCCTCTATTCTGTGTAGTTATTTTGAAAACAGTTGTCAAAACGTCAAACTCTCAGCATCCTCAAAAGGATGTCTCATTTGGGCTCATTTCTACACATTCATGATCATCTCCCTAACTCCAAGGTTTGAGATAGGAAAAGGGCACACTGGCAGAGAATAGTAGCCCACGTGCCTCCTGCCCAGTGCGCGCCCAGGAGGCCCGGGGGGCTGTCCCGGCGCCAGGCAGGACAGCGGCGACTGGCCGCCCAGCCCGGATTCAGTTCCGAGGCCGGGAGTTGAACTCCGCACAGATGTTCCGGATGACCTTGGGGACCAGGGTGTGGAGGCTGTCGAACTCGTCCACGAAGAAGGCGTGGTCCCTGGCCGGGTGCGTGGCGATGACGTCCAGCTCGTCCTGGGCGGCCCAGGCGATGCCCACGGCGTAGGTGATGACTCCTGTGGGGACAGAGCGGCCGTGAAGCAGACGGACAGTTCCAGGCAGAGGCCCTGCTCATGAGCACTCGCCTTCCCGCTGCTCTGCTGGCGGCCAAATGCAGACTGGGAAATGTGCGCCAGAGTATGGGCATCTGCCAGGTACCCGCAGGAATAAAGTGAATGCAGGTGCTATCTCACCGGAGCTTATCGTCTTTTGAGGAAAAAACCCACCACAGATAAAATGCAGTGAATGCATGATCAGAATTCCATATCCATGAGCCACAGAGGGCGTGACATTTTGGGACAACTATAAACTCTTGCTGCCCATGCAGACCATACCATTCGGCGCAGGCCTGCTCTACCTGCGTGAGGAGCCAAACGAAATGTCAGTCTCAAGTGCATCAAAGAGTCAGTTCAAGATCTTTCTAACTAAGACGGTGGCATTGGAGGATTCGAAGCTCTATAAGCCACGACCTCCAAGCTCAGCCCCAGAGCAGGAACCCTGCACAAGGACCCGGAGAGACGGCCACTGAGGACGGGCTCCATCGCCACCGGGAAGGGAGGGTCTCAGGATAAGTCAGTGGCCAAGCGTGTTGAATGCCGCAAGGAGGCCATGTAAGATGCAAACAAAGACGTGCTCAGTGGATTCAGAAAACAGGAAAACGAGGCATTGGTAGCCTGAGGGAGCAGCTTCAGGGGAGCAGATGCAGAAGGAACCAGATGAACTGCAGTGCATTGAGAGGGAAGAAGGAATGGAGATCCGGGCAGCACAGACGGCTGACCCTCTCCAGTAGAAGGGCTGTAAGGGGAGGAGGCTGGAGCATGGGGCCAAAGAACATGTCTTATTTGTCGGGAAGGGAGAGGCTTGAGGAAGTCTAGATGCAGATGGGGAAGAAGATAGTGGGGTTCCAGGGGTGGGACTGCAGCAGGGAGCAGGGTGTCCAGGGAGCAGAGGACAGATTCAGAGACGGGGCATCCGCTCTCGGTGGGAAATCAGGGACACGGCCTGGTGTATGGTTCTTGATTTGGGGTGGGGGCAGCTGGTCAGCAAGTGCATGACCTCACTGTACAAAAAGCCTATTCCCAGGCCACCTTCAGGCTGGCCGGAGTGGGGTGAGCAGGCTGCTGTGAAACAGAGGGCAGAACGGGTGAGTGGCGATGAGATCTGGCTCATCCTGTGCGGCCCAGGCGATGCCGACTGCATAGGGCGATCACTCCTGCGGGCCGTCCTGTCCAGGCCTCCGTCCTTCGGCCACCCAAGTGGCCCATGCCATGATCTCATGATCGCTAGCGTCCTCTGGGCGCCCCGTCCTGCCGACTGGAGAGCCATCCACACCTCACATGGCTCTGGTCTAAGCTGCTTTTCAGCTCTGGCTCATTAAACTGCACGTAAGCTGCCAGTCCCCGTGCTGACCGTTCCAGGGTCTTCTCTGAACACCGCCCACGTTGGGGACATCCAGCTTTGGGCCTCAACACGCTGGCAAGTGGCAGAGGAACAGCTTTGCGGCAGAACGGGGCTGGCTTAGACCGGCTAAGCGCTCATTTCTGCTCAAAGTCGGAAAGGCTGTCCCCTCACCCCAATAAAAATGCAAACGGTGTTAGACATTTGGTTTTTCAGCTCCTCGAGCCCACCCTTGTAGAGAACCTTGTACTAGCAATTCTGATGGATGTCTGCCCAGCCTTGGCTCGGATATTTCCAGGGACACGTATATATATGCTCTTGACTGGAATCGAACCCGGGACCCTTCAGTCTGGGGGCTGATGCCCTATCCACCTAACCGTACCGGCCAGGGTTCTGCCTGTGGTTCTGCACATCCTATGAAGTGTTAGGCGAAAGCCAGGCATCAAAAGACAGGCGCTTCCTCGTCCCACCGGCCCCCTCGGCAGCAGCCTGGCCGGCAGGACCCACTCACCCTTGAGATGAGCTGCCATGGCCGGGATCCGGATGTCGTCGTAGGACCTCCCGTCGGTGATGAGGACCATCAGCTTCCTCTTGTTGGGCTTGGACTCCTTGAAGAGCCGCTCCAGGGCGTAGTTGATGGCGGCGCCCGTGCTGGTCCCGCCGCTCCAGTAGCCCACCCTCCTGATGGCGCTGAGGACGTCGGGCTTGGTGCGGTAGGCGTCGAACCCGAACTCCAGCCGCTGCTCGTAGGTGTACTGCACGGCCCCGACGCGCGTGTCCGTGTCCGAGATCTCGAACTCCCTGCTGAGGTTGGCCACGAACTGCAGGACGGTGCGGAAGTTGGCGGTGCCCACGCTGCTGGAGCCGTCCACCACGAAGCCCAGGTCGGCCGAGTTGAGGCAGGTCTTGCTGCAGGCCAGCCGGCCGGCGTCGCACACCCGCTTCACCAGGGGCTGCGCGCTCTTGTGCAGACTGAACCAGCTGGGCACGCTGAGCGAGTAGAAGCCGTTGGTCCTGCACACGGCCTGGAAGACAGAGGGGGACACCTGCCATGTCAGGGGTTCAAGTCTCCAGTCTGTCTTTTTTTTTTTAAAAAAAAAACACATATATTTTATCGATTTTTTTTTTTTTTTAACAGAGAGGAGGAGAGAGGGATAGAGAGCTAGAAACGTCGATGAGAGAGAAACATCGACCAGCTGCCTCTGGCACCCCCCCACCCCCACTGGGGATGTGCCCGCAACCCAGGTACATGCCCTTGACTGGAATTGAACCTGGGACCTTTCAGTCCGCAGACCGACACTCAACCACTGAGCCAAACCGATTTCGGCTCCAGTCTGTCTTGATTACCCCCGTGGTCGGCAAACTGTGGCTCGCGAGCCACATGCGGCTCTTTGGCCCCTTGAGTGAGGCTCTTCCACAAAATACCACGGCCTGGGTGAGTCTGTTTTGAAGAAGTGGCGTTAGAAGAAATTTACGTTTAAAAAATTTGACTGTCAAAAGAAATTTCAATCGTTGTACTGTTGATACTTGGCTCTGTTGACTAATGAGTTTGCTGACCACTGGACTAGTCCACCAGGCCAAGGAAAAAGCAAACAGACTCGTGTTTGCTACGCCAGTTAGTCCTCCTAACGTTGTCTATCTCGGTTCACCTGGTTTGGCCCTCGCTGGGGTCGACCCCTCATGTTTTCTCTGAACTCACTCCCACCCCGTCCTCAGCAGGGTCTCTGTGGGGGAGAGCCATCCATTAAGCACTGGCTCTGGCTTCATATTTATGCCTCTGCAGAGTTGTTGGTTCATCTGTGCTGGCAGTCGGCCATACGATTGGCGCTGGTGGCCACCAGACGCAGGAGGATTAAAGAATGCTTTCGATCTGATAGGGAAAACGAGACACACACGAGAGGCAGCTACAGAGATGTCTTCAGAGCCGCCCTGGGCCCAGCGAGAAGGGGCCCCATGTGTGTCACGGGTTACAGTCCCTGGAAGAGATTCTCTCTCATTAAACCCCCACCCTCATCCTGCAAACTGGAATTATCACCCCTCTGCCATGACGGGACAAACCCAAGGCCAGCTGGGAAGGGACATCCCCAGTCCCCGAGACCAGCACATAAATCTCTCTGCCTGAAAAACCCAGCCCGTGTCCTCCAGACAACCCTGGCTCCGGGCAAATGAGTATTTACTTGTGCCCAAGCTCATTCCAGAAAAACTGTAATGCAGCTGCGAATAAACACGGAGCCACCTGGTCAGTGAGCTCCTGGAAGTGACCGGGCTGGCCTTCCTGGAGAGGAAAATCGCAGACCTGCTGTCGCCACATGAGTTGGTATAGTTCACATTTTATTTAAAATAAGAAATGGCTTAAAAGTGTCCCAAGAAATATTTTAAGTTGGTTTCTAAGGACCTAAATGGCGTTCATAACGCTTTGCCCGGGCGAGGTGACATTTGAGATGCGTGTGGAGGCTGAGCTGAAATCCAGCCGATGGATGGAGAGGAGAGATCCCCCGGCAGCCTGAGTAAATCCTGGCGGAAGAGAGCAGTGGTGTGGGTGTGGACAGACACCCGTGGGAGCCCAGGGCCTGTGTGTGGGAGTCACAGAAGGTGGGCCAGGAGCGGCGTTTGAAAGCATGATCTCCCTGACCGGGCTCAGCACCGCCCTTCCCTTGGTCATCAGAGTGGTTAGCCTGCAGTGTGCCTGCATGCACATGTGTGAGCTAGTGTTGGTGCCCATGTGCATGCTCACAGAGAGGCCTGCTGGCTGCCTGGCTGAGGTCCCTTGATATGTGGAGGAGCCTCTTTGTGGGACCTGGGGACTCTGCTCCCCCAACGTGCTGGCGCTGGCCTCCGCGCACCGGCTGCTGTGGGGTTTTGCTTTGAGAGGGCAGATCCTGGCCCTGGAGGTACTACACCCTCCCTGGAGGGCCCTGCCTGGACGTGAGCTTAGCATTTGTTCGGAGGAACAGGAAGCACAGCCTCGATGGCTGTTACCGCTTTGCGAGGTGCAGAGAAGCCTGGCGGCAGGTGGGCCTCCGGCAGTCACACACCTTGCTTGCGAAGTTGGGCTCCATCACGTACGGCTTCTCATGTTCCACGGCGCCCTCCACGGTGATGAAGAAAATGTTGATCCCTGACTCTCTGGCGAGCCGGGAGGCTTCCTCCACCATGTCGGTGGGCCAGCCGTCCACCAGCACCACGGCCACGTTGGGGGCGCCGCCTCTGTTCCCGTTGGCTTTGGAGAAGAAGCTCTTGGTCACAAAGGAGATGGCCTGGCCTGGGAGAGAAAGAAAACTCACGCCTGCAGTGATTATAATGATAGGAATAGGTCATCATGGCACAAAGAAGCCCAGAACAACGCTCTCATTCCCTCCCTCGTTTCTTTGCTTGCCGAGTTCACTATTGTTTTGCTCAGTGGCTTCTGCACATTCGCAATGGTGCGCAGCCATCACCACTATCCATTTCCCTCTGCTTTAGGCCTTTGACTTCGAATTGTCTCATATTGAAAAAGAAAAGAAATACGGACCAACAAGGAGGTAGGAAAGACTTTCAGGGGAACAAAGAAGTCCCTTTTCTGCCTGGTGCTGGAGCCCCACAAAGCCCATGAACTTCTTGTTTTCCAGAGCATGGAGTGGGAGGAGCCTGCTGAGTGACCGGAGCGTCTGCCTGCCTTCCTGCAGCTGGAGGTGAGCCTGGGGCTGCAGGGCCCCTGGGTGTGGAGGACTGAATGCCGGATTCATGGTCCCTTCTGTCCAGTTCCATGCCAGGGGCACAGGGGTGGCTTGCTAGGGCACTGTGACACCCACTGAGAGCTGAGGCACTGTGTTCGTCCTGTTGCCTATTGGCTGTGTGGCTCCAGGTAGGTCACTGCCTGTCTCTGTGCCTGGATTTCCATGACAACAAACTGCCTCAGCTGAGAGCTTGCCAACCACTGACCTAGACTCTTGATTCCAATAATTACAGGCTGTTGTGATTCCTTATGATTAAGCCCCTATCCTAGTGGTCGGCCAACTTGGACTAAGGGAGCCTCCAGTATGCCTTTCCCAAGCACATGTTTTATACTGTCAAGGGTCTCAGGAAATTTTTGGAGTTAATTGGGGTGACTGTCCAGTTTGCCAGGACTTCCCCAGTTTCAGCACTGAAGGGCCCATCTGCTCCCAGGCCCACTGGGATGACTGGTCACCCTCAAGTCAGCAGAGCCGCACGTAGTGAGACGGGGCCGTTCACCTGGGGTCTGTGCGCCCCTACGGCACTGGAGTGTGTATACATAAATCCCCTGAAATTATGAGTGTTTTGTGTGTATAAGTATCTATTTGGGTCGAAGGGTCATAGCTTTCTCAAGGGGATTCTCAAAGGGTCTTCAATCTAAATGAAAGTTAAGAACTACCTTCTTAAGGCTTTAGGATTAATGTCATTACAAAAAGCCAATGCTTTTCTGGTGTTGGTGAGCATCGTGGCTCTACCGGCCAGGACAATCTTACCTGTCCAACAAAAGGATCAGCTGGTTACATACGCAGTTGCTGGAGAAATGTCTTAGAGATCCCATGTGAGCTGGCTGCTAAGAGAAAACCTTGTGGAGAAAAGCTTTCATAACTGAAGCATAACTTCCCTCAAGGCCCCAGGGCCTTTGACATAGGGGTGATGACGATTCTTGATCATACTTGATCCGTGATTACACTTGAGATATTATAGATACTGTGTGAATCATTTCCTGATGTATTACTATTGTCCTCCTCTCTATAACGCTAGAAGACAATCACGTAGAAAGAGAGCCCGGTAGAAAGATAGAATGAATCCGGATCACATACCCACGTTAGACAGCCCTCCTCTCTGGGTGATCTTCTCTATGGCTGCTTTCAGGTCTTGGGAATTCATGTGAGTTTTGAGGTTGAATTGGGTAGCAGGGTTATCTCTGAGGAGCCAAAACAAGAAATAAAAATCAGGTGGACAGTTATTACCTGTGGAGGAAAGCAGAAGCCATGGCGGATTCTTTCCTTTACACCAAGCGTGTCAAACTCGCGGTCCGTGGGCCGCACGCCTTGTTTATTTGGCCCATGTTAGCCTTTGAGTTTGACATGCTTGATGTACACATAGAATGGAGGCTGCTTCAGTGAAGTGCCCCACTGTGGACAGGAGTAACGGCGAGACGGGAGGATGGGCTTCCCCCAGTGTGTGTGAGGAAAGGGGGCCGGCTCAGGCTTCAGGACACGAGGGTTCTAGTTTTGACCGTCCTTCCTTAGCTGTGTGACCTTGAGAAATCATTTCACTCCTCTGGGCTTCAGCTGCCTCATCTGGCAAAAACAAACATCATAGCACTCACGTTGCTAATAAGCAGGACTCTTGTCAGGTGGGGTTCTGCAAATGCCAAGATGTTCCCAGGCTGCCCCCAACCCTCTTCACCAGAAAGAATCTCAGCTGCTGGCCACTCCCTGGGTTACCTCTGCGCTGGAATGGCATCCTAGTGGCGTCAAGCAAAGACACCCTTCAGCTTTTCCATGTTGTGTGGCTCCTGGGCTGGGTGAGAATATTCCAGTCTCACCCGGAAGTCAGCATCTCCTTGATGGAAGCCTAACAATGATGAGCCCGAGAGGAGCTGGGGTGAAGGACATGGAGAAACAGAGGGTAACTCTTCTCTAGAAAGGAGCCTCGTGGGGAAACCGAACAGCACTGGGAGCAGCTGGGCAGAGTGGCAGACCCTGCATGAGCAGGTGGGGGGAGGGTGCTGCCAGGGGTGTGAGCACCATGCCCAGGAGCAAGTGCGGGTGAGTGGGGAAGCCCCATGTTTGGAAGCACCGACCAGGCTGCTGGCAGGGCTCCGTGGAGTGTGACGTCTAAGGTCCCACAGGGCCCCTAGCCTCCAGGCGAGCGTGCGTGTGCCTGGTTCAACGCTCCGATGCCGCTGTCTCTGACTTCTTTATCGTTTTTCAATAAGAGTCCCTGCAAATTATGTGGCTGCTCTTGGCTGCGGGTTGCTAAGTCTCCAAGGAGAGAGAGAAGGAGACTTTAAAAAGCAGCCTTTGCCAAAACTGTTTTGGCTCAGTGGATAGAGCATCGGCCTGTGGACTGAAGGGTCCCAGTTTGATTCCGGTCAAGGGCATGTACCTTGGTTGTGGGCACATCCCCAGTAGGGGGTGTGCAAGAGGCAGGTGATCGATGACTCTCTCTCATCGATGTTTCTAACTATCTCTCTCACTTCCTCTCTGTAAAAAATCAATAGAAAAATATATTAAAAAAATATAAAAAATAAAAAGCAGCCTTATCTCAGTTAATACAATTACAGCGGCTACAACTCAGGACATAGCCTCACCAATGCTGCCCAGCACCAGTTTATACTGAAATTAAGCACTAAGTAAGTGGCTATCCACAACCACTGGCCACTGTGCATATGAACTGAAATTTCTAGATTTGGGGAGAAGCAAAGGCTGTATGTGCTTACATAAATGCAATCACTGGAAACATCTATCTGATCTGGGAGCAGCTTTAGACAGTCCCAGGTTGGAATTTGAAGGGGCCTCAGTGGATGGAGCATTAGTGGTCCTTCAGAGGACCTGGCGCTGCCATCACCCTGGGACCTGAGAGGGGACAGTCTCGGCCCCCTCCCTCCTTCCCTAGCTCCTTCCCTGTTTGCTGACCTTCCCAGTTAGGCAAGGTGACCTGTCAGAGGAGAACCTGTAAAGAAGCTGGAAAGATGACCTTCTGTCTTTCGTTGTATTAATTAGCACAAGAGACATGGGCTGGTTCTTAAGCAAAACCAAACCAGCTACCTCCAGGGAAGACTAAGGAAAGTTGAAAACAAGCTCAACCGAGGCGGATGTTAGGCAGAATCCAAGGAGGTGCAATGCTACCAGAGGAAAACAAGTTCTCGGTTAGGATTAAATTAGAAAAACAACTACCGGTACTCAGCAAAACACAGGCAGGTGGGCCAGAATGAGAGTGATGCCTCTTCTGAAGGGCCTGATTCTGTATTTGTTTTTTTGTTTTTATATTTTATTAATTTTTTACAGAGAGGAAGGGAGATAGAGAGCTAGAAACGTCGATGAGAGAGAAACATCAACCAGCTGCCTCTTGCACACCCCCTACCGGGGATGTGCCCGCAACCAAGGTACATGCCTTGACCGGAATCGAACCTGGGACCTTTCAGTCTGCAGACGGATGCTCTACCACTGAGCCAAACCGGTTTCGACTGATTCTGTGTTTGTAATTTCATGTTATTTTTCCTTAAAGGAACCCCAAATTGCATGCATTTCAGGGTCCCTAAAGTCTGGATCTTCCCTTGGTGACCAAAAATAAGGACTTTTTCAGGGCTTACAAGAAATAGTTGAAACAACAAAAAATAATATTGGCTACAAAATAAGAAAAGGCAAAATTGATATTTATATAAGATAATGTAATTGTTTACCAAATGACACTATATATACTTTTTTAGTTGTAAAAACTTTAACTCCTAAAACTTTAATTGTATTTGAAAATGATTTGTGGGCTCGATTTTCTCACTTTGAAAGATTTCCTGAGTGTGTCTGATGATTGTCAAGAAATCACACCTAATTATAATATGTATTGCTCATAGACAAATAATTTAAAAAGCAAAAATATAAAGATTTCTTTCAAAAAATTTTACAGGAAAACAGTATTTAAATGTGGAACCTAATCGCCTAGTCACATCCATGGTGTTCCTCTAGAACCCTGGGCCGAGGCTGTGTTAATGTTGATCACTTTGTAGAGCGATTGTTGATTACCTGTCTCTCTCCTGATCTACGTAAACAATGGGGTCTCTGTTTTTTCGTGGTAGTTACCTTCTATGACGTCACTGTGAGCATCAAATTAGCGAACACTGAGCCATTGCTCCCAGGGGAGAAACAGGGCTAGGTTTCTGTGAGCCTCTGGTTACAACATTTCACATCAATAGATCAATACAGAAACTTGATTGGTGTATGTTTCTGTTTGAAGAAACCTAATTTAATATATGTTTCTTACAAATAATTAATTATATGGAATATTTCTATGTAATAAAACACTAGCTGAGAAGGGTTTAACATTTTCCTGACCCTGGGTAATGTTTACACAGTATCTTTGGCTTTCTGCCTCACAATGCCATCCACTATGCATTTTTTTAAAAAATCAGCTGTAATTTCATGAATTTATAAGTTCAGCCACTTTTTCATAACCTCAGCATGTACCATCGATGTTCTAGAGCAAACTCACGTACGGATCAGCAAATGTCCTTTCTTTTTCTAAATGTATATTTAACCATTGAACTTACAGCCAACAGTGCTATAACTCATACTTAAAAGGAAACTTATCCAGCACTTGTGTTTTCTCCATAAGCACACCATAACCTTCTTGCACTTAGAACCCTAGACTGGGGGTCATTGAATTTATTTAGTTTTTAAAATTGAGATAATATTGTATTAGTTTTAGGTGTACAACGTAATGATTTGATACAAATATACACTGAGTGGCCAGATTATTATGATCTCTGAACGCATAATAATCTGGACACTCAGTGTGTGTGTGTGTGTGTGTGTTAGAGGCCCGGTATAGTACATGAATTTGTGCATGGGTGGGGTCCGGCCAGCCTGGCCAGGGGAAGGGGACATGGGCAGTTTGCCCGCCTGCCTGCTGGTTGAGGGGACAATTTGCATATTAGCCTTTTATTATATAGGATATACACTGAGTGGCCAGATTATTATGCGTTCAGAGATTATAATAATCTGGCTACTCAAGGTATATATTGTGAAATAATTACTGGAATAAGTTTGTTGAACATCTATCACTACACATAGTTACAATTTTTTTTTTCTTGTGATGAAAACTTTTATCACCAAGTACTTTAAGGTTTCTTAGAAACTTGTAAGTACATGGTACAGTATTGTTAACTATAGTCACCATGCTGTACTTGACATCCCCGGAACTGACTTATGTTATAACTGGAAGTTTCTACCTTTGACCACCTTCACCCATGTCATTGGGGGCCATATTAAACAGTGAAATTATCATCAGAAAAGCACAAAAATGCACAAAATGTGGCACTAAACAGGCTGTGAAAAGAATACTTGTTTAAGGTATGAGCTGCAAGAAGAAAGCAGAGCATTGCTCTGTTTGACCTCAGCTGGGAATGTGTGTGTACTGAAGGACTCAAAAACTTCTCCCTCTGTGCTTGACTACAAATGACCAGGAAAGTACCACAAGTAAATGATTTCGGAGTTACAAATAAATTTTAGGGAGTAGGTGTTTTTGCAAATATGGAAGCTACTTTAGAGCAGACACTATGTCTCAGTGTTTCCCACCCTAGTGCTTATCAGATAGGGGTAATGGATAATCGTGCAAACACTAAGAATGGAGGCTCACATGTCTTCTCTCTCGGATCATCCCGGGTGGAGCTGAACTCTGCCTTGAGCTCCACAGATCACACTCACTATGACATCACTGAGGTCGATGAATCCATCTTTAGAGGCAGACACATGAGCTATTCATATGACCAATGAATAGGCGCTTTTAATTTTATTTAATGTTATTTCTTTAAAAAATACTGCCTCCCATACTCGATGGTGAAGTCCGGAAGAGCAGACTCTCTATCACATGTATTTATTTAGTGTTATTGGACTGAAAGTTTGGATCAGAGGGCCTCAGAAACGCTTTCCAACTGCTAAACTGATGATTAGGGGCAAAACCACAGCTCATCCCCCAAGGGACTTATAGGCAAATGTGATCAAACCACTTCAGTGAATTTTACCTCATTATCCCCTGCCAATGGCAGAGTGCTTAGTGCATGGGAAACACTCAATAAATCTTTATTAAGCTGTAATGCAATTAAATCATAGGAATGAATGATAAGTCTTTCACCTGCACACTGTGGCGGCTCTCTGTACCAGAACACCTGGTGTATGTGTCCTTTTCAGGATATATGGGCTGGTGGCCTGACATCCTAGCTTGGCTACTTTTAAAGGTTCAAAGAGCTTTGCCACTACGTTTTTATATAAATAACCTTTTAATTTTATTGCAAGTACTTTTTAAAGGAGACCACGTGTTTTTTTTGTGTGTGTGTTTTTTACCCTTAGCAATATCAAAGCTTTTTCTTTGAAAATAAGAAAAAACAAAACAAAGACATTTATAGCTCAAGGAGAAAATATAAAATTGTGTTATGTTTGAAAGAAGAGTTAGGACTAATGAAGAGACATTGTGGGGGTCCAGAATTTGGCTGTGCATATTAAAGGGATTATTTGTGCAATAGAAAATGATTACCCTGCAAGTGTTCAAGAAGAACCAACACCTGTAGGAAGTGGGTACAAGTGATTCCTAGCAAGGCTTGGGGGCCTGATGGTAGGGAATTGGGGCTGTTGGTCAGTGTTTCCAAACCTCCCTGATCTGACTCACCTTTAATTAATGGGACATTAATTAAACTACACGGGTTACTAGGCCTCTCGGAAGAAGCTCCATTCAGTAGGTCTGGATGGGGTCGGGAATATTTTCTTAAGGGATCCCGATGAATCTATCTCCAGGAATGTGAGGAAGCCCTGGAGTCTGACCTCTGACGACCCTTTTAGTCCTCAGGCTCCCATTTGGCTAAAGTCCCAGAGCTTACTGACTTGCTCCATAACAATTTCAGTTACGTGAAATGAGCTTCTCGAATGAATTTTTATGCCAGTAGAGACATATCAACTAATCATATTCCCTGTGGCAAGAACCTTTCAAAATCGTTTCCTTCAAGAAGACATCAACTTAAGGTTATAATAAAATAACCTAATTATGTTTAATTTTCTTAACGGCTAAAATGTGGTGATTTATGGACTTAGTGGAGAAGAACCTGTGCCTATGAAATCAGTGAGATGTTCTAGGGTGTCCCTGGGGCCCAAGGATATGCTGGCAGCTGTAGGTTGGGTGGCAGACTTGCTCCTGGAGGAAGAACCTGGCTGAGATGAAAATGATCCTGCCCCAGTCCCTAAGAGGGCTGAGCAGTATGGCCAGCCCAGTGGCCCCTTTTGAAAAGATACTAGCCTTTCTCACATTTCCGAGGATCAGAGATGGAGAGCAGGGACTTGTAACCAAATTTAGTTTTAGATGAGTGCTTTTTAAAATTAGTAACAGAAATTCTATCCTCCCACCACCTGCATGCTTCTTCCTGCAGGAGGAAAGGCAGGTGTGCAATCTGCTGGCCTGGGAGGAACTGGGGCTCGCTGGTCTGGTCTGTAACTGTGTCCTAGGGTTTGGAAAGTGCTGGCCTGCTGGAGTAGGGGTGTCGAACTCAATCAGAGAAGGGGCCAAAATCTAAAATCCAGCCTAAATCACGGGCCGAATGGTTTACTGAACAGTCATAGACTGTCATTGTGATGGAAACGCAGTGGAGTGCAGTGATGACAGCGCGGTGCGGGCCACATTGCAAGGCCTGGCGGGACGGATTTGGCCCTCGGGCCTTGTGTTTGACACATGTGTGCTGGAGGCAAAGACCAACAGTAGTTAGCATATTAATGCGAAAGTTCCATTAAGGCTAACGGACTGATATTCAGCAGGGCTGAATAATCGGCATAATATTGCTCTGCTGTTGGCCAAATGGCTCATGGCAGTCCCCTAACCTGATAATCCTTTTACTGTTTACCAGACTTTACCTTTGATATGCCTGTTTGCATCCCTAAAGGGCAAATGTGTATTCAAGTAAATAAAAGCCAGACGGGATCAAGTTTTCAGGTTAGCTTCTCTGCTAGAGGGAAATTATCCACCTGGCTCCCCCACGATTTCTAAATTCAAATTTCTTGTCTGGTGTATTCATTTGTGTGTCAGCCTTTTCTTCAGATCCTGAATCCTAGCTGTGCTGGTTGCGGCTTCACACTGGGTCAGGGAATGTCCTGGCAGTAGAGTTTCCTGAACTCATTTGGTCACATGGGGATTCTGATTCTGTTGTGCTGAGTGAAGGCTGAGATCGGCCTTTCAACAGCCTCCGGGATGCTACTGTGGGTCACGCTTTGAGTAGCAGTGACTTGGATGCTGTAAGAATCCCAAACATCAGCAGTGGAGCTGCCAGTGACGAGAGGAGGGAGAAGGAGAAGTCCAGAGGAAGAGAAAGGCCAAGAAAAAAGGGAGGGGGTGGAGCTCCTAGGGCCTCCAGTCAGATGGGATGGTCTGGGATTCACCTGAGGACAGCACAGGCCTGAAGAAATAGTTGGGCCTTCACTCTCTGCTTGCCCAATAGAATCACCTGAAGAGCGCTGAAGGGGAATTCTGATTTAATTCATCTGAGGTTTGGTCTGAGCAGTGGGATTTTGCAAAAGCTCCCCAAGTGGTCCTAATGTGTATTGAGGTGATCATCTGCTTCTCTTGGGTCTGGAGATCTTGGGAGAATGGTCCCAGAGGCCTCGGACAAGCCCTGTGTCCGTGCAGAGGGAGTCCAAGGGGAGCCCTTGAGTGGAAGTGGAGAAAGTCAAACGCAGGTCCTGTGGTATTTGTACCTGCGGGAGAACGGCATGCTGGGGAATAGAGAAAGGATATGACTTTTGTGCAAATGGTTTCCCACAGCTCACTCAGCTTTGAGATTGTCCCTGAGGAGTTGGCTCATGGGTTCGCCTGCCTGTCTCAGAGGGGTGGGCCTCTGCCGGCGCCATTAGGCCCTGGAGAGCACCTGCTCCAGGCAGAAGACAGGCAGCTGCTCGGGGTTCGGTAGTTCCCCTGAAGGAGAAGTGGGCTGAGGGGGGAATGGCTCTGTGGGTGTGGGGTGGGGAGAGGTCTGCGGTCCAGGTGGGCGCTGCCGCTCTGTACCGGGAAGCTGGGCAGTGCACTCTCTCTCGGCAGTTGATAATTTTCAGCCTTGGCTCAGCCCTGGCCTGGACCAGAGGTGGAGCTCGGTGCAAGGTGAAGTCACGGGGAGCAGAACCCAAGAGCCTGGTAGAGGGCGATGCTGGTCTGCTGAGAGGAGACCTGAGTGGCCCAGAAGGAAGACAGACAGACAGAGGCAGGGAGAAGAGGAGGAAGGGGATGACCATGGTCTCGGCAGTCCTGTGATACAGGTCCCCCTTCACCTGGGCTGCCCGGGCTGGGGTTCTGTTCCTCGTACCCCAAAGATCTTCGTGAGGGACACCCAGGGGTTAGGGTGTGGGATGAACATTGCATTTTGCAAGTCAGACCGTGTTTATATTTCTTGTATTTTTTTATTTTTTATTTGCCTTCTTTTCATAAGAACGATAAGTATTTTCAGAATTAAATTCCATGAACATATTTAGTACTGTCTTCTATTTCTGTTAATACCTAGTATGAGTTTTTTCAATTCAGAGTTTGAAAGTCTAATTTTAGACATGAATGTGTAAACCCTGACAGCTCTCCTGAGAAGAACCAAGCACAGGAGCCCTCCTGGGAACGGGCGGGCCAGTGGCCGGTACCTTAATGGAGGCGAGAAGCCGAAGAGGAGGGGAGCTTCCAGGGTTCAGGGGCCTCCCTCCTTGACCAGCTCCTGCCCACCGAAGCCTCCCCTTGAGTACCGGTTCTTGAGGGGTGTCACTTCTTTTGGTCTCCTTTCCTCACGATAGTATGAGGAGCTGGGACCAGGGGCTTTCTAAGACCCAGTGCGCTGTGATTGCCAGGCGTGTAGAGGGCACTGGACTCCGGTGAGGGCCCTCAATGCCAGGAGAGGCCTCAGTTTCCTGGTGTGCCAGATGCTGGCCTGCCTGCTTTTCCTTTTCATAGTGGCATCTACCTCTGTCTTCCTACTCTTTCCTGCCCCACTGCCTCTCTCTCTATGCACCTAGACGGCTTGGAAAAGAAAGGATAAAGGAGCCCTAGCCGGTTTTTCTCAGTGGATAGACCATCAGCCTTCAGACTGAAGGGTCCTGAGTTGGAGTCAGGTCAAGGGCACGGACCTCAGTTGCAGGCTCCTCCCTGGCCTGGGCCTTGGTCAGAGCTCGTGCAGGGGGCAACCAATCGATGTGTTTTTCTCACATCAATATTTCTCTCTGTCTTTCCCTCTCTCTTCTACTCTCTCTAAAAAACAATGGGAAAATAGCCTTGGGTGAGGATTAAAAGAAAAAGAGAGAAAAGAAAGAAAAAAGGAGAAAGAATAGAGGGAACCCACCCAGGCAAGGAAGCCAGGCCGCTGAAATCAAAAGCAATTTCAGCTCGTTCTCATTACCCCGTTCAATAGCTGTGTTCCCCACAGCTCACTGGTGGATGTGTCACTCAGTGCACGCCAGCATTTCATTATTTCATTATTGATCATCCACCTACTGGGAACCCAGGCTGCAGGGAGAGGCGGCTCATGCAGTCTGTTAGTCCGATGCATTCATTGATTGGATGTCTTCCCAGTGCAGAGCTGGTCCCTGAATTACAGAGGGCAGGGCTGGTGGAGCCCGATAAGCCATCTGCTCCACCCTGGACTCTATAGATGGCAGCACTTCCATGGAGAGAGTACGTGACTTGCTTAAGGTCACACAGCGGGACTCGGGCCAGATTTCAAGACAGCCTGTCACCAGTTCCTTGTGCTTCCCACCCCACCCTGTGGCTGTAGGAGGGTGAGGATGACGGGTTCGTTTGTATGAGCATTGAGTGAAGGAAAACAGACATAGTCTCCTTCTGTGCTCCAAATTAATAAGGAGCTCAGGTGAGGGGGAGGAAGACAAATAGCAAAGTCATTTTTAGAAAGTGTGGGAGATAAACTTTTAACTGCAAATGGTGTTCACATTAGGAACACGGGGGAAGATCTTTTGGGTTTTCTTGAGGGAACGGAGTCTTTCTTCAATTGTTTTTCCTTCCCTATTATATTGTTCTTCCATCCACGCTCTCTCTCATCAGCACACAACACTGTTCTGCAATTTCTCTTCTCCTTGACATATTTATCACTTTACTTTCATAGTATGCGATAAGTCTCGGTTTACACAGCCTTTAAAGCAGCTGTTTTTAATGCAAGAGGACATAGCAAGTCTTAAGCCGCCGCCCTCCCCCCAATACCATTGACTGGGGCCATCTGGCTCGAAAACGCTTCCATTTCCTCCCTGGAGAAGCTTCTCTCCACTTTCTACCTTTGAAAAGTGACACAGGAATGAAATAGGTTGACATTTTGAAAACAAGAAAACAGTGACCAAAAGAATGTATTTTCCCATTTCAAGTTAAATTCCTCAAGCTAGATCATTTGACATTGAGCGTTGGCATTTGTAAGCATGGGTTGTTTCCACATATTTGACTCTAACTCTGTACAAGAATCAGTTAACTCTTCTGATTGAAATGGAAGATGGTGCTAACTGTGCTCTTGAAATTTAATTCTAAAATTACTTGTGTTATCGTTCTTAAGAAAAGAAGGCATTTTTGTTGATTTCTCTTGACAACTGAAACATAAATATCTCGTGTCTTTCATGGAACGGCCTCTGTGGCCACACTGCTCTGAGGGTCTGGAGGGCCCCTGGGTGTTGTCGGGTATGAATGCTGCTGCTTTTCAGGAGGAGCAGATAAGCTGTGTTGTTGCTTCTGAGCAGGAGGCACCATAGTGTCCCCTTCGAATCTAGGCTGCAGGACTGGGAGGGGTGTCATGCTGTGTCTGATGGCCCTTTGTGGAAAGGGAGATAATTATTCTGCCCTGAGTGTCTCTTGATTAAAAGTCAACCCATTATTTGAGATTTGTGCTTGCTTGATCTTTTCCTAGTTTGCTCGTTATCTGTCAATATCTGTGTAGGGAGAAACCTATTTGTATCTGAAATAAGATTCATTTATTATCCCAAGTAAGAGAAGAGGTTGAGATGGGAAGTGGATATGAATGCTCCGTTTCTCCCCTAAAACAATAAAACGGATTGGAGACAGTCCCCCGGGTGCTCGCTGAGGGATGGGGCCAGCCTCACACCCAGCCTGGCAGCCTCTCAGGACCAGTGCGAGGGCTTAGGGGTGTTCGGAGAAAGAGTTCAAGCTAAAGCTCCATCTTCCTTACATGTGGGAGCACAGGGCGCAGCCCCTCACACAGATGCTCTCATAGTCAAGGTGGAAACTGATAGAGCTGGAGGCCTTGCTCAAGGTCACACAGCTGAGCTAGGACTTGAACCCAGAGGCCCTAACTCCCACATCACTGTCCTTCCACCAATCCCAAGTACAAATGGGATTCGCTTACAAGTGTTCAGTAATCTGTCCCTTCTGGAATCTCAGATCCCTTAGGGGGCATCTGAATCGCTTCCGCCTCTCTTCATGTACATTAGTATCAGGGCAGAGAATGAGCCAGTGCTCATGGACGCGCTGGTATTATCTGTGGCACAAGATGAAGCGTGTGACTCCTCTTGGTTTCCGAATTGGAACAGCACTTACCCGTACTGAACCACCCCCACCAGGGGGCCCGCCGGGCCAACATCCAGAGCCTGAGCGACGTCAGCCAGGAACTGCTTCTGGATTCGGAAGCGCCGCCCGCCGATGCCCGCGCTCCCGTCGATTAAAAACGCCAGGTCAACCCTGCAGTCTGAGGAACGGAGGAGGGCCTGTTACTCTGATCTCTCATTGCATTTACCTGTGCCTGCTCTCCCCCCTCCTTCTCCACCAGAGCTCCCTGAGGTTCAGTGAAAAGCAGGTAAAAAGAAGTAGCAAGATGCAGGGTATATCCACTTATTTACATCCAATACTGGGCACCCTGGTCCTGGGTGGGTGGGCCAGAGCTCTTACCACCGCTGTTTTAGAATTCTCGGTTTCAGCCATAATTACAGACTTCAGAGCAGGGCCCTCCAGTCAAGCCTGGGAAGGCCCTCAGAACGTGTCCTACCCTGTTTTCCCGAAAATAAGACAGTGTCTTATATTAATTTTTTCTCCCAAAGTTGCGCTAGGTCTTATTTTCAGGGGATGTCTTATCTTTCCATGAACTAGGTCTTATTTTTGGAGGATATCTTATTTTCGGGGAAACATGGTAGGCTCTGACCATAGAAGTGCAGACCCCAGATATGGGATTTAAAAAATATATATATTGTTTTTTGTTTTTTTTTTTACAGAGATGAAGAGAGAGGCATAGAGAGTTAGAAACATTGATGAGAGACAATCATCAATCAGCTGCCTCTTGCACACCTCCCACTGGGGATGTGCCCGCAGCCAAGGTACATGCCCTTGACGGGAGTTGAACCTGGGACCTTTCAGTCTGCAGGCTGATGCTCTATCCACAGAGCCAAACCAGTTTCTGCCAGATACGGGATTTTACTCTCGGGAGTCTGTAGTCTTTTCCTCTCCATCTAACTTTTTAGAAGTATATGTTGGGTCTTTATAAAGGTGGGAAAGAATCCTCAAAGCCAATGCTGAGCAGCAGGAATTTCAGGATGAGAAATTGGTAGCAATCTGCCCCCTCACTCCTCTGGGTGAGGCAACCATGGAATTACTACCCGATGCCAGTGCTCATTTGTAGCCGCCTTAGATGTCCTCCTGTCGTTCAGCTGCGATGATGAGCAGGACAGTTCTGTCCGGTGCCTCTGGACCTCTGCGCATATTTGAAGGTTATGATGGAGGAGGGGAGGACAGTGGGGCTGCCAGCTACTTCAGCCTTTAAATGCTAATCAGAAATGGTGGACAGCCACACACACCGATAAAAGTTAGTGTCGTCTTTGCTCTTGGCTGAAGTGATATCCTCTCAGTATGTTTAGACTGATTATTCTGTGCTGATCAGAATTTCTTAGGGGAGGTAGACAGCCTTTTGATGAATAAAAAATGAGGAATGAATTATTTAATGACTGCAATTTAGGAAACAACATATTTCAAAACCGAGTTTGATGGGGAGAAGAAGAGGCAGTAAAGACTGGCATTCCTGGGCTGGAGGAGTGAGGGTAGGTGGTGCCGAGGCCCAGACAAGCCTGGGTCTCTCTCAGCTGCTGCGTGGTTACCATGGGGCTGCTGGGCAGCTCTTCGCTGCGTGGCATGGGCAGTGTGTCCCTGTGGCCAGAGGATGAGGAGCTTTGTAGGCAGCAAGGGGTTTTTATGTGTTTTTGTTGTTCTTTTTGTTTTTAATAAAAGCAAGAAATGGGCATGAGTTGACACAGTTTTAAAAGCAAATTGAGGCTGAAACCAGTTTGGCTCAGCGGATAGAGTGTCGGTCTGCAGACTGAAAGATTCCAGGTTCGATTCCAGTCAAGGGCATGTACATTGGTTGCGGGCACATTCCCATTACGGGGTGTGCAAGAGGCAGCTGGTCGATGATTCTCTCTCATCGACGTTTCTAGCTCTCTCTCCCTCTCCCTTCCTCTCTGTGGAAAATCAATAAAATGTATTAAAAATAAATAAATAAAAGCAGAATTGATGAGAACTATTTAATAAAGAGAGATCACTGAATTGGCAGGTTAAGGGGAAAAGTTCCATGTGAGAATGTGCTTTATTTCCTTGCAGTGGTTCATGGCAATCCCAGCCAGAGAAGTGGGCTTTGCCAGGGACCTCTGTGGGCCTGGCTGGCTCCGCTCCAGCTGCAGTTGGTGCCTCAGCTCATTAGTGGATCTTGCAAACTGTTAACTTCCTTTTTGCCTGGATAGTGCCTGCTGACTCTTCCTGTTCAGCTGGCCTGCCCTGTCCTTGCTGCCCCCAAACTGCTTCTGCCTAAGCATGACCCCTGGCATGAGGATTGGAAGGAGCAAATAAGTCAGGAAGTAGAGATGAAAGATGCCACTAAAGCCTGGGATAAAGCAAAAGAGAAGGGGAACTGCTATGTGGCTTGTGGGCTCCTTGCCTAGGCCTGGGCTTGCAATGTGAATTGCTGCCAGCAGGTGGCACTGGTGCTCTTCAGGGCTTGCTGCCCACTGGCGCCTGTGGTTTGCTGGAAACAGGCTCCACCCAGACCGTAGCTGATCTTTTAGAACTCCTCTTTAACAAGGTCTCCAGGTGGTTCAGGGGAACATCCAAGTTTGAGAAGTAACTCCTGGAGAGGGCTCGCCTTCAGATGTCAGCTGAGCAGTTCAATGAACCTTTTAAAATGATCACTGTTTTTTGGTGTGTGTATGTGTGTTTTAGTAACTATTAATTAGAGCAAGAGCCAAAGGAGATTTTGTTCTAAAATGCATAAAGTAGAATACGTGGATTTTGTAGACCATTCCCCCCTTATTTCTTATGTTTTTGAACTGTGTCTCGGATAGGCATGTTCATTTTGCAGCTAGGTTTTGAGGAAGTGAGGTGGCTTTCTATTTGAGTAGTTCTCTTCGCTTCCTAGCCTGATGGCTGAATTGAGGTCATCTTTGTGTGTCTCCCTCCCCTCCCCCTTCCCCAGAATGATCTAATGACAGTGGTTCTGTCTCAGGGCACGTGCTCACTGAGACCTAGTGGCTTTCTCATATTGAGATGAGATCAGTACTAAAGGGTGGAAGTGGGATATGAAATGTTGAGCATGAGCGATTTACTGTGGTAGAGATTGGAGGACTAGAAAGAGAAGGTAAGATATGTCGTCTATAGGAATCAATTTATCAGTTTTCTTAATTGCTTTGGTTTTCTGCAACAAGGTTCAATTTTATTGATTAATGCCTTGTGTTGCCATATAAATACACGAGGCCAGTGTTTCTAGGTAAGTGTCAGTCGCTTAGGCAGCTTCAGCGAATAAAGGTGACTGGGAAGCGCTCTGGGCTGTGCTTGTCAGGAGTTACTGTGCGAAGTCACCACTGGATTTGGGGGCCTGGCCTTCTGCATTTCTAACAAGCAATGTCGATACTTCTGGTCCCCAGACCACACTTTGAATAGCAAGAGCTAGGCTCAGATTCAGTAGGTCTGAGGCAGGAATTTGTCATCTTTAATTTTTAAAGATTTCTTCTGATGGTTGTCATACACTGTGGGGTTGAGACTCACAGCCCAGTGGTGGCTGACTCGTAGTAAACTTCTGGGGGAATTTGCCGATGCTCTCCTTGGCTTGCACACCCAACTCCCCTCCTGGTTTTCCTCTTTTCCTCTGGTCCCTCCTTTCTACTATCCTCAGGTGGCCTCTCCTTCACCTATTTAGTGTTAAAGTTTATCAGGTGTAAGTTCTAGGTCACATTGCCTTTTTTCATAGGCTTGGTTTTGAACCATAGCTCATCATCTTCCAACTCTAAATTTCCGGCTGGGCTGTTCTTTCTGAATGTTGTATCAGGGTAGTCTGGGTAGTCAGCTCTCAGTGTTTTGCAGAAGATAAACGAACTTAAATGGCCTCCCTGCCTCAACCTGCCCTGTTCCCAGTGGTCCTCAGGGCAGTACCTCTACCTAGTTGCTCTGATCACTTTTAATTGCCCATTCTCCTCCTCCAGTCCTGTAGATGCTCCCATCTTTATATCTATTGAATCTGCTCTTTCTCTGCAACTCTGAGCTCTGCCTACTATCCTCTCCACTGGCCAGCCTCCTCTTCATATGCTCTTGTGTCCCTATTCTGCCCTGTTGCCATAGTGATGTTTCAAACGTCTGATCCTCTCCCCCTCAAGCACACAGAAAGTTTAAATCCTTCAAAAACTTCCCTTTCCCCTTAGAACAAAGTGACAGGAGAGGGGAGGTAAGCAGAGCCGAGGTTGGAAAGAGGCAGGTTTGGGTGGGAGTGAGTGGGAAGAGAGGAGCCAACAGATGAGATGTCGGAGTCACTCCCGGCTTCTCGTTGTTCATTAACTCACTCGGATCTCCCTGGGAGACGGGGTCCAGAGGCTGTGTGCTTGTTTCTTCATTCAGGACAAATCCTGGAAAGAGCAGCAAACTCTTGGTGATTCGGAAGCACAGGAAGCTTCTGGTCTTACCCGAGGGATGGGGACACAATGGATATTCGCACCCAGCTCAGGGGGCCGGCTTACTGCTAACTGTGCTCTTCTCCTCACCACCCCCATCGGAAGAGATAAGAGGGAATGAATATTGACTGACTGCCTACTGAAGGCACAGTTGGTGCTCACAGGGATTGGAAGTCACACTTTGAGTTCTGTCCCCTCCTGTGAACTCACTCTGCTTGAGCCTCAGTTTCCTTATCTGAGAGCCTGAAGTGCTTCGCCCCTGTGGTTTATCCCTCTGCAAAGCCCTGGAAACCTCCAGGGGCGGGCCTGCGCCTCGCTCATCATGAACCTTCACGGTGCCCACCACCTGCAAGCCCTCAGCGGACATTTGGTGACTGAGTCAGTGAACAAAGATGAGTGAGACACAAGGAGGACCATCCTACGGGGTGGGATGTAGACTGGAGGGGCCGAGAAAAGGTACAAGTAACTCAAACAAGAGGATCTAAAATGCGGCTCCTCTGAGTAACAGTGCGAAACGGCCTTGTGCTCTGAGCGGCTGTAGGACCTGAATTTCAACCGCAGGGTTGTGTGTGTTTTTTAGGAGCCATTTGCATGGCAGCCAAGATCACACATGTACCGTTTAAGGGATTAAAGACAGCACATAAGCACTCTCTTAGGCTCGCTAAGGCCAGTGAGCCTCCCAGGCAGAGGAAAACTTGCACTGGGAGTGGGTTTCCCTGTTTTGAGGATGCTCAGGACACCCCCAGCCTCCCCGTTGGGCTCTGCCCACTCCTGGTGCAGTGAGCTTGCTCCCGGCTTGTTAGTTTTTCCAACTTGCAGAGCACCTGATTCCATCTTCCCATTAAGGGTCGGCATGCTCTTCTCGCTTCCTCACATCGTTAGAGAGCTCACCGGGTGTCTTCGGGCCTTTCTCAGCCAGGAGCCTCTCAGGAAACTGCCCCAGACCCCTCATTGGAGGGAGGGAAGGAAACGGAAGTCCCTGGCTGAGTCCTCTCCTCTACCTCTGTCCCCCCTCTTGCACCGAGAGCCGGAGTCCGGGTTTATTGCTGCCGTTTCACACACGTGAGGCAGCGAACAGTGACCAGCGTGCCTTCCCTGAAGGGGAAGCCTCAGAACCACTTGCAGAGCAGGAAGGGGAAATGGAAGGAAGTCAGTGTGTCCGGAGGGAGAGGGCCTACATCCCCTTTGGGGGCAGGGGACTGCCTCCCTCTGCTGTCTTCAGCCTGCTTTTCCGCTTTATTACAGCATCCCCCTCAGCCCAGGCCCCTGTGGGAGTTCCCAGGCCCCGAGGGGGGGGTGGGGTGGGGTGAAAGCGCCTGGCCTCTGGGCCCGGCTGGGTATGGGCCTCCCTGGTTCTGAGTCCTGTGTGTCACCATCGGGTCTGGGGAGGAGGTGGGCTGTACAGTTACCTGCTTCCAGAAGGACCGATCCAGGTTTCCACATGCCCGTGTCCCCTGGTTTTCAAAGTAAAAAGAAACAAACTTGTTATTTGGATGAAACCAGCAGTCTCTCCAGTGATCCCTGCTCCCTCCCCTCAGGATGATCACATTTTCCAACTGCGTCAGGAGGTTCAGTGAAGGGCGAGGGGGCAGACTTTTGGATGAAGCAGCCAGAAACGTGTGGGATTTTCTCATGGAAAGGTCTGAAGCCAAAGACAAAAACACTTTTGCCCTTTTCTTGCTCTCCATTGTGCACGAAGGATCATGGGAAAGTGGGAATCCTGGGATTCAAGGGGACCTAAACGGTCATTCAACCCAACCCCCCCCCCCCCCAGCATGCTTCTGCAGCACCCTCACCAAAGCAAGTGGATAGCTAGTGCTTGAATGCCTCCAGAGATGGGGAACTCATTACGTGCACAACCCAAGTAGTGAATTCTTCCTGGGACTATGGAGACTTTGAGAAAAGCTTTCATTGTAGCTGAAATCTGTATCCGCCACCCATCTCTCCGCACCAGTTAAACACACAGTGTGTACCCAGCATCGTTCCAGGCACATTCGCCTCAGCCGCCCGTCTGTTTGTGTTCTCTTCCTTGGAGAACCGTGGCCCCTTCGGGGAGCAGGCACTACGTTCCTGAGGCTCTGCTTCTCACCGAGCGCCTCCAGCAGAACAAAGCCAGTGGCCCCGGCATTCCTTCCGCAGTAAAATGTTTAACGCTCGCCGCCCCCTGCACCCAGGCTGGTGCTGGCTGATACCGAGGAAAGGGCGGCTGGGAAGGGGGGATTCCTACTCCAAAGTCCCTGACCTGTTTGGGGGCCGGGGGCGGGGGGAGGGAAATCATGGTTGAGAGGGGCTTGGAGGTAACACTGGCATATTAGGAAGTCTCAAAAAGATACCCAAACAGCTGTTTTCCTCCCTCTCTTCCTCTTTTCTCCTTCCCTCCTTCCCTCCCTCCCCCCCCCTCCCTCCCTCCCTCCCTCCCTCCCTCTTTCCCTCTCTCCCTTCCTCCCTTACTTTCCCACTCCCCAACCCACCTCCAACTCCGAAAGCCCAAAGCTAAGGTATGATAAACGGTCTCATTTCTCAGAGACCATCCCTGCTGCTGCATGCTGGAAGTATTGACACACTCAAAAGCAGTGGGTTTAAGATGGCAGGCGATTCTGAAAGTCACTCTGTGCTCTGGCACATTCCGATTTCATGGTGGGAGCGGAGTTTAATGTAGCTCAGCCATTAACCAGGCGGATGACCTTGAGCAAGTCACATGCCCTCTATGAACCTCCATTCCTTTGTAGATAACACTGGCAGGTTGAGTGAGATGATTGCCAGGTTCAAAATATTTAGGATTTACATGTTCAAACACTCCGCTGCTTCAACCTTATCACTCTATTGCCACCTACTGGTAAAAATATGCACTTTGCCCTTTCCCTTAAGAAAGTAAATAAAAAGGTGCTGGTGACATCTGTTTTTGCCCAAGGCTGTCAGCACCTGGAGGTTATGAAGAGTTAGGATTCTGGGTGCTGTTGCTTTCGCTGGAGATAGGCCGTTTCCATGCCTCCGCCTGTCCTGTTGGTGCCACTTCCATTTATTTGGGATGGGTTTGAACCAAGTCACTTTTACCCAAACGCCGAGGGCTGGGTAATATTTGGACAGCTGAGACCTGGTGCTTTTGGACTTGGTTGTAATGAGAAGGAAGCACACTTGGTAGAAGGTTTGTATTCCTGTGCAGAGGCACAGGGCGGTGTGGAAAAAGAAGTTGGAAGACCCATCCCAGGTCTGCCCCAAACCAGCCAGGCACTTGTGGGACTCGCCCGCCTTCTCTGACCTTAAGTCTCCCCGGGGAAGCTGAAGTCAGAGAGACTTGTGCTCGGCCAGCGTGGCTCAGGGGTAGAGTGTGGACCTGTAAACCAGGAGGTCACGGTTGGATTCCCAGTCAGAGAACGTGCCTGGGTTGCAGGCTGGATCCCTCGTGTGGGACATGCAGGGGGCAGCCGATCCATAATGTTCTCTCATCACTGATGTTTCTCTCTCTCTCCCTCTCCTTTTCTCTACAAATCAATAAAAATACGTTTTGTTTTGTTTTTTTAAAGTAGGGCCTAGAGATAGGTCTCGTTTCCAACCGTGCCCTGGCCGTGCCTGATTCCAGTGGCAAGGCCGAGGCTGCCAGCTGGGGCCTCTCATGCAGACCAGCCCCGTGAGAGCCCTGTGGTGTCTGGACTGGCAGGAATTTTCTCTTGGACACAGAACAGACAGAGCCAGGAGACATTTTCTAGAGGCTAACGCACCTCGGGTGACCTGGGTTGAGCGGCAGAGGCCCTCAGCGTGCGGGGAGGGAGTGTTGGCAAAGGAAGCGGGCGGGGGTGCTGAGCAGTGGGCAGCGGGGCCAGGCTGACACCGTCGCCCGGCAGGCTTCTGGATAGCAGCTCCCGAGCGTCTGCTTTTGGTACCTGAGGGGATTACCCGGGGCCCGCTTGATCCACATGCAGCCAGCAGTCTGCTTTCTTTCCCTCATTTTGCCCCTGATGAGAATGCCCTGGTTCAGGTTTTCCTTGGAAGCCAGCTGAGCTCTCTGTGGTGGGCCCTCCTTCTGGGGGTTGCAGAGGAGGCAAAGCTCCTGGCCAAGAGGACAGGAGGAGGGAGTGCCCCGCGCTTGGCTGCCTGAACACTCCCCGGGGCCTGGTGAGGACTAAAATGGCCTTGGAGTCCTTGCCCCGCCCAATGAGCAGATTCCTAAGCCCTTTGTCGAGGACAGCAGCGCCAACGGACGGACGGACGGATGGACGGACGTAATTGGGAAGCTCGCAGAAGCTGCTGGTCCTGTCCGCGGGACCTCATGGAGTCCCTGCTCCAGTTGGCATCAGAGCTAAAGAGAACCTACAGTCTCTTTAGGGGTCTTTCAACATGTGGAGGACAGGCAGGTATCGCCCACAGTGGTCTGCAAACTGCAGCTGGCGAGCCTCGGTTTGTTGCTCTGTTGACTAATGAGTTTGCCGACCACTGTCCTAGCAGAAGACAGACCTGCTCCCTTCCCTTGGAGGTCTGGGCCCCCATCCCAACGCCCTGGGGCTGCAAAGGGAACAGTCCTTCCATCAAGTCTGTGAGCTCAGGGCCCAGAGTTAGCGGAAGCCTCTGAGGTCACTCAATCCCCCTTCTAATCGCTCCAGCTTCACCATCAGGAGAGCGCTCCGTCCCTCTGCGGTGCCAGGGCTGGCTCAGACCTGGAAGGGCACACAGAGGGAACGGAGGGAGCCAGGGAGAGGGTAGTGCAGAGGAGACTCCGGGAGCAGAGGGGATGTGCTTCTGTTCCTCACCTTCCTCACCGCTGGAAGTACCAGGGCACACGGAGCTCTGCCTTTCCCGGGAAAAGATAAAAACTTCTCTGTTTGCCCAGTGCCTCAGGCACAAGCCCCAGAGAGTATCCCTTTTCAGGTCCACAGGCGTCAGTTACTGAGTCCTGAGGAATTTCTTACTAAACCCCCCACAGAACTGCCTCCAGGGAACCGCGCGGAGGGAAAACCTTGCTTATGTAAGGCTTCCTTGCTTTCCTTACAAGTTTCTTTACAAGCGGGGCCCTTGGGCTGTATCTTTTGTTGGCATAACCTGGTGGAATGCTTTCTGTCCAAATCCAAATCAAATGGCAAGGGTTTGGAAAGACAAAACCCGTGTAAACACACTTAACTTTCGTCAGCCAGAAAGGTGAGGGCAGGCTCTTACCTGGGCTGGCACGGGGGCTGTTCTGGCTGCTTGTGTCGGAGGCGGTGGGCCAGGGATCTGTAATAACATTTGACTGGTCAGAGCGTGAATGTTAATCTAATCGCTCTCCTCCTTCCCGTGATTCTAACCTAATAAGACATGACCAAGGCCAGACCCAAGGTAAAGCTTTGTCCTTGGGCGGTCTGAACCTGCCCCAGAGGAAGCATTGAAATGGAAAAGAAAGAAAGAAAGAAAAAGGGTTTAATTCAAAGCACTATTCCAGGTAATAATAACCCTTGTATTTCACTTGTTTTATGAAAGTACCATATTTTTATACTTCATTATTACAATAATTCTCCTCAGTTGTGCCACTCCCAAGGAGGTTAAAGTAATCCTTCAATAGACACGTCACTTAACATTGAGCAATTTGCTTAAACGGTGTTAACGTGGCATTGATGCAAAGAGCGTTAGTGCTCAGTGATTCTTAAAGGTACACAGTGGGTTATCCTTAATTACTCTGAGAGAGAATCAAATATGCTTAAGCATTCATTATTTATTGGGCAATTTCTCTGAAGCAAAGGAGGAGGGAGATGGGAGAGGTGGGGGTTCTGTAAAGAGAAATGCAAAATCCCTTTGCGGGGGAGAGGGGCCACGTAAAAACCAGCAGAGGGGAAGACCAAGCTTCATGGAGGGGCCATGGAAAACCATCAGCTTCTCTTGCAATCAGATCCATGTGCCATCCATTTCCCATTCCTGTTGTCTTTGTTATTTGGACACAAGTAAAACTAGCTAATTATAAAGACAACACATGCTTACTGTAAAAAATATACTAAGGATAGTAAGAAATCACCTGTAATGTAATGAATCCCTGTATTCGAGTGTACAGTCTATACTGGTATACAGTTTTGGCTTCTAGAGTTAGATTCCCTTTTCTGTGCTGTGTTCTCACCCACAGGACACAGTTATGAGCATGAGATGGTGCCCAGGCTGTTCTGTAGCCGCTGCTTTGACCTCCCAGGCTGTCCCAGGCTAACCTTCTGTCAGTAAGTGCACCTCGTCATCAAAATTTTAATAGCTGTATAGTAGCTCCATTACTGGTCTGATGATGGACAGTTAAACTGTTTCCGTTTAGTTTTCTATGATGAACAGCATCTGTGTCCTGGCTTCTTTATGTCCTTGGCTGGTAATTACCTGAAAATACGTTCCTGTAAGTGCGAATTCTGGGTCAGGTCTCCACACGCTTGCCATAATTGTGTGTGATCAATTTCCAGTGTGAATTGGTGAAAATGACATCGTATTGCTTAATTTGCATCTATTTTATTCCTGGTGGGGTTTGAACGTCTTTTGTTATATTTATTGGCCACTTACAGTTCTTCCGCTTTAGCTTTGCCTGGTCATGACCTTCACCCATTTTTCTTTTGCAATGTTTGTTTTCCTATTTGTAAGACTGGATTTTAGGAAGAACTTTCTCCAGACACGTTAAGGGAATTAAACCTTCAGAGACGAGATAAACGTTGGTAGACAGGGAAGTTGCATGAGGAAGGGATGGGCAGTTAGAGAAGCTGGTCTCCTTCCTGTGCAGAGTTCACCACTTCCTTCTCCTTTCTAACAGCTGTCAGAGGGTGGAGTAGGAGGTGATCAGAGCCATTACTATGCCTTGCCGTTAGGTGGTGCTCTGCTTCCTTCATTGGTCTACCCTTCCTTGTAGAGGCATTTAACAGGCTAGATTAGCTGAAGCAACCATAGAGCTTCTTAATACAAACCCGACCAGGAAAGCAATGCTGGGCAAAGCCACTCCACATTGCAGACCTGGTGGATTCAGCTGACTCTGCAGGTGGGCCTGGAGGGATTTTTCCATCTTCTCCAGAACTTTCCTCAGCCTATCTATGGATATGGTTCTCTAGGCTACCCCCCTCTGGTCCTGGGATGCAGCTCTGCAGCCTATTGACTCCAGTGGGTGCCGATAGTCTTTTGCCTCCACCTGAAGAACAGCCTCACTCCTGCCTGGGCGAGGCGGTCTCTGTCACTCTGGCTCTTGGGACCTCTTTCCCCAACCTTGAGTTGTTTCTCAGTGTCTTGTTAGCTTTGCACATTCCTGGATCAATAAGGGGCTATGATGAGGCCTTGGTGTCCAGCCCCATCTTCCTCAGAGCCCTTCCACCTACATCAGCTCCTCTTCCCCTGTCTTTTCCTGCCACAAACTTTCTACTTTCTACTAAAACCCATCCAAGTTCCTACGTCCCATCTGAGAGGCAGCTCTGTACCTCCTTGTAGAGCAAAGATGAGTCATGGACCCCAAATGCAGATTGCTCCTGTCCCACCTGCACACTTCTCACATGTCCTAAGCTGAAGCGACCTGCTACAGGGATCCTGGTGGGATGTGTCCACCAATGCAGCCCAAGAGCCTAGAACAGTGTCTGACACATAGTAGACCTCAATAAACATTTGTCGAATAAATAAAATGAATTAGATTTTACTGGAATGCCCTCATTCACAACCACTACTTAAATCTTTTGACTAAAGTCAAAATAAGAGAAAACACGAACAGAAAGCCAACCTTGATAAATACAATAACAGCAACTCAGTTGTCCAGCATCAGCAGAGTTACTCTCCCACTACAGGTGGCAGATTATTTCCAGCTCATTTGAAGAAACAGAGGGGTTATTTGTAAACTAAAGATTATATAGTTGGGATACGATATCACTGAAAGCAACTATAGCCATATATTAAGATAGGCATTCATGAAAGTATTATAGATAGATTGGTGGTTACCTGGGGCTGGAGGAAGGAGAGATTAGGGAGATACAGTGAATGACTCAGTTGGGGAATAGGGTTTGTTGTTGGGGAGAGAAAATGTCCTATTACTCATTGTTGGGGAATGATTGTACAACCTTGTGAATATACTAAAAAACCATTGAATTGTACATGTTCAATGGGTGAATTGTATGCTGGGCAAAAAGTATCTCAATCAAGTTGTTATTAAAAAAGACATAGCTCTTCACACATCAGTTTTCACTCCCTTCGGTCCTACAGAAAGTCCTTTGAGTAAGCTTTTAAAAGTCCTCTCTCCCTCCCCCCCTCCATGGTCTGGCTCCTTTCTTAGCAAATACTGGGCATTCTGCATGGATGCTCGCTCAGAGTATCTGTCTAGCAGCCTGTGGGGCAGCATGGGCGCGGGCGCTGGACGAGGATGAAGAAGGAACACTGATGGGCAGGGAGGCTCTCGTCCAAGGCCCTATCCCCCGGCCAGGAAAAATGAAGCGTTGCCAGGTTGGGAGCCACTACTTCAAGTTGCTTGTGGTTTTCCATAAGCACAGGCCCAACCTGTAATAGGATTTCCAAGCTCCCAGGGCAGCCAAGTAAATATGCCACATGTTTAATTATACATGTTAGGTGAAAGCTGTCCTCTAAGGAGACACCAGGAGCAAACAAGAAGTTACTCAGCTACTCAGAAGTCTTTGAAAGAATCAAGGCCTCCAAAAGGCAAGAGCCTGAAATTAAGAAAATGGATGGAAAATGTTTGCCATGGGAGCCCTGTTCCAGGATCCTTCCTAAGTGCTTTCTCGTTTGCTGTCAGGCATAGTGTGCCTGTGTTCATATTAACCTGAGATGAGTAAGAATAGGGTGGTGAGAAGTGTCTGTCAATCTTCAGAAATTATTTTTACTTTTTAAACATTTTTTAAAATTGATTTCAGAGAACAAGGGAGAGGGAGAGAGAGAGATAGGAACATCAATGATGAGAGAGAATCATCGATCAGCTGCCTCCTGCATGCCCCACACTGGGGATCCAGCCCACAATCTGGGCATGTGCCCTGACTGGGAATAGGTTGATGTTCAACCACTGAGCCATGCCAGGTAGGCCAAAATTATATTTATTTGGGGACTTTATTTACATAGCTTCTCCCATGAGTTGTTCATTGAATGGAATAATAATCTATTTCATAGGGCTGTTGGGAAGATTAAATGAATTAATGCATTCAGGGTGCCTGGCACATGAAAAGTGTGGACTATGTGCATTCCATTACTTATTATTATTTTTAATCCTCACCCGAGGATATTTTACCATTGAGTTTTAGAGAGAGTAGAAGAGAGAGGGAAAGACAGAGAAATATTGATGGGAGAGAAACACATTGATTGGCTGCCCCCCACATGCGCCCTGACCAGGGCCTGGTCCGGGGATGAGGTACATGCAACTGAGGTACATGCCCTTGACTGGAATTGAACCCGGTACCCTTGGGTCCGCAGGTGGACCCTATCCACTGTGGGCTCCATTACTTACTATTCATCACAGTGGGAGTTGGCTGTGTCTAATCTTGCCACCCATCCTGCTTCTGTGATCTTCATTAGCACCTGGGGTGTGGTTTATGGCAGGGAGGCCTTTTGCAAGGGGAGTCACAGGAGGGCCAGGTTGCCAGGCTCAAACCCAGCTCTGCCCCTGCCCAGCTGTGTGATTTGGGGCTGGTTTCCTCGCCTCCCTATGCCTTGGTTTCCTCATCGTCAGCACAATGGGTCAGTCAAATGAAAAGAAACCTCTACGTGATAGGGTTGTGGTGAGGATTTAATAGGCTGATATTTGTAAGATGCTCAGGAGAGTATGTTGCACATCTAAAGTGTGTGTTTATGAAATAAAAAGATGGAACAAGAGTTAGTTGGCTTTGATATGGAAAGGAAGGGCCATGCTGGGTGGCCGGACTGTTTGGAAGCTGGCGGTAAGGCTGGAAGGACAGAGTGGCACCAGGAGGGAAATATTAGGACAGATTGCTGAGGCAGCGGTGGCACTTCTGTGGAATTTCCCACCCCCCTTTCCCGAAGGGCCATGGAAGGAGGAGGTGCTGATGATCCAGGCTCCACAGATGTGGTATAGAAACAGGAGATGGGGTCACCAGCGCACCCTTCGTGTTGTGTTTGAGGTAATGCTGGGATTGCTCCCATAAACTGGTCTTTGGTGAAACCTAACGCTTCACTTAAGAAATGGATACAAGTAGCAGGACAAAAAGCTGTCAGAAAAGGAATAAAAATGTTAGCTATCTGGCTTTTCCTAAAGGGATTTGTTTTGTTTTGTTTGTTTCTAATATTTGAAAACTCCCAGGAGTTTATAATCTGTCACTTAAGACGGAACAGTGTTTACGGAGAACCTCCTATGCCTTCAGCTGAGCTTCTGGAGAAATGGGGATTTTGTAACGGGAAAGTTTCGTGTGATCTCCTACCTTCGAAAGTATAACAAAGGACCTATTTTTGAATCTATTTTAAACCCTTTCTATATATCAATAGTTTGCTTATTAGCTCTTAGCTTGATCCTAAACTATTCTTATTGGGCTCACAGTTACCCTTTAAAACTGGGAGAACATATACCCCTGGCCCAGGTCTCAGGCTTTCCCCCCTCCCTCAGCTCCACAGGTGAAGAAGGCACTCCACAGGCGTTCAGACTGAGGGCTAATCTAAGAGCCAGACTCCCGCTTTCTTGCACTGGAAACACACAGTGTACCTACTGACCCAGCTGCTGGCTCCTGTGGCCCGCAGGCTGTGGTCTGGGGCTGCTGGTGGCTTCGCCTGCCGGTGGGGATGGCTTGGGCAAGGTGGTGTGGGAGCCTTCTGCAGAGGTGGTCCCCGGTACCTGCATCAGGGTCCCTGGCTGTGCGGTTGTCCCTGGAACTGATGGTTTCTGAGAGGCTTTTGTGGTCTCATCTGTAAAAAAAAAAAAAAAAGAAATTACACTGGGGCCTATCAAATAGCCAGTAGACCCCTCAGGACAGATATACAATAAAAGTTTATTGGACACCAGCTTGTGGGCAAAGACCTGAGCTAGCGGCTGTGGATGGCGGAACTCACCTGCCCTACAGGATGGAGCAATCAACCAATACACAAACCAAAGAGTGAAGAACAACAAAGTAATTAAAGACAGTTCAGACCTCAGAGACGTGGATAAGGCAGAACATGATTCATTGCTAGAGGCAACGGTCATAAACATACTTCTTTGATATTTCAATTACATTGGTCCAGGGATAAAAAGTACTCTAGTGTTCACTATCACTCACTTTTAGAGAATGCATTCTAGATTGCCAGTTCATGACTAGTCAGCTAACTCCTCTGGGCCTCAGTTTCCTCATCTGTCCAGTGAAGTAAGAGAACTAGTTAGATTGTAAGGATCATGTTGATTCGGCTAACCTGTGGTCTTCATCCGTGTGAGACACATTAGATTGCTTTTACACAATTTTAAATGAGTGTGTTTGTTACTACTCTGGCGGCCCTGAGAGTATTTCTGAAGGTTTAGGGCAAGGGGACATGTGACTACCCACTGGGCATTGGGAACTGTCTTCAGAAGCATGGGTTTGTGTCGGAAGGAGACACAAAAGGGTCCCACAAAGTGAAAAGCACCCCAGTCCTGGAAGGACAACAGAACCCTCGAAAATGCCCGGTGGGTCCCATGGGGGTTATGCCAGCTTCTCTATCTGCCCATCTGTATTCTCTGACAGTTCTGGAGGCCAGAAGCTGGAAACTGGTGTCATCCTGGCTGAGCTCAAGGGGTCAGCAAGACTGAGCTTCCTTGGGAGGTTGTTGAGTAGAATTGGTTTCCCACCTCTTCCATGTTCTGGTGGCTGCTGGCATTCCCTGGCTTGTGACCACACTACTCCAACCTTAATGGCCGGTGTCCTCAGTGTTCTCTGCTCCACCTCGGTGTGTGAGTGTGTCAGATCTCCCTCTAGCTCACTGTTATAAGGATATGTGTGATTGCATGTAGGGCCCACCCAGATAATTCAGAATAAGCTCCCCATCGCAAGATCCTTAGCTTTATCCCATCTGCAATGCCCACTTTTGCCATGTAACATTCACAGTTTCCAGGGATGAGGACATGGGTAACTTTGGGGTAGGGTGGGTGGGGGGGTACATTTCAGCCCACCACAGCATGCTAGCTCTAGCCTTAACTTGGCTCCCGGTTGGTGTGTCTCAGGTACACAGACCAGCAGGCATAGGGGGTAACGTCTGAGATAGAAAGGTGATGCACTCTGTGGGAACCACCCAACTTCCTCTTTGACATTGTGCAGTGAGTGCGCAGGGAAACTGTCTACCATAGCCCAGGCCAGCTGTGCAGAGGGATCCACTGCCCCGCACTGGTATTCCCTACCCTGACACTGTCACCTCCTGCGCCAGTCAAAGCACAGACTTGGGGGAGCAGTCAGCAAACGGCACCCGCCCTGCTATGGGGCTGGAGTCCGGTCATCTGGTCTACGCCTGCGGGCACCGGCCTGTCAAGGCAGGAAGCAGATCCTTTCTCCAGCCTGTCCCGCCTCTAAGTCTGCCTAGGCTGTGCCAGACAAATTGCTAAAGAGCTGGCAGCAGCTCTGGGGTTCGGCCAGTGTTCACGCCATCCTTGGGCAAAACCGAACCTGTGTTTTATGGCATTTCCATGACTTTAGAGGAATTGCGCTCTCATAACAAGTCTTTGGGGAGTTTCTAATCTCTCTAAAGTTCTCCTCGGTCTCACCCTCTGGTGAGCGCTACCCTCTTTAATGCCTCTTAGGGAGGAGCAGCCCCAGGTCCAGCCTGCTGCATAGAGGAAAAAGCCCTAATAGAATCGTCTATTTTATCAGATGGGATATAATTATTATGTTGGAGAGAAAGATATAAATAAACTGACAGTACACTTTACTTGCAAATTATGATTCAAACACTCACCTGTTTTTATTGAGCTCAGAGGAGCTCGAGGCTCTGCCAGGGGTCCTCAAACTTTTTAAAGTGGGGGCCAGATCACGGTCCCTCAGAGAGCTGGAGGGCCGGACTATATGAACTACTAATTCCTACTGTAACACCTCGGCTGCGCTCACTGCCCAAAAAACCTGGCGGGCCGGATCAGACTCCTCTGCGGGCTGCATGTGGCCCGCGGGCCGTAGTTTGAAGACGCCTGCGTCTAGCCAAATAGCAGCTGTTTGTCTCTGCCTGGCGAGCAGCGTTTAAATCTAAGCAATGCCTGTCCAGCAGGAGCTGTGCGGCCAAATCAGGGGGCTTTCTGTTTTCTGAGTGAGAGAATGTCCCGGGGAAGAAGGCTGTGATGCTTTGAGAGGTCATCCTAACCTGATTTACCTGTTAACGCACATTCCTGGGGAGGTGAGGGAGTGTTTTATAGGGGCCTGCTGAGACCTGAGCAGCTGCTGGCCTCACTTCACCGTCTCTTCTGCTTTCCAACGCTGCTACAGGAATCTCATCGTGTAAGGAAGAGTAGCAACAAAGAGGCCACGCTTTTACGATTCTCACTGGATGTTTTCTTTGAGTTGGGGACCTCACTGCAGGTGAGACTGGTCCATAGGAGGTGTTTGATGTAATGATTATTGAGTAAATGAATACATAATGAATGAATGAACTTAACTTTTCCCACTATGACAACTCTACAAGATCTTATAGTAGGATAGTACTGCCCAGTGGCAATGTCATGGAAGACAGAGAAGGTTTGGTAGCGGGGACAAGTGACATCAGCAGTACTTGACTTGATGCTCTAACTATGGCTCTTCCTCATTTTCAATGTACGTGCCAGGAAGCCCGCCTGTCTGCTCCGCACTCCTCTTGGATGTCAGTGACTCAGGCACGTGGAATAAGTACTTGCCAGAAGTAGATGGTGGTGAGCTGGGCCTTGGCGCTTGGGGTATACAGAGTTTTGGAAATGACCTCTGATGTGGAGTATGTAGAAACCCGATGGATTTTATAACCTAAGCTGCCAATTGGCTGTAGAGTCTCTCCCCTTCACCTCTCTCCCCACTCTTTGCCTTCTCTGAGGGGTGCAGTCAGCGTTGGAGTGTGGCATGGGGCAGTCGGAGTGGTGCCCTGAGGCAAGGCATTAAAAACAGCGCCTCATCGGGAAGTGGGGGCCACAGGCCCCCTGCCTCAGGACCTGTGGAGTCCAGGTGACTGCACAGAGGAAACACTTGGTCCTGGGTAGCTACCTTCGCAGGCTGTCCGGGTTCCCTGTGGTCTGGATTCTGGCTGAGGCCTGGAGCTGAGCCAGAAGGCCCTGGTGCCCATTCTAAATGAGGGCAGTGCCCCTGACCTTCCCACAGGGGGTCAGGGAGCATTCGATTAGAATCTGGCCATCACCAGCCCCACCTCACCGGGGCCGGTCAGCAGACGGAAAGGACCAGAAGAGTTGGGGTTAGTAGCCACTATTTGGGCCTCGCCCTTCCTCCTGGCCTCGCCCTTCCCAATCCATGGGAGGGAACTTCCAGGGACTGGCTCACCACGACTGCAGGGGCCTGCGGGAGGGAGGCGGGCCTCTCTCTTCTCTGGTCTTGCTGAGCCCCAGCACCCACCAGCCACCTGGTGCGCTGCGGAGGCAGGCTTGCAGGACAAGTTTTGGAGAGTATCCTTGGAGTGTGGAAGTATTCTCCCTCTCAGTGTAAAAACAGGGGGTACTGCCGAAACTGGTTTGGCTCAGTGGATAGAATGTCAGCCTGCAGACCGAAGGGTCCCAGGTTCGATTCTGGTCAAGGGCATGTGCATTGGTTGCGGGCACATCCCCAGTGGGGGTTGTGCAAGAGGCGGCTGATGGATGTTTCTTTCTCATCGATGTTTCAGGCTTTCTATCTCTCTCCCTTCCTATCTATAAAAATAATCAATTATATATATATATATATATATGGTCCCTAAAGTTGGGGGGCTTGCTTGAACATAGGGATTGTTTCTGAAGGGGTGGGTGCAGGGCTGAGAAGGCCAAAGGAGATGGGAAGGTAAAGGTGACCTCACCCTGTCCTTGCTCCCCTCGAACCCCTGAGAGGAAGAAGACAGCCTCAGTCACTCCCGTGGCTCTGCAGAGCGGCTGCCGAGCCCAGGGGCGGACCTGACTCAGAGGAAGAGGGGGGCCCAGCTTCAGGCCCAGTAGCAGGGGACCACCGTGCAGCCGAGCACCATCCTCTGGCCCCAGATGTGTCCACAGGTGTCACCTCCCAGAAGTCACGGAGAACTGCTGGCCTCGATGAGACAACAGAGAGGCCAGGGACGCTCTCCCTCCATCAGCTGGTCAGCCTTTATGCCCCCTATTCCTCCTCTGCGCCCACACCAAAAGAGGACAGGAGCCAGGTCAGACATGGTCCCTGAGCCACCACGGTGTGCTGCCAGCGTGGGGATAGGGGTGGGGCGCGGCTGTCTCCTTGCACTTCAACCAGAACAAGGCTAGATTGCCAGAAACATTAGGTGTCATTAAAGATAGAGTTGGAGAAGTAACTGGGGGAGCAGGGGACAGGGGATGAAAACCAGTTGCTATTTGTATGCCAAGGCCTCTCAGATCAAGGCTCCTTATAGACACTGTTATTAGCACAAACATACAGATGAATAGTATAGAGAGAGGTTTCTGGAGCCACACTGTCTGGGTTGGATTCTCAGCTCTGCCACTCACTAGCTGTGTGACCAAGGGCAGGTTACTAAGCTACTCTGGGCTGTATTTTCCTTAAACTGTAAATTAGGGCTAAGAATAGTACCTACCCATGGTGGCATTGGGGCGATTGAATGCAGTAATCAGCTCTGGGAACTGTGCCTGGCACACACAGCACATGTTCGATAAATGCCAGCTTCTCACACTATTGTTACGCCATGTTCTCCTTAAGTCCAGGAACAAAATAGGCCAGCCCAGCAAGTTTCTGGGAGCAATGCAGAAATCCCATTATAAAGCAACGCACCGGTTCTCTCTGTGTGGGAAATCAAAGAACCCGCACAGACACACCGCTGCAGAGCACGCTTCCCGCTCTCACACAGAAACTAGAAAAAGGCGTTTTCTTGGCCTGAGGGCTACCAGTACCACCTTTGTGGTTTACCTGATGCTAGGCCGCAGCCTCAGAGGCAGTGTGTCTGTGGCCTGGGTTATTCAGATTCGCTGTTTGCTCTTATCTCCTAAGCCACATCCTTCCCTTCCCTTCATTTCACACCTACGGGAAGACAGCCTTTCCCCTTTCAGATGCCTGGGAATAGTTCCAGACAGAAGGCCATGTCATCTTCAAAAGTAATGCTACAATAAAATTCAAGGCGGCAGCATTGATGTCTGAATGAACGACACAAAGAGAGACAATCTTGGAATTGGGAAAACAACAAAGAGCCTCATTTCTCTGCCCCAGCTCTCCCAACCCATTGATTTCTGGGCCCATCTTCCTGGCATCTGTTAAAATATTACTGAAGTCAGTGGACCTTGCCCAGTTAAGATGTTAATTTCTACATTATCTCCTAAAACACAACATTGCATGTTTACGAACTTGGAAGATTTAGATGAAATCGCTTCTGAATACTTGCCTGCGATGACAGCTGGGCTTTTAGCTGATGAATATGTAAGAGCTGATGGGTAGGTTACGCCCTTTTGGGGTTTACCTTCTGCAAAAGAGAGAGAAAAGATTTATTTCTAGGCTTTGGATGGCTCTGTTTTGATAAGCTGCTCCCCTCCTTCCAATTAGTCTTTCTTGAGTTCAATAAAATCAGTCCGTCTCCCCCGTGCCGAATTATTGATTACGGTACGAAAGTCAAGTGGCATTTTGCTTTCCTGGATGGCTTGTACTTTATTAATATTCAAAAGGAAGCAATGAAACCTCCGTGACTGAGTCCACATGAGCATCCACTGTTTTGCCCATGAGGATGTGACATGGAAGCTGAAGTTTTCATACACGTGGCTTTGAATGTTTAATTGGGTCAGGAGACAGATGTGAAAACATTCCCCATGCCCCTCGTCAGATGCTGGAGTGCTCTGGCCACAGGCTGGCTATGCCTGACTGGCTGCCTCTCACTTTCATGGACCCTGAGGGATCCATTTGAATTCCCTGGCCCTCCAGAAACCTGGAAGTAGGGAGATGGAAATGTAGATCAGCCTTGACAATAAGCAGAAGTTGCCCACATAGGGAGAGAAAGTTAGATGCCAGGCAAGAAGAAGGAATGCTAATGTATAATATAGTAGGGAAATAATGGAGACAGAGAGAATAAGACCACCCTAGCTGGTTTGGCTGATAGAGTGTCAGCATGTGGATTAAAGGGTCCAGGGTTCAATTCTGATTAAGGGCACATGCCTGGGTTTTGGGTCCGATTCCCAGTGGGGGGCGTGTAGGAGGCAGCCGATCAACGATTCTGTCTAATCATTGATGTTTCTATCTCCCCCTCTCCTTTCCTCTCTGAAATCAATAAAAATCCTATCTAATAAGGATTATACTAATTGATATAATATACTAATTAATATACTAATTGACCCTCTTGCCATCACAAAAGATGGGGGTGCCCACAGCCAATAAAGAGGGAATATGCTAACTGACTTCCCCGTCCTCAAAGATGGCAGCGCCCAGTCCCCATGAGCCTGCCTCTAGAGTCCCCCAGTCTCCTCAGCCCCCAAGCCACCCAGGGCCAGCCCAAGGCACAGGCAAGCCTCAGATGGCAGCTGCCCAGCTGCCCACGGTCACCCAAGGCTAGGTAACCAGTGGCAACAGCAGAGGTGTGATGGGGTGTCGCCTTCCCCTGATTGCCATGTCACCTCCTGCCCCTGAGGGCTCTCAGACTGTGAGAGGGGGCAGTCTGGGCTAAAGGACCCCCCCCCCTTTCCAGTGTATGAATTTTCATGCATCGGGCCTCTAGTATATTTAAAGAAGAAAAGAAAACAAGACCAATCAGTGACAGGGGCTGGGTAAGGAAGTACCAAGCCAGATAGGACTGGAAATTGCCCTCTGTCTTCCCCCACCATGAGGTCATGCCCGAAATTCCACCAGGAAACAGAAAGTGTCCCTGGAATGTAGAAGCCCCCCAAAGGCAGGCACTTTGTCTCATAAGTGTTTGTTATCATTGGCCAAAAGGGTTTTCCGTTATATGTCAGGAGATGGAATGAAGGGATGTGGAAGTTGAGATTTATAGGGAATAATCTCAGCAGATTGATTTGCTCATGGAATTAATTTTTCTTTTAAACCTCTATTGGGATTCTTGGATTGCAGGCTAAATACTTTAGATCAAAATACTCTTATTTGGCCAGGAGCTACTTGGTAAACACCTATGAGGAGATTATATTTCTCTCCATACTCAACAAATTTGTATTCCAGACATAGCCTTTTCATAAGTCCTCTATTCTGATTCTTTGTGACGAGGCAAACCTCATAGCACTATGGTTGATGGCTTTCTGCTCTCTGACTTAGGAAGCAGTCTAACTTGTATCCTAAGGGTGCAGCAGGGAGGAGGGGTAGTTCTTTCTATAAAAATACTATCTAATGCATGTGGAAGAAATGACAGAATTAGAACAACTATAATTACTAATATAATTCTTGCTGCAGCAAGGGTCAATAGATGTTTACACCACTGAGTGATTTGTTGGGAAACAAGCTATTCATGCTGTTTCGAAGTATCACCCTGCAGATTGCTTATTAATTGTGAGGTATTTTCAGCATGGAGAGGGAAGGTAACATATCCAATTAATCAAATTTAGCCTCACCAATAACTGGCCACATCGCCATTATGTGCCTTCTGATAGGGTCATTGTGATAGGGCATAATTATATGCTATGAGGCTACCTGTCTCGTATCCTTGCCAAAATATTTAACCTGAATTCAACCAGGAGGAAACAATTGGAGATGTTTATGGTCCAGATTGTGGGACATACTACTAGTCAACTGGCTGGGACTTCAAAAATGTCATTTGCTGTTCATGACCAAAAAGGTAATGTATTGAGATAGTTCTAGATTGAAGGACACCAAATAGACATAACAGCTAAATGCAATGGATGATCTTTGGACTGTTGATCCAAAAAAGGAATAAATTATTCTGAAGACTATTTTAGGACAATTGGATACAATTGAATAGGAACTATTTATTATATAATATTGCATCAATGCTAATTTTTCAGATATGGTATTGGTTATTTAGGAAAATGTTCTTGCTCTTGCAATATGAGTGTTGAAGATCAAGTGTCATGATGCCTGCCTGTTTTAGACAAAATACAGGTAGATGATAGGTAGACAAACAGATAAGGTAAATATAGCAACTTATTAACAATTGGTGAATCTTGGTAAAGGGGAATCTAGATACTCATTGTATTATTCTTTGATTTTTTCTGTAAATTAAAAAAAATGCAAAATAAAAGGTTAGATTGGTGCTCGACTGGCATGGCTCAGTGGTTGAGCATTGACCTATGAACCAGGAGGTTGTGTGCTGGAAGCCAGTTCCAACATGTCATAATTGCAAGAGTTTCATCGAAAGGTTGGGATTTGGGGACTCAACAAGGGCTGAGTCACACATGTTATCACCTGTTGGGGATGGCTGAAGGCATTTCCCCAAACCTGAAAGGGATGCATAAATTGATTGCTTGCTGTCAGACAGCTCAGGGTATCTTAATCTACATGTTATTGCCTCCTGTTGGCCAAACACCTGAACAACCAAAGGCAATTCCCCATACTGGCAATGAATTCTGTACCTATCCCTACCCTTCGATGTGTATATCTCCACCTTGCCTTAGGACAAATTGTGCTAATAAAAAGCAAGGGGTCCTTAGATGAGGAGAACTTGATCTTAATCTTTAGCCAAGCTCCTCTGCCCCTCCCAAATGCCTTTCAAAATTGTTTCATCTCTGGACTATTGTTTAATTTATGCACAGCCCCTTCTCTAGGTTTCCAGAACCCTTCTAGATGCCGGATTAAGACCACTGGCATTAGTCGTGCAGAGGGCATGTGGGAGGCAGCCGATCAATGATTCTCTCTTTCATCATTTATGTTTATGTATCTCTCTCCCTCTCCCTTCCTCTCTGAAATAAATAAAAACATATTTTTAAAAAAAGGTTAGGTTGGGAAAATTCACAAATATAATAAAAAAAGGGGGGGGGGAATCATGATAATATAAATATACTTGCTTACCTTTTCACTGTGAAATTGTACTAGTCACTAGCTCACCGACATTACCTCTTTGGAAAAGGGGAGAAAAGTGAAAATGATTTTCTACAAAAATCCAAAAGAGCTAGATAGTGAGGACTGATTGACTAGTGCAACAGTTACTAAATAAAAACAAATCTCGAATTGTTGCTCAGTTCTTTAAGAGCCCATGTCCCTAACTGTTCATTTACCAGAATTCTCTAGGAATAAGGTTCTAGATCTGAGATTCATTTGGCCTAACAAAAGGAATAGTTAAAAAAAACACACCCAAGTTATTAGATGTAATTCACTTAATTAAAAAGTTTGATTGGGCTTACAGATAGCTGCAGTGTGTTTAACATGAGTAATTGCAGCCTTTCAATATTTCCAGGCTGCAGTGATTTATCACTGTAATTATAATTCATTGTCTCATGATCCTAATTATGAGAAGAACTAATCCTTCAGGTTTTATGAAATGAGGTGGGCCATGAATTAAAACTAACAGCACATTGGAAAGAGCACATTTTGTACCAAGAGGTTACTGAACCCCAAGCACCTGTGTTGGCGCATCCCCGCAGAGTGAGGGCATACCTGAGACGACGAAGGATTCTCTCCAATGGGGCAGGGATAAGGACTGGACGCCATTGGAGTAACTCCCTCTGTAGCCAGACTGGCCAGCTACTTTCTGAACAAGTACTTTCCCTCCTGAATTATCGAGCACACCACTGTGAAGAGAAAATAAATTTTTTGAAGAAAGAACAGAATATTGTTTGATGTGGTCAATAGAATACCAAACCAGCCTGTCTTTATTTAGAGATAGGAGAGCAGTGAGATTAAGAAAAGGATCACTTTAGCCAAGGCTGATTTGGCTCAGTGGATAGAGCGTCGGCCTTTGTACTGAAAGGTCCCGGGTTCGATTCCGGTCAAGGGCATGTAATTGGTTCTGGGCACATTCCCAGTAGGAGGTATGCAAGAGGCAGCTGATTGATGTTTCTCTCTCATCGATGTTTCTAACTCTCTATCCCTCTCTCTTCCTCTCTGTAAAAAATCAATAAAATATATTTTTTTTAAAAAGAAAAAGGGTCACCTTGACTTGCAGTTTCCCCCTCCCCCCAAGAACCGTGCCGCCTTCTTATGGCCCAGAATCCACCTCCCACCTCTGATGTCCTTCTTTTTCTTATTACAGGATCTGATTGTTCAGTCAGGAATTTCTCTTTACTACGCCTCAAATTTCTTTTCCCTGGTTTACTCATTCCCATTAATTCTTTCTTTTTGATGTTGTTAATCCTCACCCAAAGATATTTTTCTATTGATTTTTAGAAAGAGTGGAAGGAAGAGAGGGAGAGGAAAGAGAAGAACATCTATGTGAGAGAGACATCAGATGCCTATTGTGTTGGCTGTTGTCATTTTTTTATTTGACAGTCAGGGAAAAGAGGTCAGTGTTCCTGACTAAATAGTCAGGTTTTGGAAGTTTTAAAAATTCTGCACACATCCCTATTAGGCCGGGATCTAACCTGCAATCCAGGTACATGCCATTGACTGTGAATCGAATCCACAACCCTTCCGTGCACAAGCCGACACTCTAACCAATTAGCCATACCGGCAAGAGCCCCATTTGTTCTTTTATAAGTAAAACCTCTTTCCTGACAATTTCCAATTTCGTTGTGTGACATCACAGAATGAATCCAGTTATTTCAAAGGGTATGGTATGATGTTTTTAAAAGCAAATTATTCCTTTTATTTTGAGCCAGAAAGGTGTGTAGCTAAGTTAAGCCTTTTAAAAGAGTCCTCCAACACAAGGAATTGTTTATTTATTTTCTAGGTTTTGAAGGTTTTGGATCCTGACATGACGTAACTGTGTGAGACAGACGCTCAGTTCAGGTTTCTGAATATCATTTATGTGTGCCAGGAGATGAAAAAGGTTGAAAGTAGCTTGTCATGTATGGTATCTCCTTGGGTCCCTCAGCAAACCTATGCGTTGTGGAGTGGAGCGAATATGTTTTTCCCAGATGGTAGAAACAGACTTAGAGAGGTCGAGTGACTCCAGATTAACTATTACGTTTCAAGGCAGGGATTTGAATCCAGGTCTTGGTGACCTGGAACCCTGGGTCTGTCCCACTGGTCACAGTGACCTCTTGGGTTCAAAAACACAGGTACCTCCTGGCACAAACTCATGTCCTGGCAACCTGCTGTCTCTTCTCTCAGGAGCGCTCAGAATCCCTTCCCTCACCTCTCCCAGCTGCAGCTGGGCCGGTCTCTGCGCCTGACAGATGCCGGTTCTCTCTCCCGTGTCTCAATGTTTGCTCTGAGAACCTGGCTCCCACTTCTGCCTCACTGGATCCCTAACACCATCTTCCTCACCGAGATTGACACGACTTCCCTAAGCCCCTTCCTAGCAACACCTTACATCCTGTCTCCCAGTTGAGACTCTGAGTTCCTTTGGTCTCCCAGCTAGATTGGAAATTCTCGTACGGGAAGGACCATGTTTCATGTGTCTGTTTTAGAAGGCCTGTCAATGGTGTGTGGGTTCTGCTTGCCAAAGCCCACTGGTAAGCTTTAGGATTGTGGGAGCTGGTTCATTTCACATCAGTAGCTTGAAATCAGATACGATGGGAGTATTTATACCACCCAAGTCGGTAAATCAACAACCCCAACCTTTTCGGAGAGCCGGTGGTTAAACATTTACCAGCACATACCGGTGGTGTATCCGGAAACTTCTAATTATTAAAAGAAATTATCCCGTGGTCCCTTTACTCATAATTAACGGAGGACATAAAAATAACTTATGGTTTTTATTTTCCCCCAGAGAAATGATTCTGCTCTTGGATTTATATTCCATTGTGTGGACGAAGTGTGTGTGTGCACACTCCCTGTAGCTGCCACAGAGTGAGGGAGGGGGCCCTGCTGGGCCTTCCTGGGGCCTCCAGGGTTCTCACAATGGATTGTGAACGTTACGTCAGACTGCAAACCCAGACAAGGGGAGAGGTGCAGGTGTAGACCTACTGCGCTCCCATGAGGGGCTCCATGAGGTGTTCCGGGACTACAATAGGAGAGAGTGAGCCTCATCTTGTGGGCTGAACCAGAGGCTGAGGACATTCTCCCAGAGAGGGCAGATCCTGGGAGGCTCCAGCAGTTCAGGGAGGCGGATGTACCAGCCACTTGACCACCACGGGAGATCCTGGGGGAGGGTCGGAGCCTGCAGCGTATCCCCTGGGCTCTGGGCTGGAAGTCGTGGGCATGACTTCTAATCCTGAGTGTGCAACTCAGCAATTTAATGAACCGCCCTGTGCTTCTGCTCCTCTTCTAACAAATGGGGATGCTAGCAGCCTCCTGGGTTGAGATGATGCTAAAAGGCGAGGATTACAGTGCAAAGGAATACTGCCCTTCTGATGGCATCTTTGGTGAGGTCACATTAAGTCGCAGGGCTCTGTCCTGCATAGGAAACACGGAAAAGCAAGAGAGTGCAGGAGTGGTCGGCGGAAACCAGAAACCAGTGCCAGCCATCTCAGATCACAGCTGGAAAAACACAAGCACCTAAGACAGGCTCAGCCTCTGCGACAGAGGTCAGTGTCTACACAGCCGCAGCCGGGAGAGAGCTGATGTGGTGGAGCTGTGGGCACGCCCACGGGCGTGAAGGATGAATGAGCATGCACACGTGTGCAGATAGATATGTTTGGGAGGCATGCACGTGTGTATTCGTGCACGTGCAGGCGTGTCTATAAATCTTTACATACCTGTTTTGGCATGAAATTGACTTCAGAGTGAAAGCAGAATATTTTTATTCCATAGTCTGGAGTTAAGAAACCGCATTTAGTGTGGTTTCTCTTTAATATCCCTCTACCTGTCTCTAATAGAGGCTCCATCATCCTGTCACATTGAACGATCGGTTAATTCCTTATCTCTCTGCAGCGATGGGAAAAAGAGGAGTACGGCCAACAAAACCCACTAGTAATTCTTCCAACTGTTTTACACGTAGTTTTCTTTTCTTACTGCTTTTCCAATTTCAGAGAAGCTACTGGCTACATACCTTGAAGGGACATGCATTTTTACATCTTCTCTCCTCTCTCTGGAGAGGTAACACTGAACAATCCACCAACTGGTGTGCCGGGAGGGAGAAGGAAAAGAAGCTAGAAGCCTGAATAATTCAGACACTCCACGCCCTGAGTCAGGAGCCACGTCTCCCAGCAGGGCCTGCGGTGGGAGGAGTGCAGGCCCTGACGTGGCTTTGGGTCCCCATCTGCTGCTACATTTGAACAGTGTGGCTCTTCAGCTTCTCTTCTTCCTTAGGGTGTGGTTAATCAGAGTAGATACCGCGTAGGGCGGTGGTGAGGTTTAAATAAGATAGCAGAGGTGGGGTGCTTGGCACCTACACATTAGCCTTATTATCAAAGATATTAAGCAAAGCCCTAGCCAGTTTGTCTCAGTGGCTAACGCGTCGGCCTGTGCGTTCGATTCCGGTCAAGGGCACATGCTCCCGTTACGGGCTTGATCCCCAGAAGGGGGTGTGCAGGAGGCAGCCCACCAATGGTTTTTTTCTCGTCATTGATGTTTCTATCTCTCCCTCTCCTTTCTTCTCTGACATCAATAAAAAATAATCTATATAAAAAGATATTCAATAAGTACACATTTCCTGTGTTGTCTGAGGATTCTCCTCCTTTAGGCAGTGACTTGGGCCAAAGCATGGCAGCCTCCTGTCCTGCCTGGTCTCAAACCAACAGCGGGCCAAGCAGTGTCACGGCGCCCTCCTCCTCACCCTTCCTGTCCCCCGGTCTCAGGCATCACCATGGCCTGGACAATTCTTCTCCAAATGTCTGGGCCTGCCTTAGTCTCATCCCTAGAATCTCTGTGCTCAGCACACACAGGTATTTACATCATCAGGAACTTTGGTGTCCCTGGCAGGAAGGTGAAAGAGTAGGCTCTTCCCTCGGCTCCATTGGGGGGTGCAGAGGAGGGAGCCCTGCCATCTACCGAGCTTGGGGAAAGGAGATCCAGGACCACCCGCTGCTCCGGCGGGATCCTCCGGGGCAGGGGGCAGATGGATTCCCGGGTGCTCAGTTATTGTATATTGTATGTTTTTGTGTGCTGCATCAGCCACCCTGCCCGGCTCCCCGCCCGCACCCCGATTGCTGGCTGTTGAGTGGCTCCGCGCTGCCCACCTGTGAACCGCAGCGGCACACACGCTGGAGGAGGAGGCGTAGACGTTCGTGCCGTACACGTGGTACTTGGGGTCCTGGCATCCTGCCGGGCATTTCACAATGAACTCGGGATGGACGATCTTCCCAGCTTTGACATCACAGTTGATCGGAGGCACAGCTGAGAATATAAAATAGGTCCAAATCACACCCTGTGCTCTCAGCTTATACGGGGTGACTCTGTCAGGTCACAGCTATTCATTTAGTTAATCACGAAGAGCCAGAGCCTGGGCTGACCCCAGGTCCCCTCCATGTAATGAAAGCAAAGATGTAATTAGTTAGGACATCCCTCAGACCAGACGAGCAAACGCCGTCCGTTGCATTTAACTGCCGAGAGCAAAAGCAAAAAGCTCATTCCTGTGTTTATCTGGGCAATCAATTAATGGATCCGCGGTCAGGATGGGAGTGATCTTTCCTCCTCTGCCTTCACACTGGTGGGAAGCTGGGAGCTCCCTGCTGAGCACCCGGAAGAAGCTCGTTCACCCCTCCCTCTCCCCCCCCACCCCCCCTCCTGTTTTTGGCTGTGACTGCAGTTGCTGGGCCAGTGCTGTCCAGTGGAGGAGGCCAGTCTCCTGGAGCTAAAAGCTTGCTAGGGGTGCGGCAGGGGGAGGCCCTAGTGGCAGGACCTAAAGGAAGTGCAGCTGCATCTTCCCTGAAAAAGTTTACCTCTCACACAGGGAAAAGATGACACTATACCGATGTCCCCCCCCACCCCTCCTTAAAAATATATATATATTTTTTATTGATTTTTTTTTACAGAGAGGAAGGGAAAGGGATAGAGAGTTAGAAACATCGATGAGAGAGGGATGTGCCCGCAACCAAGGTACATGCCCTTGACCGGAATCGAACCTGGGACCCTTCAGTTTGCAGGCCGATGCTCTATCCACTGAGCCAAACCGGTTTTGGCTTACCAATACCCTTTGAGCTGGGACTGTTTCCCGCTCTGGGCCCATTCTTCAGAGGGGACTTGGAAACGTGAGCACAGTTCAAGGAGTGAGCAAGCTCAGGGGCCTGGAAACAACCAGATGAAGGGCTGGCTGGTGGACATGGGCTGTTTGGCCCTAAGAAAGAATCTGGAAGCCAGTGACGGCTGTCTCCACAGGGAGGACTTCTGTGCGCTGACACCAGGGGGCAGCGTTAGAATGCAAGGGCAGACAGGAGTGGCCAGGAAGAACTCATCTAGTAATAGAACCTGCCCTTGAGGAGTGGGCTGCCCCTTGAGCACTGAATGGGCTGACGTGTGCAAGGAGGGACTGGCCAGTCGAGGAGGGGATTTCCACCGTGGGCAGGAGGTAGAACAAAAGCCCCGCCCAGTGCCAGGAGCCTGTGATTCCATACATGTACCCGGGGTCAGGATCTCGGCCAGGCCACCCACCCGCTAACTGGGTTCCTGAGATGGTCTCAGAGCTGCTAATGGCTTCCAGCTGGAGTCAGAGCACACTGGCTTCCTTAACCCTTCCCTCCCTGAGCGGGGCAGAGAACCGGGTGGTAGGAGACTTACTCTTCTCTCGAACACCCCGCCCTGGCAGTCTGCCGCCCCGGGCTGAGCTTGATCACAGGCTAACACAATCTGCGGTCCCGCTAAGGAGCGGAGCGCTGTGCTTAGAGCAGTTTTGTGGTTTCATCCTTCCCGCCACAGGTTGCCTCCGGAGTTATTTCCTTTTTATCTTTCATTCTTTTAAACCCTGAGACTCAAGGCTGCATTTACTATGTTGAGTCGTAGAGTGTTGAGTTGTTTTTTTGTTAAAAGGCAATTTGGGGGCTGACCAGGCCAGTGTAGTCTCTCCTTGAACTGGTTCGTTGCTTGATCCCCGGGTGTAGCTCAGTGCGTTCAGCTCTCCTCCTGTCTCAGATCACATCCGCACTCCCACATGCACCTCCTCCCGTAGGCGGGAAGAAAAGGAAAGCATTCCTTCCTGGTTCTTATTTAGTTGAAACAGGAGGTGACAAGCTCTATGAACCGGGGTTCAGTTTGGATGTACCTTTGGCTCTCTTAAGATTTTGGGTCTCCTGGCAGGCCAAGCCAGATCTTGGGAAACGGAATAAATGGCCACATCTAGACGCTTACTGTGTGAGCTGTGCATAATGACTAAACCTATTGAAAGGCTTCAGGGAGCACATGGCACATGCAGTGGGATGTCTCCTGAAATAGTTGCTTTAAAAAGATAAGGGGGGAAATGTTCCATGGGAATATTATGCTTCCTGCTAATCAAATTCCCTACCCCTTCCTTTAAGGGGAATTTTAAAAAATTTGTTTGGTCTTGTTTGCACATAGACCTGAGAAGTACCTTAAATAAGATCTGCTCTTTCTGCACCCAGCTGGGTTAGCAAAACTGGTGGACCAGCCCATCCCAGAGGGAGGAAAAATGAAAGCAGGCACCGAGGTTTATGCGCTTTGGAAAAACCAAGGGCAATGGCAAAGTGTAGCTAAAGGTCAGATGTCTGTTGATGTGTACAGAGTGTCAAGCTGGAGAGAGGGAGCTGATTAAAGATGTCAGAGTAATTGTCCATGTCACTGGCAATGAGAGTGTCTAACTCCAGCCGGGAGAAGCAGCCATTTGTCTCTTTGGCAGCTCATGTTGGAGTCTGTGGCGGCCATGGTTTACCTCCTCACAGTCTCCTCACAGTTACTTGTGAAATTGTCTGTTGTCCCATAACCTTCCAAGAACCTTCCATTTTTCTACTTGAAGCACGTATGAAATGACTTGACTTTGCATTTCCTCTGAGTACTTTTGAGCGATTCCATTTTATAGCTTAGGTTTCCCTTGTTTCTTTCTCTTTTGTTGTTTAGGTTCACTTGCATATCTCCCTTCCCTTCTTTGGGTTTTATCCCAAAAGTGCAGAAAATAGTCAAAATTAAGGCAGCTCAAGAAGTATCATTCCCAGGTCTGAAGGGACAGGGAGATATTTGACAGATGTCAAAACAGAGAATCAGGTGCTGGGGATGCTGTGTCCCTGTTGCTAACTCAGGTGAGAACTTAGTAAGAAGCCATAGAAGGGTTTCCTCCCAGGAGCGTTTGGAAACAACAAGAATTGAGTGGACGGTTGCTGGTGGGAGTGAGGGGACCTGGGCTAACGTCACAGAGGTCCTGGGGGAGCCCAGAACTGCTTCACTGGGGCCTTTGCACAGAGACCTGTTCCTTGGCCTCCTGCTCTGCTTCTCCCTCATAGGATTCCTTTAGGTGACCTTGACTTCTCAAGGTCACGGTCACTTTCATGACAGAGCTCACACTGGAGCATCTCAGAATCTGCCAAGGATCCCTTCCCAGTGGCTCTTGGTACCAGCCACATGGAAAAGAGAAGAAGCACTTGCTACCCAGATGGTAAGGACTGTGGGATAGCCTTTAGATGCTACTCATGGTGATAATGTGTCTGTCGCATTGGTCTCCAAGAGTTCCTGGGAAAAGTGGGTATTGCCTGAGCCACTATTTTCATGCAACATTGAGATCTTAAAGGTGGAACTGCAAATGTTTCCGTTCTGCACTGAGTCTCCTGCCGCGTCCAGTAACAGAGGCATTGTTGAGGGGTGTTGCATGCAATCAGCCAGGGATGTAGCAAGCCAAATCAGACTGTGTGCGCTACTTCTTATTTTGCCATTCATCTTTTCAATGGTCCTAGGCAAGCCCGTTGCTTCTGGAAAACACATTTCCTAACCAATTTGAGAAGGCCATTATAAGTTTGCCTCCTGGATGTCAATGAGGAGGAATTATTATAACATAAAAGCACTTATGCATAAACACTTCGGATAGTAAATGGTTCTGTTGGACCATGGTATTCCAATAGAGTAAAATCCCATTTTAAGAGATTTATACAAAAAGTTAGCTTAACAAAATAAAAATGACCATTAAGTAAAATTGGAAAATGCATGCACTCTTCTTGATCCTGAGCTTCAGTGGCCAGATCATGTTAATTCTTCCTTTCTAGTGACTTAGGTCGTAAAGCATTTTCCCTCATTTTTCTTAAGCAGCCTCTGATCACTTTTGATTCAAACAAATTTGAACCTTTGGTCAATGGCTTTTTGCTGCCTTCAGGAAAAATTCCAGAATCCTTAAGGCCTTTCCACATCCCCTCCGTGGAATGTCCCTGTAGGTTTCCGATGAATGCTATCTTGCAGACATGGCTTGTGCATTTCTCACACCTGGAATGCTTTCTCCTTTCATGTGTTTAAATCATAATACATTTTCTGTGTCCCAGTTCCAGTTAATAGTCTACTCATCTACTGGAATATATACTCCATGAGGGCAGGATTTTTGTTTGCTGCTCAAACAAAAATGTATGCCCAGTGGTTGGTGAAACCAGTCCACTAGCAAGTCCTGCTGGTTTTGTTTCCAGATCTGCTATTTCTCTCTTACCTCCACCTTGGTCCAAGTCACTGACATTTCATGTCTAATCTGTTAACCCAATAAACAGCCTCCTGTCTCGTCTTATCCCTTCCATGTTACACATTCTTTGCCTCAGTCCTTTCTCCACTGAACAGCCGGTGTGATGCTTTTAACAGCGTAATCGCATTTCATTGCTCTCCTGCTTAAAACCCCTCATTGGCTTTCTGTGGCCCTCAGGATAATGCCAACGCTCCTTAAGGTGATCTCTAAGGCCTTAAAGGATTTGGTTCCTGAATTTTTCTCTACTTAATCTCCTAATACTGTTACTTGATGATGAAAAGGTGTCCGTCAGCAAAGGCCTGGAAGAAAATCTTCTAAACAGAAGGAAGAGCCAGGGCGAAAACTCTGATGTGGGAACGGGCGTGGTGGTGAAAGAACACAAATCTGCAGGGCTGCACAGAATTCTTTTCAGGAGGGACTTCTCGACAAGCCTACGTGGGGCAGAGGCTGAGCTTCCTGCCTGGAGAAGAGTCTACCCGGAAAATGGGCTTGTTAAATGGGGGAGAGAAGGTTGTGTGTAAAGTGGTGAAGAAGAGAGGGTGAGGGTGTAATGAGGTGCTGGTGGAAGATCTTGTGTTCTGTGAGGTGACTCCTTCTTTTGATCCTTAAAAATCAGAAAGGCCCTAAATATGATAAAATGTTCATTGAAGGGAAGTTTCTCTGAGGAGCTGCTGACGTGGCTGAGTCACAGGGCAGAGCCGGGCAGGAAGGCCATGGGGACACAGGATGGGTGTGGTCGATAAAACTGAGGAGTACATTTCAGATTCCCCATAAACCACAGGGAGAGCTCAGGACTTTTAAGAAGGTTGTAGAATTGGTATTTACACAGATACAACCTGGCATCTGAGGAGCCATGTGGCCAAGCTAATACTGGATGGCCCCACTCTAGATGATGAAACTACAGCTTTGGTTAATGATGGGGCTGGATTTGAACCCAGATATGTCTGATTCTTACACTGTATCGCATTCTCTCCTGAGCCAAGCCTTTGCCAGGAAGATGTGCAGCATGGTGGCGGTGGTGGCGGTGGTGGGGAGGGGTTAAAGAAACATTTTCCCTTGGTCATTAAAGGTTTTCCAAGAAGCATATATATAAGCACCGGTTTGGGGAAAACAGGACACATGATGGGAGTAGCTGATAAAGACAAACCTGGTAAAGCGCACTTGCCTCACCAGATAGCACCACGCCCAGGCTTTACACACTTCAAAGTCTGCTCAGATTAGCCCTTCTAACCAACGTTTTTGTCATGGAAGGATGGCAATGAAGCAGTGATTGGATAACAGAGGTTAACTTTTCTGTAGCAACACACCTTTTGGACAGCTGCAGAAGTTTGTGATTAAAAATATCCTACTTTTAGTTTACCAAGGACAGTGAGACACATTTTTTTCACTTGACCCTTTGAGAACTCTGAGAGGCACACTGTCCTCATTTTCCAGAGAGGTAAGCTGAGTGTTCAAACTCAGGTGCCAATGAAGAGGCAGATTCAGGGATCCTCCAACTCTAAACCAGAAGCTTTGCCAGCTCTCCCTGGCTGCCTCTTTCATAAGTGAAGAGAAGGAGTTAAACTGCTGCTTCCCCACTCTGATGCCCCAGGGCTTGTCTGACTGAAGGTCACTGACAGCCACCAGCAGGTGAATGCAGGATATGTCTTGGAAATAGGTTGTGTGGATGAGTGTTTGTGTCCATGTGTTTTTTTTTGTTTTGTTTTGTTTTGTTTGTTTGGTTTTTTTTTTTTTTTTTTTTTTTTTTTTTTTTTTTTTTTTTGTGTGTGTGTGTGTGTGTGTGTGTGTGTGTGTGTGTGTGTGTATTTCCATCTGTGCATTTATCCCAAATACCTGCAAGGCAACTCTTCTAGTGTAATTTTCCTTAATTGGTTTCCTGTTATTTCTGAGAATTGCTGTGGTAGGATTTACATAACTAAACATCTGTAACACAGAGAGAGTTCACCTCCCTTCTCACCCACGCGTCAGAAGAGGCTGGAGCCCTAACTGGTTTGGCTCAGTGAATAGAGCATAGGTCTGGGGACTGAAGGGTCCCAGGCTTGATTCTGGTCAAGGGCAGATGCCTGGGTTTCGGGCTCAATCCACAGTTAGGGGTGTGCAGGAGACAGCCAATCAAGAATTCTCTCTCATCATTGATGTTTCAATCTCTCTTCCTCTCTCAAATCAATGAAAAAAGAAGAAAAAAGGAGGAAGAGGGGGAAAGGGGAGGGGGGAGAGGGAAGAGGAGGGCTAGAAAGCAAATCCTCGTCTGTTTTCATGGTCTGAGAGGGCACAGGCACCTGCGGGTTACTTATAAGTTGCTACAGCTAACAATATGGGAACCTACTCAAGAAGCCAAATGTATGTTATGCCAAAAATCCCATAACCTCAGAGCTGTATATCTCTTCATTAGCATCCAATACTCGAAACAACCCAGTCCCAGAACAATGGCCTCTCCATGCCTGAGGCAGTACCTCTGGGAATCATCTATCCTTTCAAGGTTGATTGCAAAAATCTTTCCCTGCCTTATAAGGTATTAAGGTTAACTTATTGGAGAGAACTATGTGAATTAAACGTTGTACATTTCACCCCAGGTTAAGACAATTTCAACAGACTTTAAATATAATAAAAATATTTCAGAATGTAGCTTCACTGCCCATGGAGAATAGCTTATTTATCTCACTGATTGTTGTCTTCATCATCTAGATTTTCTGCTTGGAAAACTCTCAGTCCCCACCCTGTAACATGTGGTTTATCACATCACCATATTTTCTAAATCAAATAAGTGGGACTGACTCCAAACTGCCAATTGTCAGGAGCGAAAACATGGGGAAGAACAAAGCTTCTCAGACTGGCATTGCCCAGTCTGAGCCCACCTTCCATCTGCATCTTCCATGACACCCTGGCACTTAAACCAAACCACTCCGCTCACTGTTTCCCCAGGAAACTTCTATGTGTTTCCCATGACATCTGGGCTTAGTGCGCCTAGAGAGCCCCGCCGTCTACCTCCGCCTGTAAAATTCTTCTTCTTTTTCATGTCCTTCCTTGGATGCTCTTTCATGAAACTAGTATGAATCCTGCTGTAGTTTATAGTGGTTTGTTGTTCATTTGTCTATCCATCCAACAAATATCTAATGAGCAATAAGCATATCTTCATGGTGCTTTTGGTTTGGATAGGAAGACAGACTGTAAAAGAGATCTTACAATAATCCGTAATAAGTATATAGTAGAGGAAATGTAATACACACAGGAGCCATCTTAACTAGTTTTGTATGTGTGTGTTGGCATTTGGAGTTGGGTCCAGGAAGGCTTTCCTTTGCTTACATTTATTTTATCTTCTATAAGGTTGGATGTCCACTGATCCAATCTTGGATGGAGTTAATAACCACAGCTCTCACCTGTGTAACGCTAGCTCATCTGAACCAAGGCCATTGCATCCGGACTCTTCAAGGGCTTCCTTACAAGTAGAAAAGCCACTGAGGGTATTTTACAGTTTAATAGATTTTCCCCTCTCTAGCACACTCTGCGATGCAGCGATTGTTCTGGAGTTAGTGGTTGGCATAATTTACGTGGAAATGTCCGATGGGTCTATTACAATATGTGCTGAGAGGCTCTGACGTGGGTAATCTACACTTAACTGAAGTTAATCTACACTTAACTGAAGTTAATTCTTAAAATCAATTTCACTTAAGTGTAGATTAAATTCTTAAAATCCATGAGGTGTCATGCCTGCCATAGGGCTAGGAACACACCTAAACCCTTCAGTCATTATTTGTAGCCTTCAGCAATGAAGAGAAATGCAGCCACATTTTGGTCATTTGTTCCAAACTGCTTGGGCGGGTTAGGCTGACTGAATCCGCCATGGAGCTGCCTCTGGGGAAGGTCAGATCTGTGGCTCCATAGCAGCAGGAAATTGAGAGCCTTGGAAAGTCACCTCTGAAAACAAACTTGATAAAACTCATTCCGTTCAGTGAGGTAAACTTTCCCATGGGCTATACAACAGGTTAATTTATGAAGACATTAATTTATTCTTATTCCCCCTCCTCCTTTATTATTCTAAGATGGTAGGCAGGCTTTTGTGATCTCAGGGACCTCCCTGAACGTTCTAGATTGCATAAGACATCTAGGGGCTGGGGTAGAGAAGGAGGAAGTCCTGTAGTGTTGGAATTTGACCTTTTCCACCCCGACAGTTGGCAATTTGGAGTCAGTCACACTTGATTTGATTTATAAAATATGGTGATGTGATAAGCCACATGCGATGGAGTAAAAGTGTACCCATTGTAACTGTATATGTGAAAACGGAACAGTAGCTTGGAATGAATGGTCATACACCACTGGGAGTAGAGCTGTAAGAAGGCATCCCTTTTTTCATCTTTGCTTTTCCCTTTTTGAAACCCCCATGCTGGATTATTTTCAACGTATACTACCATCTGGGTCCTAAAGGCCCCCACTAGGGCCATGAGAAGACCAAATAATGGAAAGAAGGAAAAGGTGATGACAAGAAAAAGAAGAAATAGGGAGGAGAGAAAGAGACAATTACCTAAAACAGCAGTGATCCCATGGGTAGGCAGAATAGATACACCAGTGTGGCATATGGTCTCATCCTGGCTTCTCCCTTTCCCATTATCTCCACGTCTCTTCTGCTTTATTTCCTATTCAGTTAGCCCTTGGTCATCCAACGCCTTCATCTGACTCCAGGCAACAGGCATTCCATTCCTTGTCCTGGCTCACTGGGAGGAGGCACTGGGGAAAGTGTCTAGGGTTGATCCCCTCATGGACCTGAGTTTCAAATCTGGCTCTGCCAGTTGGCTGGACCAGCAGATCCTCAAGAGCTGAGAGCAGTGCCACATGTGTAGCAAGGGTCAGTAAATTATCCACTGACCCAAGCCCTCAAACTGCCTCCTCCTCATCATGTTACCTCCTGTCTCCTGGGTGGAGAAGACTTTTGGTCTGGAACAAGTGCTGGTGCAAATTGAGGCTGGCTAGAAGAGGTCAGAGGATACTGAAGAGAACCTGTCCACACTAATGTTCACACTCCTGATCTTGATTCTCTCTAGTCCTCAAATTTTACTGGGCGTTGGAGAGCTTGTTAAAACAGATTGCTGCCCTCTCTCCTTTCCAGAGTTTTGGATTCGGGGGTCTGGGGTAGGTTCCAGGCGAGGCTGATGCTGATCCAGGAACATCCCCTGAGAACCACTGACCTAGTCCGTTTCACACTGAAGCCAAAGTGATTTGTTTAAATCCCTGCTTTTATGCTGTTGCTTTTCTGCTCAAAACCCGTTAGTGATCCTTGTAAGGTATATTTTGAAGTGTCAACTGTAAGAGTAAAATGATCCGTAAATATTCCCTCCAGAAGGAGTCAGAGGTGTCTAGGTTTACCAGAGACAACTGCGAGGTGTGTGTATCTCTCAAGGAGATAAGAGAAATTGTAATCGTTTTGTTTCCCATTTTACTGTAATAAACACAAGAAATTTGTGTGACATTCTTGGTAGACACTTACATTCCACCAGCGTGTAAACCTGAAATGCTTTTGTTCTCATTCTGTTCTCTTTATGTGTTGGTACAAAGCATTTTTTTGTTGTTGTTGCCAAGATTGATCTTTTTCTCTCTAACACAACCCTAGTCACTAAACCACTGTGTCAAGCTAGGCTAATACAATTAGATTATCCATCCCCTCAAACCCCCTACCCTGAAATCTGGGATTAACTGAGAGACATGGTCTGCAGAGAGAGAGAGAGAGGCAGTGAGACAGATACACACAGAGAAGCAGAGGTGCCGATTTGTGAGGGCTTTACATCTGGGGACAGTCCCAGTGAGGTCCAGCTGTTGTCTCTGCCTTGGATTCTGCAAGCGACCCGACATCCTGCCCAAATCCCTTTATTGCTTAAGCAAATTGGCCTTGGATTTCTGCTAATTCCATCCGAAGTAACCTTCACTGAGATACTCCCTGATGAAGTCCAGATTCCTGGACACAGTAACAAAGATCTGCAGGATCTGGTGCCTGCTTACCCCTCCATCCCTTATCTGAACACACTTACCTCCTACTCTCTATTTCAGTCATACTTAGCTCTTTCTATTCTTCAAGATTTGAGCATGCTGTCTTCTCCCCTCTTGTAACACTCTTTTCTCCTTATTGTCCGGCCAATTTCTATTTGGCCTTCCAAGATACACAGCTTCTTCTCTAGAGTCTCAAAGCGCCTTTAAAAGTCTGAGCACTTACAGAAGACATCCTCATTGTCTATTGACTTGTCTCTCTTCCTCCCTCGATTTTGAGCTCTCTTAGGACAAAGACTGAGTCTCCATGGCTGTCCTCTAAACACAACACCTGAGCTTGGCTGGCACCTGATAAATGCTTGTCAAATGAGTGAACGAGGTGCTCCTTGTCATCTGTCACTTACCCATTGGCAGATTGATAACACGGAGTAGAAAAAAATGAAAATTACTTTGGCCCCAAGCTATAGACTATAATTTGGAACTAACAACTCCTGAGGTGAAGAATCAGATATCACCATGGTTTGGGAATATCCCATTACCTTCATTGTATCTCCAACCCTTCCCCCCCCCCCCTTTATTTAATGATTGTGCCAGAGTTTCTAATTAGAGAAAAGGGCCTCATGCACTTATTGATTCAAATGTTCTGCATTTGAATCACAGAGGAGATTTTGAGAATAAGGGTAGAATTCAGCATATCAGAAATTCAATCCATCTGAGATCTCTCAAAGAGGTTTGCCCTTGGGTCATCTAGCACAGACTTTCTTAGTCACTGAAAGCGTTGTCATGGTAATCATGAGGCCTTTCCTGATTCTGTATATGAGTTAATGAAGATACTGGAAACAACCCAAAGGAATTGATACTTGGGTGTGCATTTGTCTCCATATTAACCCAATCATTGTTTTGAACGCACATCTGCCCCCGGGGCCGATTCTCTTGGCTCTGGGTCCTGACAGGAATAAATAAACAACAGATTCCTTTTTAGTATTTCAGGCGAGGAGGCTGTGGATGGCTGCCCTTTTGGTCTCATTTCAACAGGAAATCCCACATGGAGGTTATAAAGGAGCAGAAGAAAAAAAGAATGGTGCATGAAGCAAATCCCTTTCTTTTATTTCAAATTATTAATGTTACTGATTTTAAGGCACCAAAATGCAATGCCCGTGAAGACGTTTCAGTTGGAGAGCCCAGAACATTGATGATATCCCAAGCCTTTATTCTATGGTCCTTTCTACATATACCGTAACTTGAGCCTCCATCAAGCCCACCAATCTTGCTCCAGGTTCCTCAGTGTGCTCACAGCGTCTGAGTGTGAGATTTCCCATTGAGAGGGCAGGGCGGGGCGAGGATAAACTCCTGACTCCACTGTGGGGCAGGGCGGAGTTATCCTCCATTTGTGTAACTGGACCCTAACCCTCACCCAACCAATCAGGGTCAGCGAAAGCAGTGACATCACCACTGGAGTAAAGCCCAGGGGCTTGGAGAAATTCGCTCTCTCTTCCGCCATGCTGCCGGCGTGAGTGGGACAGAGCCCATGCTAACATGGAAAAGGCTCTTTTGTTTATTGCATCGGACTCGGCTCCTTGGTGGTCCTTGGGGATCACGAAGTTTGGGCGTAAAACCATCTATGTCCTGTCCTACGTATCTCCCAGCATCCATTCTCCTAGCAGTGCAGATGCTTGCCAGCAAGACGTTTCCCATCCTCCCTTAGTGATGGCCGAGGGTCTTTCAGTAGAAGTGGCATTTTGACTTTTTGGACTCATCTTTAAAGGGAGTGGATGTGTTCCCTTCTTTCTCCCTTCTCACTGGCTGAAATGTGAGTGATGGGTGGAGCCGGGCTAGACATTGTAGACAATGAGGGGGGAGCCACTCGGAGGAAGGCAGAGTAACAAGACAGAGGCGTCTGGGTCCTTGAAGATGGTAAGATTTCTCTGAAAGCCCAGACTGACTTGTTTTTGTCTTATTGAAGCAGAAACTGTTATTTTGGATGTTCTGTTATCTGATCTTAACTAATATACCACCCACAATGAGATTTATTTTTCCCCTTCCCATGGGGGGAGTGTGAAACCCACGGGCTCTTCTGAGAAACGTACCTTTGGATTCCAGGCCGTGGGCAGGTTTGCTGGACCTTTGCATTAGCCAGACTGAATTTTCTGGTATGGTGATGAAGACATCATTTCAATGGCAGGAAAATACCTTCTCACAATAGCCGTAGCGATATTGTATTGCCTGGTCTTTGTGTATTTTGGATTTTTCTGGTATAGAAAACGTATCTTTCACCCTAACCTTAGGATTCCTGTCTCTCATGCTTTTCGGAATGGGATAAGTGATAAATAAGAATCATTGCTAATTAGTCTGAGCCCAGAGTAGATGAAGTACAAGACAAAGAAAAAAAAACAACGTTCCAAATTATCTGAACAAAAAACACGTAACAACCCTCCTCATGGAGACACAAGCCTTATGTGAGTGAGGAATTGCAGCTTTACTTACTGAATTTAGGCCTTTTAATCTTCTTGGTCGTTTCTTTATTTGAGTGTATTCCAGTCACCAGCAAAACTACATGAAGAAAACACAAAATAACTCATCAATATTAGTTCACCTCAACACTTTCTCAGTCTTGATCCTGATAGTTGCTTAGGTCACATATTAAAATATTCTCATTAGTTAAACTAATTTCCCCTGATATTAAGGTGAGGAAATAAGACATATCTTTTGTATACGTGGCCTCCTGGAGGAAAGGTTTTCAGAAATACTTTTCAGATGCCTAGCCTTCGTTGTCTTTAAATGTCACCACACCAATCCTACCATCTCCGTTTTGCAAAGGAGGGAATGTGGTTTGCTTGGCCCTAAGAATGGGTGATAGAGGTACATGAGCTCCAGACCCTTCTTGTGTTCTTTCCTCTTGTCACAATGAGTTTCCAAATGGTCAGAGAATGGCATGCTTGTGTGCATGTACGCGTGCACGCACCATAGATTTAGGGTGGTGAGTGGAGGGGATATGTAAAAAGCCCCAGAGAAGGGCTCTCTGGGAAAGGAAGACAAGGAAAAGGTGACAAGGAAAAGGAGTAGAGAGGGGCTGTAAGATCTGAGGTGTGATGTGTGTTCCCCAGGTGGTCCCTCCAGCAGCACAGGGCTCTGCACCCACCATGAAGGACACCTGCAGATGCTGGAGCTGCCTCAGAAACAGGAGCAGAGCTGCAAGCAGCATTTGGATGCTGTTCTCCTTTGGGAAGTGTAACAGTAGGGGAAGTAGGGGGACCTCTTTATCATTTAAAATTTAAAGTCACATTACCAGTTCGAGCCTTGTGTTTTTAAAAAATAACATTGACCGATTTTTAAAAATCTTTATTGTTCACATTATTACAGATGTTCCAATCCCCCCCCAGCTCCCCTCCACCCGATTATCACCCCACTCCAGGCTGTCCCCCCCACCCCACTGTCCTTGTCCAATCTCTGCACGCCAACAACCCTTTCCCCTTAAGAATTGTCAGTCCGCTCCCTTTCCATGCCCCTAATTCTATTACATTCACCAGCTCTGTTCATCAGATTTTTTTTTTATTCATTTGATTTTTAGTTTCACTTGTTGATAGATATGTATTTGTTTTTCACCTCTCTAGTTGTGGAACTTCCACTCAGCTAGCTTTCCCACGGTTCTGGATGGTGGTAGTTCTGCCTTTTAGTTGTAATTTTGATGTGATGGTGAGAGGCAGCAAGTATAGGTGTTTACCTATGCCGCCATCTTGGTTCTCCTCAATTTTTTTTTTTATTACTAAAAGAATACATAGATTCCTTGCAGAAAAATGTAAAAAAACACAAAAAACAGAACAGAAAACATGGATGAACACAAACATATATTATCAGTCTTTTTCTATATGTATATATGTATTCATATAGGTACTTTTAAACAAATATTTGATCATGCTCATACTGTTTCCAATGTTTTAGAACTTATGTGTATTAAGAATATATGCGGACTTTTTTTGTCATTAAATGTTACTGTTAAAATAACTTTAACTGCCTGTAAATATATGTATTGGTGCTCCTCCAGGGAGCACACCCATGCCATTGCCTCCCCTCTCTCCTTCCCCTATAGGAACTTATCCCCTAACCTCTAAGGGTCCCCAGGAGACTTGCAAACAGAGGAGCAATGGGCAGTGGCAGCTCGTCCTGGGCTAACCTCCTGAACCTGTCTCCGAGGCCCTTTCTCTGACTTCCCAGTGAGCCAAAACAGCCCAGCCTAAGAATATTTTTGCTGCAGTCAATGAATTCTTGCTTGCTTTCTACAAAAAAAGTGTGTATGTGTGTATATTATATATATAATATGTACTATATGCATATATCATAATTTAGGCAATTTCCAATTTAACACGAGTAGCTCCATCTTTGTACTGATCTATTATCATTTCCTTAAAACAAACCTCCAAATAGGATTTCTTGCCTGAAAGCTATGCCCTCTTAAGATTTTTTATTTATTGAGGTATATTGTGATTTTTTTTTTATTGGCAAAATTCTCACTACCCTGTATGTAATTCTACCAGTAATGTTTTTCCTTTCAAAGGGTCAGTCTGTTTTCTATTCTTCTTTTCTCTCCAGGCATTCTTTCACTCCAAGGTAGTGCTGCTTTAACTTCCCTCTCTTTCAACCACTTTTCTGAGAAACCCGCTTTCTAGATAGAGTTGGGACTCTGAGGTGAACATTGAGGCAACAGACTAACCAAAACAGGCGTTTTCCTTTCTAGTTTTTATGTTTGTTTTTTCACAGAACACAGAGGCTTGATTTAGGCATAAATGGACTTAGAAATTCTTGAATTGGAAACTGTCTTTAAGGTAAAAAAGGAGGCAATGTCCCCAAGTTTGTTCTGGGGACTTTATTTATATTTATCTTATGATTCTCTAGCTACTCTGCCAATGATGCAGCCACTGAATTATCCCCAGTTTTGACAACCAGCATTAGCCAAGGTCGGGACAGATGACATACCATGTCCTGTACAAACAGAAACATGAAAGAGAATTCAGTGGCAGCCCCAGGTCTAGCCAAGCAGAATGAAAGCAGACACTTGTAGGTGTTATTTACTTCTGGGGTTTGGGTGTGTGTGAGCGTCCTGCAAGTTTCATTTTTCATAGTAGCCTCTGTGTCATTTAACACTGCAGAGACCACATTTTCATTTTATAGACAAAAATAAATAACTAGAATCCTTGAAATTAAAAAAAGTACTAAATATATAGAAAATAAATGACACAAGGTAAGTTGATGGAATAAGTGACACAGTAATAAATGTGAGTATCCATTTTGTGGAAAACCAAATCCTGTCCTGGGCTTGAGTGTCTATGGCAAGTGGTGTACATAAGCTCTGGTATCATTAGGACTATAAATATTTCAGTAATACCCCCTCACCCGCATTTGCTCACCCACGACCCTCCAGGCTGAAAACAGCCCTGCTTCATCAAGTCATTAATCACTTTCCGTGGGTCACAGAGGCCATCCCCTCGTGAGACTTGTTAATTAAAGCTCCCAGAGGTCACTTCTCCAGGAGGGCTGGGCAGTAAGGCTGCAAATGTGCTTGTGCCCTGCGGCGAGTCTTCATTCCTCATCAGTAAGACTCCTCTTGCTAAAACGAAATGCTGCATCGGGTGTTGAACTTGGGTGAGAGAAAAATCAGCCGTGTTCCTTTTCTCAGGAAGCCAGTCAGAGGTGGAGATGGCTGGTGCACACTTCAGAGTACAAAGCGAAATACGGGCTTGAAAGCCAGGCCCTCCGCGGGGAGTAGTCAGTCATCTGGCTAGTGAGGCCATTAGCGTCTCGAAGCCTCGAGGAAAGGATGTCTAGATGCCAAAGTTCCAAGGCAGTCATGGCCTTAGAAACATTCATAGTCTTTGTCCTAGAATATATACCCCTAGGAACATAGCCCACGTTATAGACAACAATTAATGTAAACAATGTTCATTATAGCATGACTTCCGGTGATGATCTGGAAATAATGAGATACTGGAAATGTTCCAACAACAGGAACATCATAAGGTTTATTACAAATGATATGTAGAGGATTAAAGGACGTGGGACAGGCTCAGCCCTCGCCTTAAGAGTAATTCTGACAAAATAAGAATATATGTAGAGAAATAACTGGAACAAATATAACAAATGCTAATAAGGATGTAATTATAATTTCTATCTTACCTATATTGCTTCTCATGTATATTCTATGTCTTATATTGATTATGCTTCTCTTACATTTAGAAAAAGCCAGCAGAGTTGTTTTTTAACTTGGTCATATTGAAATCATATATCTTCACAGTAATGAGAAATGCTTTCTAAAACCATTGACAGAGTTCATGGGAACTTGTGTTCCAGTTTTCTTGTCAGTAATAAGTTACAATCAGAATCCGTTTACTTTCAAGGAAAGTCATGAAGGGCCAGGACATCTGGTCAGTGGTCACATCAGAAAGCACCTACTGAATACTTAGCATAGGTCTGGGACTTTTAAAGAAGGGCCTCATTCTAGCCCACACACTGCTGGACCCTGAGGTTACTAACTTGGGGAGTGTTGACAAGGACCCTCTCCTTGATAAAATGGTAGTCAGATTCCTCTAAGCCCTCCCCTCAACTATGCTTTGACCTTGGGCTTGAGTGTCCACCTTTGTTGGACCTGCGTTGCCCAGTTTTAACAGGAATCCTGTTTAGAGAGAACCCTTTCCACTCCCCGGAAACCTGACCACCCTGTGGCCTTTAGCAGGAATCCTGTCAAGTTGCTTCAGCAAGAGCCCCCGGACTCTTAGAGATTTCTATCCACTGACGCCTGCAGCCTCCTCCTTGGTTGTGAAGCCCCACTTTCATTGTTGTCTTTGGAATTGAGCCCAGTTCTATACTGTCCTTTTTTCCTGATTATAGTCTGTTTTTACCACTTTAACCACTGTCCAGCTCTGGTCCTCTTTACCACTGTCCACAATGCCTTCCTGAAAACTGATTTAAAAAGCAGATCATTTTAAAGACATTCACATTTCCCACATGCTTTAATTTGGGGTTATGTACTCAGTGAAACATCCAGCATCAAATAAATCAGAGCTTCATAGCAAAGACAGGACACCCTGCTCTACAATCATATAAATCACAAAATTACGTTTCAAGTCATAAAATAACAATGCTGGGAGGAGCTTTGGAGGCCATCTCTTTATTTTACAGAAAAGGGTGTATTCTTTGGTTAAAGCTACAGTTCTTTGGGGACAGAAATTGGAACCAGAATGCAGGTATGCTGGCCACAGCCTTTGCCTCTTCCTCTACTTGCTCCTCCTCATAAGTGCAAAGACAAAAAAAAAAAAAAAAAAAGGTTGTTTTTAGTAATAAAGTTGTTTCATATAAGGATGAAGTAAGTCCTGTCAGGATATCATCGTCTCATGTGTTGTGGCTGATAATCAATTAGTAGCTCAGCTGCTGAGAGTCCCTGCTGGGGGCTTATCCATAAGAACATGGGGAGAAACACCTATGCCATTAGCTTCTGTCTTGGCAAAGGGACTCCTCTCGGACAGTGGTGAATGCCACACACTGACCTAGCGAGGACCATCTGCCTGCCAACACCAGCACTGTCATTCCCTAGAAACGTGGCAGGAACACGTGGCTTGCATTTCGGCACTGGCAGCTGTAGATCAGTGGGCAGTTGGTGAAGCTGCTCTCCTGCGGGCCTAGCATATGAGAAGATACACCTCATCTGAATTTGGACTTTCTCTCTTTCATCTCGCCTTGCCTAGAAAAACAGTGCCATTAATCCATCACTGCTTTGGAGTATTTTCTTTCTTAATTGGCTCATTGAGAGGTGTTATCCTGTGTGCTGCTGGCTTCTGAAATTTTTGCAGCAAACCTGTGTTGAATACATTGCTGGCAAAGACATGATCAACATCTCTGGTCATAATTTGTCACCCAACACAAAACGGGCAGGTTTGGACTCTGCTGCCTTAAAAATCTGGCATCCCGTAGGACAGTGGTCGGCAAACTGTGGCTGGCGGAGCCACATACAGCTCACGAGCCGCGGTTTGCCGCTCTGTTGACTAATGAGTTTGCCGACCACTGCCTTAGGAGAAGAATTTATGTAGCAGTGTTCCTTGAGGGCCTATCTGGTGTGCTCAGCACTGGAAATGCAACATGAGCAAGACACCGCTTTTTGGAGAACCAGACTGATGGCCAGGCGAATGACACACAGATATGAGGAGGTTCTTTATGGGGCATGGAACAGACATGTAAATATCTGTGTTTTCTATGGTCTTAGGCGACCCTGCTAGCGGTTCTCAACCTGTGGATCAAGATTATAGAGAACCGCTGCTGTAGAGCCTAAGACCATTGGAAAACACAGATATTTACATTAGGATTCATAACAAAAGCAAAATTACAGCTATGAAGTAGCAACGAAAATAATTTTATGGTTGGGGGTCACCACAACATGAGGAACTGCATTAAAGGGACGCAGCATTAGAAAGGCTGAGAACCACTGCTCTATCTGAAATATTTGTCCGTTGCTGAAGAATATAATACATACAGAGATGTGTGTACGCAATACATAGAGACATTCTAATGTAATGGATGTACTTACTGTACATAAAAATATATTTACACATACGCCCTGAACTTGATCTACACTTAGCATTCTCACTTGGACTTCTCTCCAAAAGGTTTACCATAAAGCGATGCTCTGTGCTGTTTATATGCTTTTCTTGGCAGGATTTCTTTGGACCTTAGGAGAATGTTAACAGAGTATCCAGATACACATATAAAAGTACTTACCGAGGAACATTTCAATAACAGATGCCTTCATAGTGAGGACAACAATCCCCATAAATCTCCCAATGGCACCCTGGAGGGGAGGAAACAATAACACCATCACATCTCAGCCAGAGTTCTGAGCTGGAGGCACTGGAGTGTGGGGCAAGGCTGTTCGCGCTGCATTGCCCTCTGGAGTCTTAGGATTTAGCTGCAAGTTCCTATAAGAGGTCATGCAGATGGTTAGTGGCCAATGCGCTGGTACCCAGAGAGTCTGTTCTCACTGAGAAAACCGGTTCCAGCCACCAGCATTCTGCCCTTCAGAGACCTGGTCTTTGCTTAGAACTAACGAGGAAACAACTTGACAATTTCAAGAGCAAGTTGCTAACCAGCAACAATATGGCCTTATGGTTATGTGTGGGGTTTTTTTTTGGTGTGTGTGTGGTTTTTTTTGTTTGTTTTTTGCAGTATTTTTCTCTTAAATTTTTTATTGTGGTAAGATACACAAACATAAAATTTACTATCTTGCTGAAGCCGGTTTGGCTCAATGGTAGAGCATCGGTCTGCAGACTGAAAGGTCCCGGGTTCGATTCCAGTCAAGGGCATGTACATTGGTTGCGGGCACATCCCTGGTAGCGGGTGTGCAAGAGGTAGTTGGTCGATGTTTCTCTCTCATCGATATTTCTAGCTCTCAATCTCTCTCCCTTCCTCTCTGTAAAAAGTCAATAAAATATATTAAAAAAAATTTACTATCTTAACCATTGTTAAGTATTATAAACTCATTCCTATTGTGCCATCATCACCTCCATCCATCTCCAGAACTCTTCTTGTCTTCTAAAACTGAAGCCCTCTGCCATTAAAAGCTAACTCCCCATCCTCCTGCTTTCCCAGCCCTGGCCATCACCATTCTGCTTTCCATCTCTGCCGTTTTAACTACTCTAAGTACCTCATGTAAGTGCAACCATATAGTATTTATCTTTTTGTGACTGGCCTGTTTCTAATAGTGTAATATTCTCAGGACTCTTCCACATTGTACTACATGTCAGAAGTTCCTTCCTTTTTTTTTTTTTTTTAAATATATTTTATTGATTTTACACAGAGAGGAACTGAGAGGGACAGAGAGTTAGAAACATCAATGAGAGCGAATCATCGATCAGCTGCCTCTTGCACACTCCCCACTGGGGATGTGCCCGCAACCAAGGTACATGCCCTTGACCGGAATCGAACCCGGGACCCTTCAGTCCTTAGGCAGACGCTCTATCCACTGAGCCAAACCGGTCCCGGCAGAAGTTCCTTCCTTTTTAAGGCTGAATAATATTCCTCTGTGTGTATATATACCCCATTTTTAAATTTATTTCTCAGTTGATCATTCATCAGTCCATGGACACTCAAGCTATGCTATGAACACGGGTGTGCATTGTTCTCTTTGAGTCCCTGTCCAGAATGGGATTGCTAGATTATATGGTAATTCTATTTTTAATTTTTTGAGGAAACGTCATATGTTTTCTAGAGTGGCGGTACAATTTTACAATCCCACTAACAATGCACGTGGGTTCCAAATCTCACATCCTCACCAAGCACTTGTTATTCTCTGTTTCCTTTGCTAGTATTCATTCTAATGGGTATGAGGTGGCATCTCATTGTGGTTTTGATTTGCACTTCCCTAACGATTACTGACATTGAACATCTTTTCACGTCCTTGTTGGCCATTGGTATTCTTTGGAGAAATGTCAGTTCAAGTACTTTGCCCAGTTTTTAATCATTTTGTTGTTGAATTTTAGTTATCTATACAATCTGGATAATAATCCCTTATCAGATATATGATCTGTAAACATTCTCTCCCATTCTGTGTTGCTTTTTTACTCTGTTGCCATGGTCTTTTGATGCAAAACAATTTTTAATTTTTATGCAGTCCAATTCATCTATTTTTTATTGTCTATGCGTGTTATGTCTAAGAAGTTTTTGCCAGATCCAGTTGCTGTGAAGCTTTTGTCCTATGTTTTCTTCTAAGAATTTTTTCATTTTTTGGTTTCATATTTAGATCTTTGATTCATTAGGGTTAATTTTTGTATATTGTGTTGGGCGAGGGTCCAAAGCTATTCTTTTGCATGTGGATATCCATTTGGCTCAGCACCATTTGTTGAAGCAACTGTCTTTGCACCTTGTCAAAAACTGCGTGGCCATGTACATGAGGGTTAGTTTTTGGACTTTACTCAATTCCATTTGTTTGTATGTGTGTCTCTATGCCAGTACCACACTGTTATGGTTACTGTAGCTTTGTAGTCAGTTATAAAAAATCAGGAACAGTCCTTCAGCTCTCCTCTTCTTCTTCAAGAATGCTTTGGCTATTGCGGTCCTTTGAGATTCCGTATAAATATTTGGATGGGTTTTTCTATTGCTTCAAAAAACACCATTGGGATTTTGATAGGTTTTGCATTGAATTTGTAGACAGTTTTGGGTGCTATTGATAGCTTAACAATATTAAGTCTTCTAATTTGTAAACATGGGATATGTACCCATTTATTTATGTCTTTTTAGTTTATTTGAGCAATGTTTTGTAGTTTTCATTGTACAAGAATTTTACCATCTTGGTTAGGTTAATTTTTAAGTCTTTTTTTTATGTAAATGGAATTGTTTCTTAAATTTTTTTTTGAATTGTTCATAGAAAGGCAACTGAATTTTGTGTGTTAACTTGGTAATCTGCTACTTGGCTGAACTTAGTTATTAGTTCTAATTGATGGAATATAATCTTGTTATGGGATCTTTAGGATTTTCTGCATATAAGATCATATGTTTGTAAACAGGATAATTTTAATTCTTCCTTTTCAGTTTGGTTGCCTTTTTCTTTTTCTTGCCTAATTTCTCTGGCTAGATCTTTCAATACTATGTTGAGTACTGATTCCATCTCCTTACTACTCATAGATCTATTTAGATTTTTTTATTTCTTTATGAATTAGTTTTGGTAGGTTTTGTGTTTCTAGGAATTTGTTAATTTATCCAATTTGTTTCTGTAAAATTGTTCGTAGTACTCTCTTAATTCAATTAATTCTTTTTAACTCAATAACAGTTATTGCTTCAGGGAAACAGAACTGGGTAAGTGGTGATCAGAGATGGGACTGAGTTTACAGTTCTGTTCTATTTAAATCTTTACCCTGTGCATATATGTTAATAAATCAGAAATTAATAAGATGATCTCTTGGGAAGATTTACCATTTACAGACGATATTGATATCAAATAGAGGTCATAGTCATCTCCTAAGCCACTCCTTATTCCTTGCTTTCTTTGCTGAAGGTCACCCTTCAGTTGGAAAGAATCAACTTCCTAAAGCTCAGGTCTGATTATGTATTCATCCTCTCAGAACTTTTTCTCTCAGTCCCCTCATTTTGTACAGAATAAAACCCAAACCCCTTAGTGAGGCACTAAAGACTTTTCATGAAATGGTCTAACTTGCCTTTCAAACCATCTCACAGCAATTCTCTTCTATAATCCTCCCCTCTGACCCCCACACCCCAGGCTCTTGTTTTTTCTCTACCGACTGCAAATAGGGCTCATGCTCTTATTATTGTTCTGGCTGGAATGCCTCACCTTACCACTCTTTACCTGCCTCCCACAACTATCCATCTTTCAAGGTTCAACTTATAGACCACTTCTTCTATATAAACTTCTTGTCTCCTAAAGTCAAAATTCATCTTTAATCACACATCTATTTAATCCTTCAGAAAAACAATCTCTGTGCATACTCTGGGCAAGGTAGACGGGAGTAAGATGCAAGTCCTATCATCAAGTTGCCTTGAGTCTTTTAGAGCAGTGTTTTTCAACCTTTTTTGGGCAAAGGCACACTTGTTTCATGAAAAAAAATCACGAGGCACACCACCATTAGAAAATGTTAAAAAATTTAACTCTGTGCCTATATTGACTATATATAAAGTAATTCTCTTGAATAGGAATCAAATAAACACAAAGAAAGTATTTTATAATTTCTTTATTATGAAATATTAAGTAAACAAAATAGTGAAAAATTATAAAATTCTTGTCTTGTCTGCACCTACGGCACACCAGGCAACATCTCGTGGCACACTAGTGTGCCGCGGAACAGCGGTTGAAAAACGCTGTTTTAGAGGGAGATTGGTGCACTCATCATAATGAACATTAATTGGGCACATACCAAGTGCCAGTCATATATTAATACACAGTCTTCACAACAACCTGGTCAGGTAGGGGTTTCTCTTGCCTTAGTTTTAGAGGTAAGGAACTGGAGACACACATAGGTGAAGTACTTTGCCCACGGTTACCTACAAGGCTGGAAAGAAGAGAAGCTGGAATTCAAATCAGAGTCCAGAGGCCCTGCATTTGCATCCCACCACTTGCCATAGCTGTTTCATAACAAGCAAGACATTTCCCTCACCTACATTCTGATTTCATTGGTCTGAGTTGATATCAATATTGCTTTCAAGCTCCCCAGTGACTCCACTGTGCAGTCAGATAAGAGCTTCTGCTGTAGAGGTTACAGTGATGGCAAAAAGTGCGGGTGGTCAGATAGGCCTGGGGTGTGGGGATTGGAAGAGACTTGGATTAATTTACCTAGCAAGTTGAAAAACAATGATTTGTGAAGAAGAGACAGGACGCAGGGGACAGAGCAACTTCAGGAGCTGGGAGCTGCTCGGCCAGGCTGGGAGAAGAATCAGCCTGGTAGAGAGCAAAGAAGGGGCCATGTAGGCCTTGAATGTCATTCCTGAAGAATGTGGAATTGGTCCTTTAGGCTATCGGTAGACACTGGAGGCTTAAACATGATTTTTGCATTCATCGTTTTTAATAAGCCCCTTAGAGGCTTACTTGAGCCACTCGGTTGCAGAAAATACGTCCTGGTGGATGTGTAGAATTTATATATTGCTGATGTTTGCCTGATCTACGATGCTGCATGGGAGCACCTAGCAATACTCTTTGTCCACGAGGCAGACAAATCTGAGATCCATCTGGAAGCATTTAATGTTTCTGAGAGGCTTGTGCTGTATTTCTAAAATGCCAAAACTCCCTTGAGGACAGCCATCTCTGAACGGGGAGTGGCCACATCTGCGGTCTTGCTTTCCTCATCCCTGCCTGATGCGAGGCCTCGGCTGCTTGTCTGTGGGCGTGAGTCTATCTGGTGAAGATGGAACAAGGAAGGCTGGTACTCGGAGGGGCCTTTACAATGTGGAGATGGCCTCCATCTGCTGAGAAACTTTACACACACCACATTGCTCTGCGCTGGGACTGAAACACCACATTTCCTATTGCCATGACACCAGTGGTGGCTATTATACCCCCCCCCCCCCCCCCCCCCGGAATTCTATGACGAAGAGAGTGAGCTAGAGAGAGGACAGTGGTTGTTCTTTCCTTCCTTCTTTTTCTTCTCTTTCTAGTTGCTTCCTTCTTTTATCTTAAAGAAAGGCCAAGAGCAAAGTGCAAGCCAACTAGGCAGGAAGGCAAAGGAAATGTCGCCTCTTCTCAATATGTTGGTGCCTGAAGATGCACCAGGCTATGGATGGAAGGAAGATGTGCTCTGAGATCTCAGGCTTGAGCCCACCAGCACAGGGCCTCCTTGTCCAAGGGATTGGGACTAGTTCAAGGTGGGCATGTCCCGAGCTGTGTCAGGATGGAAGTACTTGACTCCCATGTTTTTCAGGGAGAGGTTACCTCTGAGGTTGGGAATGGATGGGGGCCAGTTTGCTCTAGGTCTGTTGGCAGCCATCTCCTCACCAGGTCAGTCCTCAGACAGGTTAGTCTGAGGCCAACACAGAGAGGAGGCGGGGGGTGGGGGGGGGGAGGGGGGGGGGGGGGGGGGGGTGCTCAGTGAGTGGCGGAGAAATGGAGCTGGAGCACTCCACTGTCTGCGCCTGGAGGATGCTGCAACAATGAACTTCCCTTTCAGTTGGACTTGTAGCTCCAAGATTATCCCTGACCGCTCCCTACTTTCCAATGCCTGTCCACACAGAGCACACAGGTTTATACCAGTCTGTAGAGTGTTTCCTGAACAGTTCTCTTGCCTGGACCTCCTGAGACCTCCTGAAGTAGAATGGACACTATTTCTACAGTCTGAGCAGTAAATTCCCCTAAGGTCACACAGCCCAGATCTCTATATTAACCTTGTGCTCTTTTCACTATATTGAGCACCTCATGTGACTGGTATTATAAATTCCAAATAGTTTCATGATTTATGGTATAACATTACTATAAAATGGAAATTCCACTTACTCTTCCCTTTTAAAAGCCTAGTTGCATCTGTAACTTTAATCTCACAAGACTTCTGAAGGGCCTCATGCTCAGATGCAGAGAAAACACGCGATGAAGTTCAGTGACTAAGCTGGACACTTAATGGCCTGGCAAAAAAAAAAAAAAGATAACTTAGGCCAATCAAGATCTCCCTTGGGATTTTGGAAGCAAAACACTGAAAGCCTTGAAAATGGTGGGAGCCAAGCTGGAGGCCATATGGGGCCCTGAGGAAGATGTGGAAGATGAGGACAGAGTGAGATGGAGAGGAGCAGAGGGAGCAGATGCCTCCGTTCCTGGCCACTCCCCAAGTCCCGTTTCCAGGGAAGGAGGTCCAGCTGGCCCTGGTCTCCTGTGCATGACAGGGATGTTGCTGGGCCCTTCTGTGCCAGCCAGTGTGAGTTTCTGTGCCTGGAAGCTTTGATTGCTGTTTTACTTATCTCCCGTTTCCCTGAAATGATTAGTAGTAAAATGAAAACAATTAAAATGGGAAGGGCGTGTGTACTTGTCTTTTGGTGGCATCGAGGCAGGAGTGGGAGAAGCTGTATCTGACGCTGGAGCTAGCTCAGAGAAGAAGAATCTCATGAGCTGTGGCAGCCACTGAGGAGGAGAAGCAGCCTGTATACCTGGAGCACTCGGGGAGGCAAACAGGGAGAGCGTGACCCTGAAATTAATGCTGTAAGAATGTCACTGTGGAGTCCCTGATGTGTCTATGGTCAAGGTCCATAGGGTTTGTTTGTTTATTTATTTATTTATTTATTTATTTATTTATTTTCGTCACCTGAGGATAGTTTTCCATTGATTTTTAGAGAGAGGGAAAGAGAAAGGGAAAGACAGAGAGAAACATCGATGTGAGAGAACTACATCGACTGGTTGCCTCCTGCACAAGCTCTGACCAGGGGCCCAGGCCAGCGAGGAGCCTGCAACTGAGGTACATGCCTCCTTGACCAGAATCGAACCTGGGACCCTTCAGTCTGCAGATCTGTTCCCTATGCACTGAGCCCAACTAGTTAGGGGGCCATTCGGGGTGCTTTTGCCACTCCCGTCCCCCACCTCCAGGAAATTTTTGGAAATGTTTGGAGACATTTTTGCTTATCATAATTTCGGGTCGGGGATACTACTGGCCTTTAAGTGGGTAGAGGCCAGGGATGCTGCTAAACATCCCACAATGCACAGCACAGCCCTCACAACCAAGAATTACCCAGTGCGACATGCTAAGAGCATCAGAAATGACAAACTCTGATTTAGACCATTGCTTATTTCCCCAAGTATTTACATATATAAAAAAAGAATGTGCTAGCCATTTCCCACATGTATTACAGGTCATTGCCTTGATGACTAACATGTGATCTCCTTCTCTGGGATCACTTGGCTTGCCATGTGCAGCCAGGGCAAATCCTAATGCAAAGGTCTTCACCCCTGGGCCCTTGGGTGTGTCAAAGCGCTCATGCGTGTGCTCAAAGACCGATGTATGCCTTGCCTCGGGGTTCGTTGGTCCATGTGGCATGTTTCCACATGTCAGGAGACCAAAAAGGGAAAGGCTTCTGTGGTGCGTGTGTGTCAGACCATCACCGTTACTCCGTTAAGAACCTGCCATATGGTAATGCTTACCACATCCACCCAGGCTTCCACCAATGGTGATTTCCAGGGAGGCTGCACGCAGTAATTATGTTTCTGAAGTGGTAGTTTAGATCTTATATGGCCACTGGGAAAAAATACCAGTTTGCAGGCATGCCCCCAAACGAGCTCTAAAGAACTGCTTCCAAGAGTCATTTATCTTCGGTAATGGAAGGGGCACGGGGAGCAGTCAGTGGAGGGGTGGGGGTGTGGGGGTGTGGGAGGAGGAGGGGGCAGGGATGTCTCAGTAAAGGATGGGGTGGGCCCTGACAGCCCCTCCCAGTTACTCTGGAAATGGCGCGGTCTCAGAGTTCCCGACGAGTTCTCTCAGCTGAAGCTTCTCCACTTAAGCGTTTGACACAGGGTCAGCTCTGCCTCCGCCCAGCGCGCTCTCCTGGGGCACCGTGGTCTGCGGTTGCCAAGGGGCCCTGCACTGTGAGCTTGGAGCTGGTGTTTGGTTCAGTCCAATGTGATCCCCAGAGCCCGCCTGGCCTGGACATTCTGTTCTTTTCGCTCCGCCTTCACTTCGGAGGCACGGGAAAAGCACTCTGCGCATCTGGCAGAGCCTTCCAGCTGAGGTGAGAAGGGGGATGAGGGTGTGTCTGTAAAACCCATACCATCTTCCTCTCTGCCTTGGGATAAAGATGGGTGTGTCTCAGACCTCTCCCCTGGCCTCCCAGAGGCAGGCCTGGAGCTCTGGGTCAAAGTCCCAAAGTGAATTCCTGAATCCCAGCAACCGCTGGGGAGCTGGAGGGCGGAGGGGAGGGCGGAGACTGAGGCTGAGCCGCTGGGGGCTCTGGAGGATTAAGTCTCAGGAGGTGGCGGGGACCAGCAGAAAGAGAGTCAGTTCAAAGCAGGAGAGCCAGCTCCTGAGGAAGCCACGCAGCCTCATGCCTGAGAGGCCCCCTCTGGACCACTGCCAGCTCTGATGGGGCCTTCGTACCCTCTCTCCTGGCCCTCCTGCCAGTTTTGACCCAGCTGTCCAGTGGCCTGGTACACAAGAGGGGATTGGTGCCTTTGTTCTTTATGGAAAGTGTTAGAAGTTTAGAGTCCACTCCAATAATAACCGTCACCTACCGAATGCGTACCATATGATACACACTGCACATATGTGACCTTATTTAATTATCATGGTGATCCAGTCAGGTAAGTACTCCTATGCCCATTTTTCAGAGTAAGAAACGAAGGCTCAGAGAACCCTAGTAAGCTGTCCAAAGTTATAGAATGTCAAAGAACCAGAATACCACCCCAGGCCTCAAACATTGAACCCCACACTGTGCCCCCATTTGACCACCCTGCTGATGGTTTCATTTTCCTTTTTACCCTGATACATATATCCTAGGCCGGTGGTCGGCAAACTCATTAGTCCACAGAGACAACTATCAACAGTACGATTGACATTTCTTTGGAGAGCCAAATTTTTTAAACTTAAACTTCTTCTAACGCCACTCCTTCAAAATAGACTCACCCAGGCTGTGGTATTTTGTGGAAGAGCCACACTCAAGGGGGCCAAAGAGCCGCATGTGGCTCGAGAGCCGCAGTTTGCCGACCACAGTCCTAGGCTTTTTTAAGTATTCTGTTGACAATAGATGAGACTCACATGTAAAATACACTGTGTAATGAGGTTGTCTTAGTTCTAAGTTCAAGAGATTGTCCTGAGTTATATTTGGGCCTGAGCTCACTCACAGCTCTCTCTCTCACACAAATGTTATTTCTGGTAAAGTGACGCAGCAGGCATATTTTTAAGTCTGACCAGACATAATACGCCCATCTAAATAGACATTGGAGCGCATTGTAATTGACTGTGCCATGGGATGATAAACTGGGATGGTCCTTTGTCTTAGCTTCAGCTGAGATGACGTGCCAACTACTCCCATGTTCCAAAGGGGTCCCGAGGCTCCTCTCACTGTTGCCTGAAGTGGGAGGAGTGCGGGGGAGTGGGAGGAGGAGGAACAGGAGGAGGAGGAGGGACATGCCAGCAGTTTTTCCTAAAGCTATTCCAGCTCTCCAGTCTCCAGCTACCCGCTTGGCATCTGTAACCTCTGGTATGGCCAGGCAGTTAGCGGAAGATTGCGGTTCTTGGTTACTCCTTTGAGTCCAGCTTGGATGCCACCAATGAACGTTGCCTCTGCATCCCTAGATTCCTTGTGGCTTTAGGATACAGGTTCGCTCACTGTATCACACAGGAAAACCAGTCCGGGCACGTCGACTCGCACCTTACAGACAGAGCACGTCTTCTCTGCGCCACACACGAGCCGAGAGGAGGGGATTCACTGAGCACCGAGACACCAGTGACCTCTCCCCCTGAAACCAGACATTGGGGTCCCCGAAGGAAGAGATTTTTCTTTTCAAGGAGAAGGAATGCAAAAACAGAGTCCCATCTCACGATAGCCTGGAGGGTGAATTTTATGAGTTTTTACCACATGTCCACACACAACTTTTGCCTTTCTATCACCGAGGGAAAGAATTTGAAAAATTTCGAAGGGGGTCTTGTCAACGTAGAGACTTACCAGGGAAAGTGATTCTTTGGAAGCAATCTGAGTCACGGGAAAATAAGATTCTGTCTGTGACTCACTGAGGATTTAACCTGTAAGGATAAAGGATACCTTTTGGGGACTGGCTACTCAAGGGGCTTGGTAATGATGCCTATTCCCTGCTTTCCTCCCGAGAGACACTTTTTCCCAACACACTTGAGAAGCGATTGTTAATCAGGAGATGGTCCAAGAATGCCAGAAATACCTCCTCCTTCCCATCAGCCCTCTGGGAGTTCCTTGCCTTCACTCTTCACCATCATTATTCCTGCCCCGTCTGTACTTGTGAGGAGGAATGGTTTTTATTGAAATTTGACGTGGCTTGAAAGCAACGTTTCCCGAGATGACCAAGATTAATTGAGGGCAGCGATAGAAAACCAGGACTGTGCAACGACTGCCTGATGGGCTAAGAGAGTGAGCTCTGGAACTAGACTGCTTGGGTTTGAAGTTGAGCTCCATCACTTCCTGGCTGTGTGACTCAGACAATTTCTTTGTCTTCCCAGTACCTCACTTTTCTCACCTACATAATGGGGATAGTGATAACCACCCCAGATGGCTGCTGTTAGGATGAAATGAATTCATATGTGTAAAGGGCTCAGATTTCACCCTGGGCAGAGGCAAGAATGGCTCCCTTTCCTACTGTCACATGTTTTCACAGCCCAGATCCCCGCCAGACCTCTTGTGTGTATTTGTTTATTGTGCGCCCACCGCTTGGCATCTCTGGGAGGATGGAAGCTATTTTGTATAATATAGTAAGTCTGTACCCGCTGTAAGATGAAATGAATTAACATGTGTAAAGACCAGTACTTGGCACATAGAATAGCTCTGTACATGTTAGCAATTACTATTGTTGCTGGGGTGGTGATTAATCGTGATCTACTGTCATCATTCTCGTCACCATCCTTTTGCAAAACATAGCCACTTAGAGTCTCGTTGAGGACTTAACATCGGTAAAGCAATAAATTTAATCTCTCGCTACAAGGTGCGGTCCAGGGTGGGCCGTGCTTGATTTTTGGAATTCTCGGCGAAGGAACCAATAGGTTTGTGACCGCCATTGAGTTCAATTCTTCCAGGACACAGAAAGGAAGCAAATCTGTAGTTTTGTTCCTTCTCTGCTCTGAGATCTGTAAGGATCTTTAGCTCACTGTCTTGAAAACCTTTTAGACGATTGTAGGATAATTGGGCCAATCAAGTGGCTGAGGAATGATACCCACCATTCTTAAAAAGAATCAAAGAAAAAAAAAATCTAGTGAAGTGAAAAGAAGAAGAAATGAGCTAAACATTTTTTTTTAAATTATAAGGCCAGAATAAAAAACAAACACCAATGAATTTTCCAAACTGAATCAAAACCAAACTGATACGTATTTGTTTTGCTCTAAGACCCTGGCTTGTGGCTTTGTCTCAGGAAAGGATTTTGGCAGCATTATCTCGGCTCACCTTCCTCCCCGGGGATACCAGCCCTGGAATGCGATGGGCAGGGGGTTTCAGCCTGGTCACATCTGCTTCCTGGGGGAGGTGCCTTTTGCAGGTTGCCACAGGACCTGCCTCTTTTATATCAACTCAGGGCATCGCCTGGTGCCTGCTGTGTGCACCCTGCAGCCCCAGCATTCAGACAGGCGGGGTCTCAGGATTTGCAGTGGAAGCGGAAGCGTTTGCTGGTTGATTAGAAACAAGTTCTAAACCCAGTGTCCACAACTGTTTGTTTTACCGATGAGGTAACGTAGGAAAGTGCAATCCACCAAACCGAACTGGCCTTCGCTCCTTGTGGCCGGAGGCGCTGGGAATCTCCTTGGAGTCTGGCCCCTCCCCTCCTGGTCTGTAAGCAGGAACTCACTCAGGAGATCTCGGAAGACTTACGTTTTGTGTGTGTGTATATTTTTTAAAGTTAAAAGTGTGTTCTCCAGCTCCAGACTTTCCATTTGGTTCTTTTCTATGCCGTCTCTTTGTTGGATTCAGTCCGTTCTTGAATTGTCCTGATTTCATCAGATCGCTTACCTGTGTTCTTTTGAAGCTCTCTGTGCTTCTTTAGAGCAATTGCTTTGCGTTCTAGGCAGTTCACCTGTTTCCATTTCTGGGGTGGGGCGATTTTTTGGGGGGAGGACAGTTCCTGGAGGTTCGCGCTCCTTTGGTGTGTCATGTTTCCCTGATTCTTCACCATCCCTGTAGCCTTGCAGAGTCAGGAAAGCCCATCACCCGGGGGTGGAGGCCTGCAGGGGCTGTGATCCTGGGTCTGGTGGTGAAAGGCACTGAGCGTGGGCTTGTGGTGGCTTTGCTGTCAGGGCATCATGTTGCCGGGGTCCACAGCACCAGCTGTGCAGTGCTCGAGGAGCACGGCGGGAGGTCTGCAGAGGCTGGAAGGGCTGTTGGGGTCCTCAGTGATGCTCTGGGGTCCAGCAGTGGTGACGGCCCGAGCTGGTGGGTGCTTGTGCTCAGTTGCAGAGCCAGCCATGGATGCCTGTGGGTTGCAGTGGCAGGGGCCAGTTGCAGATGCACATACAGCGGTGAGAGCCAGGGCCAGTAGCAGGGACCGAGCTAACTGCAGGGGCACTAGCAGCTTTGGGGCCCCTACCTGTCAGGCACACTCCTAGGGCTTCCGGGTTTCCACAGGCTGTGCACGGCTCCCAAACGGTTTGGGAGCTGGGCCAGCGGGTGCAGGTGCACAACTGGAGTGGCTCGTTGCAGGTGACCCCAGTGGGGCATCTGGTGACAGGAGTCAGGGCCAGATCCGGGCCACCAGGGGCAGTGGAGGCCCTAGCTGTCGGGGTATACTACTGCAGCTTGATTACAGTTTGACAATCAGCATCATCAAAAAGCCGTCTCCGATGCCTACCCTAAATTTACCCTGGCCTGTCGCTCCCCTTTGCCCCAGTCTCCGCACCAACAGAAGCTTTCACTGCTCCTTCCAGGAGGACTTTCATACCTGTAAAGCAGCAAAGTCCTTCGCATTTTTCTCTCACTCACACTGTGTTTGTTCAGGGGGCCAGGCATCTCACCGCCTTCTGCCACCCCAGAGGCACACGTTTTTAGGCCGCCAGCGGGGGACCCGTGGGTTTCTCATGTTACGGACATCACAGAACTTGCCTCTCGAGCTTATCACTAGCTGATAGATTGATTAGCTCAGACCCTCTGAATGAAGAGATGGCTACACCTTTCTAATAATTATATCAATACCACATAATTCCGTGAATCTATTTGCTGACCATAACCTAAGAGTTAATGTTTAAAAGTTTGAAGAGGGTTACAATTGCTTTGCTTCACAGATGCTCTGATTTCTTCGTTCTATCACATGTAATGGAGAAAGTGTTTGCTAACATTTGGGTGCTGACGATGTGCCGAACACTGACCAAAGACTTTGCCATGGTCCTAAGAGGGAGGCACTAACAATAGACCCCTTTTAGAGATGAGAAAACTGAGGTTCAGAAAATACCTTGCCAAAGTTAATACATTTAAGAAGTGGCAGAGCCTCCTGCCTGACAAACTCCCATGGGATCTATAGTACAGGAGGGCCATTTGACCTTGGCCTTGGCCTTGGCTGTGGCCTTGTCTGGAAGGCCTTACATCTGGATGTTTGACATTATCTCCACATGATATGTTACAGGCAGTCATAGAAGTACAATAGAGAATTGAGAAAAGTCTGTCATACAACTTGGACCTCAGTACACTATGGAGATACACACACACACACACACACACACACACACACCATTTCTGTTTATGTTAAAGTCTTCAGTTAGGTAAACATAAACATTTTAAATATATCATAGCTCTGAAACCCCGTTTTGATATTTCTTCCTTTGGTAACATACAAAGAGTCCCATCAATGAAACTGGCCTGGCCATGTCTTGACATTGGAAAATCATAGGATCAGGAGGGAAATGTTGACTCTATTTTGTCCAACTCCTTCATTTCATATGCGAGGAAATGGAGACACAGAGGTGGTGAGTCACCTTCCCAGGATCACCCAGCTAGAGTGCCCTCTGAGAATGGAGAGACCCGTGTCCTGCACCCACTGCCATTGATACCAAGCTCACGCTTCCAACGGAGCAAGGGGAGAAGCTACACAGGTGGGCACAGAGACAGGAACATGCGGGGTCCAAGAAGCATCACTTTGAAGGCCAATAGCTTCTTTCAGTATGATCTTCTTTTAAAAAACATGTGCAGGAAGAGATTGCATTTCTATAGAACTTCCCACATTCCAAAGCCTTTTTGGAACTAAGTCAACATTGAGCCTCCTGACCACCCTGGGAGAGGGGTGTGCAGACATTGATGTTTCTGTGTTCCAGATGGGGAAACACACGTCAAGAAATATCACACATCTTTTCCAAGGTGACGCGGGCAGGCGGTGGCGCGGCTGTCCCTGTCATTTGGGACTCCGGGCCGGACAGTGCCCTGCGCCTCACCCTGCTCAGGTGTACGGCGCATCTCACAGCAATCACAGAGCGAACGGCGCAGGCAGTTGTGTTCTGATGCTATCCATACGCTCTTTTCAATCCCAGTGTATTTTCTCTGGGAGACACTATTCTTCCTGTGTTCAGTAACTTAGGGAAAAAGGTAATTAGATCTCAACCATATTCATAAAGTCACCACGATTTCAGGATGGAGAGGAAGCACTTCAACTGTTCCTAAGGAGTCTCTCCTGTCAGTGGTGAGGCATGAGGACACTTACATGAAGCTCAGCCTGGGAGCCCATCCTATTGCGATGAAAAAATGCAGCCCGAAACTGGTTTGGCTCAGTGGTTAGAGCATAGGCCTGCGGACTGAAAGGTCCCAGGTTCGATTCCGGTCAAGGGCATGTACCTTGGTTACAGGCACATCCCCAGTAGGGAGCGTGCAAGAGGCAGCTGACCGATGATTCTCTCTCATCGATGTTTCTAACTCTCTATCCCTCTCTCTTCCTCTCTGTAAAAAAATCAATAAAAATATATTAATAAAAAAGAAAAAGAAAAAAATGCAGCCCTTGCAGTCTTGCAACTCTTTGTCTAAAGCCCTTGTACCAAAGAGGGTATTTTAATGCAGTAAATAAAAGCAGGCGCTTCCAGCACACAGCCACCACTTGCGGCTGACACACACACAACAGAGAAGGCACACCAGCCTCGGGTCCCAACTCGCTGCGGGGTGCTTTCATCTCTTAAGAGACGGAAGGAAATAACCTCAGAACCTGACCACCAAGACTTCCAAATCTGTTGCAACACAACGTCATGGCAAAATGCTGTTTTCTTAGCGGCTCACATTTTTGAATAACCACCGTGGCCAAGAATGCCTGGCTTTATTTTTACAATAAACCCCAAAGAAAGCCTTGAATTCCACTCCCGGTTCTGAGGTGGCAAAGATGCCTTGGTTTGTTCAGAGCAAACCACCAAATCTAATAAAGCAGCCTTCCCCTCCCTGGATTATCTGGACCCTGAGGCGTTTGTTTCACGTTTATGCTGGTTTGACACTAATTGTGCTTAAATGAGATTTCGTACCACGTTTTCCTACGCAGATCTGAGCTGCAATAGTTAACAGTGCCAGCTCTTCCCCAGGCTTATCAGTAAAAAAGCATTCAGCCTGAGAACACACTTCCAGTGTAAACAAGACAGAATTGCACATCCAGCCACATTCCACCGAGAGCTGTCTGAGCAGAGAGAAGTACAGAGCCACAATAAAGAATTTCCCTTTTAATTTAGCACCAGTGTGCCTACTTCTCATACTGCTTTTGATAGCTTGTTATCACCAATTTGTTACAGCGCTGTTAAATTTCATAGAGGAAGCAGCAAGGTATAAAAAAAGCCTTACATGTACTTTAAAATTCTACACAAATGTCACACTTTTCCATTTATTTTCATTATAATTAAGTTGGCCTACAGACATAGTAAAAAAATCTTCTTCTAATCTTATCTTAGTGCAATTTGTTTATAGTTGATATACTTGATATTAGTTGTTTGCAAGGATGTCAGGAAAATATATATATATATAACCTCTCCCACCTCAGTTCTCTTGAGACTGAAATTTGCACAGCCTGATTTCTTGGTCCAGGTATGTATTGTAGCTTCTTAATGACAAATACATTTTCATAATAAGGAATGGAAAGCAAGCTAGCTGCATGGCTTAATAATTTATCAGACGTACCTTGTTTGAAGAAAGCAATATTTTGTTCAAGAATTTTCCACCACACAGAAGGGATGTCCCTTTTTCCTTAAGCTTTTCTGCATCACAGATCCCATCCAAATGTTGTTTGTTCCAAGGAAGAAACAACAAGAGGTCCAGCCACCCTTTCTTCTCAGAGGAGCTAATCAAACATTCCCATCGACCTCTGAGCACTCTGAAAAGCACACTTTACACCACACACACACACTCACTGCTTCTCACACTGGTTTTAGTGCTGAATTAGGCGGTCCTCTTTCAAATTTCCACTCCCACTTGCTTTTTTTTTTTTTTGATGGTGGAGATGTGTATGTGTTTGGGGGTGAGGGGAGGATAAGGATTTCTAAATATTCTTTTCTAGCCCAAAGCATGCATTTTCAGTAAGCAAATTCTACAGTTAGAAATTCTAAAAAGTAGAAGAGAAACACCTAGAAAAAAAATGAAAATATATAATTTGAAGGCAGCCTAAGCAGGGCAATTCCATTTTCTCTTTCTTTTTCAAATGCTGGTGAACAGCTAGATCGAACTGCGTAAAGAAAGACACCAGCAAACACCACCACGCTGAGTCTACTAGCCTCTCACTTTTGGAGTGAAAATGCTTGCTTTTCCGACATGTCAGAGTTATTTTTTGGCTTAGTTCGTTTTCGGTTCCTTCTGCATTTTGGCAAGCTTACTGAAATGACTGTAGTGTTTGCTGCTCGTAACAGGACATAAGATAATAATAGTGGGAAGCAAAACTGGACTCATGCATGTTTCAAAAGCCCAGTGGTGGATAGCTTGCTTCATAAGTGAAGTCTGCTGATTTTAGTTATTTACATATTAGTGTTATCGATTAAATGGAAGGGATTCATACGCGCATTAGCATGTCACAGCATTATAAAAACACCATAAACAAGAACATCTGGAGCTCCTTGAGAGTCAGATGTGTATCAGTGTGGCAGAGCATCTGTTCTCCAGCAGGGGGAGCTAGCACAACGACTCCCTCTTGGGGATGAGCACTCGGGCAGCCTGGAGAATTTTCCCTGCCAGCAGCTCTCCCATCCTCAGCTGGTGGCCCTGGATTGCTTTGTATTTAAGATGATGGTTTGAATGTTATTTCATCCTTGTTTCTTCTGTAGGTTCTGCATTTAAATTATTTCTCAATCCTCTTCCTTCCTCCAAAAAGTCCTGAGTATCGGTCCATTGGTGGTAAGGACGATGCCATCACGTGGAAGGTGACCTGTCCCACTGTTTGAGTCAGGGAAGGTTCAGATGAAATGGCACCCAAGAGCTAGCAATATCACATCATTAATATTAATACTAATGCTAAATGCCATTCATCCAATTTGCTAAGCATGGTGATAAGCCCTGTACATTTATCATCTCATTTAATACTTAGAAGAAGTTAGAGGGGTTAGTACTATTATTTTCATTTTACAATAAGGTGCTGTGTTAGGACTTAAAGTTCCTTTTATTATTTAAATTTATTTTCTTATGATGAACTAGAGGCCCAGTGCATGAATTTGTGACCAGTGGGGCCCCTCAGCCTGGCCTGCAGGATAGGGTCAAAATTAGCTCTTCAACACCCCCTGAGGAGTCCTGATTCTGAGAGGGCACAGGCCAGGCCGAGGACTCCACCAGTGCACGATCGAGAGGAGAAGGAAAGTGGGAGGTTGGCCAGCCAGGGAGGGGCCGCAGGAGGGCTCCAGGGCGTGTCTGGCCTGTCTCGCTCAGTCCTGATTGGCCAGACCCCAGCAGCAAGCTAATCTAATCAGAGCATCTGCCCCTGATGGTCAGTGCACGTCATAGCAACTGGTTGACCAGTCAACTGTCTGCCCCCCTAGTCTTGTACTGTATTTAGCACAAAAACTCAAATCTCTTTTAGAACAGTCTCTATTAAAAGTTTTTTATTATTGTCATAAATATTGGACTTGATGGCTTTTTAAAATACTGCCTCATTCTTTCTTTTTTCTTTTTTGACTCTAGAGTTAGGACTCAGGGAAATCAATGTACTCACTTCACACAAATCCATTCTTTTATGTGACTTTTAAAAATGCAGGATGGCAACTTAAGAGTCCAAGTACTGAGGCAGCCTTTTCAGACACTCCTGATGCTTTTACTGAGTGACACCTTTTATAACACAAGCTCGCTGAAGCATAGAAGGCTCTATTGTGTTGGATGCGTCAGTGATTTACCTTGAACTCCTCTCCAGCGGTTCTGAGGCTCTTCCTGCACACACTGTGCAGGTGTCGCCGCAGTTTCCCGGACGCTGTTGAATGCTCCTCCTAAAAACACGTGTTTTGCGTAGTGTCAGGAGAGTGGGAAATTTACTAACATAATTGATTTTTGTTAAATTTATTTTACTACTGTCGGTTAGAAGCAAAGAAGTATTAGAAGAAAAACACATCTTTCAAAATATTGATGGAGCCAAATTGGGACCACGGATAACTTACAAACAGGTAGACTGTAGGTGTTCCAGAGAGATTTTGCCATGAATGTAAAAGAGCCTCCAAAATTAGAAGAAAGAGTTGTTAGGTATATAGAAGAGTAGGAAAATGGATTAGAGATTAGATAGGAATTACTAAATATGATGCAAAAGGTAAATTTAGTGGCACAAAAGAGATAGTGAACGAATAGAATTCATTTCCTTCCTCAGTCTACAATGACCAGGTAGCTCAGTTGGTTATGGCACTATCTCGATATGCCAGAATTGCTGGTTGATCCCTGGTCAAGGCACATGCAAGGAGCAACCAAGGAATTCATAGATGGGTGGGAAAGCGTGCCAGTGTTTCTCTCCTGCCTCTTCCTATCTCTCTCTAAAGTCCACAAATAAAACATTTTCTTTAAATGTTAGGAAGATTACCATTCCCAAGCACTTCCCTGAACAAAACGAGCTGGAACCACTGTGCATTGGACAGCATCCACAATATTCAAGGCCAATTGACAGGAAAATAAATACAGATAAGTCGCTGTGATTGCAATAGCATAAAAGAGATTCAAAGACCAAGAGGATGCTATTGGCAACTGGCGGCTATCACGACGATCCTAGAATTTTAAAAAAAGGCTGCTGGTTGGCAGATTAGAAAAATATCTACAAAAGTACTTTATTCAAAACAAGGGCTCAAATGAGTTGGCCGGAGATTATAGGCCTTATATCTCCCTTTTTTGCCAAATAAGCAAATGAAGTCTGAACTGGAGGATTGGTTCACTGAGCACTGGCCAGCTGGGGCTCTGCGGGCTCTCAGCCGTGCTGCGCTGTGCCGGGCAGCTCTGTGGGCTGGCTGAGGAGCCTGTCCTGCGTGTATTTATTTGTGTGGTCAGGCTGCAGAGGGACGCTATACCAGGGACCAGCTTCTCTGGGTCATGGCAGAGCCACAGAAAAGAGAAAGTACGTGAAGGCTTCGTCTCAGAACTGGCACACTGTCATTTGTAGCCCATTTCAGTGGCCAAACAAGTTTTTGACTGAGCCCAAAGTCCAGGAACAGGGAATGAGATTCTTCCCATAAAGAGACTATGGCAAAGGTGTGAATGCAGGTAGGAGTGAACCTTTTTTTTAAAAATCCTCACCTGAGGATGTTTTCTATTGATTTTTAGAGAGTGGAGGCAGGGGGTTAAGGGGTGAAGAAACATCGATATGAAACACATTGATAGGTTGCCTCTTGCACATGCCCCAACCCAGGGGCAGGGATTAAGCCTGTAACTGAGGTATGTGCCCTTGACCAGGAATCAAAACTGAGACCCTTTGGTTCACTGGCTGATGCTCTAACCACTGAGCAACTGCCCAGGGCAGGGGTGAACATTTTTATAGTTCATACACACACTGGCATATTTTATCCGTGTCCATGTTTACCACACTGTCTTTCTTCCCATGTCTTCTGTCTGGATTCATCTTTGTTCTTGCTGGTAAAAATATTCAAGAAAATAAGAATTGGCAGGTATTTTAACATAAAATAAATATGCCTCTGTCCTAAAATACATCATCTTACTCAATGGGAAAACTCTAGAGACCTCTCCCAATGGGGACTGATTGGTGGGAGCCTGTGGCAGGCACAGTGGGGCTGGGGTGAGCAGGAGCAGCAGGCAGGAGCTGCAGGCAGCCTTGGAGTGCAGGTTTCAGCCTGATCCCTGCAGGCCACCCAGAGGGACCCCGCCTTTGCATGAATTCGTGCACCGGGCCTTTAGTTAATTAAATAAGGGAAAATAATATCTTCACCGTGGAGAAACCTAGAAGACACCCCTTAGCCTAATGATCACCATATACACGATTCGTAAATAGACAAATTGCCATCATGTACCTCCAACACAATAACTTTCATCTAAGGAATTCCGCTAAAAAATACTTAACTAACTTTAATTATGAGGACACATCAGCCAAACCCAAAGAGAGGAAGAGTCTACGAATGTAGTAGGCTAATACTTTTCAAAAATACCAATTGGGTATGAAAGGCAAAGACTGAGGACAGAGGACAAGTAATGCCATATGTGCTTTTAGATTCTATCTTGGATCAGAAAAACGTTATTAATGGGAACATTGGCAAAATTCAAATGAAGTGTAAACATTAGATAATGATGTTGTTTCAATGTTAACTTTCTGACCTTGATAATTGAATTGTAGTTAAGCAAAAATCTTCATATCTGGAAAAGTCACTTGAAAACGCAGATTCTTCATTTGTAAAATGAGGAAACTAATTTGCCTGTTTTAACTGTCCAATGAGATAAAGCTGATAAAATCACCCTGTAATCTGTAAATTGCCACACAAATTGTTATTATTAATGATATTTATTATATGCCCTTGTTGTGGGTAAGATCAGAGTATTCAGGAATCAGATCCTTTTCTTAATATTTGTTACAGCTGCTCTGGAGGAGATATATATATATATATATATATATATATATATATAGATATATATCTATATATATCTATATCTATATCTCAAACTTTACTGTTACTGTGCCTACGGCACCCCACTGTGCTGGCTGGTGAAATCTGTGCGAATGAGAAGTAAATGGAAGCCAGGCCTTGATGGGGAGCAGCCAAGGTGGTGCCCCTGGAGGTGAGCCACATCCCGCCACATGCCTGAGGGCGGGCTCAGAGTGCCTTTTAAGCCCAAACCAGGGCCTGGCTCTCTTTATGGAAGGGATCCCAAGAGCCTGCGCACAGCCTGGTCACAGGTCAATGTGTTTGCCATCATGTTTGAGTCTTAATGTAGAAACGACGACAGATTGCCATTTGGAAAAGCATGTTTAAGTGACTCGCCTTGGGATAGAGGTGGCTAGAGAGGTGGGAAGGAGGTCCTATGGGGAATAGAATTTCTGTTTGAAAGGGACAAAACTAAAATGGCAGAAAAGCCATGGGAGAAATCACAAAAGAAAAGAGTGATAGGTTTACCACAGCAAAAAACTATAATACCGGTTTTTAAAAAATACACACACACAACATGAAGGAATTAAAAGACAAATGCCTAAATGGGCAAAGATATTTTTAATAATTATGACAAATGGTTAATATTTGTAAGATAAGAAAATCTCAAAATCAATAAGAAAACCTCAAAAAACCACCAAGTAGAAAAAGTAGACCATTGATAGAAACAAATGCACATACACACCCACACAGTAAACAAGTGGGATAAACCATCTACCCTATCTTGACATTCAAGAAATACAAATTAAATGACACTGAAACCCTATCTTGACATTCAAGAAATACAAATTAAATGACACTGAAACACCATTTTTTATTCAGCTTGTTGACACAGATTTGTTAAAGAAAATATTCAACATTAGTAAGGGTGAAAACCAGCATTTTCATGGCACTGCTTACAGCAAGCAGTAGGAATTGTTGTAAATTTTTGGAAAGCGTCCCCAATCAGCGTGGCTCAGTGGTTGAGCCTCAACCTCTGAACCAGGAGCTCACAGTCTGATTCCCAGTCAAGGCACATGCTCCATCACCAGTGGGGTGTGTGTAGGAGGCAGCCAGTCAATGATTCTCTCTCATCAGTGATTTTTTTTTTCCTCTCTCCCTCTCCCTTCCTCTCTGAAATCAATAAAAATATATTTTAAAAATGTTTTTGGAAAGCAACTTGGCAAGTTGTGCTATGAGGTTTTAAAAAAGTTTGTAATCTTTGACCTAATAATTTGCCTTCTGGGAGGAATCTATCCTAAAGAGGAAATTAGACACACATATGGTTGTACCTGGAAAAAGGACAAATCTAGTCATCCCTTGGTTGGTTCCAGATCCCCAGGGATACCAAAATCCACAGATACTCAAGTTCCTGACATAAAATGGTTAGTGTTTGCATGTAACCTTACACACATCATCCTGAACTCTTTAAACCATCTCTAGGTTACTGAGAAGACCTAATACAATGGGAGAGTTCATTTCTCAGCGAAGGGGGTTTCTCATTGGCCTGATTTGTTGAGCTGGAGTTCCTTCCACCTTGCTTTTGGGTTGACGTGGCTTAATTTAATAATTTTCTAATAAGAAAAAAATGGTTTTCTCTCCCATGTTTTGTGATGTATTCATGTATAAAAAATTAATCAGCAAAGACCACTAATGACAAAGCCCTTGAAATAAGTGAATGCTAATTATGGTGACAGCTGAGCATAACCACTTCATTAGCAGAGCAGAATGAAAACAGCACAGTGGAAAGAGCACGATGTTCCCAGCCAGGTGACAGGTGAGCCAAGGCAGAAACACTCTGTTTCATGAAAGTGTGGACGTCTAGTGGTCAGTGTTCAGCTAGCAGGCCAAGTCCTGGGGCAATGGCCATCTTACCGAGTCCAGGAGGGGTGCACTTGACCCCCCAGAGTCCCTAACTTAGCAAAGCTGTGCTTAGAGATGCTCCCTAAGATTTACTGAGGAAGTGATGGGACTGGATTCAGCGGGTGGGTTGAGGTATTTATTTACCCCTTTGCCTTCTGAGAGCTTCTTTTCTGACACCTTCCTCTGAGGGCATCCTTCTGCTGTTCCTTAAAATGACTGTCCTTAGTGGTCTAACCCTGGCCTCTTTCCACCAATGGGCCCTTTTGGTTTATTGAATTCACTACCATGGATTTAAGTACAAAATAAAGGGTGTCCCCCAAAATGTACACACACTTTAAGTAATTATTAATTCCAAGGGGTTAAATCTGAAAAGAACAAAACAGCAGTTGAGCTACCAGGAAGAAAATGTGTATTCAATTTTTGGGGGGACAACCCTGTATATGCTCAATTCTTTCTATTGTTTTTCTCTTGACTCTTATGAGTTACCCTCGCTATTATTCATCCTCCTTCTGATACTTCACAGGTGCCTCAAACCAAAACTCCAGAACTGTCCAGACAGCGGCTTGTCATCTTTCTGAATTCCAGGTCTTGATTTGTGGCAGCTTCATTCGCCCAGTTCAGTCGGTCAGAATCAGGATGGTCCCTACTCTTGTTTCAGCCTCATTGTTTTTCTTTAAAAAATACTTTATTAGGTGTAATCCACATATAAAATTCTCCCTTTTAAAGTGTACAGTTCAGTGGCTTTTAGGATATTCAGAGAAGTGCATTTTTTAACCACAATCAATTCCAGAACATTTTCATGACCCCACAGAGAGCGCCGCTTACCTGTTTTCCCAACCCCCCCTCCTCCCAGCCCCTGGCTACCACCGGTTATTCTCTGTCTCCAGAGATTTGCCAATTCTGGACTCTCCACAGAAATGGAGCACAACCCTATGGGCTTGTGTGACTGGCTCCTGTCACTTAGTGTCCTCTCTTTGAGGATCATCTGTGTCGTAGCATAGGCATGTACTTTAATTCTTTTTAGGGTGAAATAATATTCCCCTGTGCTCGTACACATTCTTAATTTGTTTCTTTGCTCCCAGTCTTATCACCTCCAGTCCACTTTCTGTGCTGCTTCCAGAGGAATCTGTAGGAGGAGGTCTAACCTCTGGGGCATGGCCTGCCAGTCCTATGATCCTGACATACCGGCCTCTTTCCCACCCCGTCTCCTCCCTACCCGGGCGCAGGCGAAGCGGATCACCTGCCCATTTGTTCTGTGTGAGGTGACTCCTTCCTGTCTCTGCAGGTGCAGCTCTTCAGCCAGGAATGTCCTTCCTCCAAGGCTCCATCTAGCACACTCCTGCTCACTCTTCTCTACACACATATCTTCTCCACTGTTCCTGGGACCTTAAAGGGAATTCAAGGTATGTGTCACTTGCTGGGATTATTCAAGCTCACAAATGTGAGCTTGAATCCAGGAGCATCTCTCTCCTTGCTCTGTCCTCAGGGGCTGGTACAGAGCCTGGAATACAGGCAGACAGTGATAAATGTTTGTTAAATAAAAACATGTTTAGTGATAGAAATATAATGTTTTTGATGTTCCTGTTAATAGCTTACAAAATCATAAATAATGTGACTATTTTGTCTGAGCATGTATAATAACTGGAGTTATTAAATATCAAACTGTCCTGGAAAAATGTAAAAGCAAAGCTACCACTAAAGAATAGAAATTTTATTTTCTGGGAATGGTTTAACTTGTTAAAAATTCACTGGACAATTGCTGACCACTCTATTTCACTCTGACACTAATAGCTCAGGGGTCTCAGTAAACAACTGGCTTGTAGAATCTGCTTTTAAACTTCAGTGTGCAAAGTGCCCTTTGCCCAGACTCCATCAGTTCTGATCATGAAATTCTCGTCACGGAAGGTGTGGTCACGGAAGGCGTGGTCATTAAATGTAGACGTCAGAGGGCTCTGTTGCCACATACTATTGATAAGTCTAAGAAGCCAGAATAGAAGTCCTTCTTTTTAGGAAGTGCGGGGCAGTCTCGCAATGAATTGATCTGGTAGCAGTTGATGTGTTGTTCCGGAACTGAAGTTAATGCCATGGTTTGTGTGCGCCATTTTTGAGGATTAAAAAAAACAATGTGTGGAATTCTCGCTCGCTCTCATTAATAGCAGCAGTATGAGAATGTCCTTTTGGGATTCTCAGATGAAGGTGGAATTGTAAAGTTAGTGGACTTGGCAAACAGGCTCACAGGTATGGAATGTCCAAGGGCAGGTCACAGCCCTTACGTGCCAAAGCAGCCTCTCTGACCCATCCCTCCACACCGACTCCTCCTCCGTGCCCTTCGCTGGTGGGTCCTGCTTTGCTTCTTCTCTGTTTGTTGGTGTTTCCAGGGCTCAGTCCTAGGCTCCTGTCTGTATTTTACTCTCCTCCTAGGTTCCCATGGTTTTCCCTTCTCTATCTGCCAGTCACCTTGATCCTGCACGTGACGGCCCCTAACCCCGAGCAGTAGGCTCTGATGCCAAGGTCAGGCCAGGTGGGACACATGGAGTGTGGTCCCTTCCCCTTTACCTCAACGATGGCCATCCTGTCTAGTTAGCAAATGAAGATCTGTCTTGAGACAAAAAAAAAAAAAAAAAAAAGTAAAATTTATGAGTTGAAAAAGCTATTACTTATCATTAAAGAGGATTTCTAATGATAAATTATTTTATGATTTCAGCATTGGAAAGCTCATTTCCTGCCACCCGTAGCCAAATGCATCGCCGTTTGTTTTCATTTCAAGCTTTCTGGCTCTAAATTTAAAAGTGAACTCAAGCCAACCAGAGTTCAGATTCTCCGTGGGTGGCCTGCCCGCCCTCTTTCCCTAATTTTGTAGTTGGGAACACCTTAAAAGGAAGAAAAGTTCCCATTTGGGCAAAGCGAAGCAAAGATGTAAACTGCTTCTTACGCTATCTTGAACAAATACATGTTTCCTATCATTATGCTTCGTGGTTAACAGTGGGCTCTTGAGGGGAAAATGGGGAAAAGAAATAGGAAAAAAAATCAAAGCACATGCATAAAACTGTAAAGATAGAAGAGAGGGCTGTGGGAGAGCTTACCGAAAAACAAAAAGTAAACCCATCTACTTAGTTCTCGGCCAGCTGAACGTTAGCCTCTTTCAGAACAGGCTGGTACGGACGGCCTTCCTCCAGCCTTCCCAGTGGCCATGGGATCCAGGCCACTGTGCACTCCTCACCCTCATCCATTTGGCCAATCAGTTCAGCCCTAACTCAGTCCGAGGAACCCAGGGCATTCCACCACGTCGAAAGCATACCATGTCACCCTGGACACTCTTGAACTCTTGAAACATGTCCCATCCCTGCTTGGTGACTTTGACCTTGCTGCTCTTTTTCGAGTGAAAAGGGAGATTTTGGTGACATAGTGGCTCCCGGCTCTAATGGAGAACCAGGTATTACATAAAGGGCCCAAGAATTTTTTTTTCTCTCTCATTTTTTATTAAGGTATTATATGTGTATCTATCTTACCATTGCCCCCCCCCCCACTTCCATGCTCTCACCCCTTAGAGTTTTGCGTCTATTGGTTATGCTTATATGCATGCATACAAGTCCTTCGGTTGATCACTTATCTCCCCAAACTCTCCCTAACCTTCCCGCTGTAATTTGACATCCTGTTTGATGCTTTACTGTCTCCGTATCTATGATATTTATTGTTCAACAGTTTATAATGTTCTTTATTATCCATAAATGAGTGAGATCATGTGGTGTTTTTCTTTCATTGACTGGCTTAGTTCACTCAGCATAAGGTTCTCTAATTCCATCCAGGTTGCTGCAAATGGTAAGAATTTCTTCTTTTTTTATGGCAGCATAGTATTCCATTGTGTAGATGTACGGGCCCAGGAATTTTTAAAACATGTATTCAATTGCACCCTGGGGAAAAGAGTAACCCAGGAACTAAAGCTGGCCCGGGCTGGCAGCGGGAGCGGGTAGCTGGCGTCTGTCACACCCTCCTAGACGGTCAACGTGCGGGTTCCTTCCACCCGGACACTGGCACGTCCATCTTAGCCCTGCAGTCTTCTGGCCACGGCGTATGACTGTATCTCCCACATAATCCGCTCAGACAGCTGCCCTGAACGCGGTATCTTCCCTCCATTCCTCTCTGGGCATCACGGGGTCCTCCCGTCCCCTGGCTCCCAAGTTTCTGAGAAAAGCAGTCCTGACGCTGATCAGGAGAGGGGTATGCTCTGGGAGGCGGGCTGGCCACGCTGGCTGCCCAGGTCAGCAGCAGGCCACGCTCAAGGAAGATGAGCACATCAGCCACAACTCCGGCTCTGTCTCTCCCACTTTCTAGATTTTTTTCCCTATAAGATTCTTTAGTTTTTAAAGCCTGGATAAAAGACTCCTATTTGTTCTTACCACTTTCATCTTTAGGTGTTTCTTCTTGTTTCTTCCTGGCAGTCTTGAAATGTTGCCTTGGTTCAAGTGTAAAATCGTGACAAGTATATGTTCGTGCGGACGGTTTCTGAGTCAAAAAGAATGGGCTCTCTCTTATTTGCCGAATAATAACACACCGAAATTATCCTTCAGATCAGAAAATGGTTTGTTTTTTTTTTAATTTCCTGCTTATATTTCCTTCGTTGTTGGCATTCTGTGATCGCTTCATTATTTGTAGTTGCAGATACTCCTGTTGTTTATCAGCGCCTCTGAGTTGTTGTCATCTGTTTGATTAATGGCATGGCGCTTCCGCCTGGTAAGTCCCATCAGCGTATCAGTCATGCTTTGCTTTGCAGCACCCTCTCGGCCTGTGCTTTCCTTGCTCCTTAGTGTCCACAAATGTGGCACATTCTTCAGGTGTCTTCGCGCCTCCCTCCCGCTTTAACCATCGTTATTTATTCTTTTGAAGGAGTCAGGGCCATTGCCTTCAGGACTTGGGCAAAAAATGTCTGTTCTTATTACTGCTGTGATGAGGCTACCACCACTTTTGGAATTCTTTTCTCCAGGTTTCTGCTGGCTTGTACCTCTTTGACGGGAACTCAAGTTTTGATGTGTTCCTTGCTTTAGAAAACGCACCTCACTGGGTATTGTTGTTTTGGTTCTTTCAGAGAATTTTACATTTATGTCTTAGTTTGAGTTTGGAGGTGCAGCGGAGTGAGAAGCAGAGGAACAGTGTTGCATGAGAGAGTATTTAAGATCATGAGAAAAGTTCACCTAAAAAAACAGAACACTCAGGAAAGCATAAGGGCTTTCTCCAAATATTGGGATAAGGAGGGAAAGGGGACTTGACAAGGAAGAAGTTCTAGCTTTCATATGCAGAGAAAATGTTAATTGCAGTCATTCCACAAGCAGATGGACCACACCGCAGTGAGGCGCGTTCTGCCAGTGGGGCTTGAAGGAACAGGCCCCAGGCTCAGCTCGCTTTTAGACCTGCGCAATATACATTCCATAATAGAAAGGAAAAGATAAGTGTGTGAATGATATACACGGCTCTCGTAAAATTTAATTTATTTAATTATGAGATGAAGCTTGGAAACAGAGTGCCATTATATTTTATGCCCATTTTTGCCTCTTACCTTTAGGATAAGAGAATTCTATGATGTTGCTAATGTTCTTTTTATGATTTAAATAACCTTACCTTGAGGACATCAAGTGGAAAAATAAGACAGCATTTTGAACAAGTATATTTTCTTTTTAGTTGTTGGAATAGTCACAGCATCTGAGTTAGTATATATATGTAAGAAGGGTATTTTGTTTTCAGAAATAGAAATTTAACTATACATGCATATATTAATACACTCATGGAAATGACCTATCCTTTGCTTTTGTCAATTCCTAAAGAATTTTATTATAGCTGAACTAGAGAAAGTTTCTCTCTTAAAGAGAAAACCTTAAAACAAAACAGAAACAAATCAGAAAGAAAAATAATGCAACCCTTATTAGCTGTCAGTTGTCCCACAGTTCCACAATGGGGCGCTATTGAGTTTTGTATCTTGCCCTTTCAGTGGCAGAAAGGGAACCTTGATACAAATAATAACCCAAGGCAAAGCTTTAGTTTCTCATAAATGAATTATGTAATATCTATTATTCTTAAGCGAAGGTAACAAGTCCTCACGGAATCGCTGGGTATATAATAGTATAATCTCATTTCAGAAGTGCCACACTCTCCTGTTGAATGGTATCAATTGGGCCTGAATTCTTTGGGGATGTGAACAAGCATAGAGGAATTTTAAAATATGCAAGTTACAATATATGCCATATTACAGATTCTATTTTAGGTGCTGCTTTTGTGAATATGGAAAGAGTTATTTCAGCTATTAGATTATTTCTAAATATTCCAAAGGCCCTAGAGTTCCATTTACTTTGAGTCTTTTCAAATATAATGCAGTGTACCAACTTAGGTTGAGGTTTTATGCTATACAAATAAACTGCCATCTCAGATAATTTGGGGAAAACAGCAGTCTGGTTGTTTGGTATTGTGTATGTAGATGGAATGATTGATGTATTGGTTCTATATTCCTTTATAATTGTTCTTTAACCTTTTTATTATTAATATACATATGTAAGAATGCATTTTTCTTACTGATGTTTTTGTTTCTTTTTGGATGTAATAGCTCTTGGGTAAGAGAGCAATTTTGAAAAGAAAGGGGAAATGAATGTGCTATGTAAATCAGGTCTCATTTGTGTGTATTACCTCAGAGAGGGGACACAGGTACTCTGGTGGCATCTTGCTCTATTCATCTTGGCCTGTTGGTAAAATCACCCACCCCACTGGTGAACGCGTTGCAGAAATACATGGTCCATCCAGATAGGCAGAGAGAACAAATGGACACATACTGAGAGACAGTGCAAACACCTCTCAGTCCACTCCTCCTGTAAGCCTTTTCTGACACTCAGACCTTCCTGGTCTTGTAAAGTATGGCAGGTAGAGAACACGAGGGATCTCAGAGGACACTCAACCTAGACCTGCATCCAGAGGGACCTAAAGTATCCCAGAAACAAAGCCACTCGGCTTTTGCTTGGCTACACCCAGAGAAAGACGGCACTTTGCCTGTCGGAGCAGCCTCTTCAGATGGCAAATTCTTCACGGTCTTGTCCCTACGGCTTTGAAAGGTTATGCGTCATTTTTCTGGTGGTCTCTGGGTGCCGTCATAGTTGCAATAGGCCTGCCAGCTGTCTCCCCTATGGAATGTGGCCTCCTGGAAGGCAGGATGGCGCATTCGTCATCATTGCATCCCTGGCACAAAGCCTGGGCAGTAACAGCCATTGAAGAAATGCTCATTTCTGCATTAACTTTCTAGGGATGGGACTGGCCTGAGGTTCCAGCCTTTCCATCACTGTCTGTTCCATTCCCACCAGAGCACAATGGAACTGTTGCTCAAAGAATATCTCATGCATCTGCCAATTAGAGCTAATTTAATGGGTAAAAAGAGAGCAGGAGTTATCTCCCCCCCCCCCCCCCCAGGGTTTCAAAGCTGAAATACTAGCATTTTTCAAAGATTAAGGCCAATTCATTAATTCACACTAGACTTTTCCTGGAGTGGCTATCAAACTCCTCTGTCTGCTGCTTTTATACCATGTTTTGTCCTCTTCTTTGGAGTTCAGACTGCCCGAGACAGGCCTACCATTTGTCTGTGATCTTGTCACACTTACCTGAAGGGGCTTTGCTGTGACACTGATGGATTTTTCCTGCGCTCTGGGCATTGAAGCCTGAGATCAATTCATTCGGCGCATTTCCTTCTCCTACCTGCTGAGGGCGTGTTTTCCATTTTGAAAAAGATTCCACTTCATGAAGAACAAGTAACCTGACAAGCTTGGCTTTCCCCAGTTATCACATGGAGCTCCCCGTAGAGTCACGCTGAGTTCATTCTGCTTTTCGGTTTCTCTCCTTTTCATCCGCTTCTCTGTCTTCCCTCACTTCTGTCCTCCAGGCCTTTTGGAATTACGGAGAATCTTATGGTCGGATTTCAGTTTGTTAGATGCATGTATTACTTTGAAACCACATACTCTGAGGATATCTAGGCATTGAATCTTCCTCCTCTTTATTTTGATTTATTTGAAAATCTTTTAGGTAGCAAACTCCCCCAAACCCCTAATCATAAAAGTAAATTTGATTCATTGGCAAATATTTGGAAAATATAGAAGAGTAATGAGAATAAAATAAAACAATTTGTATTTATATCCCTTAGAGTAGGGGTGTCAAACTCAATCAGAGAAGGGGCCAAAATCTAAAATCCAGCCTAAATCGCGGGCCGAATGGTTTACTGAACAGTCATAAACTGTCATTGTGATGGAAACGCAGCGGAGTGCAGTGATGACAGCGCGGTGCAGGCCACATTGCAAGGCCTGGCGGGACGGATTTGGCCCGCGGGCCTTGTGTTTGACACATGTGCCTTAGAGGATTCCATTTTGCATTTTAGGGTGTACATGTTGAGTGTATATGTGTGTGTATGTGTGTGTGTAAGTGCTGAGAAAATGTCTAGCACATCTCCTTGAATATGTGGACCTCCGTCTTGGGGAGTAGAAGAATATGAGACACCATAAAAAATGGCATTCAGCATTCTGTTTTCATATAAATATGTATACTTTTTATATAACACTAGAAGCCCAGTGCATGAAATCAGTTTTGGCTAGATAGGATTATTAATAACACATTACAATGTTCGCTAATGACTGATTACTATGATCGTGTTGCATTCATTGCCCTTATGTGCCTTACACGCAGGTGCACCATTTCTCTCCACTAATACTAGCAGCAAATAATTTAGCAGATGGTTGCCATGGCATTAGTCTTGGACTGACTTGTTTGGTGTGTGCAAAAGGAAATATTTCACTTTTGGAGAACAAGAAAAATAGGGTTTTTGCATTAAGTTTAATAATTTGTGCAGTTATTCAGTGTCTGGTAAGTTAATGTTCAAGAAAAAACATATTAATTCTTATTAAAATGTTCTATTATTTTATGTTAATGATTACTAATTTTTTCAGCTCTTTGTATTCAACGTGTCTCTATCGAAATAACCTATGCTTCTATAAAAATTGAAGCTTTTGTTTTTTTGCAGCCCACATAAACTTAAACCTTGTTTATTTAGCCTGTGCTAGCCTTTGAGTCTGACATGCTTGAACTAATACATGAGTCTGATTTTATAAGATCTTGGTGATATCTAAGAAATTGCTTCTATCTTATGTTAAAATTCTGAAATCACTTCATCTTACGTTAAACTATGTATATATTTAAATCGATGTATATAAAACACTTTTTGCCATTCGCAACATCATTGCTCCTCAATCTTTCAATGTAAGTTGCTGTAACAGAAACTACCCCATAGGCCGTGGTTTAAACAATATAGGGGCTTATTTTGCTCTTTAAAAAGTTGCTGAGCTGAGCAGTTCAAGGTCGGTAGGGTGACTGCAATGCCAACATGCATTTTCCATCTCCAAGCCAATGGGAGGAAGGAGGCGCAAAGGGAAACACGGGCTATTCCATTTTATGGTCAACTCAGAGGTCAGTCACATGACCAGGCATGCACATGAACATAGCGGTACCTCTTCATGGGGGGGGAGGTAGGAAACACAGTCTTTAGTTGGATAGCCTTATCCCAAGCTCAGCTTCAGTAGTTCCATTGTTAAAATACAAGGAAAATAAATTATTGGTGGACATCAGTCTATGCCTCAAAGAGGCACTTGGCCCCAATACCACTGAGCTTATTCTTTTCATTTATGTTTTTGTTTAATTAGTTGTTGTTTTTTTTAATTAGTTCTATATGGATTTTCCCCTCTGCTGAAACTCAAGATCCCAAGTTTGTGTAGGGAGGGCTCTATTTTCCTTGCCGGCATCATTTCCTCCAGTCTTTGCAAAAATTTATTCACTCCGTTGTGTGTCAGGAAACTCATTCCCGCTGTAATGTGGGCAGATTGAGAAAGCCAAACCAGGTATTTCAGCACCATCTCTGTCCCAGGTGTTCATGGGTTAGCCCCTTTCCTGCTCCCAAGTTCACGTCCATCGACCTGGTTTTATAGAACAGGGTCAGCACTGCTTTCCTGGGGAGGGCAGGTAACAGATGTTTTGTGGGCCACATGTGGTCTCTGCTGCACACTTTTTTTGTTTATTTAACCCTTAAAATGATCATTAGCTTTCAGACTGCATACAAACAGGCTGCTGGGCTGCCTGTGGTACGCATCCCATAGCTTACAGAATGGTAATGCGTGGAACAGTGAGGGAGTAGAAGCTACAGTATCCTGGGCCAGAGGGTATATATCAAGGAACTGCAAGGGCCATCTTGCTACACCCGAGCGATGGCTACAGCTTTGTAATGCTGATATCGGTAGTTTTGCTGCTAGACACTGATTCTGGTGGCCAGCATTATGGTACAGTCAGTGTCATAAGCTTTATGCTCTCTGTTATGTCACCAGAATGAAAGTTGCAGATATATCCAGAGCCTTTTTAAATGTTACAAACATAAATTCATCTACATGTAAGTTTGTTGGAAGAATGCTGAAAATACCCTGATAGCTCAGGAAAAGCAGCTGAGAAATTAATTATTTTTTAATTCCTAACTTAAAAATATCTATATATTGCTTTCTGGTCTGAAGCAATCATGTCATTCGTTATACAATTAATCAAAGAGTGTTGAATACCTGTCATGTATCCCAGGCACTACACTGGATTGTGGGAATGCCACTGTGAACAAATAAAGCCCATACTCTCCCAGTAGGGGGAGCTCACAGTCTAGAGGAGAAACATGGACAACCACCTAGTAAGCACATTCATTTATAACGTGATGGGTACTAACAAGTGCTGTGAAGAAAAATAAAGCATGCAGTGTAGGGAATAGATGTTGTTTGAAGGCGGGGGGGGGGGGGGTAGGGAGGAGGGGGAGATATCTTGGAGTAGTCACGAATTTCTAAAATGAAGTGAGAGTTGAACTAAGTCAAGAATGCAGTCAGGGTCCAAGCTATGCCGGTATCTGGGGGAAAGTACAAAGCCTTTGTTGGGAGTGGTCAGGAAGGGGCCGGCTGTCTGGAGTGGAGAGAGTGCAAGGGGAGGATGTTATAAAGAAGGTCAAAGGGCTGATGCAGCCAGATACCGTAGAGTCTTGTGATTCACTGAGGACTTTGGATTTTATGTTGAGTTAGTTAGAGAGTCTGTGGAGCATTTTTGAGCAAATTAGTATTCTGGTCTGACTTTGGTTTTAAAAGGACCACTCCAGTTGCTATGTGGACAGTTGACTAAGGGTTGAAGCAGAGACACTGGGTGGGATGTTATTACCATTGTGCAGGTGACAGATGACAGTGAGTAGACTGGGTGGTGATAGGAAATGTAACTGTTTTCATTCAGCTCAGCACTTAAAGAAGAGCATTTGTCTTCAATTGTGTATATTTCTAATCCTGGAGGGATCCAGTACCACCTAATTGTCTATCCCAGAATAGATATTGCTACTGAAGTTGCCAAGGCCTCTTTCAGTGGAAAACATGGGCTTAATTAAACTAAGATTTACTTCAGGGTTTATTTTTATATCTCAAAATCTAGACATTGCCATGTTGTTATTACTAATAAAGAGTCCTGCCTATAAGTTAGGATGACCTCGTGAGGCAGTGCTTCCTTTAATATTGAAGAGCTGATGGAACTCTATTTGGAGCTGAGTTATGTAGAACACTAGTCTTTCAGCGGTGGCTTGGTTTTCAATCCTCTGCTCACATCATGGGATTGCTTTGTTGCAATAAGGGGTGGACACAATCCAAAGTTAGCTGTGCAAGGCAACAACTGCACATAAGCAGAGCTAAGCTCACAGTGGATTCCCAATGACCTGGGAATGACAACTGAGTGATGGATTTGAGCCTTTAAAAGCTAACACATTCAAGTGCTGAGGACACCATGTAAATTAGAGAACTATGAAAATACCTTGCAAATTACCGTGTTTTTCTAATTTACTGCCGGGGAGTGGCTTGGTTGCAGGGTGAATGAAGTTTATTATTGTGTCTCTGACTTCAATTTCTTTGCCATTTTCTGAAGTTCACTTCAACACTAACTTTGGAATTATTTTGGCCCTACTCACCATTCCTAAAACATACCTGTTATTTGATTTTGTAGTGATAGCATATCTTAAAAAGCAAAAATGGGGCTATCTTATCAATACAAATGGATCCTTTTTCTAAGATTTTTCTTCTTTCACTTTTTTGATAGTTATAGCCTGTATAAAGAAAAATGTACAAATTTCAATATACTATACAGATTAATGGATTTTCATATAAGTATGCACTTATGTAACTACTACCCAGATCAAGATATAGCATATTTACAACATTCCAAATAACCCCTGTATACCCTACCAGTATATCCTGGATTGAAAAATATCCTCTAGTTTTAGGCAAACATGTTTTAAAGAAATGAGATGCAGACTGGTATCTACTAGATATACATGTGTGTGTTTTTTTATTAAAGTTTTTGTAAAACCTAAATGTATTTTCTCACACAGGCTTCTCTGCTCCCTTGCTACCACATGAATGGGTTGGAAAAGGGTGTAATAATATCCTTGAAACTGAATAAAATTATATAAGTACTGGTTTTAAAGGTAGTGAGGCATGATTGCTGATCTGTAGAAATTAAGAATTTACAAGTACCAGATAGCTATTCTCTACCTCTCTCTGATTAAATGAATCTATCTTTGTATTTCTGATCTTTGCATGAAACAAAAAAAACTCTGTGTCTCAGAAATAACTTTAGAAGCATTCGGTCCACAACCTAGCAGGTTGAGATTGTCAGTAGACGTGACTGAGTGTAAAGACCTCTTGCCAACAGCTGTGCTTGTGCTGAAGGCCCGCCCACACAGCATATGCTGCCTCTGCAGGGGACCACTGCCTGCAACTTCATTGTGGGCACCACAACTTTATGAGCAAAGTTGAGACATCATACCTTTCCTCAAATGGCCATGAATTTAGGTTGGCCAGAGAGCATTGAATGCACACAATTGTTAATGTATGGCAAGCTTTTCAGCCAAGAATTTTATCGGCCCTTAGTTATTCTAAATTCAGCTTCCTGAGTTGACTGTACTTGAAAATAGACTGAGTTATTCAGATGCTCAGAAAGAGTTACCATTAATTGTCATGTAATTTGTGACTTGGTTTTTACCTCTTTTGGGGCAGGAGCCTTTGGGGTGTTCTTGGGCAATGTTTGACCTTGAGCAACTTGCCTCTTATCTTACCCTTGCCACAGGGCCCATGACCTAATTTCAGAGTAAAGGATAGAAAAGCTGCCTCCATCTCGCTACTTCCCAAATAGAACCCAGGTAACAGCATTGTAATGGCTAAAGAAAGTATCATTTTTCTCATTGGTACTCTGGTTTTCAATATAGTAGATAATATAAATTATAATACTACACATTTTCTGGGGCTAAATATAATTATTTGTATTTAGAATGAAAAAAACAGTGTAAACAATTTCATTTTCCTCCCTGAATTTAATTTCTTCTCTCTCTCTCTCCCCCTCTCTTCATATACCAATTGAGTCAGTTTGAATTCTAGATCCAGCAATCTCAAGTGGGCTCTTACTAGATGTGTAAATTTGTCCCCTCAATGCATGTGTTTCTCATCTTATAAAATAAAGATGGTGATTGTATATTCCTTAGAGTTGCTGTGGCGATCACGAAATGTTTCGTGCATGGCTGATTATAAGCACTCAATAAATATAAGCCACTGTACATTACTAATATCCTGGGCCCCTATAACATAAGCAACATCAAGAATATTTATTTGGAGCAGGAAAAAAGAGGGAAAAGTTCCTTCATGTTGTCCAAAATTTAGATGACAATGGCAAATGTTGAGCAAGATCTTGAATCTTAACAAATTAGATACAAAAAAAAAGTGAGAAGTAGGAAAAACATATAATTTTAGTCAAGTGGAACAACAAGAATAATGTTGTTGCACCAAATGAACAAATATTAGTTCAGGTCAAAAGCCACAACAAGAATTTTCCTAATCAGGAGTAACACTTATATTGTTAAAACTGTTTTAGAAAATGACATTTCTTCAAAGTATATCAGAGTCCACAAAAATTTAGAACTTAAAGATCACCTGGTTGAACTCAGTCATTTCCCTGGTAAAGAGGTTCTAAGAGAGTAAGCGGTTCTAAGAGAGTAAGCACCTTCCCTAAGGTTACACCTCTCCTGACGGCAGAGCTGGGCCAGAACGTGGGTCTCCTGACTGGATCCCAGCGGGCCATGCTTCTGGAACACACAGCTTTCAAAATGTGACAAGATCAAAAAGCCCAGTGAACTTTCATGCCGGAGTGAGAACAAGTTTGCATTCACATCAGGGTTCATTTCCACGCCTGGAATTCAAAGTATGTGAATACCATTATCCCTGTTTTACAAATGGAAAAATAGGCTCTAGGTTGGCTGGCTTTGTTGCCCATAAATATATGCCTCATGACCAAGCAAAATGGCATATGAACTTGCCGTAGCTATCCACCCCTCATTCTGGGATACCTTCCAGCTTGCTTTCTGTTTCACAATTCTATATCCCTTCCACATTGTCCCGTTTCTACAGAACATCAGACTCCCAAAGGATGAGTATTTATTATTGTTGATAGCCAAATCCCCAACTTTTTGAACAGTGCCTGGTGTCTATTTGATGAACAATGAATTTTTCTTGAATAAATGAACAAAAAAGCTGATACTCTGGATTTCTCCAAATAGACCCTTAGATTCACAGATGCATTTTGGGTCAAGTGTCTAGACTCTGGTTTTGAGATCTCTATTATTATATGTTGGCCAGTTCCATGTTCTGCAATCTTGGGTAAAGAGCTTGCCCGTGGACCACACCCAGGATCCTAAGACGAAGCCTTCTGAGCACATTTCTTTCTCCACCTAAAATTGACAAGAAAGAGGGTAAGGAAGGGTACTCTAAAAAATTAGACTTCTATATTGTAAAAAACAACAACAACCCAAAACAAAACAAAACAAAAACCACTCCAAACCCTGCATGCTGATGCTTTATTAGTGAAGTTGCCCCTCTGAGAGCAGGAATAAAACCCAGCACTATTATACATACACATAATGAATGCAGACAGGGTCTCTCCCCACGGGGCTCATCCGCCCGCCATTATCAAGGCTAACTCACCCTTCAGACTGGGTGATATGGTTTCCTTTAGCCGGAAATGGCCTTTGATGTGTGTTTGAAGCATACCTCATCGGCATATACAGGCTGCCTAATCGCTGCTGACACCAAGAGCTGGACAGCAAAACAGTTGTAGGCTTTTGCTGTGTTTCTTTCAACAAAACACTTCAGTCTGTCTGGTGAAGTAGTCTTCCAGGCACAACCTGTGTGTGAACGAAAGACCTTCCACAAAGAGAGCCTGAATGCAGAACTTGTATATTTTCTGACTCCCAGATGTTGTCTATAGGATGTTATAGAATTCCCCAGTGATTTACAGATGTGGTCACCTTTCTAGATGGCATCTTAGCCCTCCCAGGCTCCTGATACCCACCCCTTCTGAGATTTCTTACCACTTCAGGAGTCTTACAAAGCTAGGATAAGTGTGACCTTCTCCTCTGACCCCTGCCACAGGAAGAGAAGTTATAGGGTGCTCTGGGTGTTGGCAGATACATTTTTCATGATGAAGGCACCTCAGAGTGGATCATGCATTTTCATTTCTAACTCAGTAAGAGCAACCTTATCATCATCAACTACAGCTGAAACGGGCTCATCAGGCTCTGAAATCTGACCATCTGCAAGCTGAGGCAAAACTCACTGGCCACAAAGAGCAGGCTGGTGGCCAAATCTGCTTCTGGACAAAAGGGTGGACAAGCCATTCAATGGGCCTTCGACATGGGCCAGCACCTCCAGGCCATGAAACTTCTTCAGTGTCCTCTGCTTCAGTCTGAGTTGCTCCTATCTTTGTGCTGTCTCGTGATCAACAATAAGCTATGGGGGTTAGATAGGAAGATTGGAGTAAAGAAGTGAAGTGAGAAACAAACATCATGTGAAACACAAGATACTCCATGAACATAACTGGCTAGTCTTCTGATGGTTAGGTTCTATTCGTTGCTACGCAGGTAACCTGCAACACCTAATATGCCAACGCATCAAAATGCCTTCTTGTCAAATCCTTAAAAATAAAGACCTTTACTTATGGCCCCTAGAAAAGAAAATTATAAGGATGGGAGAAGCTTTCTCTTAGAAGCAATCCTATACAACTACACTATGCAACCCTAAGACAGTTGGATGGGTGTGGACAGTTTCGTGGCCATAAAGCATTGGGATACTATTTGTGAGGGACACGGTTGACATCAGAGAAGGAAGTAGAGTGGCTCTTCTGGCTTTGATGAGATTGAATCTAGTTTTCTACCTGTTTCCCTGGTTCTCCATTTTGCCCTATAGTTGTGTGTACACTTTTTTAGGAAGCTGATGTGGGTGGATCATGGATGTGTCTTTAATTTAAAGAGAAAATCAATATGACTCTCTGTTCTTCTGCCTGCCCCCCATGAAAGTTTAGATGAAAGTACTAAAAGTTTGGATTATTGTACGGGTCATCAGGTTGCAGGCTTAAGACAGGAAGTCTCACAAAATGTTTTTGCAAATAGCTTATTATCAGAGGAAATGTCAGCTGAGTCAGGAGCATTGTTCCTCAAACGGGCCTGGGTGTTGAAGGATTTAATTAGGGTGAATAGTTGAAACAGGACAAAGATGGTTTTTCCTTGGGGACCCAATGTACTCTGTTAAAAGGCCAAAACAAAAATGCTTATGCAATGACTATCTTCCTAAAAATTCAGAGCACTTCAAAAATTTCCATTAATTGTATTCTCACAGCTTTGAAGGTTAGTTAACTTATGATGCGAATATATTTTTAGGGAAGTTACATATACAGCCATTACTCCTTTTATAAAAATGTATAATTATTAGGAAAACAACATTTATTGAGTACCCTCACCAAATATTTCCCTTGTCCTGGGAATGAAAGGTATTTAGAGACATTTTGAAGATTTCAAGATGAATCAGCTTACTAAGTCTTCCTACAACTTCTATTTTCGATTCCAAAATATAAGCACTGGATATTTCTTCTTTTGTCTTGTATGGAGAAATTTTGTTTTAAATCTTTTTTTTTTTTTTCTATCCTCAAGGATATTTTTCCCATTGATTTTTAGAGAGAGTGGAAGGTTTAGGGAAAGACAGAGAGAAAAATCGATGTGAGAGAAGTTCATTGTTTGGTCGCCTCCTGCACCCACCTAACCAAAGCCTAGGCCACGGAGGAGCCTGCAACTAAAGTACTTGCTCTTGATCAGAATCAAACCCGGGACCCTTCGGCCCACAAGCCAATGCTCTATTCACTGAGCCAATCCAGCTGGGGCTATTTTAAATCTTTTATTACAGTGGGTTTGCATCTTCCCACCTTTATTCTTTATGAAAGATGCTGTTATTTGGTACATAGATATTTATAACTTTTACATCGTTGTAATTTGGAGACTTTAACATTATAAAGCAGCACTATCCAATGGGACTTTCTGTGATAATCAATAGAAATTTCTGTGATGATGGCAATGGTTTCTGCACCACTTAATTACGGAAATTAAAACAATTAGTTACTCAGTCACATTAGCCCACATTTGAAATGCTCAATACCTGTAAGTTGCTAGTGGCCACTGAATTGTACATTTAGATATTCCTTTCTCTGTTTAGCTTAATACTTTTAGGCTTGAATTCTTCTGGGCCTCATTTCAAAGCTTTGACCTCCCTGTCTTTTTGTTTGCTTTTGACTGGCACTCCTTTGCCTAACTTCTTACTTTTAACCTTTCTGCATCACCCTTTTAAGGCAAGTGTCTTATAGAGATCATACAGTTGAATTCTGCTTTTATCTTAGGTTATTTAAACCCACTTACACGTATTGACATAACTGCTATGTTGATTTTATTTCTTTCATTTAAAAATACATGTTATAAATACTAGTAATCAATCCGTTCTCTCCTTACTTATTGTGTACTAGTTTCAAGCTCTGAACAAGTAAAATTAGCTTTTTAGTCATCTCTCCACTGTTCCAATTTTAGTCAATGATATTCTCTTTCTTAGTGTTTATCTTTGTTTGTTAGGCTTCTACAATTCTGTAAGTCAGCATTAAGTGATATTCTCTGGCTCCCTCCAATTACTCATGATGCAATTAATATTATCCTACTTACCCATTGCCTCTCCCCTCCCCTCATGCCATTGTAAAGATGGCACCGCCCACAGCCAATAAGGAGAGAATATGCTAATTGACTGTTCCGCCCTCAAAGATGGCAGCGCCCACAGCCACAAGATAGCGGTGTTCCCAGTCCCTTCAGCCGGGACAGCAGGTATTCAGCAAAGCTGGGCCCGCCCCTGCCTCACGCCTGGCTCCAGAGTCCCCCAGTCCCCTTAGCCCCCAGTGCCCAGAGCCTGTCTGAGGCACAGGCAAGCCTTGGATGGTGGCTTCCCAGCTGCCCAGGGCTGCCTGAGGCTCAGGTAACCAGGGCCAACCAAGGCTTGTGCTGCCGCAGTGGCAGCAGCAGAGGTGTGATGGGCCGAGCTGTCCCCTGATCGCCATGTCGCCTCCCACTCTGAGTGCTCCCGGACTGTGAGACAGGGCAGGCCGGGCTGAGGGAACTCCCTCCCTCCCTCTTTAGTGCATGAATTTTCATGCACTGGGCCTCTAGTGTGTTCATAAAATTGCAATTTTCTTTTATTATTTTAATAAAACTTTTTTAAAAATACAATTGCATTTTAAATAACTCATTTTGGCTTCTGCTTTCAACAAGTATGAGACTATTGGTGAATAATTAGCGCTATTCGGGGTGAACAAGAAAAGCTGTGAAATCTTTAGAACTAAGGAATCTAATTTTATGCTACAAGATATGGGAAGCCAGTGGTTACTGGTCAAGGCAAAAAGTTGGGGCCAGGCGCATCTGCCTTGTGCCAGAGGTCAGTGTCTGAAGGATGAGAGTTACCAACACAAGCTTAGATGTCAGGAAGTGAAGGCAGGCCAGAGTCAACAAAAAAGATGACTCACAGGTAACAAGACACCCACAATTCAGAAGCCAGGGGCCTGGCTACAATTATGGAAAAGCTCAAGCCCAGAGATATCTCAGACCAAAGCATGACCTAAAGTCCTGAAGTTCAAGGCAGCCAATCAAGGATCCGGGGCCCAGAGCACACCTCTGTGCTAGGGAGATGTGGCTGCTAGCTGTTTCTAAGCTCTTACAGGCGTGCGTGGGTCAGAGGGTCAGAAGCCAATCACAGAAAAGCTTGTCTAGGTCCTCCAGGTACAAGTAGGTGAATGGGGTAGCAGAAAGTCAGATCAGATAAAAGAAGAAATAAATTTCCTGTGAAGACTGAAACACACTGTAATGGAACCCTCCTCTGGCAAAACATTAGAAAAGTTTCACGTGCTTTATCAGCAAGCCTCGTAGCTGCTGTCATCTCTTCAGAAATAGTATGTTGCTTTCTAAGATGAAGATCGAAAAATCACACAGCTCTGCTAAGATTTAAGCAATTGTGGCACTAAAGCTTCCATTGTGTGTTCTGCCTGTGTCTTATCCTCACCTGTTTCTTCTTGAAAGAGCTTGTGGGAGGTGATGGCAGAGGTGACGTTGCTGTGTGCTGCGATGAGGCAGACGTGAGCTATTGTAGAAGCATCGCTCTTATCCTTGGAACCAGGTGACAGCTATGGAAGTCCAGGCCCCGGCCCTTGAAAACAGTGCCCAAGGCTCAACCTTAAGATATTTTAATGGGGAGCGCAAATCTGGGAGGCAGGAGGAGACAAAGGAGAGTGGGTTAGGAAGTTGGCCTGCTTGGTGACAAGTGCTGGTGAATGCTCCTCCTTGCAGGATGTCTTCAGAGAGATGGTACGAGGCTATTACCTCTCCTTTCCAGGGGGTTGAGGGAGGAGGTTTACTCTTTGGCTTCCATTCAAACTGATGCCCCGGCAGCAAGAGGGAAGTCCAAGCTGATCATAGTCACACGAGTCATGAGGGACCGCAGCATTGGCTGACACCACAGCCACAGGGACAGTGCAAGCCACTGGTTAGGGTCACCTCCGTGCCCAGTACTGGGTGGTTCACCAACTGAACCCAGAACTAAGACATTTACAGGTTTCTGATTACACAATAATAACTACCACCACTGAACACTTACTAACAAAAAGCAATTTATATATAATTTCATGTATGAATCTCATATGTATGAGGTGTGGCAAAGTAGGCTTACAGCTGTATGTGAAACACAGTTTATTTTTTAATTATTATTACTCTATTATTTTCCATCTGAACAACTGTAAACCTACTTCTGCCTCACCTTGTACATTGTTTTATGTTCTGTTTGTTTTTTCCCCCCCCATTTAATGTCCTATGGTAAAGATTTCCCCATCTCATTCAATATTCTTCAAAAGTACTTTTCACTGGCAACAATATATTCCACAATGTGGACGTACAGTCATTTATTTCACTTTCCCATAAAATGCAACACTTTGGTTGTTTGTGATTCTCTGCTCTCACAAGTCATTCAGTGTGTGTAAGTCAGATTTTTCTAGTCTAGGTTGTTATGACAACCCTTAAATCTCAGGGGCTTGCAATAACAGATTTATGTTTCACTCATGTGTGGGGTTAGCAGGGGACCTCTGCACATCACGCTCTCATGGCGACCAAGCCTAACAGAGCCGCACCATCTCAGATGTCATGGGTCCCCGTGCCAGAGGGAAAAGATAGCTGTGGTAATTAAATGCATCCCGGAAGTGATACATGGCCGCTTCTGACCTCATCGGTCAGATCTAGTGGCAAGGTCTCACCCAACCACAAAGAGGCCAGGAGGGGAGAAGAGCCAGGCTTGGCAAGCATTACTGAACATGACACCATTACAAACGTCCTTGTACATAAATCTTTCTGTGTTTTGCTGCTTATGTCATTAAATTTTTATAGGAAAATTGAAGTAGACAGTACAAATATTTGTATGTTATTGATGCATGTGCTGGACGGACTTTTATATTTTGGCTCTGAGACCCATACTTGCCCTTTTATACCCTCCTCTGGGGACTAGGAGCCTATAAACTACATTTCCCAGATTCCCTGGGTAGAACACTTCCTCCCACCCCCCACCCCTGCCACTTCTGGCTCCATCCACAGCCAGGGGAGCCAACTGTCTGTGATTACAGGGGAAGCAGCAGCAGCCAGCCCAGAAACAGCAACGGGATTGTGGGCTCCTTGCTCTCTGCTCAGAGTGGTGGTGCTTACAGATCCGGGTAATGCCGCCTTCTGCCTTTCGCTTCTCCAGCCCAAAGCGTAGAGGTAGTTCCCTGTAATTGATGACCTCTAGGGAGCACCATCTTCTCCTTTGACACCTCAATTCCTCCTAACAGTTTTTAAATCAACCCTTGTATTACATTTCCCCCGTCGAAAACGTGTAACTGGACATTTACTGATACCGTATATATTGCCAGATTGCCCCCTAGAAAGTTTGTGCCAATTTATTCTTAGTCCCAAAGCATTGGAAAGTACCAGTGGCTACCCAGTGAAACGTTTATTTGTCGCTCTCTTAAAGATCAAACTGGTTATTCAAATTTGGTTTCTTTCTAATCAGTGAATCAGAGACCCGGCTTCCTTCCATTTCTTGGCTCTGTCATCTCCGACAGTGGTTTGCAAATCCAGTTTGCTCATCTTCGTTCAGCCAGTGGAAGGGGAAGAAATGGAAATGCGTGTATGGGAAGTTTCCATGGGCTAAGCCTGGGAGGGGTGTAGTTTCTCTCCCCCCCCCCCGCCCCCCGTCCACGTTCCATTGGCTAGAACTCATTCACATGACCATACCAAGCAAGGGCCTGGGAAAGGTAGTCCATATGGGTGCCCAGATAGGCTGAGGGTTCGAGTGGTTACAGACTGGCAATGTCTACCACAGGTCCCTCCCTGTTTGGCTCTAATAAAAATCTCCCCTCTGACACTTACTGTAGATACTGAAGGATAGTTTAGTCTATTTTAATTTTAACAAAAGCTTTAAAAATTGTATATTTGTGAATATTTAACTACTTGGAAATAATGGTAAGTGTCAAACATACCTGTATGACTCTACCATCTCCTTAGTAGAGGCCACCTGCCTAGGGGGGCAGATCCAGACTTTGTGGGTTCTGAAGCTTGTATAACTTGGTGGGAATCTGTTTAAGAAAAAGAATACAAAATTAATTACCAAAGTAAATATGTATTTAGAATGAGAAAAAAAATCTGTAACTAATATTATATTTTCCAAAATATGGCAAGTATCAAAGACATTATGAAATTCAGAAGAAACAATATAATATTTTAAAATAATTAACTTTCTAACATTTCTCTAAAATACTTTTCCCTGACATTTTGGCTGTTACTCTTAAATTGCCTCTTTCTCAGGCTATAATTTTGTAGCGTCATTTTCCATAGACAATAGAATTTAGTCTTTCCTCTAACATACTTGTCCAAGTACTTTTCTTTCTTTTGATAGTTTAGGAAAGTTTCAGGTTCATGACTTATAAGTAATACTGCCAAGTAAATGTGTTAGATTATTGGCAAATTTTGGGGGGAAAACATGTCGTTTCTCACATGAGCTCTAAGATTTCTGAGTTTTGTGCAGTGACTATTGTTTAACTGTCCATGAACTGACTCCACTCTTTGCTTTGCTAGGACCTCTCCCAGAGTCTCTCCGGTGCTGGGGCAAATGAGAGTGCCTTGTTGAGAACTAGTTTAGCTTCTTGGTTATTCCACCTCCGCAGCAGATCCTATTGGCAGGCTCAACCTTGGTTCATTTTCTAAGACCAGTCATGACTTAGCGAGGCTCACTGCTTGAAGACTACTCTGCGCTTTACCCTTTTGGTGTCTGACTGAGTCTCTACATTCCCTGTTCCTGGAGCTCTGGTCACCATGCTTTGCTCAGCTGTGCAGACAGAGAGCCCTGCTAACCTCATATGGATTGCTGTAGAGTCCATTACTGTTCTGTGAGTACTTTGTTCCGCTGACACCTTAGATGCAGCCTAGACATATACATGTACACCCTCCCCCACCCCCACCCTTCAGGCTGACCTAAAGGTCTGGTTGAAGGCCCTGCACCCTCATGTGCCTGTCCTGCTAGACTGGGTTGGCGAGGCCCTGTGCAGCCTGATCACTGGAAATGACAGTAAGACGAGGTGGGGGGAGTCACAGGTGGTTTACTTATCCTTTTGGGTCAGGCTTGGGTTAGTGGTAGTGCTAAGGATGTCCGACTGACAGCTTAGGCCCACTCCCCTTAGGCCTAAGTCATCAGCCAGACATCACCCAAGAGCTCCTGGACTGCAAGAGGATGCAGACCGGGCTGCGAGACCCTTCCACCCCCACCGAGTGCGCAATTTCCATGCACCGGGCCTCTAGTGTGTAGATAAGGAAGGATACAAATAGAAAGATTTGAAGGAAAGGGTATAAAAGAAGATATGTATGTAGGGAGTTTGGATCAGGAATAACATTTGAAGGCTGTGGTTGAGCTGAATGAGTGAATGCATGAATTTAAATCATACACAGCATCTCGTGGTGTGCTTACCCATCATTTATTTTAAAACCAGTTATTTGCAAATTGTCAAAACAAGCAATATGATAATACAATTACCAACCGTGAGAGAACTTTCTGTAATTCAAAGGACTTCAAAACCTAGTTAAAAATCCCAAGGCTATAAATAAAAATATTATTATTTTACGGTTAAGTTTAAAAAAATATTTTTCAACAATAACTTGGTGCATTACAAACTATCATTACTTGCAGATAAAATAAATATGTCAGGAAGTTAATAATTAGACCATCCTTCTTTGCTCTTCTGACATATTTGGAAGGCATACATGCCATATTTCCTATGGCACATCTTCGATAAAGAATTTAATTTCAGAGAACTGAACATTGTTCATTGGAAATGAGTCTCTGCTTCCAGGGTCACTTACCATTTATTATTAAACACATATAAAATCAATGATGCTTCAGGGAAGTATTAAAAGCAAAGTCTTCAGCTTATGTCACCCTTAGCTTGTAGGAGACTATTTTAATATCGCTTTTAGTTGTAGAACAAACTTAGAAACAAATCGATCTTGGAAACAATTCATAGAAACGCTTTCCCCTTTACAAATCCCTCATAGGTAGGACACTGCCCTTAATAACAGGCGCTTATCACAGTCCACCTTTGTCTGGATACAAGGGTCCTTCCAGGGGCTGTGCACTTCACTGGGAGAACTGAGAGAGATGTTCAGTTCTCTGTAACCTAGAACATTTCTCAGCTGCTGATGGCAGAAGAAATGGACTTGGCTGCTTCTTAACTTTTGGCTGTTTTGATCCCATCGGTGAACGTCATTGAACGAAGGGGTGAAATCTCATCAGGAACGAGAGGCTCTAGAATCTTTGACCTACTCCCCCCCCCCCCCCCCCCCGCCTTTCTGTAGACATTTTCCACAAATGTGTTCACAAGCTGTGATGAAGCAAACTCGAATGACAAAGGAGAAAAAGATGCATAATTAAAAAATGTGTCTTTTTGACAAATAAAAAACAATGATATATTAGCATCAAACTAAGTATTCAGTAAAGGAGAAATGGTCCTTGTTTGTCAAATGCCAAGCCCCTACACTTTGGGGCAGGAATGCTGGATGCATGTGGTGACCCAGATCGCAGCACCTCCCAGCAGAAGGTGACCGTCACCTTCACCTGAGCTACACTTTCTCTCCAGCTCCTTTTAACCCGCAGAACTGGTGTCTGCCGTCTCCTGGGACTTCCAGTAGTCGATATCCTCCATCCATCATTCTTTTATGATGGGACCAGCCATTTGGTGGTGTTGTTTTTAAGACTCAGCAAAACAGTAATTTATGACATTTGTCCAAAAGCCAACATAGTTCCAAGTTCAACAGTAAAAAGAAAAAAGAAATCACCAGCAGTTACTACTTTAGAGCTCAAAACATTGTTTCCTAGAGGATTTCATGTCTTCTGTTTGGTTCTCTGTTTCAGAGCACGAATTGCATTTCAGACAAAAAACCTGTGGTGGGGGGAGTGCTGGGTATGTTGGGGAGAACCCACGGTGGAAGAAAGCTGGGGAGTAGCAAGAGGTTCCTTTCTCCTGTCAGCCGCCCATGTGAGGAGGCAGTGATTCTGAGAACAGCTCACACAGAGCATGTGGTCCTGATGCACTGAGAGCTGAGGAGGCAGCAGGATCTGCTTTGTGGTTTGAGGATGACACAGAGACACTTCTCCAGGGACCTCAGAACCAGGTGTCAGTGCAGCTTGACCGAGACTCTTCCCTGATGCCAGGACTTCAGAAGCATCTTGTTACATCACCACACAAGGCAACGCCATGCAACCTCGCACCCTTCATCACAGCTACGGAGTTTTTTCATTTGGCACTGACCTATTTCTCTTCCCAGGGTCTAAAGGGCATCTTCAGCACCGTGTCTGGTCCTGGCTGAGGTTCCAAAGGATGGAATCCCATAACTCTCGGGCAGTGCATGGGCTTGTTTTGTGTCCATTGTCCTTGTTGGCACATCACACGTGTTTCCTGCTAGCACCATTGGTACGCCACTGCATCCTTTGCTTTCTGTTCCCTATGGAGGTCAGTATCTGCAGGTGACTTGCTGTTACTGATGGAAAATACACAGAGGAAGCCTTGGCCTGTTCTCATGGACTGGTCTCTGATGACGCCGTACTCCTCTTGTCCAGTTGTATGTCCACAGACAGGCTTCACCTACTGGGATGTGCCCGCAACCAAGGTACATGCCCTTGACCGGAATCGAACCTGGGACTTTTTAGTCCGCAGGCCAACGCTCTATCCACTGAGCCAAACCGGTTTCGGCTATCTCAGCTTTTGAACACTCTTTGCCCAGTTTCTCCTCACCACTCTGGCTGACATCTTGGTCAGACTTGATGGCTTTTCCTCACTTTTGGAAATCAGAAAAGTCTCATTTTGAGGGATAAAGAAATCTGACTCACTGTGAATAACAACTTCAATCCTATAGTCATGTCAGAGTGTCTCCCCTCCCCTGCTCAGGGTGGACCTGGGAACTGAGCGGGGGAGGGGTTGGCTTGTTCTTTCTCTGCCTCCATCACATTCCCTCTTGCTCTGCATCCTTTCCTCCTTCTAGGTTGAGGTCGACCTTACTAATATTTTTTGGGACACTCAGGGTACACACCAATCCAGTCTTTCAAAGGGCAAATCAGTCCTTCAGAGTTAAAAGGTTACTTTCTCTCTACAACCTGGAATAAAGCAGCATTTCTTAAAACAAAACAAAACCCAACAACAAGGAATTCCCAGGGCACAGTTTACCCTCTAACATCAGATAAAAAACAATTAACTTACTTTTGGGTTTACCCTAGTCAAATCAATCAGGAAATTGAGCAATTATGTGTGTTTGCTTAAATTATGTAGACAATTATCTTAATAGACCACATTGTTCTGCTTTTGTAGATCCAACCCGAATCTGACTTGTGGTTTGTTTAAGTCCACAACATTTTGATGAGGCTATTTTGATGCAGCAATATTGGTGCAGCTCTTCTGATGTCAATACATTTTTTAAAAAAAGGGATAAACCCTGTTAAACTTACAGTTTTAAAACATTATAATATGGGTAGAACAGACATCCCCATTCCTAAGTCTTCCCCCATCTTTTTAAAAATATATATATTTTATTGATTTTTTACAGAGAGGAAGGGAGAGGGACAGAGAGTTAGAAACACGGATCAGCTGGCTCCTGCACACTCCCTCCTGCGTATGTGCCTGCAACCAAAGTACATGCCCTCAGCCAGAATCTGGTCCACAGGCCGAAGCTCTATCCACTGAGCCAAACTGGTTAGGGCAGTCTTGTCCCATCTTAACCCCATTCACAATGAAATGTTCCTTCTCTAAAAACAGCAGAAGAAATTTTAACATCTCTGGAGGGAGAAAACATGAAAAACAAAGACCTGAAAAAATAAAGTTCTAAGGAGTAGGATACTTCACTTTTAACATTCATTCTTGTTACACCTTCATCAGTGCAAATTGGGGGAGTCGGTCTGATTTTGTGGAACATTGCTGGATGGTATGGTTATTTTGTCCTAATCCTCTTGAGATTATAGAAAATTGGGGGACAAATACCCTTATGAGAACTTTATATAATAGGCATATCAGAAAATAGAACGTGATGCATATGATTAACATTAACTGTGCAACCTGGATCAGACAAAAAGTACCATCACTTACAGAGTCCATTTATCTCATCCAAATGTGATCCAAGACTCCTGGCTTCTGGTCAGTTACAAATTCCTCTGAATTGTCTGCATCTTTCTCTTTCTGTGAACCTCGAGGAGCCTCTGTTTATGCCACCTTGTCTCCTGAATGTACCCTTTCCATCTCCCATCGTGCCACCCTCTGACAGCTTATCCTTGTGCTCCGTAAAGCTTTCTTACTTTTTCACCCATTCCCCCACCACCCCCCCCCAATTCAATGGGAAGTGGTCTTACTGTTTTCCTTTATTTCTTTTCTTCATTTTTTTTTTGTCCCTATGTGGGTCAGAGATTTCCCATCTCCACTGAATTTCTTCTCAGAATTAGACCTTCAAACTCAAGTCGTCAAATGGTAACAGTCTATTATATCAAATCTTTTATTACTCTCTAGTGAAGCTAATTTGTATAGCTGCAGTACAAGAAACAATAAAATAGGAGAGCTAATTAACAAGTTAATAATTCATTAACAGTTATTACACATAGCACATGAACTAATTTTAAATGTCTTACTTGAGTCCACTTTTAAGGAGATCAAATGTTAAATAAGCGGGGCACATGTGTACAGGTCGATTCTAATAAGTGATTCATTAAAGTCACACCTGTTTGCAAAAATTTTGGCTAAATATACATCGCTTGAAAGCTACTATTTTAACAATTTTCAAGTGTACTGTGGCCTTAAATACATTCACATTATGTGCAACCAGCACCCACCTCCCAAACAGAAACTCAGTATCCATGAAACACTCCCCATGTCCTCCCCCAAAAGCCCTTGGCAGTCTGCATTCTACTTTCCATTGCCATGACTTTGACTACTCTAGGTACCTCAAATAACTGGAATTATACAGTACTTGTCCCTTTGTGTCTCGTTTCACTTAGCATCATGTCTTCAAGGTTCATCTATATAGTAGCATCTGTCTGAATTTCACTCCTTTTAAAGATGGAATCATATTCTATTGTATGCGTATGGCACATTTTGCTTACCTGTTGATAGACATGTGGGTTGTTTCCATTTTTTTGGTTATACAGCCACACCTTTTGAAAAATAATTGAGTTACAATTTACATGCAATAAAATGCACTTGTTTTAAGCCTATCGTTGGATAAATGTATACACCTGTATAGTCACTGCCATAATCAAGAGTATTTTGGAAAAATTAAAAAAAAAAAATTAGCCGAAACCTGTTTGGTTCAGTGGTTAGAGCTTTGGCCTGTGGACTGAAAGTCCCGGGTTTGATTCCGGTCCGGGGCATGTACCTTGGTTGCGGCACATCCCCAGTAGGAGGTGTGCAAGAGGCAACTGATTGATGATTCTGTCTCATCGATGTTTCTAATTCTCTATCCCTCTCTTTTCCTTTCTGTGAAAAATCAATAAAATATATTTTTTTTAAAAAGTATTTCCGTTACAGGCCTCCAGAAGTTTCCCTCGTCTCCTTCCACAGTTATCTCTCCTACCCCAAACCTTCCCACGCCCCGGGTACCACCAATCTGCTTTCTGTAAACTATAGGTTAGTTTTCAGGCCTTATTAGACCCGAAGGCGCTAAGTCAATAATGAGACAAAGAATTCAGAATGAATTCAGAATGAAGGCTACAATATAAAGGAAGCAAGAAAATCATTCTACAATTTTTCCGACTCAGAGCAGCCTCTTCCTCTTGTTTGTTGAAAAAACTTTCCACATTTGTTCTTTGTTCCATCGTAATATGAATAGCAAGGACATGCAGTGCTGACCAGCATAGGAAAAAAAGAGAACATAGAGGGTTTCACTATCCCAAGATGCCTTGGCACATAGAACACTGAAAGTCTGCAAAAAGGAAAATAATAGGTAAAATTTGGTATATTCAATTCGGCACGCTCTTGATTTCAGATGAGAAAATTAAGAATATGCCAAGGCAGGAATTTAGGCTGTTCAGAGTGTTCACTGCTGCTCTCCATGACAGTGTCCTTGAAGGTCACAGTGAGAGCTGTCATAACGTTAGGTAAGTGACTCCTGCTGAAAGTTGTTTGCGTTCATTTTTCTGAGACCAGCGTTTGACACCTGGAACGCAGCCAGGCCCATGTTTGGCAGTGTCTTCCCCTCCCAATGTTCTGATACCTTGTCAGGGTGAGGCCTTGTCAGGGTGAGGCCATGGCCAGTCGGTCACCTGGCTACACCCCTGGGTGGCCTGGCCCCGCTTCTTCTCAGAATGGTCCCACCTAATCCTGACCCTGATCTGATCATTAAAATGAAGATTCATCCCCATCAAACTCACATAATTAGGATTAACCATTCTTTTCAAATAAAAGCTGAATTGTAATCTTTGACTATGCTAGTTTCTTGATTTTTTTTTTTTTTTTTTTTAATGAGGTAAATGGAAAGATAGCACCTTTTCCTTTTTTGGCAAGCAAGCCATCGTTCCTTAAATTCTTGACGCACCATATGGATTTCTAGATTCTTTTTGTTTTTGTTTCATCAGCTCTTGGTATAGCCTGAGTCATTGAATAATATTAATTATTAGCTTAGCTTTTCTCAAGAAATGTTCACCCCTGTGCCTCCTCATTGTCTTAGTATTGCTTTATAAGGCTTTCCGCAATCACCATATGTGATAGTTTGACAGATATTTTTCTGTTCCTGTTTTCAGTTGTTTGTTTGTTTATTTATTTATTTATTTATTTATTGCAATTTTAGTATTTTCTGATTATTTTTATACCCTTAGGTGGTCTATATGCTGAATAATGTACTTTTCAATTTTTAGCTACTTAACTGTCACTGTGATATACTATATATGTGGAAAATTTAAATACATTGTTAAACAAGAGAACTTTTCCCATCTATATGGTTAATATGAACATAAAGCTCAAGGGCTAGGAATCTTTAAAAGTAATTTATATACTTTTTCTAATTTTAAACCAAGCGCTGAAAATTAATTCTATAGGTTACATGTTTATACCTTCCTTCATCTCTTCTCTAGGAGTTGGTGGGAAGTAAAGGTATGAAGTGAATAGATTTGGGCGGACTAATTAGTAGAATTGGCTGTGTGAGGTATACTGAAGCTGTGTTGATGGACTGACCCAAGCAGGTGAGGCCAGGCCGGCAGGAAGCCCGTGGCTTTGCCAGATTGGCAGAGATGTTAGAAAGCTAGACTTTGGCGATGGGAAGGAGAGTTGCTGGAAAGTCAGGTAAGGGTGCTGACAGGAAATATGAAGTGAGGGGTTTAGAGAATAGTAAGTGGGAGCTAGATTCTCTTGAAAAAGCAGTCCGACTCCAGTGCCAGGAGCTAAAGGGAAGGGTGCGTATGCAGAAATGGGGCCACGGCCTGGGGGGGACATGGCCGACCGGATGGTTGTCCTGGAAGCTGTGGGGCAACGTGCAGTTTCTGGGTACCACGTGGGGGGAGAGGCGTGGGGAAGGCATTGAAGGGGCATGTTGCTACGTTATCATTTGCCTGGTGACAAGCATCCTACAAGCTTAAACTGTTTTCTCCTGCTACTCCTTCGAGTTTACAGTAATTATTTAAAATCTACCGAAGCACAAATTAACAATTGGTTTCACACCATCGTTTCTTGCTAATCTCATCACCATCCCCGCAAAGCAGTATAATCAATTTCCTCAGAAGCATCTTCCTTTGGAGGACTTTGACAGATTGTGTTGAGCACCAAAATTACTGTAGGTGTGCAAAAATAAATTGACTGAGAAAAGTGCTTTAAATCTTGTGTTTTGCAATGGAGTATGCATAATTAAAAAAACAAATCCTCACCCAAGATATGTTTGTATTGACAGAGAGAGAGAGAGAGAGAGAGAGAGAGAGAGAGACACACACACAAACATCAACCTGAGAGAGAAACATCAATCGGTTGCCTCCTGTACATGCCCCCACCAGAGATCAAACTTACAACTCAGGTATGTGCCCTGACAGGGACTTGAACCTGAAGCCTTTGGGATGCTGAACATGCTCCAACCAACTGAGCCACCTGGCCAGGGCTTCGATGGGATATTCAAAGTGAGGGTGATATCAGGTAATTTGAATTTAATTAAAAGTAAAAAAGATTCTATGTGGAAATTTTCACTAAAATCCTGAGGCCACTAAAGCTAAATAGCAATTTATGTAACAATTGACAGTGTCACACGTGAGTCCTAAGAGTAAGTACAATAATTTACATTTCCACTAGCACATACTACTCAGACAAATGGAGCGACCAGTAAGGAAAACCCCACCATTTTGCTTTAGCTCTGGACCTAATTAGGAGAGTCTGAGTCATTTACACACACACAGTGTTTCCTAACTGTGTGTGTGTAAATACATAGAGAAAAATAAGATCTTTGATACTTTTAGAGCATCACTTTTGAGTGATGTCCAGGTAGGTGAATATCAGCTAGGCTAGAATATTTTCTCATCAACCCCAAAGCTGTTAACCACCGGGTAATTAGTTCTAGCTGCTGACCAAGTAAGAGCGCAACACCTGCTGATGAAAACAGAGAGGGAGCCGAGACCGGTTTGGCTCAATGGTTAGAGCGTCGGCTTGGGAACCGAAGGGACCCGGGTTCGATTCCGGTCAAGGGCATGTACCTTGGTTGCGGGCATGTCCCCGGTAGGGGGTGTGCAAGAGGCAGCCGATTGATGACTCTCATCGATGTTTCTAGCTCTCTATCTCTCTCCCTTCCTCTCTGTACAAAATCAATAAAATATATTAAAAAAAAAAAAAAGAAAGAAAACAGAGAGGGAACAATGTTGCCTTTAAATAATTACCAACCGTTTCTTAGCCTCAGGCATAGATGTATTTTGTTTAATATGGAACAAATCATTGAAAGAAGAGACAACATCCTTTGGCATAGTAATAGGAAATTTTGGTATTAACATGTATTCCTGAGGATAGGTTTTCAAGACATGGACAAAACATACTAAGGAAATCTTACATTATTAACTTCAGATTTATTTTTCAAAATATAAATTCATCTTTCATGGCTTAACTACATCCCACTTCCTAAATGAAGTATGTGATTACTACAATCCAAAGATATAACTTCCATCAACCCCTTTAGCTGCAGACCAGCTCAAACCATTCTGTTTGACCAGACCCAGAACCGAAGCTTAAACGTTGGACACAAACTCTTGTGAACCCTTAGAGTGCTACCTGTTAAAACCCCACCCAAATCGTGGATCAAGCAGACAGATCTGAGCCTTACCTCCGGTCTTCTTGCAATCAACCGACAAATAAAGCTCCATTCTTTCCTCTACTGCCATAGCATTGGCTACTGTGTGCTTCAGGCAGCAGACCCTGCCTGATAACAGTCCTAGGTATAGATTGCCTCTACATATTCACACTCCCATATAATCACACTCACTTTTCTCCCCGTTTTCTTTTATTATGGCAATATACACGTGACATAAAATTACCATCTCCACCATTTCAAGTATTATATATAACTCAGGATATTAAGTACATTCATATCTTTGTGCAACCATCCATCTCCAGAATTCTTTCCACCTTGCAAAATTTAAAACTATATGCCCCTTAATTAGTAACTCTCTACTCCCATTCACACCTTTTATTTCGCATAAATGGTTTCCTTTGGTCTTATCACTACAACCACATTGTAAACCTCTTGTGAGGAGCGCCTGTGTATTACTTAGGTATCATACAGATATGGTACTTACTGCCAGGCACTGTTCTGAGTGCTTTGCAAATATTAACTTACATAATTATTCATTTTTTTGCATGTTCCAGAGGGTCTAGCTTGAGCTTTGCACGTGGGAGACCTTAGGTATTTGCGGAATGCATTTCCGTATCCCTTAAGCATTTCCAACTGACTCGGCCTGTTATTCTGGTTGGAAAGATACAAAAGGAGCAGATTGCCCTGGGGTATGGACCTGTGCATCATCTAACGCTAGGTCGCACGTTTTATTTTAGCCTCCTTTAGGCCGGGTACCCGCTAAGAGAAGCTTAGAGGGAAGCTATTTCTGAAGCATAGAGATTACACCAAATGACTTAATGCAGTTAAGGTTTTCCTTTCTGTAGGGACCCTCGGTCGATCCCACAAAGATTCTGCAAAGGATCTCACCATTTATGGATAATAAAGAACATTATAAACTGTTGAACCAAAAGATAGATATAGAGACAGTAAAGCAACAAGCAGACTGTCAAATTACAGCGGGGAGGATAGGGAGATCTGGGGGAGATAAGAGATCAACCGAGGAACTTGTATACATGCATATAAGTACAACCAATGGACACAAAACTCTGGGGAGGGAGGGCATGTATGGGGATGGGGAGGCAATGGTAAGATATGTACACATATAATAATTTTTATTTATTTTTAATTTCACATATAATTTAATAAAAAATAAAAAAATCTAAAAAAATTTTTTTAAAAAGCGATTAAGGGGAAGGTACGGAGATTTTCCATGCACCTCTGTTCTGATACATGCATAGCTTACCCTTATTCTGAATATCCCAGGTTATTCTCTTAAATTCAGATTTATGAAGAATAGTAATTTTATACAGGCTTAAAGTCACTCTTTTTAAGGGTGCAGTTTGATGAATTTTGACAAATGCCTACAGTCATGTAATTATCATTCTAATAAAAACAGAGTATTAAAAAAAAACAAAAACGATTCTGCAAAGGGAAGACCACAGGCTGAGCGGCCCACGCCTGACCCAAGCCTGCGCGCCGGGCGGGGCGGGGCCAGCGGGCGGGGAGGGGCGTGGCCAGCGGACATGGAGGGCGTGGCCAGAGGGCGGGGCGGGGCGGCGCGCGTCCGCACCGGGCGGCGATGGCGGCGGACGGCGACTGGCAGGAATTCTACGAGTTCCAGGCGCCGGCCCGCAGCGCCCCGCGCCGGGAGCACCGTCCCGCGGGCGCCGAGGCCGAGGCCGAGGCCGGGCCCGGGCCGGGCGGGGCGGGCGGCGGCCTCCCGGCGCTGGCGCGCAGCCTGGAGGAGAAGCTGAGCCTGTGTTTCCGCCCCGCGGCGCCGGGCGCCGAGCCCCCGCGGGCGGCCGTGCGGCCCATCACCGAGGGCGGCCTCCTGCAGGGCGACGAGTGAGTGCGGCCGGGCCTGCCTGCCCTGCCCCGGCCCCTGCCCCTGCCCCGGGCCCTGCCTGCCCTGCCCCGGCCCCTGCCCCTGCCCCGGGCCCTGCCTGCCCTGCACCTGCCCGGCCCGGCCCCTGCCCCTGCCCCTGCCCAGCCCCGGGCCCTGCATGCCCTGCCCCTGGCCCTGCCCCTGCCCCTGCCCGGCCCTGGCCCCGGTCCCCTGCCCCTGCCCAGCCCCTGCCCCGGCCCGGCCCGGCCCCTGCCCCTGCCCCTGCCCCGGCCCAGCCCCGGGCCCTGCCTGCCTCTGCCCCCGGCCCCGGCCCCGGCCCCGGCCCCGGCCCCGGCCCCGGCCCCGGCCCCGGCCCCCGCCCCGGCCCCGGCCCCGGCCCCGGCCCCGGCCCCGGCCCCGGCCCCGCCCGCGGCCCGGCCCGCTGCCGGCGGCGCCCCGGCGGCAGGCCCCGCCCCGCGCCCTCCTTCCTCTCCTCCGCCCGAGGCCCCGCCCTCCGCGCTCCTCGCTCCCTCCCCGGGCCCTGGGCCCCTGGGTGCCCCCTTCCCCACCTTCCACCCCCGCCTCCTGTCCTGAAACCAGCCCCGGTTTGGGTTAGAGGGAATCTCTTGTGGAGCTTTAGTTAGAGGCAGTGCCTGCTCGGGCACAGGTGTAGCCAATCATTCATTCAGCCAGCCAGCCAGCCAGCAGTTACCGGCCCGTTAAACGCCCAGGCTGCTGAGCACCGGGCACACCTACCCTCCCAGGAGGGCACCACCCAGGCTGGGAGCTGGATTTGTAAACCAGTGTTTGTCTGGGCGTGACAGATGCACTAAAGGGTAGATGTGTAAGATTTAGGAGATTTAAAAGTGTGTGTGTGTGTGTGTGTGTGTGTGTGTGGTAGGGAGTCAGGAAAGACTTAATGGAGAAAGAAGAGGGAAGATTGGATCCTGATGGAGAGGGATGGGAGTTTGCTTGGCAGGTGAAGGAAGGGTTAGCGTCCTCGCTCGAGGGTGCAGCACGTGCAGAGGTAGCGGTGCTGAGGCGGCATTTAAGCCACAGCCATGCATTGGGCCCACCTGACAGCCAGCTATGGCGCAGGCTCCAGAGGCCGAAAAGCAGAGCTGTGGCTGTGAGTCGCTGGGATCTTCCATTCCAGTGGGGAAGACCAATACATAAATAAGTAATTATTACCGAATTATGTAAGTGCGGTGATGGGGGATTCACAGGGTTTTAGGAGAGCTGGGAGAAGGAAGGGATGGAGTTCCTGGGGGCACTTTATTTAGCCACTTAGAATCCCAATGATAATTTGGTTCAATAAGGGTTGGGATTAGGTATGACGGGACCAAAAGGGGGTTAAAAGTGGCGGGAGTGAAAAAACTTGAGCAAATGGTAATGTCAGGGAGAGGTGCCCCCAGAGGCTGTGGGTGAAGTTACTGAAGGGAATAACTGAGGCCGTGGGTGTGGACGGGTTTTCAGAACATCGGTGGGAGGGAGAGCAGAGTCAGGGAAGAATTCTCGTGGGATACAGCTCCACGGGCTTAGAAAGGGGCTCCTGACTTGGTGATCTTTGCTCTCTGAGGCAGATGGTCAGCAATAAGGTAGGAAGCTTGAGAATGGGGATGGGGGTGGGGGTAGGAATGGGTGCCTGTGAGCATGACTGAACTGTGGTTTGGGCCCAGCTGTATTTGGAGATTATATCTTTTAATGTTACTTGTGTACAGTGTTTGGGTGGAATTTATGATTAGATGTTGTACCCAAAGATATGCACTCAGTGGCAATATATGACATTAAAAAATTCTGTTGCCAAAAAGAAGATAGTATTAAGTGTGTAGGTATACCTGTCTATATAATGTAATTTGTATATGTATGAATCACTGGACTCAGGACATATCCTGGATTTATTATGAGTTTGGGTTTATCAAGAGTAACTTCTCAAAACGGATTAGTGGTTTGTACACAGATAAAGTTCCTTATTTTTGTTTCACTTGTACTGGCTGGAAAGTAGTGAGTTTTAGCCTTTGCTTACATCTTAGGATGATGTAAAACTTAAAAACAATCTTACTCTTGAAAACGGTGTTTGGTAGATGATACGTTGGTAATGTGTGTGGCTTGACCTAGGAATGCGTGAGGAATCTCTCTCTTTCCGGGGCCTGTGCTGGTTGCTCTCATTATCCCCTTTCTATTGCACACATCTGCTTTGCATTGCTCGTTAAGAGTCCATTTCATGCTCCTTTCCCCAGGGAGCTGAGAATTCTTGCTCTCAGGCATTGCCTTGAATATCTTCGGGCATGTTGTTGAACTTTTCTGCGCCCCAGTTTTAGTTTTGGTTAAACACAGGGATTGCACTCACCTGCTAAGGCTTTACACCCGAAGGGTCTCGGGGAGGACTCCGTGTCGGTGAGACTTTGACCTTGGAAAGAGCTGTCTCGCCGGTTGTTTATGACTGCTCGTAATACTTGGCGATAAGGATGAAGGCAAGGCCTGTCCTAACTGGAGAATTCTAGAAAACTTGCACTTCAGTGGGGCCGCCCTACTTCCTTCCAGCTACAGTTGTTCTGACCTTGGTGGAGATAGGGGACTATTGATTGTCCTGCCCCTTCTGGACAGATCACATTCAGGCATAGTCACTAGGTGAGTATCCAGTCCGCTGGTCCTTTAATCACAGCCTCCTGGATGGGAAGGGGCAAACAAGCCGTTTCCCCAAAACCCTGGCCTTCCTTCACCTTCTAGAACATCCTCCTGGGGTTTCTGACCAGGGTTAGGTGTTATAGTCAGTGATTCAGCATTTGAAAGTCTCGTACCCAGGAAGGCGCGGGCCTCAAACCCAGCACATGTCACGGTCCAGAAGGCTGCTTCCAGCGTGAGTGTGTTGGCAGGAGAGGCAGCAGAGAGGGGAATCGGAGTGAGCCAGGCATATGGGGGATTTGCTGGGTAAACAGGCCAGTTTTCCCGAGCCTTTGGGTTTACATTTTCAGTGAGGCTAATGGGAGTTCCAAAGCCAAAAACATCATGTCGGGATTTTATGGTTTTGGCAATGATGGTCCTATTGCTTCATCTCTTAGCACCAAATCCCAATGCATTAAATCAAGCGTGTTGCCGCTTTGTTTTGAAGCTTGTGTTCTTATTTCTAGGCCTCTAGTGGTCTGGCTTTTGTATCTTAATGGCTCACACACTTGTAAATAACCCCCACCTAATTATGTCATGGCTTATTCACAGTTAGATACCCATTATACATGTTAGGGTGTGTTTTTTTTTTTCTTTAAGACATGTATGTGCATACCTCTAGCTGGCAAGTAGCTCATAGATGTAATGTTTAACTTCACTTCAATTAAGTTTCATGTCATTTATATCTCCGAAGTCAGTGTTTTTCGTACAAGGTCATGTTTTATTATGCTGGTGATTACCTGGGTACCGAAGCCTGCCTTTTGGTCGTGAAATTGGAGTTCGCTGTCCTTATCTAGCGTGCTTTGGGACTCAGAACATCTCATCTAAATGAATGTTTAGAGTAATTGAGCTGGAAGGGATGTCTGTTTCTTGTTCAAGCCTCTCATTTTATGGGAGGGAGGCCAACAGAGAGGTTAGAGGACGTGGCCAAAGACTCGTCTGAGGAAGAAGATGGATCCTGAGTCTGTTTTCCTGGATGTTGGTCAGGTGCTCTGTTGCCTCCCACACGTGCTGCTGGAGGTGGGGTGACTGCACTCACTGCACCTGTGTGGATTACATTTGAGCTCCCTTTCTTTCCCCTTCCATTTTATCAGTTTTAATCCTTAGTCTCTTATATTACAAATCAGATATTTAACCCTGACCTAACATTACAACCGAATCCTTTCCCCCCCCAGAAGGGATAACAGATCCGATAGAGAGATTATTTACTCTATGAAATGGTCTATATATTGTTTGAAACTTGTAGAAATTTAAAGCAGAGTGTATTTACTACCAGGCTGTAATGACTTAACTTCCCTGTGCTTTAGTCTCCTTGTCGGTAAAATGGGGGGATAACGGTTCTTCATTATACTGGCTTTTTAAAATATTGATTTGACAGAGAGAGAAAGAGAGAGGAAAACATCGGATTGGTTGCCTCCTGCATGTGCCCTGCCTGGGGATCGACCCCACAACTTCTGGTGCAGGGGCTGATGCTCCAACCAACTAAGCCACACAAGCCAGGGCAGCATTGCTGTTGAGAAGTGAGTTATATGTAAGTTGTGTAGAATAGTGCCTGGCACACGTTACTGTGGAAAGTGTCAGTTATCAGCCTGGGAGAGTTTTCCATTTCACTCCACCTTCCCTCAGGACTTCTTGTCAGCCAATTACCTGGTTTTCATTTAGTCCTACTTAGGGTGCTCTGCTTTGTTGATGTTTTTCTGAGAAACAGTGGGCCTTTTTTTCCCTTTGATATTTTTTGGTTTCTTCCACGGTGGTACTGGATATTTATTTAGTAAAAGACGTAGAGAATACTGTCATTGACTGTAGTTTTCGTCCTTTAAGGATCTGGAACGCCCTGACCGATAACTATGGAAACGTGATGCCCGTGGACTGGAAGTCATCCCACACCAGGACCTTGCACCTGCTCACTCTGAACCTCTCGGAGAAAGAGGTAAATCGGAATCGGGCCAGTAGTTTCTTCATAACCAAGTCTGATGATGGAGCTAACACGGGGCATTGTAGGATCCCTTAACACGACCTGCGTGGTTCAGGGTCCGGTTTCTGGAGAAGGCCGCACACTAAAATGAAGAGACTGGAAAAGGGTTAATTTGGGAAAATGGGGGGCCAGGCGGGAGTACCACCTGGCTCTGGCCTTGCTGTCCCTTTTATTGAGGCTATGGGATACATCCAGTACCCTTAAGCAGCTTTGAGAGACATCCATAGCCCTTAGGCAGGTAATAAGCGGATTATCATACCAGTAAGGATTTACATGATTACAAGATGGGGAAGTTGCCTCAGTTACTATTGTCTCAATTAGATAGGTCATGGTTTGCTCTGACCTTTCAGAGCTTCAGGGTTGACCAGCCCTTTACATCTTTTTATTAGTGAGACAATAATTGGTTTCCGGCAGAGCATTTCTGTTTAACCAACATGCATGAGTGGCCTCTTATTTCCAAGCAATTGGACTGGCCCTCTGTTGCTATAACCCACTTATTAGCACATCCCTCCAGTTCTTCCCCAGCACACACTCCCTTTCTTATGTTTACCTAAATTCTCATCACCTGTGTATGAGCATCAATAACCCCGCCTGTTTTTTCTCCCACCTTTAATACAATGTTGATTAGCTGAGAACACTCAGCAGCGAGAATCCTAGCCTTTGGCTTAATACACAGTCATGTGCTACTTAGTGATGGGGATGCATTCTGAGACATGTGTTGTTAGGTTTCCTGTCGTGTGAACATCATAGAATGCCCTCCCACAGACCTGTGTGGTATGGCCTGCTGCACACCTTTGCTCTAAGGCAGAGTTTCCCAAACTTCTCTCATGATGAGAATCACCTGGTGGAGTTGTTAAAGTACCACTAAGAAGTGCTAAACCAGAATTTTGGGGAACATACAGGTAAAATTGTATACTTAACTTAGTGCTCTGTCTTAGATTGTATACTAGTTAAGTATACAATTTTACCTGTATGTAAGTTTGGGAAACACTGCTCTAAGGTATGGCCTATTGCTCCTAGGCTGCCAGCGTGTGCAGTATGCTGCTTTATGAAACAACACAGGACTAAATCCAGCACAAGAGAAAATGGTGTAATTAAGAGACACAAGAAACGTGAGATGTATGAGGTATAACCTGGCACACTGATTTACAGCAAACATTTTTTTTATAATTAGAAAGAATATGCTCTAAAATAACGATAAAAAGTATACTGCAGTAAATATGTAAACCAGTATCGTAACTGTTTATTATCATAATCGGGTAATAGTACAGGTCATGATTATACGTGCTGTATTTTTATACAGCTGGCGGCACAGTAGGCTTCTTTACACCGGCATCTCCACAAACACCCGAGTAATGCGTCACTAGGCAACAGGGATTATAATCTCAGGGGACCACTCTGGTCTGTGCGGTCAGTTGTTGACCCAAACATTGTTATGTGGCCCGTGACCGTGTTGAGGTACTGGAATATCAACCGAGCTAACTTTTTGATGAATTTAATGGCTTGCTTGTTGCCCAAAGGCTACGCATTGGGGATATTGGGGAACCTTGGAAAGTCGTTTCTGTTCTGGGCTTTTCAATGTGTTCTTGGCTAACTGAGGCTGCTGGGTTTGCCTGGTGTGATAAAGCGAAGATGCCTGAGGAAGGAAAATGAGCGCAGGTGATAAGGCAGCAAGGGGGACAGAAGAGATAATTGCGTTAAGTGGAAAATCACCATGTTGGTTAAGCCGAGGAGAAGCGTAGCTACGTTCTGTCCGTTTCAGGGCTGGCTGTTTAATTCCTCATCAAAGAGCAGTGCACACCCAGGCCGGACATTGTGGCATGCTCCTATTTCATTAGTATGTTTGTGCCACTATTGGGGGCTTAATGCAGCAAGCCTGCCCGTATGTTAAGTGGTATTGTTAAGGTTTTGTGAAAATGGTTTCTTACACATGTGATTCAGAAGAGCTTGCTGCCCAGTATTTTCTAGTAAAATACAGAATCCCAGTACAATACTTCCCAGTTGTCAAGTAGTTGTGGAATTCTTACTGTTTGTGCTAATTATTGACCCCATTAGGCTGTTTCACAGACTGACCTGACATACATGTAATAAAAAGGAATGCAACCAAATACCTTATGCTCTGTCTTCTGTTTATTTAGAACGGAGCTATCATTTTGGGCTTAGTTCCAAGTTTCCCTTCCTCTCTGAAGCTTCCTATTAGCGATGTAGCCTTTGCTGACCTCATGGAATTACGATTTTAGACTCGAAAGGAACTTGAAAGAACACTTAATCCAACCTCTCACTTGGGGGGAATCCCCATCTGCAGCATGTCTGACAGATGGTCAGTTAGCCATGGCCTGAATCCTTGTACAGAAGGCAAATGCACTCCTCTCTGTGGGAATCTGTTACACTTGTGGGGTGTGAAAACCCTACAGAACCTACTGGTGCCATAGAAATTGTCTCCTAGGTACTAGTCCCCACAGACTCTGCTCCTGTCTCAAATCACTATTGTGTTCCCTTATTAATCATACTAGAGGTGTATTCATGCACCAGTGGGGTCCCTGGGCCTGGCCTACACCCTCTTGAAATCCAGGACCCCTTGAGGGGTGTTGGAGGGCTGGTTTCGGCCTGATCCCTGCAAGCCTGGCTGAGGGACCCCACTGGTGCACAAATCCATGCACTGGGCCTCTAGTGTGCATATGAGATCTTTGGTTAATCTCTTGCTACCCTCCCCACTTCCCTCTGAGATTCATTAATCTTTTCCATGTTTCCATCCGTGGCTGTGGTTTTGGCTCCTGCACTGAGCATCTGCTCCTTGGTGGTCAGTGTGCATCATAGGTCCTGGCCCGTCGGCTGGTCGCTTAGACTTTTATATATATAGCAGGTCCTCGGGTTACGTTGGAGATCCATTTCCGCAGTGCGATGTAATGTGATTTTCACCAAAAGTTCGCTATATGCACCTATGTCACTCACATGGGACACATACACAGAAGGGAAACAGTAAAAAAAAAATTTAAAAGAAAAATAGCAATTCCTGACCTTTACTTGTGGTAAATAAATAATAAAAAACATAAAGCACATATGCTGAAATGACGGAACTTTTTAAAAAAATAAAAAAATGGGAGATGGCGACATAACCATGAAACGACATACATGGAGTCTGACGTAACCCGAGGACTGCCTGTAGAGATGTCTCTGGGCTGTCATGTGACCTCCTTGTGATGTCTTTGTATTTTTCTCCTTAGTAACTACCACTGTGCCTGGCATGTCGTCAGCACTAAGACAAGTGTTTGTTTACCTCCTGGAAGCATTCTTTGGATTATTCCAATTGTAAATGAAGGCCCATCGGAAATTATTTTGACAAAGGGGGAAGAAATTTGCTGGATCTTTAGGCATCTAGTACAGTCCAAATTCTTCTGTGGGCACATTATTTTCCATCTGAGGCAGCTTCCTTTTCACAGGGAGACGGCACCACCTGCTCTGATGCTGGCACTGAAGGAGTGATGTTTGGCATGCATGGCAAAGAGAAGGCGCGTTTGTGCTGAACGGGAGAGTGAAGAATGATACCCATGAAAGCCAAGGGTAGCTCCCCAAGTCCAAAAGGGATTCCAGCCCTTAACATATGTCATCTCTGTGTGGGAGTGGGCCTAGCGCTCTTTCCGGAATGATGATCCAGGATCATTATCTCTGTTGTCATGGAAATTTGTTCTTACAGCTTCCTGGTATCACTCACATGTTTGGCAATAGCTGTAAACTTATTCTAAATACAGGGACTTCTTGATCATGCTTATATATAGAATGCTTCTGAGTCATTTGCCTCAGGAACATCTGTGCCATCCTTCCCCCACCATGAACATTTTTTCAAGGCCTTCAGCTTTGTTTATGCACTTTCTATCTTTAAGGCTGGAAACAGTAAGAAGATAATAATCTTCCTTAGGAGTAATTTTCAAATTAAAAAACTTTCATTTGTCTGTAAGGGACAACTTATCTATAAGAGGGAAAAATAAGACAAAACTGTGGTCTTCAAGTTACAACATAGAAAAGTGGTGGGAGGGGGAGAGCTGTTACATTTAAAGGTCAGTGAAGGGAATTGTTATGTCTGCTCCATATCATCCATGTGTCATTGTGATCACACTGTGGAATTTTTCATCTCCATGCCTCCTCTCTCATCAAGAGCCTAATCTCTTGACCAAGTATGTCAAACACAAAGGCTAACGTGAGCCTGTGGGCTGCGAGTTTGACATGTTTGCTCTTGACCTTCTTACTTAAAAGAATAACTATTATAGTTTAAAAAGTAGGACTTAACATGGGAAAGCACCCTCTGCCCTGCTTACCCCAGATTTGTTCCCACTTGCCAGAGGCGACCACTTTCAGCTACTTCACCTATTTCTTCTAACAGATAACATACTCATCATTTTTTTTGACTTTTCAATTCCCAGAGGATGAGGGTTTAGCTCTCTCATGGTCCTCTCTCTAACCCCAACACCATAGTCCTTATAAAAATTTACCTTTCCCCTATCTTTCCAATATATTTACATCAAAACATTGGGTTAAACTAATTGCCATTTATATTGATTATTTAAATATTTACAGGTGACCCATTTTACTCTATGATTAAATTTTCATTTGTAATTTTTTTTTTCCTTAGGGTAACTTTAATTGGCTTTTTTTGATTTATTTAGGTTATCAGTAGCTCACTAATTCAACCTCAACAAAGCCATAAAACTAATTTTAGTAATTGAAATAACTAGATAATCAATAGGTCTCTTTCCCCTCTCTTTTTCTTAATGCTTTTCTTGATGCCCTCAGCAGTTAACAATTCTAATCTGAACTAGTTACTCTAGTTTAACTTCACAGCCATCATTCTGGGATCTTCACTATCATTACCAGAATTCCTTTCACCTCTTTCATGTATTTTGGTTTTCCTCCTCGTTTTAATGGAGCATATTCTGCAGTAGCTTCCCGAGAAAAGGCACATACACGGGAAGTCATTTTTTTGAGAACTTGAATGTCTGAAAATGTCTTTATTCTAAATCCTCACCTAGTTGTTTAGCTGGGGTTCTAGGGTGGAATTAATTGAAATGCAAAAATTATATTCATTGTTTTCTAGCTTCTGTTGTTGCTGTTGAGAATTGAAGTGACATTTGACACCTGGTCCTTTTAATGTGACAGATTTTCCCCGCTGGAAGCTTTGAGGTTCTTTCTCTCACACAGTGTTCTGAAACTTCCCAGTGATATGCAGAAGGCCGAGGCCAGGCCTCCTAGGCTGACGGGGCATTGAGAAACAGAATGAGCAGGTGTGCCCTCCCTGTGGGACGGCGTGGAGCTGCTGTCTGCGGGAGGAGGTAGAGCCGGGAGTGCTGACGGCTGCTCTCCCGGCCTCGGGTTCTGAAGGGCAGCCCACCTGTGTCCCTTCGCGTGCCTCACGTGCAGGTTTCTTACTCTGTGGGCCTCGTTCACCACGAAACTCCCCACAATCCTGTACAAGGAACTGGGGAGGAAGGAGGGAGCTCCAGTATTCAGTTGTATCCTCTATTTTATGTGTATTCTCTGCAGTAGGAAATAAAATAACCTTCCCAGGTAAAGTACTATTTTTAGAATTATGTGCTATCTGATAGAAACACATGGTTGCTTCTTACATAGTTCATTTCTGCCCATTTGCTCTTTGGGAACTCAGTGTGTGCTACTCCTTGAAGAACAGAGTTCTAATTTTGGGTCTTTCCTCACCTGAACAGTCATGTTACGTAGGTGACAGGTAGATGATCACGTGTGCATGTTAACCTGCTGAGTTTTCCAGGCGAGGTCTTTACAATGACTACCAGTACTAAACTCTAAGTCATTAAAAAAGGGGCTGTTTCTTTTGGTATGGACAGGGTTCAGGGACACCAACTAGGCCTGGTGTGATGCCCCAGGCTGCCAATAGCAAGCATACCAGCACCATCTGGCATGAAGAGTTCAAGAGGGAGAGGAGTTACCAGATGCTGGAGAGAGAGCTGCTTGACAGGAGCTGCGGCCATTGGTCTGGCAGCAAGGGAGTCAGCAGTATGAACGCCCTGCCCTCATCTCCCCACTCTCAGTCTCCTTAGTGTCTGCCAGCGGTCTGTAACCCCGGAAGCCTGATGTTCCGGGCATCATCTGATGCAGTCTTCAAATGTCGGCCTGCTGGGGCACAGAGCGGCATGGAGAATGGAGGTGGGGCAGCCTCCACCACAGTCAGGTGTAAACATGTTTGGAGCCCAGAGATCCTCTTTGTTGTTTGGAAGAAGAGATGCGCAGCTGACAGGGCCAAGTGCGACCCTCACGGGCAGTTCCTGTCTGCCAGGGAGCTGATCACCCAGGCTTTCCTCTGGATGCTAGAAGTTAGTTTGCAAGTAATGATGTTTTCTGTGGAATGCTAATGTATACCCATCTTACTCTGAGGTTGTTAACTAAATAACTCTTGCTGTCTACTCCGCATTTGCTGTCATTGTCATTCTCTGCAGCTTCTAGCTAATGCCCTGTCCCTCTTTTTGTACTCATCAGCCAGCTTTGGTAGCAACCTCTCTCATGGGAAAAACAGCTGAGTGTGTGTCTGTGATGGGCACCATGGGATGCTTGCAGCCCTTAGCAGTTTCATAGTTCCTTATTCTGTGTGGCTCATTTGCGTTGGAGGGGAATGTGTAAAGCTCTCCACTCGCTGCCTGGCACAGAGCAGCTGTGATAATTTCTCCCTCTGGAGGGGGCGTTCTCAGCTGATGCTTCCTCTGCCGTCGTCTTTACCCAGACCCAGAGGTCCGGCCTCTCATCGTGCGTTCTTCTGCTTTTAGGTAAGTGACAGCCTGCTCTTGGATCCATCAGACGAGGAGGAGTTGAGAGAACAGCTGGACATGCACTCGATCATCGTCTCCTGTGTTAACGACGAGCCCCTCTTCACTGCGGATCAGGTACCGAGGAGGTTCCAGCGAAGGGAGAGGGAGCCCTGAGCTGAAACAGGATTTGTTACTGTGGCCACAGGTGATGGGTTGTGGGAATTGACTTGTTTTTCCTGTATTTTCTGCTTATGTAGCTTAATAGTTGGCCCTTCCCCCGAGAGGAGAAGAAAGTCTCTCAGCTCTGAAGCAGGTGGGATTATGGGAGTTGGAAGATTTTCCAATATAGGCAATTTCCCATGCTAAGCATTGTTAAAACAGGACAGCGAGTTACTAAGGGAGGGTTATTGCTTATACTGAAATCGCAAAAAATATTGTGATTTTCTTTTTTCGTTAGATCTAGCCTACATTATATAGGTAATTTATAATGTATCTGTTAGACATCATCTTGTTTCTCCCCCAGACCGGTGCAGAAGCGCTGGGTGGACATGCTGTGTGCTCTGGAGAGAAGTGGGCATTATGCCTATGGAATGCACTATAATGTCAGCCCTGTATTCATTTAGAACCAGTCGAATCAGCTCGCTCATTCTCCAAATACTCTTCCCACCTCCTTTGTGTTGTCAAAATGCCATGCAAAAACTTCTTCCTGAAACAAGCGTTCCATGGCCACTTGGACGTGACTTCTATCACACGGTATTGTTAGGCCAGGAAAGCAAGGTCAGGCAAGAGAGAGAGATGTTATGTTCAGGTTGGGAGTCATTAAAAATGTGTCATTTTGATGCTCCTTAGCCATATTTGGATTGTTCTAGGCCCGGGGAGAGAGTGAAGTGTTTAAAAAGGAATAGGTTAGAGGGCTGAGTGGGGTTGTGTGAGATATTTCAGGGAAACGTGACCCCGAGAATCACCGACTCCTCGGGCATCTTTGTGCATGCCACAGGCTTCCCTGCTTTTAGGAGTTAGAGAAGCAGATGGCACAGCCTAGCTCAGCACTTCCTCAGTGCCCGTTTTTGGAAAATATTCTTGCTAATTGACATACTTCCCACCTCCTTCAGGTTTACTTTTGTGCTTCCTTATTATAAGTGTTACATGTTGATTCACATTGTATTTTTTCTAATGTTTTATTTTAAATTCTTAGGTCTTTTTTTTCTTCTAACGAGTGATTTATTTATTTATTTATTTATTTTTTTACATTTTTCTCGAGTTTTATCTCTTAACTTTAAAATCTGGAACAGGAGAAGATGCTGTTGTAAACTTTGAACAACATTGCTTATGACAATAGGCAATTGCTTAAATTAAGGCAGATAATATTTCTTTTAAAAATACACTTTTATTGATTTCAGAGAGAGGAAGGGAGAGAAGAGAGACATAACAATGATGAGACTCATTGATCAGTTGCCTCCAGGCATGTGCCCTGACCAGGAATCAAACTGTGATCTCCGGGTTCATAGGTCGATATTCAGTCACTGAGCCATGCCTACCCAGCAAGGCAGATATATTTCTGAAAATTTTCTGCTTCTGTGCAGCTTTCTTTATTCTCTTTAATCTTTTGCATTTTAAGTAACTTTATGTCCCTTCACCTTCCATTGAATTAATATATGAAAATTTTTTCCTGCTAATGTTAGAGGAGAATTTTGCTGCTTACAGAGGTAATTTCTGGCTTTGTACGTAACTTCCTTATACGGTTGTATTGTCTAAAATAATTGTACGTCAACTTGATGAAACGGCGTTAGGTTGAGCACTTGCTTGTGGTAGGCGATGTCTTTTCTGTCCTTTCCTTCTGTCTGACTGTCACTGGGATCTGCTTCCAGCATGTCTGAAGTGAAGGGTGCATGTGTGTGCAGCACCAGCTCCCAGACATGGCAAGGCCTGGCCGGGCCTCCCGACTCGCGATGGGCACAGTCAGTCACATCCTACCTGTGTGTGCTCAGCACATGGTACTTTTGTGGGTGAACCGTGTTCATCTTTACAACCCAACGTGGCTACCGAGAGTGCCCACTCCTGCGCACGGCTGGTCAGTGGGGGAGTCAGTGCCCCTCTGCTCAGGGGGCCTCCCGTGCGCACCGTGTGCGGGGGTCCACTGTCCGTGTCTGTGATTAACGGTGGCGTGTGCATTTTGGAAGGTTATTGAAGAAATCGAAGAGATGATGCAGGAGTCACCTGACCCGGAAGACGACGAAGCGCTCACACAGTCCGATCGGCTGTCCATGCTCTCCCAGGAGATCCAGACTCTGAAGAGGTCCAGCACAAGCAGCTACGAAGAGAGTAAGAGACCCTCCTTAACTCAGTGCTCTCTGTGCTTTTCCGTACATTTCACACGTGGTGTGGCTGTCCCCGGCAGTCTTTGATGCTCAAGGCTGGGTGGCGAGGCCTTCTCCGCTTTCCACTAATGCTTGGGCATGTTTTGACCAGGGACTAGGTCACAGTCACCTTTGAATCCTGTGTCACTCAGCTCGGGCTGCTGTAGCAAAGCACCGCAGTCTGGGAGGCTGAGACAGACATTGTGTCCTCACCGTTCTGGCTGCTGGAAGTCCCAGCTCAGGGCGTCAGCAGGGCAGGTCTCTTCTGAGCCTCTCCTGGGCCTGCAGAGGCTGTCTCTCTCTGTCCCCTCCCGGCCTTGCTCTGTGAGCATCTCTTAGTCTCCGTTCATAAGGGCATCGGTCCCGCTGGATTAGGGCCCACTCTCAGGACCTCATTTTCAGTTAATTCTCCCTGAGGCCCCTCCTCCAGAACAGTCACAATCTGAGAGGTGCTGGAGGTCGGGACTTGTGTGACATCCTCTCTCTCTCATGAGGGGATGGCCGAGAAAAACTCACATGGGGTTCCAGTGCATAGTCTTCCTTTGGTCTTCGCAGTACTCAGTAACATGCACACACTGGGGCCTGTGTGATTAAACATGCATTCAGTTTAACTTTCACACGGACGTCTCTCTCCAGAATCGCGCCGGAACCCTGCGAACCTGCTGGCGGTTTCTTGTCAGCAGGCAGTTTCTGCACTCCGTCGGCTTTTCCCTGTGCTCGTTCTTTCCTTCGTACAATATTTTCAGTCTTGATTGATGATGGATTTAGACAAGTAAAAAAGTTTCTTCTCAGCCCTTTGAGAAGTAACTTTGCCCACCTACTCCTATGTTACACCTGCCCACGAGAAGTTTGAGGATTCTGAGATCACCAACAGTTAATTGTTTAACATGGGTGGGGAACCTTTTTTCTGCCAAAGGCGATTTGGATATTTATAACTTAATTCTCGGGTCATACAGAATTATCAGCTTAACAATTAGCCTGCTGTATTTGGTCAGACATTTAAGTAACTCACCCCGAAGGCCTAGGCAGGGGTTATTGAAGCAATGACTTTGTGGACCTCGTCTGGCCCGCGGGCTAGAATGTGGCATTGCCCCTGGGCATGAAGCACTGCTGTGCCCACCGGAAACATTGGTGCCTCAGCGTCTGCTGTGCTTCCTTTGGCCACAGGGGTGAAAAGGCTCCCGGTGTCTGAGCTCAATGAACTCCTGGAGGAAATTGAGACCGCCATTAAGGAATACTCGGAAGAGCTGGTGCAGCAGTTGGCCCTGCGAGATGAACTGGAGTTTGAAAAGGAGGTGAAGAACAGCTTCATTTCTGTCCTCATTGAAGTGCAGAACAAACAGAAGGAGCACAAAGAAACAGCCAAGAAAAAAAAGAAACTCAAGAACGGCAGCTCCCAGAACGGGAAGAAGGAGCGAAGCCACGTGCCCGGCACAGTAAGTGATGTTTTACAGGAGGCATGGCGCCGTGGAAACGGTTTCCATGGCGATCCCAGCTTTCCAGGCAGCTCCGGGGGCGGGCACAGGTCCAGGAGTGGGGCGCTTCTCCCCAGAGTGCTGATGGGATTCTGCTCAGGACCACCACTGGGTGCAGCCCCTCCAGAGGTGTTTTCCTGGGGAAGGCCTAATGCTTATCAGCCTGATCCAGTTCTGACATGTTTAGGAAAGAAGTAGAAGGAAGAGGCAGAATAAAAAAAGGCTGGGCTTTCGTTTGTCCCAAAGAAACAAAGCTTTAGAAGTGACCATTTTAATACATCAGAATATTGTTGGTGCTTACTTATGTTGGGCTGGTGCATTGATGAAGGGTGTTTTTTGTTTTTTTGGTTTTTCTCTTATTTTTGCTTCTCTCTTATGGGCTGTAGAAAAAAAATGAAAAGGGGGTGGGTACATTGAGAGGTAGCCGAGCTGTGCTGAGCCTAAAAGCACAGATTGGCTTGGAAACAGTTACCTCCTGATTTGTCAACCAAGTTGGAAACTTGATAAACTGGAATATTACTGATTGGTGAAAACAAGTTTGGAGTATTTGATTCTTTGAGTCTGTATATTTTTTGTTTCCTGCTTTTTCATTTTAAATAGTAATCCTTTTAATTTCACTTGATTAAAATTTATCATAAATATAACAGTCAATTATGAGATGTATTTCCTTATTGATTTTATGCTCTTTCATCTTGCTATGACCAGTTGAGACCTTGTGTATTGCCCCTTCATTTTGTTTGTGTGAAAGAATGTTAAGTTTTACTTTTAAAGTCTAATGATTAGACAAAGGGATCCATTTTTCTAAAGGGCACATACCTTTTATGGTATTGATAACATGGCAATGCAAATCACCACCACAAAGCAGCTATAATGATTTGTAATAATAGAAATTCTGTCTTTAAGTCTTGATTTGCTATTTCTAAAGAAAAGCTATCGGAGCGATAGATCTCCCGGGCCACATGCTGATGGAATCCAGGAAAGAGAATGCTGTCTGGGTTGCTGGGCCACCAGGGAGCAGTAATACAAACAAATTGAATCTTACCATATATAGCCTATTCATTGTACTGTGTTTGGCCTGTGAGTAAATGGGTGTTTTCTTACTGTAATGTCTATCTGTACATATAACAGATATAACTTGTAAACTGACATTGAAAATGTTAAAGGGTACAAAATATTTTCAAGAAATGGCAATATTGACAGCATAGGTGTTTGATCACTTCCATTGACTACTCTTGGAAAAAAGATACTAAAAAACCCCCAAACATTTATTTTAATACACAATCATGGAAAGTTTGCTTTAGAATATCAGGGACAAATATATCTCTTACTTAAAAAATTGCACCCTTTACATCACCCAATTATACAAATATGATTAATAAAATACTCAGTGTAAAGGTTATATAGCATGGTTGGTGATTTCTGCCTGTCTGCTTTTAGGGATTACATGTAAATCCTCTACTTATTGGTGCTGACACTTGGATTCAGAAAATAAATTTATCCCCAAAGGGGTGTAAAGGTTGCTTCTTATAACTCCCATATACAAAGGGTTAGAGCGGATTCACTGTGTAATTTTACTTGGCATTTGTATTGAGCAGTTAGGTCTTATTTGAACCTTTATTAGTCTGGAAATAGTCATAGTAACAGTAATTGTTAAATATTTGAACTTGTGAAGTTCCCTCTTGAATCCTGATCTATTTGTTCAAAATCTTTAATCTTTAAGGCTAGGGATGGCATTGCTAAGCTTGTGGCACTCTAGCTTCTCGAACCTAAAATGCCAGAGAAAGACCGTCCCATCTGTGACAAAAGGAGCCTGAAACCTGGGGTTCGGAAAATAGAGGTGGGGCTCAGAGAACCCAGAAGTGAAAGGGTCAGTTGGAGAAAGAGAGCCCCAAGGTGCTGCCTTCCCAGACATGGTATGTACCTGCAGTGTTGGCAAGGCGGATCTCTGTGCCTTCGCTATTGTCAGTGATACTAAGTCTAACAATTGGTAGCGTGCCCAGCTGGTGTTGCTCAGTGGTTGAGCATCAACCTATGAACCAGGAGGTCATGGTTCAGTCCCAGGTCAGGCACATGCCCTGGTTGCGGGCTCCATCCCCAGTGTGGGGCAGGCAGGAGGCAGCCAGGCAGTGATGCTCTCTCATCGATGTTTCGCTCTTGCTCTCCCTTCTCTCTGAAATCAATAATGGTGACTTTTTACAGATAATCATGTGTCATCTGGTTTCTAATTAATTAGTCACGTTTTTCTTTCTACCTTAGATACTATTTTGTTTTATGAGCAGGACTTGGACTTTTCCCTTAAACGTGGAATACTTTCATTTTTCCTTATGTGTGTTTCAGTGAAACAACATCAGCTTGTAGTTGGTATAACGCTTTACCCAGAATTGCTAGCTTGTTTAGCTTATTCTCTTTGCTCTAAAGATACTGTAATGGAATATCTGGTAGAAATAGAGCAGAGGTGAACTTTACAGCTGTTAATCTTGGAGACTTGTTTTGTTTCAAACATATTCCGCAGTGAAAAAACTGGGGCTTAGGGTTGCTATTTAGAGCATTAGAAAATTTCTTTGGGAAATTTTTCTAATGAAAATTTGATGAAATATGGAGGAAAACGCATGTTTTATAGAATGAAATGTTACCTTGATTTGTTTTTTATTTTAATTTTAGAAATAAATGTTGGGAAAGCTAACACAACATTCAGTCACCAGCAGCTAGGTGTCTTCCCCGGGCCAGGCATGCTGTGGATGCAGCGCTGAGGGAGATGGGCAAAGCCATGCCTCCCGGAGCTTAGGACTGATGGGGGAGACAGGCAATAAACAAGAAAAAGAATGACTAGACAAGGTAATTGTAGGAATAATACACGTTACCAGGAAACAGAAGGCTGGGTGAGGTGGTCCATAGCGACAGGGCTGAGGAGCTGTTTTCCACAGGGCAGTCACAGCGTCTCTGCTCCTGATTGGCAGGGCGGGCTGTCCTGTCCCGTGGCTGCTCGCTCTCTGGAGGGGTGGCTGGAGGAGCAGATTTTCTCTTTGAAAAGTGACACCCAGGGAGCAGGGAACTTTGCATCTCCCTGTCTTGTGGTTCAGCATCTGGAGGAGCAGAGGGCGGGTGGGGACCGGGAGGATGCTGTTGGTCAGTGGGCGTCTCTTCGAGCGGACTGCTGTCGGAGGCATTGGCGCTTCTGTGCATCCGCTGCCTGTGTGTGGAGTGGCCTCCTTTCTTTTTCCTCTGTACGCTTGGGGGGTTCTTTTTTAAAGCTCATCCTTCAAAATCGTGGTCAAGACAAAATCATTGTCTTCCTCTCTTAGAACCTTCCTCAAGACTCCCCCTCCTCCACTGTGGGATTGACTCCTCTCGTTTTGGGTTAGTATTCCTCCTCTTAATGAGTCTGTTAGCACTGCCATTGGGTTTTTGTTTTGTTGGTTTTCTTGTCTGTCTGTGGCATGGTTTTCTAAGGATAGAAAATGTGACTGTGTCTCCTTGGTATCCTTAGTCCCAACATTGGGAACCTAATACATGTCTGCTGAGTAAATGCATGACTAAAAGATCAGCTTGCGAATCTGTATTCTTACCTGGGTCTTTTCGCCAGGTGCCAGCCCCCTGGAGGCTGGATGGGAATATTGGAACTGCTGGTTAGGAGCTCTGCTTGAACCTGCTTCTGCCACTGGGCACGTACCCCTTTGAGTTCCAGAGGGATTAAACGGAATAATGTATGTGCAAGTCTAGCGTTACCCCGAGTAAACGCTAGTTATTATATGTCCAATTGCCCACAAGACATTTCTCCCTGAATATCTTGTAGGAATCTGAAATTTATCCTATCCAACCAAGTTACCATTTTCCTGAAGTTGAAAGAAGGTAGCGGAGAAGTGGCAAAGGGGCTGATCCGTACCTGCCCTCCCTTTTCTAAGTAGTTGTGCTTGAAACGATGAAGTTTGCCTTGTACACATACTCGCATATAAATATTAACACGTTTTCAACAATAGTTTGTTGATGGTTGATATTACTCTGCATTTTACTTTATTGCAGAGAGCATCCCTAACCATTAGTGTGGGACTATAAAATGGAAGGCCATTGTAGGGCGGAGAGAATCGTGGCTGTGTCATGTTTATGTTTTAATAATTTACACCTATGAATTATGAAGTGGAACAGTTTATTTTAGGAAACAGCATTACACATATCCATTTTTTAATATTTTACTGTTATGTATTGTTCGTATTTTGCAATGCGGTTAATGTAATAAAGTCAGGAGTTGAGTCCTGATTCCTTTATGTCCTGGCGAGTTTTGTTAATTGTTCGTTAATATAATACAAATTTGAGTAAAGACCATAGTATGCCAAGAAATCGGTTTTTGTTTTGTTTTTTAATATATTTTTATTGATTTTGTACAGAGAGGAAGGGAGAGAGATAGAGAGCTAGAAACATCGATGAGAGAGAGTCATCAATCAGCTGCCTCTTGCACACCCCCTACCGGGGATATGCCTGCAACCAAGGTATATGCCTTTGACCGGAATCGAACCCGGGACCTCTCAGTCCCCAAGCTGTTGCTCTATCCATTGAGCCAAACCGGTTTCGGCAGTATGCCAAGAAATTGTATTATTATATACTTAGTTTAGAGTATACATATGTATCAGGAAAGAAATTATAAATTTTTAGGATTAGTTATGTTACTCTAGTTTTAGTGCCTCTGAAATGTTTGGCAATACATAATTTAATTAGCATATTAATATTAAATTATATAAAAATTTAAAAAGATCTCTAGATACAAAAATATTACATTATTTGATACTATTTCACTTAACTCCTAACTTTGAAAATCTTTATATCACATCTTTCTATTCTGAGACTGAATTTATAAAATAGTAGTTTAATAGTCAAGACATTTTCAAGTACTTATCTGTTTGGCATAATTTATTTTTCGTAGATCTAATTTTTTTGAGAAAATTATCTTTTGTATAATTTGCATTTATAATTGCTTTATAGTTCACATTAAAATTATTTGATTTGAAGAAGTGTCAAAATAAGCAAAATCAATTTTCACATTTTAAGCAATATCTTAATCATCATTTGAATAATTTCACTGGAAATTTTTAAAAAGTAATTCTTTACTGTTGAAAGTATTACGTATGCTCCCTTTCCCCCCATCCCAGGCCTCTCTCACCTTCCTGTTGTCTGTGTCCGTGGGTTATGTATGTATGCATACAAGGTCTTCGGTTGGTTCCTCTCATCCCCCTCTCCCCCATTACTTGGTCATTTTTTACATTTAACTATTGCTTTCAATTCTGTTTTCTCATGTTTTTTTATTTTAAGAATTATAATTTATTAAAAATGAAAACTACTTTATTTTTTAAATATATTTTTATTGATTTCAGAGAGGAAGGGAGAGGGAGAGAGAGAAACACCAATGATGAGAGAGAATCATTGGTTGGCTGCCTCCTGCATGCCCCTCATTGGGGATGGAGCCCGCAACCTGGTCATATGCCCTGACTAGGAATGAAACCATGACCTCCTGGTTCATAGGATGATGTTCAATCACTGAGCCATGCCAGCTGAGCAAAAGCTACTGTTTTATAAATTAATTTTGAAAATGGTCAAACTATTGACAATGATGTGATTTATAAATAATATATTTTAATTTCACTTTATTTTAGAAGTCATGAGTATAAAGAATATAAATGGAGTATAGTTTAGAATGAAAGCATTTCTTAATTGCCTTTCCTAACCTTTTTTTCTGACATTGAGCTTTGATATTGAAAGTTTCAAAAGATTTTCTGGCTAGAGATCTGTACCAGTTGGTATCAGATGAGGCTAAAAATTTGGTAGCAAAATAGTCTGAATTTCCTGGCCTCCTGGTTAGTTTTGCGTCTTTGTCTTGGATCCTGCTTTCTGTGAAATTAGTTGGCCTGTGCCAGGCATAGATTGGGTCGAGGTGTTTAGGACTCCATAAAAGAGTTAACAAGCTATGACACTATGTCTGATTCCAGTTGCCTTTCAGTTTACATAGAGTGTTAGCCGTATTCTTCCTATTGTTAAGGAAGACCTTGAATTACCTAAAAAGGTTACTTGTTTTCTGTTTTAGCTTTTTGGCCGATTTCTATATTCAGTTACAGACAGTAGTGTATTTTCTTCATGTTATCTTCAGTCCTTAAGCCATGAAGACTGTAATCAGGAACTTGTTATTTCTCAGTTGTCATTTTATTCAATGAGGAGAATGTTTTTACTGTTCTGGAGAGAGGTAAAAAGATATGGTTATTTCTCCAGGGGAATTTTGTCCCAAATGTTACTCTAACCTTTTTAAAGGAATAACCTAGACATTTTTTTTTTTTTTGCGTATTTATATTTGCTGAACACTTGCTAAAATACTTCCCCTGGATGATCTCATTGAATTGTCACAACCACCCTATGAAGTAGACATTATTATTATTCCTGCTCTTTCATAAATGCGTTTAGGTCACAAAACCAGCGTGCCTGGGAGCCAGGCTGTGCAGGGCTCTGCAGGGGGCAGTGCAGGGATGACACCCCCTTCAGTTCGGAGTTATGCGGCCTGTTGTGGGCGACCTTGGCTCGTTATAGATTTAAAAATGATCATCTGTGTCTCCTTGGTTTTGTCTGAGAACAGGTTCTGTCTTTAGAAGAATGGCTGGTTAGACTTTTCATACTGACGCACCCAGGGAGGACATGATCACGGGACGCTGGCACGTATTCTCGGCACATGGTGTGGCTGAAGCCCCTTGCGTGGCGAGCCCCTTCCCTGGCACTTGGCATGTCACTCTGGCAGTGCCAGGGGAACGACGAGTGAATTCCGTAGCGCTTAATCGCCTTCCTGCTTTGGAGGGGCTCCTACCTCCAACCCCACTGCGAGGGCCTGCGTGGTGTCAGCCTCATGAAGACGGCGGAGAGGGCATGTCTTCCCTCCGGCCAGGGCCACAGGGCACCGGCTCTCAGGGGAGAATGTAGTCTCTCTAGACGAGGGGAAGGTTACCAAAAGGTAAACATGGTCTGTCTGAGGCTTTATCTTTGTAAGATTCCTTTTGCCTCCCCCCAGGTCGTGCTGGTTTTCACTGGGAGGCCACAGGGCAGGCTGTGTGTGCTTTTCGGGCTCTTTCCCGTTGCCTCCTCGGCTCACACCTGTCTTTCCTGCCCTGATCCGTCTGATTCATTCATCTGCTTCTGCTTACTGCTCTCTGTCGTCCTAGGGTGTGTTTCTCAGTCACACTGTCTCACAAGCCATGCCAGCACACTGACCATACTTCATCTGCCCCGTTAACCTCCCTGCCTCCTGGGCCAGCTCCTCAGCGCCTTTCAGAGGCCCGTTGTTCACGCCGTGGACAGATCACTTTGTATCCTGTCCTGTCATCTTCCTCCAGTTCACCCTCGGGTTATTTTGCCTTTCAGCTGTTTTAAAACATTTTCTCTCCTGCAAGACGGCAAGAGGCCTCCCGATCTGGTGATCCACAGGCTCGAAGGCTCCTGGGCTCCGGTCTCGGGAGCGCTGCATCGCTGGCTGAGTGCGCCTGGACCGGGGCCTGCCAGGACCAGGTCCGGTGCCGGTCCCCGGGGAGGAGATTAGCGTGCTCCTTCCTCAGAGTGTGCTCGCTTCCTCCTCAGGGCATGGAGCCTTTGGGGTAGCTGCCTGTGACCTTCAGTCCTCTTCTGTGTGTGTGTGTGTGTCTGTGCACACATACGTGTGTGCTTTCGGTATGTCTTCTTAAAAAAAATCTGTCTCAGATGAACTAATTCACAGATCCATAGGCTTTGTGAATAAGACCCTTACGAGGACATTGCGCATCTGTTTCCCAGGTGAGGAAACAGGCTGGGGGAGGGCCCAGATCTCTGAGGTCTGGTTTGACGTTTTCCTACCCCAGTTGACTGTTGAAATATTTTCTGATTCCAAATACGGTTGACTACGGTGTGGTCCTGGTTTCATAGGAAAATCGGAAGTGTAGCGGTTGGTGGTAACTGGTGAAGAATTTTGCAGTTTGAGCCCATGACCATCGATCAGATGCCTCCTGTGTGCTGAGGATGGGCCTGTGCTGTGTGGGCGTGCAAAAGGAGAGGCCATTATTGCTGTCCGTAAAGATTTGAGAATTGTTGAATTTAATAAAAAATTATCTATCTGCATTTAACTGAAATTTTTCTTTGTTTCCTCTGCTGTTTTTCTTTACATCTTGTGCCTCATCTCTCTTTGACAAGAATATTATAATTATCTTTTTGAAACTATTATCAGGCAGACCTATACTGACCTTTAATTATGTGCCAGGCATGGGTGAAAAGTACAGTGAGTGAATCCCAGCCCCGGGCGAGCTGCCTGTGGGCCGGGCTCTGGAGGACACCCTTTGTGGCACCGTGTGCAGCGATCCTCGCCAGGCGTCAGGCCGTGTCTGGAAACATTTGTCATTGTCACGCTGGGTGAGGTGCGGGCAGTGCCACTGGCATCCTGCTTGGTGGGGGCCAGAGGTGCCATTTGACTCCCTGCAGTGCATGGGACTGCCCGGGCAGAGATGACACACTCCCAGCGTCAGTGGTGTCATGGCGGAGAGCCGCACACGGAGTGTGATCTTGTTCTTAGTGCTCTCTGTGCCTGGCGTGCATCGCTGTTGCCCCGTTTGGTTTAGGGGTTTGGGGAGGCTGAGCTGAATCTGCACCCTGAGGACAGGAGGAAGAGTAAGGAGGGGACAGGCCTTCTGAGCATTGGGAGTGGTACTGGCAGCCACCTGGAGGTGGTCTGGGAGCCGCAGGTTAGGGACACCCGGGGCCGCAGGTTAGGGACACCCGGGGCCGCAGGTTAGGGACACCCGGGGCCACAGGTTAGGGACACCCAGGGCCCAGGTTAGGGACACCCAGGGCCCAGGTTAGGGACACCCGGGGCCTGTGTCCTAACCTGGAATTGAATCATGACCTCATGGTTCATAGGTTGACACCCAAGCTTGAGATTTTTTGAATTTATATCTGGTTTTAGTGTGTCCATAGACAATGGAGTCAGGTAATATAGAAAATTAAGTATTTTTTTCTTTGTTGCTTTTGAAAATAACTACCTTTAATAAAATTTAAAAAATGAGTTGACATTTACTTGAAAAGAGTTTACTGTTGTTTTTATTATAGATTCTGGAGCCTACGATAAGTCATCTCTTTTGATAACGTGTTTAAAAAGTGGGAACAAACTATATGACAGCGTGAAAAATCTCCACAGATGATTACCTGTAGGTTTTCTTTTAAAACAGGCCAGTCCCATCTGAGGTAACGGCTCCGCTGTTGGCAAAGTGAAGCATGTGCAGTGAGGGGTCCTGCCCAGCCCTTGAGTCTTGCTAACACGCAGCCCGGGAGGACTGGCTGGGGAGGAGGGCGGCTCGGGAGCAGCACAGGTGTGTCTGCGTGGTGCTCCGAACGAACTCACGCAGGCGCTCTGCTCCTCCTGGTGGGACCTCTCGGTGCCCTCAGCTTCCCGTTGTCTGCACTTCTTTGTGTTTGTAACGTTTACTGAAGTCCTGAAAGCGCTTCGGTTTAAGAAGGCATCTTTTGGTTCCACAGGTTATATATTACATATCAAGGTTCATCGTGTCAGAAATTAAAACACTTTAACGTGTATGTTAATTCGTTAAAAATACCGATAAGAAATTTGTTAATGCTCACATAAATAGCATTTTTATGAAAAATAACTGTAGTGCAAAAAGGTTAGTGAGCACAATGGCATGGCTGTGCATTTTTGTCACTCTCATTCATATCTGGCTTCATTGAATTCAGCTAAATTTTCAAATCTGTTTCTGCACCCAGGCAGTCGTTTGGAATATTTAGTTCTGAGTTTTTAGAGAAGGAGGTTTAGAAAAGCGAATTGTGTGTTAGCATTTCCAAGAGAAGAATTTAGCCTCCTGGGCCCCTCAAAGGGTTTCTGGGACCGCGTGGGGGTTCCCTGGAACCCCAGTTTGAGAACCACTGGGCTGAACTGTACATTTCCTGAGGGCAGAGACCATTATTGCCTTGGTCTCTTCTCTTCTCTTCCTGGGAGACTTACAAAATATTCATCTTGGTTCCTCACGTGTGCTTACTGAGTCAGCTTTCCCCTGTAAAACCGCTGGGAGCGGAGCGGCCCGGTGAATCAGGGCTGGCCTTCCTTTGCAGGTCGCCTTTCCCCTCAGCTAGTCATCGCATAAGAATTAATCTACGTCTTTGACTCAGCAGCCAGTGAGGGGCCCCGGATGCTTTTCGCTGTGTCTGATGACACAGTAGACTGGCCACAAATCGAGAGAAGATGTTTGGAAAAGAAGTATCCCCTTCCCAGTGCCATGAGTTCTAGGAAGTCTTGGAGGTTGCTGGGAGAAATAAGCAGGAATTGTTTCCTAGAAACGGAGTGGGAGAGTCCTCGCCAGAGGGTGAGGGCCTGGCTGCCCCTGCGGGCCACTGTGCTCTTCCGGTGGCACTGTCTGTGCCCTGCAGCCGCAGGCCGCCGAGAGCCAGTGGGAAGCAGCAGTCGGCTCTCCAAGCAGCAGCACTGCATTTGCCAGGTGCTGTGCCAGGGCCCTGCAAACTCACAGCAGAAACACAGACTCGGGCTGCGAATGCTCGTACTGTTGGTGCCAACTTTTCAGACTTCTGATAAAATGTAGGTAAACAATATCAAAAGGTATCTCAACAGCCATGATAAATTTTGCATAAAGCAAGTATGTGTACAACTTGCAGTGTTTACATTGGAGCAGATTTACTAGCTACGTTAGGAAAAGCCTTCATGAATAAATACAGTGGCGTAGCAGCAGCTGTTTTTGCGTTTGACTTGCAAAGAAATGGAAGCGAGAACCTTTTAAAAACAGCATGAATGTGTCTGCTTTATCTGAACGAGTGGGGGCGTTTTCTCACTGCTTGCCTCTGGGGCACGTACTATGCTGTGGTGCATTCTCACTAATAGTCTCTGAACTTCTCTCTCTGTCCTCTCCTTCCGGGCCGTGCATTGCTGCCGTTAGCGCTTCAGCATGGAAGGGATCTCACATGTCATTCAGAATGGCCTCCGCCACACGTTTGGGAATGCAGGCGGAGAGAAACAGGTGCTCGGTTTTCCTTATTTTCCTCACTCTCTGCTCTTTCGTTCTCTGTGTAAGCGAAGGTCCTGAAAGCTGGCAGTCTTACTAACTTACTAATTGAGACTGTTGCTTAAAAGAGAAAAGCAAGTTCATAATATTTATAGTCTTGAAAATATATAGACTTAACCTTTAGGAAAAAGCAGTAAAGACTAAATGCATCCTCAATGCATGTGTTAGAGCTCTGTTTTTCTCTTTCACCTCTAAACAGATATTAACAAATGCTCATAATTCATTTGCATGTGTAGAATATAAAACTGTGAAAAGTAACTATACTATGCTATTCTAAAAGTTTAAGAAACAGGATCTTATTTTTGGGAAAGAAAATCAGGAGTAGGTATCTTTGGGACTAGTGTTCTAGCTCAGAAATGTCTATAGAGTCTGTCTCACCTCTTTTTAAATGATACTCGTGTGTTTTTAAGGTATGTCACATAGTCTGCCGACTCGCTTGTTTACCAAAGGCATGGAACACTTTATACAGGTTATACATAGGCATGAGTGTAGTAACTTGCTTTTTATTAACAAACTTGTGTAATGATTTTAGAAATGTCACGAACATGGGGAACACCTACATTAGGTATGCTTAAAATTACTTATCACAATTTGAAATTTTCGCCTCAAAAAGAAAGCTCTTCCATTTAGCTCGTGAGTGCAGCAATGCAAGTGCACAGCAGGCAGCTTTGTAGGCAGTTTATCCGAAGAAGGCATCTGAGCCTAGGGTTTTACTGGAGAGAGTTCTGTATTCCTTAGGAAGGGAAGTAACCGACATGAAATAACCCCTCCCATTGACATTTGCAGCTTATAAAGGGATGGTTGAATTTTTAAATTTATTTTGGTATTTCTCGCCTCAAACCCTTATTATGGCAAAATAACTTCCAAGCTGGTCCAGCACATGGGAGCTGCTGGAAGGCTTGAAGGCATAGCCAGGTGCACGCATGCCCAGGCCAGATTACGGGTGCTTCTCAGGCTGTCTGCCCCCCCTGCCATTAGTGAGGCCCGGGAGGGCCGCCTCCAGCTCGTGGGCCTTCTTCCCAGCGGGTGTGCCCGTCCTGCGGGTGGGCATCACCTGGGAGAGGTTACACCAAAGAGGTGATGGAACTCCACGTTTCTTCAAGATTGAGCAGTTCACGCTTTCCTACTTTTCTGAACCTAGGGATCTAGTTATTATTAAGGAACTTTATCTTGTATTTTTGATTACGAGTGGGATAAAATCACTCAGGATTAGGAATAGAGCTGAGATGTGGGCCGGGGCTAACTGGGAGGAGCCAGACAGAGAGCATGGAAAACCAGGGGATCTCTAGCTGAGCCTCTGCAGACTGCACTGAACGTGTTTTTTGGTGGAGTGGCCAGAATAGGAGAATCTGGACAATAATTTTTAGGCTCTGCTTTCATGGGACATAGTTATAGGACATCACTTGATACTTGAGCCATTGCACTAGTGAACTAGGCAATTTGTCTCAATTTCAGACATGAATTTTCATTGCTCATTTACCCTTAGGCCATTCTCTTTCACTTTTCTCTTTTTCCATTAATAACTTCAAACATAACTACTTACACAATAATTTAAAATAATAACACACACATCTTAAATTATTTGGCTAAATGTGTCTTTGTTCGTTTCTAAAAGAAGCTAGTATGTGTTTTTCATGTGGCCATTTTATACAACCAGAAAAAAGTGGCCTGAAACAGAATTATTTGACTATTGGGAATTATTTTGTTATGCAGAACTGTTACAACTATGTCTTTAGTTAAAATTACTACCTTAAAAATGTGTTGAAAATATGCAAGGAGAATGTTAGATAAGACTCCACTTTGAACACATTGACCAAGTCATCCCCAGATCTACTCCTCTGACATTTTTAATAACGGAAAGGTGAAAAAATGGGTATTTATTTTGACATTGGGCTTGGATAAAGCAGAGAGAGGTGGGAACAAATGAGCTGCAGCTGAGACATGAGATGTATGTGTCCATTACTAATGTAACTCGTGTCATGTTATAAAATAGATCTCTATTTATAAAATAACTTTTGCAGATCAGATAATTCAGATTTAAGTGACACTTTTTTTTTTTAAATTTGGCAGTACTTAACCACAGTTATTCCCTATGAGAAAAAAAATGGACCACCATCTGTTGAAGATCTTCAGATATTAACAAAAAGTGAGTAAAGACCAAACTAAACTGTTATTTACCTTTTGCTAAATCAACTAAATACTGATTTTAGTTGGCTGGCTACATTGCTGTGGTTCTTGTTTGTTTTACTGATTTAGAGTCGTAAATGATGGATTCCATCCTTTATTCTTTTGAGAATGAAACTATAAATGGTTCTGACATCTAACATAACCCTAAATCTAGAGTTGATTTATGGGTTTTATTTTTTAAATCTATTTTCTGGCGTCTTAAAATATGTACAACTTGAACTTTTTGGGGAAAGTAACTTGATTCTCCATTACCTTTTGTATGTTTAAGAACATACCTGTTTATCAGTGAGGAACGTGCTTCGTGGATCTTATGTAAATATCACTCAGTAACCAAATAAGAAAGATTTAGAAGTACAGCTCCCTGCCCCCCTCTCTTATGAATACAGACACCTAGACTGCAGAAGAACAAGATTTATGGGCTTATCTGTACCTGTGTGGCCTAGGCATGTGTTTTTTAACCATCATAACAGTAGCTGTTTTTCCTATTTTGCCTTTGCTTCGAGACAAAATCCTGAATCCCGTTAGGATGAGGCTTGTTCACCAGGTTCCTCGGGAGAGGAGGCTTCAGCCTGGCTGCCTTGTGGTCTGGCCTTCACTTTGGCCTCCGCTTTAGAAGTTTCTAGAAGGCTGGCAGACACGCTCCTTGAGGACAGCTCACAGCTCAGTTACGTTCCTCCAGCCGTGGCCTCTGCAGCCCGGCGCCTGCGCTCCCAGTTCCCAGTCGGGCGCCTGATGGGAACCTGCCTCCAGCCTGTATGGCAGAGCTGGGCTCCGTGCGGATGGCCGTTTCTCTTCCCTCCTCCGCTGGTGGTGAAATCGGGGAAATGACTCCCAGGATGCTGGGATACCCTGACCTCAATTCCTGAGCATTTGCAGGTGTATTCCTTCATCTAGATTCTAGAAGATAATAATTTGCACGAACTGGTTCTATCATCATGAAGATTAAGGCCAACTGATAGACATTAAGTGATATTTTTATCTGAATTTAGAATTGTCGCCTTTTCCTTCTCTTTTGTTTCCTAGTTCTTCGTGCCATGAAAGAGGACAGTGAAAAGGTTCCGAGCTTGTTAACTGATTATATACTGAAAGGTGAGCTTCATCATGGCTTCTGTGCGTTGGTGAGTTGTAATTAGTCAGTAAACGCGCCGTCTTGCTAATAGAGTAAAAGTAACTTTCAAAAGCACAGCCTTCATTATGCTGGGTGAGGATACATGGCTGAATTATGCTGCCAACATTACAAATTGTGGTTACGTAACATTTACCTTTACTTGAGGTCCTGGGCTAGAAGTCATTTCCACGGCTAAATTATAAACATGGAGGCGGGGATGGGAGAAATAGTATGGAAATATTGCCATAATTAGGCGTAATTAGAGTGCCAGCTGTTGACCCTGGGAGGGTTTGCGAAGGTGGCCTCTGCCAGCTTGGGGACAGAGGAAGAGGACGGGATAGTGAGGTGCATGAAGGAGGGAGCCATCAGCTAACCGTTCCCAAGGACTGTGACGGATTGGAGTGGAGGACAGGGAGGGGGATTGGAGTGAAGGACAGGGAGGGGGATTGGAGTGGAGGACAGGGAGGGGGATTGGAGTGAAGGACAGGGAGGGGGATTGGAGTGGAGGACAGGGAGGGGTGCAGGGGAAAATGGAAGGAATGGACTTGCATGAACCCAGTGCAAAGTGAGCCATAAATCTGAGAAGCAAGACCACAGGATGGCATAGTGATGGGCAGGTGATTGCTGGAGGAGTTATGAGATCGCCTGCTTTGCTAGGGCAAGAGCGAGCTAGGGATGGTGAAGTGGGGACAGGAGAAGGCAGTTACAGGCAATGAAATGGCTTCTCAATGAAATGGCCTTTGGAAAAGGAGCAGTTACTCAGGTGACAGACTTTCAGAGCATCACAGAATGTGCTGTGGTGCTGGGTTCACTTTCAAGAGCACCCTCTTCTGGGAGCTTCTCTTTTGGGGCGTTAGCCGAGCTCAGGAAGGCTGGGCTTTCTGAGACGTTCGATAACCCAATGGGATGTGCCCTCCCTCCGAGCTCCATGGAGGGATCCCGTGGGAGAAGCCGGGAGCGCAGAGGGGGCAGCACGAGTGTCACTGTGAGAGATGGGCTGCCGGGAGCCAGCCAGCCGCTAGTTATCAGAGCGTAGTAAAGACATCGTTTTCCCCCCATAAGCTGGTTTTCGATGGCAGGCTTTTTCTTCTTA